>NC_136916.1:155634352-156234352 GCF_949752795.1 Hyperoodon ampullatus
TCCACCTGCCGATGCAGGGGACACGGGTTCGTGCCCCGGTCCGGGAAGATCCCACATGCCGCGGAGCGGCTGGGCCCGTGAGCCATGGCTGCTGAGCCTGTGTGTCCGGAGCCTGTGCTCTGCAACGGGAGAGGCCATAACAGTGAGAGGCCCGCGTACTGCAAAAAAAAAAAAAAAAAAAAAAAGAATAACACTTGGTACTTGCTGGTCACTCAGTAATCAGTTTCTGTTCTCTTTTTCAGGGTCATATCAGCAGTAATACCATTAGGAAAAGATGTATACTGTTTTGTGTCCCTCATCAATTTGTACCCTCCCCCAAACAATCGTAAGCCACAGCCTAGGCCAAAGCCAACCCCAAGCCTCTGCCCAGATCTATCCCCAATCCTAACTCGAATCCCAACCCCAGACCCATCCTAACTCCATACCAAACTGTAACCCCTACTCTATTCCCAGCCCTATTTCAACTGTATTAGTCAGGGTTCTCCAGAGAAAGAGGACCAACAGGATGCATAAAAGAGAGATAGACACTCGTTATAAGGAGTTGACTGGTGCTCTTATGGAGGCTGGCAAGTCCCAAGATCTGCAGGGTGAGCTGGGGACCCAGGAGAGCCAATGGTGTGGTTCTGGCCTGAAGGCTCGCAGGACTGATACCCAGGAAAAGCTGATGTTTCAGTTAGAGTCTGAAGACGGGAAAAGAGCTGATGTCCTAGTTCTGTGACCATCAGACAGGAAGGAATCTCTCTTATTTGGGGGAGGGTCGGCCTTTTTGTTCTCTTCAGGCCTTCAACTGACTGGGTGAGGTCCACCCACGTTAGGGAGGGCAGTTTGCTTTACTCTGTCCACTGTTTTAAATGTTAATCTCATCCAAAATCACCCTCACAGAAATACCCAGGATAATGTTTGAGCAAATATCTTGATACCATGTGACTCAGTCAAGTTGACACATAAAATTAACCATTCGACTACCATCATCCCTAATCCTGTCCCCAACCCTCTCTCTGAGCCAAGGCCCAACCTAACTCCACCCTAACCATACTATTAAATATTGCTCTGCATCGTTAATGCCTCAGTTTTCCAAGAGAGGCTAAATCCTATCTTAGCCACCACAACTTGCCAATCAGTGTGATGATTTCACACCGTAACTTGATAATTTATCTCTGGAATATGGAAATGAAAGGGAAAGGACATTGGAAAATAGATTCTTACTCAGAGAGCAACCCAATATGATTAGCATCTGCCTTCGGCATGAGGAACTGCTCAGACACGAAGAGCGATTTCTGCTTGTTGGCGCCAACTCCTGCCCCGTTCTCTTGGCTAAACCCTATTTTAATAGGGTCTGTGTGAGGTTGGGGTGGCCAGGGACAGAGGCATGGGCACAACCCCTAAAGATGTCTTATTGCAAAGAATATAGGTTTATAGACCACTGTGAGATGAACAATAGGTTGTATTGTCACTCAAATAGGTCACTTAGGTTTCTGCCAGATTCTTCTCTCAGATTGATCCTATATGATGAGAAAGAAAGCTTCCTGGTTTCTAGAAAGATTCCTGTAGAATCAGAATGTTAGAACTGAAATGAACAGTGATCTAGCCCAGTGGTTCTCAACTTTAAAATCTCTGATACCTGGGTCTCATCCTGTACCGATTGGTCCATCTCTGGGGACAAGCCCTGGGTACTGGTATTTTTAGAAGTATGCTGTAGCATACTATTGCCAAGTGGCTCCACCAGTCTAGCCAAAGCTTTTGTTTTACAAATGGAAAAGGTGAGGCTCAAAGATGTCAAGTAACTTTAAAAAAATCAGATACCTTGGGCTTCCCTGGTGGCGCAGTGGTTGAGAGTCTGCCTGCCGATACAGGGGACACGGGTTCGTGCCCCGGTCCGGGAAGATCCCACGTGCCACGGAGCGGCTGGGCCCGTGAGCCATGGCCACTGAGCCTGCGCATCCAGAGCCTGTGCTCCGCAACGGGAGAGGCCACAACAGTGAGAGGCCCGCATACCGCATAAAAAAGATACCTAGAGGCAAAGCCAACACCCAAAGTCTCAGGACTCCTAGTCCAGTGCTCTTGTCAGGACACCATACCTTCACTCATTTTATTTCCTCAGATCTATAGCCAGAGAACAGTAGGACCATCTAGGACCCATCTTAGGATCCTCATGGAAGCGGTACTCCCACCCAGCGATTTGCAATTCTTCCTGCCACACAAGAGTAAAGGCTTTCATTCCTCTGCACTGGATAGCTCTTGTTCAGAGAGGTAGGGGCACTGTGGTGGAAACAATTCTTTACTAAACCATTTGGAACAATAAAGAAATCAATCCTACTCCACCAACCTTGACCAGAGAGCCAAAGGCTGTACTCACTTGGTACTGACCTTGTAAAGATGGATTGCAGCTTTGGGGAGTTGATTTTACTGTTGTTGTTTTCCTTCTGGGCATTTAGAGTTTATGTTCCCTGAGGAGAATTCTGGGAATTGTAGGTTCCATGTTATTAGCATCTGCGTCATTCCCCTGCCTTTGTGTTCAATCTCATTCTTTTCTGATTTTTAAAAAGTTTTTGGGGCTTCCCTGGTGGCGCAGTGGTTGAGGGTCCGCCTGCCGATGCAGGGGACATGGGTTCGTGCCCCGGTCCGGGAAGGTCCTGCGTGCCACGGAGCGGCTGGGCCCGTGAGCCATGGCTGCTGAGCCTGCGTGTCCGGAGCCTGTGCTCCACAACGGGAGAGGCCACAACAGTGAGAGGCCCGCGTACCGCAAAAGAAAAAAAAGTTTTTGGATTTTTAGTGAACTCATACTAAATGAATTGTTATTTTAAAATGGGTAACAGAAATCCCCCTTAAGTCCTGATTTGACATATTTAGAAAACTTGGAAACCTCTGAAGCAGGCCAGAAAGGCAGCATGTGCATTTTCCCTGGGAAATAGTTCTTCTTTATAACCCAGAGCGTGCAGAGGGGATTCTGCACTCATCTAGTCATTCATTCAGATGATGTGTATAGCTTCCTTTGATTGGCACTAAGGGAAAATTAAGGTGAATTGGACTCAGTACTTGACCTCAAGAAGTTTAAATCTAATGAGCAGGGAAGATGAGTACCCTCGAAAACCCATACCATAAACAAGGTGATGTTCCCTAAATGTTCTGCAGGTGTTCAGGGGTGAATGAGATGACTTCTAGTTGAGGGATAAGGGATGGTTCCAGTAATGATGCGACATTTTAGTTGAGCCTTAGGAAATTGATAGGATTTAGACAAAAATAAGTGTAAATCATGTGGGCAAGGGATCATCATGTGTGAAGAGAAACAAAGGGGAAGGAAAGAATGTGTGTGAGGTGTGTTTGTTTTTGGTATGGTAGGCAGAGGAGAATGATCTGAAAAAGTTTAAGTGTGTAGATCTTACGGACTCTTAAGAGTTGAAATAGGTTTTAGAGATTATCTGGTTAACTTTATTTTGTACATTAGAAAATAATAATAATGATAATAATAGTAACAGCAATGTTTGAGTTTACTTATTGCATGCTTTCTACAGGCAGTTAATGAGCTACATGCTTCGCATGGATTTTTCTCCTTCACATGGATTTATGTTGTTTCCTCAGAATATCTCTTGGCGATACGTGTTATTCCTATGTCCACTTTGCAGATGAAGAAACTAAGGCTCAGAAGTCAGTGATCCAGTGAGGGGCAAAGCTGGGATTTGAACCCAAGGCTAGATTTTCTCCACTTCCCTGATTCTACCATGTTCGGAGAAGGTGGTGGTGCCATTATGGGGTAGGGAGAACTCATGCATTCATTTTGAATGTGTTGACTTGGAGGTGCTCATGAGGCCTCCAGGAGGATAGATGAGTTTGGAGACCGGGAAAGAAGTAATGGTAAAGAAAAGGAGTTTGTTTGGGGAAGTTACATCCTAAGGTTTGCATATTCAGAACACCAGTCATTTGACTCACCCCGTGGGATTTCCAGAGAGGGATTCTAGCAGCCCATTGGCAGGGCTGCTCCATAGTGTGTGTATGGGTTGCCAGACCCATCTTTAAAAGCTGCAGTCAAGGTTTTCTTTTTTGGATATGTTTCAGCTCCTCTCTCCTCCATGTGTACCCGCAGTGCTGTCTCCATTTTTCTGAAGGGACTTTGCAACTTGCTGTCCCATTGCTGGCTGCCAAGACGTGTCTCTGTGAGGTATCTAGCTGTTCAGCACTGGGTGGAATAAGTGCTTCTGACCCTGGAATCCCAGTAGTGATGAAAAGCTCATTTTGTGGCAGGAGCTGAAGATGGTGAACATGTGCACAGAGGTGGGAGGACCGACCAGAGGGAAGCGGGGAGCTTTGGCAACCTGGAGAGTGCTCGTACCTCAGGATAACACGAGAAGCTCAGTGAAGCTCTTACTAACTCCACCTCCAAGTCCTTTGTCATTTCCTGACTTGGACTAGCAGCGTGTCTTCATTGTTGGAACTAGGAATGTCTGAGCAGTGGGAGAAGTAAGGCAGGAAAGAGTGGAGAAGACTTAGTCGAGGCTTTGCAGTCTATGGCTTAGAGTCTGGAATTCGCATTATCCTGTAAGAAAAACCCTCAGGAAAGGGATCTGAGGGTTGGAGTCTAAATTAGTCTTCTGTTGCTGCTGTAACAGATTAATAAACTTAGTGACCTAAAGCGACATCCATTTACTAGCTCACAGTTGTGCAGGTCAGAAGTGCAGATAGGTTTGGATGGGTCCTCTGCTTAGGATCTCACAAGGCTGAAATCAAGGTGTTGGCTGGATGGGCTCCTATCTGCAGATTCTAGGAAGAACCTACTTCCAACCTCAGGCCCATTGTTGACCAAAGTTAATTTCTCGCAGTTGTAGGATTGCAGTGACCCTTTCTCTGCTTGCTGTCAGCCTTGGGCCACTCTTAGCTCCTAAAGGCCGTCCACGTTCTTTGTCTTGGGACCTGCTCCATCTTCACGGCCAGCAACGGAGCATCAAATCCTACCTGTACTTTAAATCTCTGACTTCCTCTTTGTTACCAGCTGGAGAAACTCTGCTTTTAAGGGGCTTGTGTGATTAGGGCCTACCTGGGTAACATCCCTTTTCCATATGCATTAATTTGCATGGACTGTCATAACAAAGTACCACAAACTGGGTGGCTTAAACAACAAAACTTTATTATCTCACAGTTGTGGAGGCTAGACGTCTGAAATCAAGGTGTTGGCCAGGTTGGTCCGTCTGTGGGCTGCAAGGAAACGATCTGCTCCAGGCCTCTCTCCTCGGCTTGTAGGTAACTGTCTTCATGGCCACATAGTGTTCTCCCTGTGTGCATGCCTATGTCCAAATGTTTCCTTTTTATAAGGACTCCAGTCATACTGGACTTGGGCCTGCCCTCAAGACAACCTTATTTCCAAATAAGGTCACTTCCTGAGAAACTGGGGGTTAGTACTTCAATATATGGATTTTGAGGGGATACAGTTCAACCCATAACACCATCAAACATATCAGTCATAAATGTGACACCTCATCCTACTCATGGGTTCCACCCATACTCAAAGGCGAGGTAGGACAGGGTTACAGGTCATTCCTAGGATTTTGCTTGCCACCGAGTCCCTGAACCAGGAGAGCTGCTGAGTGGTTGGGATGTGAGAACAGTCATGAGTAAAAAGGAGATCGCGGGCTTCCCTGGTGCTGCAGTGGTTGAGAGTCTGCCTGTCGATGCAGGGGACACGGGTTCGTGCCCCGGTCTGGGAGGGTCCCACATGCCGTGGAGTGGCTGGGCCCGTGAGCCATGGCCGCTGAGCCCGCACGTCCGGAGCCTGTGCTCCGCAACGGGAGAGGCCACAATAGTGAGAGAGGCCCGTGTACCGCAAAAAAAAAAAAAAAAAAAAAAGATCGCTGGTAGCTGTGGTGAGAGCAGCTTCAGTGGGGTGGAGAGTGTGGAGATTGCTGCACCCAAGAAGCAGCTGTGACCAAGAGGAAGGCAAATGGTGAGAAGAGAAGAAAACAGGGTTGAATAAAAGAGATCTGGACTTGTTTGTTTGATATCTGGAAGTAACGGACAGAGAGGAACCAGTGGCAGGCTAAAGCCTCCAGCTATTTCTGGTTGTCCACATGCCCCCTTCTATGGAAACTTGACTTATTACCCCACATTGTAGAACTGCACATATTATTAAATGGCCTTTGCAAATAGAGATGTGTGCAGTCTGGCTGAGTTATAGTTACTTTGGAGACTGATGTTTGCTTACTTGTGGCCTGGTAAATCTCAGCCTTAATATCACAGGAATGCATTTCTATTTGGTCTCCACCTTCCTGATTCTTTTAAAATTTTATGTGATTTTTTTTGGAAGGAAAGTTTTGATAGAACTTGACAATAGCACTAGCTGCTGTTGATTGAGAATCTACTGTATGACAGGCCTTGTGAGAAGCGTGCATGTACATTATTCCTCACCCCCCCTTCTACAAGGTAGACTGTTGCCTCCATTTCACATGTGGGGAAACCGACTCTCAGAAGGGCTTCAGGGCTGTGGCCAAGGTTAGAGAACTAGTGAGTAGTGATGTTCCATCTCCCACAGCACTCTGGCCTCATCACTGTACTCACAACAAACCCTTTCTCTTCTAAAGTTTGGCAAGTTTCTTCTTTTGAAAAGGCTCACTGTTTGTCTAGGATGCACTTAGAGCAGCAAACATTCTGTGAGAACAAACTGTAGTGCTCACCATTTATCCCCCTCCCAGTCCAGAACTCCTAGGCTTCCTAGCTCAGCTATTTGAGAAATTACTCAAGGAAAAATGTTCATCACCCAGAATAATTCATTGCTGAGCAAAGAACAATACAGAGACATTTCAGCCAATGTGACTTTTTGCAAAGGTCATGCACACCGGTGCCCAGGGGTTTGTGATGGACATGGTACCCAAGGCACAAGATCACATTTGCCTCTCTTTCTGGATACATTTCGTCATGAAGGGGTTTGCAAGGCTCCATCTGCTGACGTACAGTAGTCTGTTCCCCCACATGGAGGGCCTGTTCTCATTTCCAAAGAGAATGGTGAATTGTAGAAGAAACTTCAAAGGAGCTTGTCAGGAGTAAGAACCTAGAGCAATTGGAATTTAGGGTCCTGGAGTGGAGAACAGCAGGCGTAGCCCTCAGACTTTCCAGGCTTGAGAAGAGATGGGTTGTACCAGAGGTGAGATCGCTTTGGGAGAAGCTACAGAGAGAAAATCACAAGTTGACTGGGTTTTGGAGGACGTGTAGGTGTTTGTCAGGTGAGTGGAAAGTAGAAGGTGCAAGAGAAGGGCCTCAGGTAGAGGCAAGATACAGGGTTTAAATGTCAATGCTTGTCGTGCTAAGTGGCTCAAGTATAAATGATAATGTTGACAATGACACCGCTACCCCCACACTAATAAACACAAACACTTATACGTTACCTACTGTATGCCAGGGCACATTAATTATAGGTACGTTAATTATACCAACTCATATATTCCTCAGATCAGCCATATGATGTGGACACTATTATTATCCTTGTTTTACAGATGAGGAAACTGAGGCACAGGTGAATGATCATTCCAAAGAAACCGCAACTATCAGAGTCAAGTTTTTTTTTTTTTTTTTTTTTTCTTTTGCGGTACGCAGGCCTCTCACTGCCGTGGCCTCTCCCATTGCGGAGCACAGGCTCCGGACGCGCAGGCTCAGCGGCCATGGCTCACGGGCCCAGCCACTCCGCGGCATGTGGGATCTTCCCGGACTGGAGCACGACCCTGTGTCCCCTGCATCGGCAGGCGGACTCTCAACCACGGCGCCACCAGGAAGCCCCAGAGTCAAGATTTTAATCCAGCAATTTACCTCTAGAGCCGTGCTGTCCATTAGAACTTTCTGTAATGATGGAAATGTTCTAAATCTGCACTTCTGTTTTAGTAGTCACTAACCACGTGTGGCTGTCAGGCACTTGAAATGTGGCTGGTGTGACTGAGGACCTGAGTTTTACATTTTATTTAATTTTGATTAAATTTAAATAGGCACATGTGGCTAGTGGCCACTGTATTGGACAAGGCAGCTTGCTAGTCTACTTAACTATAACACTCTGCTGCCTTTCAAACTGGGGAGTATGGAGTTGACTCTGTAATAACAGTGGTGGTACTAATAACCACCACAGAAATAAGGGCTGCCATTTATTTAGCTCTTACTATATGCAGGGTAATGTGCTAAGTGCTTCTAGTAGGTTGTGTCCTGAAGTCTCCGTGAAAACCTTGCTGGTGATGGCTATGAGCATGGATTCTGGATCCCGACTGCCCGTATGCAAAACCCAGCTCTGCCACTTGTGAGCCCCGCAGCCTTAGGTGCATTACTTATCCTCTCTGGGCCTCAGGTTCCTCATTAGGGAGATGGACTAAATAATAGCATCCACTTCATATGCTTGTTATGGTTATTGCAAGAGTCTCTTCATTTAAAGCTTGCAGCATGGTGCCTCACATGTGATAAGCATCGAATACGCGGGTGGTATTGATGTTATCACCCTTACACATTTGGTGAAGAAACCAAGGCACAGAGTGTAAGGCCTTGAGCTTAAAGGCACAGCTATGTGTGGAAGAGCTGGTATTCAACCCGTAGGTAGCCTGATTTCAAAGTCCACGTTCTTAACAACTATGCTGTGGTTTCTGTTCAGAGCTTCTAGAAGTGTCATTTGTGGAGAACTGGTATTAAAATCCTCCGGGGTGCTTGTTAAAAATACAGTCTCGGGGCTTCCCTGGTGGCGCAGTGGTTGAGAGTCTGCCTGCCAATGCAGGGGACACAGGTTCGTGCCCCGGTCCGGGAAGATCTCACATGCCGTGGAGCGGTCTGGGCCTGTGAGCCATGGCCGCTGAGCCTGCGCGTCTGGAGCCTGTGCTCCGCAATGGGAGAGGCCACAACAGTGAGAGGCCCGCATACCGCAAAAAAAAAAAAAAAAAAAAAAAAATACAGTCTCTGAGGCTAGCTGAGAACAAGTATCTTAGACTGTTTAGGGTGAAGACCAAGAATCTGCATTTTTGTAAGTTTCCCAGGTGATTTTCAAGTACAATTTAACCAATGAGAAACCACTGAAAAATTTTAATGGGGAGCTAAGTAGAAGGAGAGGACAGGTTTGAGGTGTAGAAAATATGCAGAGGATAAAGTAATTTTGCAAACAGATCTATTTTTAGAAAGGTCTTTCTCACTGAGAACTCAATCTGAAGCCTGGAGAGAGGTCGTTGGATAAACTTGACAGGCTGGACATGTTTGGTACCTTTTGTCACCAGTAAAGTGATGGGGGAGTGAATGAAAGTTGTAAGGTAGAGGCAAGGAATATAGATTATTCTCTACAGAGGGAAAAGGAAGAGGAAGGATGCTAGCTTGTGGGGAGACATGGTTGGCAGAGGGTTGTTTGTAGGATGAGTGAGACTTGAGCATGTTTATAGGAAGAGGGGACCCAGATCCAGTGGAATAGAGGATCTGAAGATAGTGAAAACATGATTTTGAATTGAAATCCTAGTGGAGGGAAGAGGGAATCATATCTTAGAAAAAGTTGGAGTACTTCTGTCTTTGGGATAGGAGGAAAAAATGGAGAAAAGCTTAGAGGTAGGGGCAAGAATTCATAACTGGAATTCTTGCAAGTGTAATTCTAGATAGTTCAAAATGAGAGCATTGGTGAGGAATAAGGATAAACATGGTAACATCTGCAATACTTTGAAGGCCTTCTCCTCTGTTGCAGGCATTGTATAGTGCTCTTCAGGAATTACTATTTTTAATCCCAAGAGGTAAATGTAATAGGCATACCCATTTTACAGCCGACAAGGAGAAGTTAATTGCCTGTGGTCACGTAACTAGTAAGTCGTAGAGCTGGAATTTGACCCCAGAGAGTCTGGGTTCAGAGTTTGATCTCTTGATGGCTATCCTGTGTGATAAAAAGACAGCAGTAATGACGACCTACATTCTCGTGGTACTTAAAAAAACACGTCTCCCCATTTTACAGGTGTGGAAACCAAGGCAGAATTTGCCACACTTGTCACACATCTAGGCAGGGCCAGAGCAATGGCTAGAACTGGAGTCTCTTGACTTCTAGTTCTCTTTCCCAGGACGTGGACGCCCACACATAGCTCCTGGGTAAATCGTGTTGCATTTCCGAGCAGTCTCTTTCCCTCTCTCCCTCTTCCATTCCAACACCGGCCCCACCCCTACTCCCACCCTAACCCCAGTCCTGAAATGCCAGGAAGCTGGCGCAGCACCTGCTCCCTCCTTCTGGCTGGAATCCTCCGCCTGGCCAGGTGCCACTGCCCTGCTCTAGTGCGAGGGGCCCCATGCAGGCAGGCAGCGGGTGGAAGGCCACGTTTGTTTTGCTTTTATTGTTAAATAATATAAATCTCTTGGCTGCACCACCCGCGGGGACATGAGTTGTGTGCCTTCCCGAACAGTCACTAATGAGAGAGTTAATCATTTGTTTATTCTGTATGAAGAGAGGTGGCGGCTCTATCTCTCAAACCAGACACGGGGCTCAGGACCCTTGGGGAAGATGCCCACCCCTGGCACATGAGTCACCTACAGTCCCAGCACAGTTCTGCCCTGCAGGCCCCGTACCTCTTTCCCCGAAGCATTGGCCAGGATGCAGGCATCCCCTGATGTTGATTACTATTACTGTTATTGGAGCTATTATTTTTTAAAAAAATACATCCTTCCCTGAGAAGCAAAAAAAAAAAAAAAAAAAGTTGGGAGATAAGTAGTTTTCCTCTTGGGCACGGGGGTTTATCTCACATATGCAGAGGTTCCTAGAGGTCTTGCAATGCATGAGATAGAGCTCTGGGATCCTCCCTTGGGAAGACAGTCTGTTTTCCTAGTTTCAGGGTTAAGGAGGTGAAATCAGCTGTGTTCCACCCCCGGGCTCCCTGGGGCTGAGGCCACTTTTATTAGAGCAAATCAGGCTTGTCCAGGAGCCATGGGAGGGGAGGGTGAGAAGACAGGCAGGAGGATGTGAGGAAGGGATTAGGGTGGGTGGTGTGCTAGCGTGACTGCTGTCTGCCCCTGGGCTACCCAGTCTGAATGATTGTCTTCAAGGACTCCCATCTCATCTATTTGCATGCTGCTAGCATCATCTTGCTATATTCTTGGTGTTGGGATAAATCCTATTGCCTGAAGCTTATATTTCAATTAACTAGGTCCAACTGTCTGTGTCCTGAGGCATAGGGATAGACTGGGCCTGCTGTGTTTTCTGCAGGGCATTGCATCATTGACAGTCTGTCTGTCTGTCTGTCTGTAGTCAGCCAGCTCCCATCCCTGAGGCTGTGCCTCTCTGCAGAACTGTTTGCATCCCAGGCAGGGGCTGAATTACCCAGGGCAGGGCTTATGTTTCAGGAGTAGTTTGGACAGGCAGAACAGCTATTCTTTTAGACCACTGGATCAGGGAACAAGAGTGCACGGGTCCTCCATGGAAACAGTGAAGCCAGTCGGAGGGGCAGTGAAGTGGGATCAACCCCATACTACGGTTGCTTTTTAGCATTCTCTCTGCTTCACCCTGGGGCCCTGGGTGAGGTGCTTCTACCTTTAAGTCTCCTACCTAGATATGTTCTTCTTCATCTTATCCTTTCTTCTCCCTGTTTTCTTCCCCAAATACCCCTTTTCAACCTCTGCCTCTTTGCCGTTGCTGTTTCCTCCATAAGAATTTCCTTCCCTTTTCTTTTCTTACCACTCCTTATCAAAACGCATCCTTCAAGGCTCAGTTCAGATGTCACCCACTCCAGGAAACCTTCCCATTGTCTTCCGCAGGCAGAATTAACCTTGCTTTCTGTGCCTGGGATTGCTCAGTTCTCACACCTCTCCCTTCTTTGGGTCAGGGCTGGCATCTCATTCTGTGTGTCTCACAGTACGGCATCACACAGGCCACATGATTTTGTGTCTTTGAGTTTGCCCTGGTTTAGCTTTGTAGTGGGTTTAATGGTTTACTCTTTCTCCTGAAAGATACGGCACGTTCTAGTTTCTGGAACCTATGAGTATTACCTTATTGGGAAAACCGGTCATTGCAGATATAATTAAGTTAAGGATCTTGAGATGAAGAGTTGATCCTGGGTTAATCAGATGGCCCCTAAATCCAGTGACAAGTGTCCTTATAAGAGACACACAGGGGAGATTTGACAGAAAAGAAGATGAGGTGAAGATGGGGGCAGAGATCACAGTGATGTGGTCTCAAGCCAATGAATCCAAGGAATTCTGACAGCCACCAGAAGCTGAAAGAGGCAAGGAAGGCTTCTCCCTGAGAGCCTCCAGCAGGAGTGGCTCTGCCAACACCTTGACCTCAGACTTGTGGCCTCCAGAATTGTGAGAAAATAAATTTCTGTTGTTTCAAGCCGCCCAGTTTGTGGTAATTTGTTACAGCAGCCCTAGGAAGCTAATAACAGGCTAATAAATAATAAACTAATAACAGGTGGGCCGGGGAGAGCAGGAAGAAGACAAAAATATCAGTGTGGGGAATCTGGACCCTTCCCTCCAGGCTGTTGTTTATTACCCCTGATTCCTCCCGCTTCTATTTCATACAATCCAAGCCCTGTTACTCCTGTACCAGGCCTTGTGTGGTTAAGGACAGGCATTGCCATAGTTGGAGGGCCACTGCTGAGTAAATAATCATAATTATAATACCAATAAGAGCAGCTGCCATTTGTCCACAGAGTGCTTTGCCTCACCCCATTTCATTCCGTCTTTACAGTAGCCTTGAAAGGTGGGTGTTAGCATCCGCCTTTACATGTGAGGAAACGGACAACCGGAGGCGTAAAGGGACTCGGGCATAACCATACCTACACCTGGTGTGGTTGAGCCAGGACTTCAAAAACCCTTTTCTTCTGGTTCCAAATCCATTTCTTTTTAACTGTGTATTTGATGTTCTTTGAGTATAAGACCTACTGGGTCAAATCTGCTTTTCATTCTTTCCAAGACAAGAATATACTTTGCCTGAAGAAGGGATGCTGCTTTTCCTTCTTTCCCCTAAGGTGTGCTGAAACCCAACAGGCTTTGGCAGTAGTGGAGAGGCTGAGAGGAAGCACTGTTTGCTCAAGGGTATTTGTTTTAAAAGGAAGCTCTGTGTGCATTAATCCTCTGTTATTTTTTGGGTAGGCTACTGGGGAAACTGTGTGTGTGTGTGTGTGTGTGTGTGTGTGTGTGTGTGCATACAAGTGTGGTCTGCACTTGCCCGGCACTTATCCCCCTCTGGTGGTCACTGGCATAAATCCATCAGCTGATCATCTAAAATTCCAAAGAAAGGAAAATCACGGGGTCAGGAGGACCCAGGGAGAGTCAACACATTTAGCGTGGTTTATGTCTGCCTGCTCATTCCTTAAGAGCTTCAGTGGATGATTCTGCTCCTCAAATAAGAGTGTTGCATAAATGGAGAGAAAGTGGACTTCGGAGGCTCACAGATAGGTTCACATCTTAACTCTGCTACTTCATGTCTACAATGGTTTGAATTTACTTAACCTCGCCAATCCACATCTGTAAAATGGGATAATAGCAAATACCTTCCCAGGAGTATTATAAGGTTATGTGAAATATTGTGCTTAACTTGCCTGGTACATAGTAGGCACTTAGTCATCATTTATTTTCTCCCTCTCACCCACACATGATTAGTTCTGCTATTAAAGTTATGCTTCTATTGTAAATCATACCTTTTTCTAGGGAAGATTGAGTAGTTCTGTCACATTATTCTCTGGAAGATACGAAGATGTCCTTTTTGCAACGGGGGAGCTAAGGACTTGAACAGAGGAAATTAATACGCAGATGCCAGTTAATAATAAGGGCTTAAACAGACATAGGGATGCTTGTTTTCCCACTTTAATGGAAGGGGAAGTAAACTAATATTTATTAGCTCCCCCCCTAATATAAGCCAGGTCCTTTACTCAAATATTTTATTTAATTCTTACAACAGCCCAACAAGGTTGGTAATATTATCCCCATTTTACAGATGAGGAAATGCAGACCTAGGGAATTCTGCTCATTGTAGGTTACATAGCTGAGAAACCATATTCCTACCCAGGATGCCTAACTCCTGTGCCAGTGCTCCTATTCCCTACCATGCTACTTCCCTAGGAGCCCTGGGGAAAATATAACTTATGAAGAGCCCATGTGTAAGGATTAATCAAGAGGGGCAGCATTATCATTCCCAGTTGCCAAAGAACACAACATGCGATTCCAGGGGACTGGTTTCCTCCTAGTCATTCAGCAATAAGGGATGGAGGAGTTTGCATAGAACCTGACCAGTAACGTAATGCTAGACCCACGAGATTTCCCCTGTCCTCCTGTTGATGGACCTGATGCCCACTAACATTCTGAGGGAGGTTTGAGAAAGTCTACCCAAGATCTGTAATATACTGCAGGTTATTAGTTGAGTGAGTAGAGATAGAGTACAGATAGAAGAAATTATATCAGTTCCCCTTGAACTAAACACCAGAGCTGAGTCTTGTTAGCCGATTAACTAACACTTCTGGTCGTCCTGTTAGGCTTTGCAGAGCAGTGGAGGGACTTGTGGGGAAATGGCTTTACAAAGGGGACAGAATTGTAAACTCACCAAGGAGGTCAAAGAACCACATAAGAGCTAGGAAAACACTTGTAACATAACACATTTTCCTGTGTGGTTGTTGAGAGACCTGTGTCCTAGTTCTTGATCTACCAGCTTTGCCACCTAGGAGAAGTTATTCTCTCTCTCTCTGGGATTCGGTTTGTAAAATAAAAAGGTCAGGAAAGATGATATCTGGGGTTTCTTTCAGATAAAAGCATATGTGGTTTTCTGAGTCTGAGAGCAGGCAGAGGGCCAGGGAAGTGAGAGGAGGCAGAGATCCTGATCAGACTGGACAAGCAGAGTTGCAGCTGGGTGCAGAAAGAGCTTCAGTGGCTGTCTGTATATGCAGTGGGCCAAGAAGTATTCCTGGGTGGGGGTGGGTGGCATTAGGCTTCCCCATCTCCATGCACAGTGCCGTGGGAGCTTTGTTTTTTTCACATCTTTATTGGAGAATAACCGCTTTACAGTGTTGTGTTAGTTTCTGCTGTATAACACAGTGAATCAGCTATGCGTATACATACATCCCCATATCTCCTCCCTCTTGCGTCTCCCTCCCACCCTCCCTATCCCACCCCTCTAGGTCGTCACAAACCACCGAGCTGATCTCCCTGTGCTACGCGGCTGCTTCCCACTAGCTATCTATTTTACGTTTGGTCGTGTATATATGTCCATGCCACTCTCTCACTTCATCCCAGCTTACCCTTCCTCCTCCCCGTGTCCTCAAGTCCCATGGGAACATTTTTATTAAAGCATTCACCAGGCTCTAATGTCCATGAGCGTCATGTCCCTCACTAGATGATGAGTTTCTTTCTTTCTTTCTTTTTTTTTTTTTTTTTTTTTTTTTTGCGGCACGCGGGCCTCTCACTGTTGTGGCCTCTCCCGTTGTGGAGCACAGGCTCCGGACGTACAGGCTCAGCGACCATGGCTCACGGGGCCAGCCGCTCTGCGGCATGTGGGATCTTCCCGGACCGGGGCACGAACCCACGTCCCCTGCATCGGCAGGCAGACTCTCAACCACTGCGCCACCAGGGAAGCCCGATTATGAGTTTCTTGATGGAGAAGACCAACTATTTTTTGTGGTCATCGGTGAGTAGTGGTGGAAAGAATGGATGCAACAACCAAGCTCTTTTCGATTCCATTTTTCTAGAGACGTTCTTCGTACATCAGTTTTGTTTTGGGGATCTCTTCTTCTCAATGGGACAGTAGATTCTAAAGCTCATATTAGGAAGTGTCAGTAAAGGTGAGTCGATGTTTGCAGATATAGGTGAACATTGGAAGTTATGCCTGTGGTTCTGGTAAAAAAAAAAATCCTACTCACTTTTAGTTCCTGGCCTTCCTGGGTTGTGAACCTGCCTTGAAAATGATGTGAGTGGAAAGCAAAGCCAGGAATGGTGTGCACTAGCTTACAACCTTGTCACAGTCCCTGTTCCCATTGCTGGTCTGTGGTCAGACACAGTAAGTTTGACAGTGTATATACCTGACTTTTCTTACAACCATCATACACATTGCATCCACCATCTTTCCCCTCCTTATACACTTCGGGAACTGCCATTAGAGGCATTATCATTTTTTAACTCAGTACAGGTCCTACTCTCTTCAGATCTGTGCGCTGATTTTCATTTAACTTACTCCTTTTCATTTCCCCAATTTTATTTTTGTCTTGATATCAAGCCAATGAGTTGGAGGTGAAGCCTGGGAAAGGAGGCTAAAGGGAAACCAAAGTTACACATGCAAGATGGGGAGAGGGAGAAGACTTAGACAATAGTGTCCATTAGATAGTTACTATGTGCTTAACATTGTGCTCTGGGCTTTATGTGCGTTATTTTTAGTCTCTTCAACAACCCTATGAAGAAAGTGTGATTCTGGAATTTTACATAGGCAGAGGCTCAGGCTCAGGGCAGTTAAATAAGTGTTCAAGATCACACAGCTAGTGAGAGGTAGATCTGGGACTTGAAGCAGGATTGTGTGACTCCAGACTCAGTCTATCTTTTCAATCTAGCATCTTTATTTTCCCAAGTACTTTCCTCATAGCCTCTCTATCTTAGATATAGTTCACACTTCCTACTAAAAGGATCAAATGGTGACATAGCATTTAGGTGCCTAGCCCAGGCCCTGACACAAAGCAAGAACTCTGTAGACATTAGTTGATATTGCTATTATTTTCACATCTGATAGTTTGGGGTTTTCTACAATATCCTGGGATGTGAAAAGGGAAAACAAGATTAGTTAATTGGAGACAGTCAAGCATTTGGAGACTAGGATAAACATTACTGATCATTAATTCCAGGCTTTATGAGGAATGAGTGGCTGCTCTGTTTGAAGGTTGCCTTTGCCTTAGCCTAGATCAAGGTGGTGAAGATGTCTGTTCCAGACTCTGACTTGTTTCTAAGTGATTATTATTGCCATCACTTTTAGGCACCCATGCAGTGTTCCTGTGGTGCATGACATAGTTCAGCATTCCAGAATTCAGTTTGTGAACTTTGGAAACTAGCCCGGTATGCCGTTGAAGAATGGCTTCGGGCCTGCATGCCTCTGTCCGTGGTGCTGAAATCAGAGCCCCTGGGAGGCAGAAGCAGATGGTACCACGTGGTACCTCTCATCTGCACAGCCTGCCTGAGCTCAGAGACTGAACTGCTGTGAAAAGAAGGCTGGCTTGGGAGTTGAGGGATCTGGGTAAAGTTCCAATAACTTGCTGTGTGGCCCCAGGCAAACCACTTAACCTCTCTGTTTCAGTGTTCCCACTGGTAAAATTGGATTGCTACATTCTGTCATTCCTGCTTCAAAGTGCTGCTGATTTTGTGTGAGTAAATGATATAACAGATGCTAAAGTGGGATGTAAATGCATGGTATGATTATGCTGTTATTGCTGCTCAGTCTTTTAATGACACATTTTGACTATATCATTTTAATTCACTGAGGCACTCGAAGGTCTAATAACATATAATGCAACAAGCAGGAAATCAAACAAACTGATAAATGCACTGGAAAAACAAAGAAATAAGTTTTCTGTGTTGTTTTCAAGCTGCTGTACAGCTGTATAGCTCAGGGTGTGTCTCTAAGAAGAAGAAAGATAATGACCACTGAGGAGTCAGCCTCTGTCTGGAAGGAGAGAAGACAAAGGAGATCACACCTGGTTACCTCTACAAGCCCCAAAGGGAAGCTCTGTTCTACTGTCACAGGGCCTGAAATATCACCATTAGCCTGATATTCTAGCTTGGTATTCCTTGCCTTTCACAGAATGGTTGGTTGCATTCTCCCTTTTTGAATTAATCATATTTGCTATGGCCTGGGATTTGGAGACTGAATCCTTGGTCTAGGTTCTTTCTCTACTATAGAATTTTCATAAAGCAAGTAACTTAACCTCTTCTAAACTCAGTTTCTCCATCTGTAAAATGGGCTCAATAGTAATAATACCTGCCTTATGAAACGGATGAGAAGATAAAATTTTTGAAAGAGGCTTTCTAAAATCATGTAAACAATAGTTGTTATTATTCTCTGACATGCTCTGGTCAAAGTATCCCATGAGCAGGTCTTGCCTTTTCCCTGTTCCATACTTTGTGTGTTCTATTCTTTTCACCAGGTACATCTTCTCCTCCATCTCCTGTTAAAATCTTCAAATATCAGGCCAAACACCACCTTCTGTAACCACCCCAACCATAAGTTATTTTTTTTTCTTTCCAGAATTCCTAGAGAATCTGTTTTCTTTACTGTTCATCTGATTGTTTCCTTAAAATATGGTAGTGTAGTTATTTTAGTACATTTTTACTTTCCTCAATGGATTATGAGATCTTGGAAGATGGGATCATATCTTATACATGGTAGATGCCCGTTACCCATTTGAATGAATGTGTAAGATGGATGTTATGCCCATTCCCTTAGGCCTTCTTTAAAATACAAGTACTGCTGGGGAAAGTGACCCAGTAGGTTATTAGCACATATGTATTGGGTTGGCCAAAACGTTTGTTTGGGTTTTTCCATGACATCAAACAAACGTTTTGGCCAACCCAATATCAATTAAGAGCACTGGGCTCAAGCGGCCAAGTTAGGGTGGAAGGGAAAAGCTGGAGAGAACAAGTTGAATAAGAAAGTGGGAGCTGCTGAAGACATGTTTCATCATTGTAGCAGTTTTTCCTGGCCTGATTTTGGTCTTGGAGATGCCATGTAACCAGTGTGTTAGCTTGGAAAGCTACCTTATAAGCTCTAAGCAGGGACAAAAGTTAGAATTCATGGACACAGGAAATTGTGCAATATCTAGGCCCACCAGAAGGTGGCTCACTGTCACTAATTCCATGGTCTGGCAGTTTTGCTCCTGGGGATCCCCCAAATTGATGTGGTATTCTGATGGGTAGTTCTCCTCTGTATTTTATGTGGTTCAATGCTGCCCTCTCCTTATCCCCTCCTCTGTCCCTTTATGATGATGTAAAAACATGAAACTGACTCCAGTCTGTAGGCTGGAGAATGCCCCCCTATGGACTTTCTTCTTTGAGAAGGTTCCCACTGAGATGGGATAGAGGTGTCTCAGCTTCCTCTCAACTCGTGCTAAGGTGCAGAACCAAACTCAGATCGCACCCTCTGCACTTGTATCTCCCATCTGGATTCTTAGAGGGTGAGCAGTCAGTGCCTTTTTGGACCAAGGAGGGTAAAGGGAGAAAAATCACTGTCTTTTGATACTTTTATTCCTTGCTCCCTCTTCACCCCCTCCATTTTTCCAGATTTCTTGTCTGAGTTGCAGGAACAGCACCTCTCTCTGTGTTTCTTCCCTGGATCACCTCATCTCACTATCCTCGTATTTTCACAAGATACGTGGCTCAGGTATTTTTCTCTTTTAAAAATCATAATGATAGCTTTCATTTTTATGGTTCTTTACAGTTATCAAAGCCATTTTTTCCCATGAACTATTTAATTTGACACTCACAATGGCTAGGAGAAGTTTGGGAGCACAGCTACTGATTTCTCCATCGTACAGATGAAAATACTCATATATAGGGAGAGGAGGTGATTTTCTCAGAAAATATAAGAAATACAAGGTCTCCTAATGAATTCTACCATTCTGCTTCTTACTATGGATGATGCAAATAAGGCCCCAAAAGGAACATACCCCCAGTCCTATAATCAATAGTAGAAATGGAGCTGGAATAAACATCTCCTGATTCACAGGTTAGTGCTCTTTTTATCCCACTATGGAGTCTTTCTCCGTGATCTAACAAACCATTGGCTAGCTATCCAGCCGTCAATTTACCATCTATCCTCTTAGAACTCTTGAGTGTGCATCAATCAAAATCTTGACAGAAGATCCCAGAGGTGAATGGCTGAGGCATCCTGGGAAGCTCATCAGGAATAATTTTTTTTAAGCTAAAAATGGATAAGAACAAAGACTGGAAAGAAATCCATCAAAACATTAACAATGACTGTGCTTGGTAGTGGAATTATGGACAATTTATTTCTATTTTCCTGTGTTCCTGTATTTTCAGATTTTCTTCAGTGAGATTTTATTACTTTTATAATGGAAAATAAACATTAAAAAGTGGGGGGAAAAAGAGGATTTGGGCACAGATATTGCATGCGTGTGTAGTGGTTGTTACCACCTTGTGTTGGATTAAACTGAGGGTGAGTAAAGCAGGAATAATTGTCTGATCTCCTCTTCCGACAGGCCATTCTGTGCCTCTCTGGTTCCCGTTTCTCCCCTGAAGCCCCAGATGATGGCTTCGGCAGGGTGCACTCACACCTTTCTCCCTCCCCTCCGCCCTGGTCCACTCCACAAAGCCACAGCACACAACAGGGCAGGCCTCACCCTGTCTTGGCAGAACTGTGGGCTCCTGCACTCCTCACTCCGCCTGCTGAGGACTTACGTAACACGTTCTCAGTACTTCATTTTCCAGTAGATTGAAAGCAAAGACACTTGATTTTCTCCAAAAAGATCTATTTGGAAGTGCAATTGCCTTGAATTACATGGTGGCGCGCGAGGCCAGACCTTGCTGTAAATAACTTTCCTCTCAGCCACACAGGGGCCTGGCTGGCAGCGGAGTCCATGCTTCAGATGATGGTGCTTGATGTGGAGAGAGGGAGAAAGAGAGAGAGAGGGAAAGAGAGAAAGCGTGTGTGTGAAAGCAGGGGTGCACAGTCTTGGGGCCTTTGCTCAGTTGCTGCCACTTCTTTCACCTCTGGAGTTTTGCGTCTGAATGAGTGGTGAGGGCAGAAGGGGCGGAACCGGGGCTGGGCTTCGGGGCTCTTTCACCAGCTGG
Source organism: Hyperoodon ampullatus (assembly GCF_949752795.1). Classification (NCBI taxonomy): domain Eukaryota; kingdom Metazoa; phylum Chordata; class Mammalia; order Artiodactyla; family Ziphiidae; genus Hyperoodon; species Hyperoodon ampullatus. The sequence continues at coordinate 155,655,083 of NC_136916.1, forward strand.
TTTATAGGACTTCTCTCCCGTGACATCTCCCACCCTGCCACCGAGGGGGCTGTGTGAGGATGAGTGACTCGTGCATGCGGTGGGGGGTCGCACAGAGAGCAAGCTTTAGAATTGGACACATCCAGGTTCTAGTCCCAGATGTGCCCATTGCAGTTTATGGGACCTTAGCAAATTGCTTATATCTCTGACCTGTCTTTACCCATTAAAAAACCAAAACAAAATAGGTGATGGGTGTGGGAGTTGAGAGCATCTACATTTCAAAATTGTTGTGAGGATTAAAGGAACTAATACTGGAGAAATCACACTGCGCAATGCCTGACACTTGGCCTGTTCCCTATAAATTTAGTTCCCTTCTGTGCCCTGCGTTTTCTGCCATGACAGACTGAAATGAGAAGCAAAATCAATGGGCTTGGAACCAGGATGGCTCAAACCAAGTAGTGAAACGTGCAAAGTTTGGGATGTTTTACTTCTTTTTTTCATATTCTCTTCCTCTATAGATATCCGTAGCTCACATACATGATTCTCCCAAAAAAGACCGGAATGAACTGGCTTATACTGTGGCATGGCAGGTGGGACGTAATGCAAGTCTTCTCCTGGTGGGCAAGTAGAAGGCAATCCTTAAGCCAAGATGCAGCATTGTATGCAAGGTAGTATCTAGATACGGAAGCTGTTTTTAGATTAGGAAGTTGTTCCACTTTGGCTGTTCTTAAGACTGGCCTTATCTTGCAGGCACCAGAATGGGATCATGCATTAGCTTAACTGGACATTTTTCTCTAAACTTACATGGTATTGTCCTTTTCATGTTTCTCCATCAAGTTGGGGAAACAGTGGAAATGTAGTAAACTGTGGACTGCATCCTCAGGAAAAGACTTAACAGATGACTCTGGAGAAGGCATTCAGCCCCCCACCTCCTAAACATTTATTAAAATCCTACTCTATGATATAATAAAAACGGCCAATATTTGTTAAATATTTTGCCAAGTTCTCAAGTACGTTATCTCATTTAATCTTCACTACTTTTGGTGAAGTAGTTACTGTTATTATTATGCCATTACGATAGCATAGTGGTTAAGAGGAAAGACGCTGGAGCGAGATTACCTGGTTCAAATCTCAGCTCACTAGTCACTGGTAGTGTGAACTCAGGCAACCTAATTCTTTGGGCCTCAATCTTCTAATATTTAAGGTAGGTATTTAAATAATACTACTACTTCTAGGGCTATAAAGTGTTTAGAAGTGTGCCTGGCTCTTATTGTCTCCATTTAACATCTGAGAACACTGAGGATAAGAGGAGGGGAAGTGATTTTCTTGGTGATGCCCAGGTAGTGACGGATCTAGGTCAAAAATCTTATGTCTTATGACTCCAGTCTAGTACTTTTTCCTTGCTCTGAGGAAGATATGCAGGATCAGTTATATCCCCCATAATACCATCTTTTTTGACAGCTGTCAGTCATAAGAAACAATGTTTCAGAATGGCTGAAAACCTTGGTGAGAACAATTGAAGCCTTGATGCTTGCTTAATTAAACTCTAGTGCCTGAAAGCATGTAAAAAAAAAAAAAAAAAAAAAAAGAAGAAGTCCTGGGCTTCCCTGGTGGCGCAGTGGTTGAGAGTCCGCCTGCCGATGCAGGGGACACGGGTTCGTGCCCCGGTCTGGGAAGATCCCACATGCCGCGGAGCGGCTGGGCCCGTGAGCCATGGCCGCTGAGCCTGCGCGTCCGGAGCCTGTGCTCCGCAACGGGAGAGGCCACAGCAGTGAGAGGCCCGCGTACCACAAAAAAAAAGTCCTCACAAGTTGGGGTCAGTTTGTATGCCCACCCCAGGTTGGCAGCTGTGGCTTCAGCAGCAGTTAGTGGACTTGCTAATGAGTGGCACTGAGACTAACACCCAGGCTAGGGACCAAGTGGCATTAGACACAATAGGCCAGGTCCAGAGAAGCCTCGCTGATAGGTGGAAACCTATCAAGAAAAGAGTCAACTGGTGTGGTGAACATAGGTCAAGCTCTGAGTTTCCATTAGGAAAAAAACCCAAACAGCCACTTCACAGAATATGGTAAGTAACCATTGATGGCATCAGGATAAAATGTGGAGTGGAAGTTATATTTTCTAAAGAGTTTTTTCACTTTTCTAGAGTGACCTAGAATAAACCTTTAGTTGGCCAAGTCCTATAACGCCCCATGTGTTTCAGGTGAAGAGGGTGGGTCATACGGGGAGGGTGCTACCAAGGAGTCCACTTGTGTCCTCCCCCCATTTCTCCATACCTCCCCTGACAAAATGCCTACATTTCTGTCCTTAGGGATTTAGTCTTTTGGGCATTGCTAGTGTTTTATTTTTAAATGAATACTCAGTTAAATATCCAATATCCCTAAGAGGGCAATACGTTACACTAGATCATGTAGTATCTTATAAAGAAGTCTGTTCCTTCCTGTTTGGATGCAGCAGACAGCTAGATACCTTAATCCAATTCAGAACTGGAATATAGGCAAGGTGCCTTGGGAGGTGAGAGGGCGGACAATCTTTGCTAATTCGCATTTTGCCAAGGGCTAGCCTACTTTGTGCCTTTCTGCTTAGCAAAGAGCTGCTGGAAGAAGTTCTGATTGAAGACAAGTTAGAATAGGGAGCCGTGATCCAGGATAAGAAAGCATCCTACTCAACCAAGATAATTAAGAGTTTGTCCTCCTTTCTTTCCTTCTTCCTTAAGCTTAAGAAAGAGCATCTCACTTGCTATGGGTTGAGTGTGTCCTCCCAGAAGATGCTGAAGCACTAACCCCCAGTACCTGTGAATGTGACCTTATTTGGCAAGATGGCCTTTGCAGATGATCAAGTTAAGATGAGGTCATTAGGTTGGGTCCTGAACCAACATGACTGTTGTCCTTATAAAAGGGGGACGTTTCGATGTAGAGACAGACACGCATGCAGGGAGAACGGCACGTGAAGCTGAAGGCAGAGATCAGAGTGATGCACCTATTGGCCGAGGGATGCCCACCATTACCAGCACACCACCAGATGTTAGGAGAGAGCCAAAGAACAGATTCTCCCTTACAGCCCTCAGAAGGGGCGGAGCCTGACAACACCTTGATCTCAGGCTTCTAGCTTCCAGAACGGTGAGACAAAAGTGCCACCCAGTTTGTGGTACTTTTTTTTTTTTTTTTTTTTTGCCGTACGCGGGCCTCTCACTGTTGTGGCCTCTCCCATTGTGGAGCACAGGCTCCAGACGCTCAGGCTCAGCGGCCATGGCTCATGGGCCCAGCCGCTCCGTGGCATGTGGGGTCTTCCCGGACCGGGGCACGAACCCGTGTCCCCTGCATCGGCAGGCAGACTCCCAACCACTGCACCACGAGGGAAGCCCTGTGGTACTTTTTATGCAGCCTTAGCACACTAATACACCACTGAACCAGGATAATTAAGAGTTTGTCCTTCCTTTTTTCAGTAAATATTTAGTAATTTCCTACTGTATGCCAGGCACCATGCCAAGTACTGGAAACAGTATCTTAGGTAAGATCTTTGCTTTTAAGGAGTTCATAGACTAGCAGGGATGTAGGTTAATAAACAGGCCATTCTTAGCAATGGGATAAGTATTTAATATCTACTCTTCCCTCTAGCTTGTTGGCTCTCAACCATGGTCAAATACTAGAATCTCTTGGGAACTTAAAAAAATAATAAATAAAAAACTTAGGTCCAGTCCTCGCTCCCAGACATTTTAATCTGCTGGGACTGGGGTGGGAATGCAAGACATCAGTGTTTTATTTAATTCTGGAGACTGCCATTGTTGAGAACTACTGTTTTAAATATACCCATTATCAGGGCCCCACTCCAGACCAATTCAATTGGAATAGTAATGATGGGTTTAAAAAGTTTCCCAGGTGATTCTAAGGTGTAGCCCGGTTTGAGGACCACTTTCTCCTATGAGGTGGGAACGACATATCCTTTCCACAGTGCTGAGCTCAGAGAAGGCAATCAGTAAATAATTAACTCAGGATCTATAATCAGAAAAGTGTAAGATGCTCTTGGTGCATAGAAGATGAGTACTCAGTGCAGTTGTGGGAGAACTGAGACCCAAAAGATAAGTCCATTTAGGCAAGCAAGGAGGAGAAAGAAGAACGTTTCTGGCAGAGAGAATGGCGTGTACATAACGGTCAAGGAGCTGGATATGGCTCAGCATGGCTGGAGTCGTCTGTGGGTGGTGAGAGGTAAGGCTAGAAAGGTAACAAGGGCTGAGTCATGAAGAGCCCTGTAAGCTATGGTAAGGAGATTGGGTTCTGCCAGAGGCTTATATGGGTTGTCTTGGGGACATAACCATGGCTCTCAAGGCTGATTTTTTTTTTTCAGAGAGATATTTGAACTGGGTCTTCTTTGTTTTTAAACTTGTGGACATATTTTCTTTTATTTTTTAAATCTTTTGCCCACGCCACACGGCATGTGGGATGTTAGTTCCCCTGGCCAGGGATCAAACCCGCGCCCCCTGCATTGACAGCACGGAGTCTTAACCACTGCACTGCCAGGGAAGTCCTCAAGGCTGATTTTTGGTCTCTTGACACTGGTGCTCACACAGGTCCAGGTATGGCCTCAGAAGCTTGCACTTTTTCTCTTTGAAGACAGAAGTCCAGATAGGATGTGTGCCTTGGAGCCCAAGCCTGCAGGCCCAGCTCACGAGAGGAGCATCATCAACTTTCCAGAGAGACCCCCACATAACACGACTGTATCACGTCCCTAACTGTGACCTACCATCACTAAGACTTAGGAGTGAGACGTTCCCGACACTCTTTCCACACGTCTGCATCTTGGGTGGACGCCGGGACAGCTTTCACATCCCTTGTTTAGCATCCTTTCCGATGTTCATTTTAATCCGATTTTACCTGGATAAACATGGGGGCTGGGGGTTGGAGAAAGTTCAGTGTGACTTCCCCCAGCCGCCCTCGTAGGAGGGCCTTCAGCCAGGTGGGTTGATAGCTGAGAGAAGGACCAAACCCGCCATCCTGGAGGTTTGTTCATGCTGCGGTGCATAGTGTTTCTTGGGTGTTTGCTTGTCCGAGCTGCGCTGTTGCCAGCAGTGCCCAATTGAGTACTCTGCCGTTTTCATTAGCAGCCTGCCTGCTCCACTCTGAGTCCTTAATGAAGATGTTAAATAAAATTTGACATTATTATTGCCATTTGTACAGCACTTCATATTTCCCGAGCGCCTTCTGTACGTTTTTATTCTTTTCCAAGCAATAAGCCCTACAAAGTACTGCTGTCCCCATTCTACAGAAAAAGCCCTTGAGAGTTCATTGATTTGTTGAGAGCCCTGTGGCCAGCCACCCCCGTTCTCCAGGGGGGACTCTTCTCCTTCCTTTTGTCCAAAACCCAACTCACACGGAGCTGGACTAGCTTCTCAGGGGCCCATCTGACCCCTCACACCTTCCAAGTTGCAGGCTTCTCGCTCTGAATGTTATTCCTCTTCTCCCATCTTGTGGTTTTGAGTTTCAGTTCAGGAGAGCCTTGGTCTTCTCTTCGTCAATTTGAATGAATTTGCAAGTACAATTTCCTGATGGGCATCGGATGTCTCGCTGAATGTCCAAACACACACACACAGAGTTCGGCAGGGCCACCGCTGTCCCTGCCGCCTCTTCTCAGAGGCTTGTCAGTGGCGCTGTGGATGTATCTGGCACCATCTGTCCTTTGTCAACATCACAGAGCAGACAGCACTGTTGTCTTTCTGCATGTGACAACCTCCCTCTCTTACTGTAGGATACCTCAGATCAAAGGCTCTTGGTGACAGCATCTCTGTAAGAACTGGGAGAGAAAATACACCTCATAAAGAAAGACACAGAAAGCTGCTCAGGTTTGCTTCCCTGAGGCTCCTTGGAGCAGCTGAATAATGCGTATTCGCAGGTTTGCTTAGCTCTCTCTGCCTTGGTTTTCTCATATGTTAAATGGGGACATTGATAAAACTGCAAGTATGTTAAGGGTTTTCTGCTTTAATGACTCAAGCATTTGGGGATGGATTTTTTACAGCACTATTTTTGACTTCACACTTTTAAAATCTACCTTCCCGACTAATTGTCTCCCTCTACCATACTATTCTATCTTCATGTTGCCTTCTCTATACGTACTCCATTTCTAGCTCATTCTTCTTCTGGCTGACGTTTCCTTTCTTACCATCTCTCTCATTTTCATTCATATTTTTCCTTCTGCTGCTGCCCTGAAGGTCGTCACCCTCTTGTTCTACCCTTCATCTCAGCCCATGCAAGGGCCTCTGCTGTTTCTGATGAGGTCATCCCACAGGATGGCCTTTCCTCGCTAGTGCCTGCAGGCTTACTTCCTCAAAGTTCCTGATGGAGGATTTACCGTGCAGTGTGGGTCATCTGGGGCTGGGGGTGGGGTGGGGTGGGGAGAAAGGCCCAGCACCTCCTCACATTGTTATTGGGTGATAGGGTTGTGGGCTGTGCTGAGGGAACTGTGGCTCCTTTGACTCAAGAAGCTGCTTTCTGGTCAGGAGCAGGTGGCACCGAAGTAGACAAAATGGGTCAGAATAGGGTTTGGCAACACATTGCAGTGAATGGAAAGAACATTGAACTGAGAATTATTTAAAGTGAGAAGCTATGAAAAGTCTGAGACTGTAGCCTATTTGGAAGCTAAGAAGTTAGTCTGCCACAGATATATATATGTGTGTGTGTGTGAGCTTATATACACATATTTGATAAATATATGTATTTGTATATATCCATATATAGTATATACACACATGAATACATATGCACATATATGTATATATACATATATATGTGTATACACGCATTGCTGTCAGTATGTATATGTACACACACACACATATATATAAATATATATAAATAAATATCTGGGTTAGAGACAAAAGAACATTGGTTACTTATGGCAAAAGCAGCAACCAGAGCAGTCTCTTGCCTCAGTTCTCTGAGTCTCAATCCCCAGAGGGTGATGGTAGGGGCTGGGTGAAACAGGCACATACGGGGGGGGGGGTGTATCAAGGAGAGGATCCCCAAGTTAGGAAACTGATTTTATCTGGGGCTGCTGGTAACCTGCTCATTCTCGCCTCCAGGGAGACAGAGAACTGTACTCTGGAATGTAAGCCAATCTGCTTGGAAATATTGGAGTCCTTACTCTCCTGGAATGGCTCTGGGGAGGGAGGTGTTGTCTATCTTTGTTTATGGGTGAAACAAATCTGCCTTCAGACCTGGAGAGACACTATCTTAGCTTCCGAGGATGATTTACTATGCAAACCCCCTTGAAAAGATTGACGGAGCCCTTTGCCCAGTCCATGCAGAAAAGCGAGATATTCATAGAGAATTGTCTCCTAAGGAAGACCCTCAGGTATAAAATGAGAGGCTTAGACAACTTTAGAGATGCAGAAAATGTGGGATGTGTGTACCACCACTCTCTAAATCTACACCCAAACAGACATCACTAATCAATTGTGGTTTTCTGCCTCAACACCCCCGGCAGTTTCTACTGTGCTGATTATTTCCTCAATTACTCTAGCCGTGTAAAACTGTATTCTTGATATTTCTTCCTTGTGTTTCATTTTTCTCCTCTTGTGAATCTGTGTATGTATGTCCCTCTCTCTACATGGGGGAGAAGGAGAACATGTGTTTTGACGCAATTTTGTGGTCTGAGATTTTCCTCTGAGACAAATAGGAAGGTTCCTAATCCTACCAGACAGCATTTGTAGTTTAATTTTTTTTTCTGGTTGTCATACTTTTCCTTATTACTGGGAATGTTACTATTATTTTAAAAAATTGAGGTACAGTTGATTTACAACATTATATAAGTTTCAGGTATACAGCATAGTTATTCACAATTTTTAAAGGTTACACTCCATTTATAGTTATTATAAAATATTGGCTATATTCCCCGTGCTGTACAATGTATCCTTATAGCTTATTTATTTTATACATAGTAATTTGTATCTGTTAATCCCCTACCTCTGTCTTGCCCCTCCCCGCTTCCTTCTCCCCACTGGTAACAATTAGTCTGTTCTCTGTATCTGTGAATCTGTTTTTGTTGTTGTTGTTGTTATAGTCACTAGTTTATTTTTTAGATTTGACATATAAGTGGTATCATTCAGTATTTGTCTTCCTCTGTCCGACTTATTTCACTTAGCATAATATCCTCCAAGTCCACATCTTCTTTATCCATTCATCTGTTGATGGACACTTTGGTTGCTTCCATGTCTTGGCTGTCGGAAATAATGCTGCTATGAATGTTTGGGTGCATGTATATTTTCAATTTAGTGTTTTTATTTTCTTTGGATATATACCCAGGGGTAGAATTGCTGGATCATATGGTAGGTAGTTCTATTTTTAGTTTTTTGAGAAACCTCCATGCTGTTTTCCATAGTGACTACACCAATTTACCTTCCTACCAACAGTTTATGAGGGTTCCCTTTTCTCTAAATTCTCTACAACATTTGTTATTTGTGTTCTTTTTGATGATAGCCATTCTGCTAGGGGTGAGGTGATATCTCATTGTATTCATAGTTTAATCTTTAATCCATGAGAACTGAAGCTATTAATCTAGAGACGCTTCTCTTCTAAACAGGGATTATGAGAAGAATGCCCATTGTAACATCTCCTTCTCACCACTGGCTATGAAGGGAGTCCCCAGATTCCACTAGAATGCTTTTTTGGAACCCTCTGACTACACAGAAAACTCTCAAAGAAATATGGCACAGGGGAATGTGTGCTTGGAGAAGGGGATCCCGTGTCAGAAGACATGCAGCCTGAGGCTTCTTCCACCTTTGAAATTGGGCCAGTGATGCTCCCTGGCTATTTGGAGGATGCCCCTTTCCCTTTTAGCCAATTTGAACTCTACTCCCAGCACAGGCAACCTCCCCCCACCCCTGCGTTCTATGCTTCACCCATGCTTCACCTTCTCCATTTATTCAGTGTATAGATGTAGAGGTACATGGCTAATGTACTGGAGTTTCTGCTGGAGACCTGCTTATGTCTTATTGTTGCTGGAATGAAAGAAATCACGAGACGAATGGGAAAAGTGTGTGAACTTTGAGCAGGGCATCAAAAGATAGGGGATGCTGATTAGCTATGTGACCTTGGACAAGTTGCCTAACTTCTTTGTGCCTCAGGTATCCTTTCTTGAAAATGAAGAAGATAATGCCTTCTTGGCTGTCTATCTCATGGGGATATTGGCAGAGCAAATGAGTTCATGTTCAGTGTATGAGGTGCTCAAAAGAAAGATGCTGGTGGAATGTAAAGTTTGCTTTTGCCTCACTAAAACTGTCATCACCCTCTTGTCCTGTGCCTCATCTTGGCCGTGGAAGGGCCTCTGTGCTTTCAGACAAGGTCATCCCACAGGATAGCCTTTCTTCCCTAGCCCCTGCAGGATTACTTCCTGTAAATGCCTCATGGAGGATTTGTGGTACAGTGTGGGACATCTGGGAGGGTGGGTGACCCAGTGCCCCCTCGCATGGTTACTGGATGATAGGGGTTTTAGGTGTGGTGAGGTTGTGAATAACTGAGGAGATTGTGGATCCTTTGACTCAAGGAGTTACTTTCTGGGCAGAAGCTGGGGCCACTGACGTGTGCACAGAGGGTCAAAATAGGGTTGGTTGGGCACACAAATCAATTGTAATGAAAGGGCCATGGACTGGATCTGAGGTTCTGTCCCTCTTGGGTCACTAATTAGTAGATAAGTAGCTAAGGTACTAGGAATATGCCTGGTGATCTGTGATACTGGGACTTTTTTTTCTTCTTGCATCCGGTGGACATCTGAAGATAATTCAGAAGTTTACCAGTAGACTAGCCAGTCAGCCTGCCTGCTCCTTTTCTTTCTAACTCCTTTCCTCCCTCCCTCCACAAATATTTCTTTATATTCATCTGTAATTGAAGATCAGCATCTCTGAGATCAGGCCTGCTGGCATATGTCTAAACATTCATTAACTGAGAGACAGATATTCACAGAAACATTTTTAAACGTCCAAAAACCAACACATGGATTGTCAAATCCTAATCACAAGGTTCAAATCAGGATTCTGACAGTAATGTTTTAGAACATTCTAGTGTTGATCAGCGTTTTTCCTGGTACAACCCTCATAAATCTCGTGTGTGTGCAGCTGCGTAAGATGTTTTATTAATTAACATTGCAAAGCTAAGCACTCAATGAAAAGGTACTGGAGAAGTATATGTTATTATGACAGAATTGTTTAGAAATATGATCAAATAAAACCTGTATTGAAAGAGGTAGAACTTTTTCCAGCGCCGTGTTGCCAAACTCAAATCTACTCCAAGACATAGGGGTTTTGTTCCGAGTGTCCTGGTGGCCACGTGGATCTTCCTTTATTCTCCTCTTTTAGTGCAGAAAGGCTTTTGAAAAGATGCTTCAGATGAATAATTCTGCTGCCATGGTCAATACACAGCTCATTCCACATGGATGTCCTCTCAGACTCTAACCTAGTTTGCGTTCAGGTAATTCTGGTAATGGGACGTTTACCTCTCCCCTGGGGGACCATTTCCAGCATCTAGCCATCCAACAGTTTAGTCAGAGAACTGAGCCCTGATTTAAGGAGGGAAAGAAGTATTTGTAGAACTGTGGGAAAGAGAAATATGGATATGACACGTTGACCTATTTTAACAATGCAGGGTGGCTTCAGGCCTTTCAAATTTGTTTCTCCCAGCTGTCAGGGATAACTGTGAGCTGTGACAACTGCTGAGGCCCAAATCCTAAGTGTTTTTTTCACCTCAAAAAATTTGATTAGCAAATCAGAATAATTGAAGTGCACATTTCCAGGCCACTTTCTAAATAAAATATGTACATGTGTGAAGTGAGACCTGAGCTAAGATCCATTTTTTTTTCCATTGAACGAGCAGTACTTTGGGGCTGGAGAGAGCTGGTTCCCAGCTCCCACTTTGCACTTAACAGTTGTGTGATCTTTAAATTTCCTTCTAATAAAATGAGGAGAGTAATACCTTCCCCACGGGCTTGCGTGAGAGATAAATGAGATAAAGCCCCAAGCACAATGCCTGTTGAGTGGCGCTCAGCACATGGTCATTTCTCTTTCTAGGAAGGAGGCTCAGCTTCCTGGCGCTCTGTTAAGCCTCCCCTGAATTCCTGCTGACCCCTTCGGATGCCTCGATGATCTCTGGACAGCTTCTAGATGGGTGTGTTACTCTCCGTCTCCAAAAGAGCCACCTTCACTCCTTTCTCTTGTAGAGGCCAGGCACACACAGAAGGGCAGAAGGACAGATCTCCCAGGGCGGCTGTCACCAGATGTCACATCACTCTGTGTTTGTGGGGTTGCTCTGAAAAGCAGATGGGGGATTTGTCCACTTTTTAAAGTTCAGAGTTCAACATATGAGACAAGAGCAGTAATTATACCATAAATTGGCACGAACTGCAGTGAGAGAAGACCTTCTGTACTTCCGCTGCCTCAGCCTGCACATCGGGATGTGCTAATTAAAGCATCTGTCTTTCTCCAGCTTCCATTATCAGACATCTTCATTTATTTACTTATTAAAAAATAAGAGGAGGATTTGCTCTTTGTTGTTTTTCCCCTTTATTTTACCTTCATCGTTTTGCGTTTAATGATCTTGGCAAAGTGAATAAATAAAATGACTATAATTAAATATAGTTCTTATTGGGTATGGTGCTTTCCTCCCCTTGGATTGGAAGTTTTTATAATAACAATGACCTTGTAATTTAAAGCATATCCTAGGGATGTCTGTTCTTTATTTTGAACTTCTTTGAACGCACATTGGTTGAGCAATGGCAGTAATGAGGGTGAGAATTGTTGGCGGCTAATGCAAGCTTTCCCCACAGGTTAAAAAGCAGGATGCTTTTCCCAGGATAAAGTCTCATGGCCTCAGAATGTGTCATGTGTCATGGACCTTCTCCTCTCAGTAATCATCTGGAGTCAACACACTGCTTCTGTTCCAAATCGTATTGGGAGTCCCAACCTATAGATCCAGAATTTGGCATTGATTTGAATCCTTGTGTGTTCAACGCGCTGATAGTCATTCACTTATTAATTCACTCAACAAATGAGTAGAATGAATGAAAGAAGTCTCTGTGAGATATAGCAGCGAGCTAGAAAGAGGCCAGGATGAGCCTGGATTGGGTGAGGGTCATGGGGGTCACTGGTCAGATTGGAGGGCTTGTTTGGAGAGAAAGTAGGGAATCAAGTTGGATATGTGAATTCCCCCACTGCAGGTATAGTTCTCTGTCTGTCTATCTATCTATCTATCTATCTATCTAATACCTGCCCATTTCTTCTATTTCTTCTGTTTCAGAGTAGTCAGAGGCTGACTTTTTATTCCGCTCTTGGGACAAGGTCATCTTATCGCATAAAGGGTAGGGTGTAAAAAGGCCTTGGCTTTGAGTACATTTGACCTCAGGGTTTATATGGCTGCAAACCAAACATCTTACTTTTCTTCCACCCTTCGAACAACACCTACTTGCCCCTAGAGCTCTACCCCTAAGTTGGCTGTGTGTTATTCTCCCTCCCTACACACTCTCCCCACTTCCTGACAGTTGGTTTGGAACATGATTTTTAAAAACTCACTTTTTTAAACCTGTCCCACTGAAGTGTCAACGTACACCGTCTCCACCCCAGGGGCACTTTATTATCCTTGGTATCAGTCTGTCTAGTAGTTTTATAGGAATTTAAGAAAAATATAATGATGCTCTTCACCTCAGCAACAGAAATGGAGTTGGTCTGGTGCCTCAGACCTACAAGCCATTTTTCTGAGGCCTTGAAGAAGTGTTCCTGTGGCCCACCTTACCCTCCTGTGTGAAGGATGGTCTAAAAATGGAAGGACTGTGGGCTTCTGCTGGAATTCTCTGTCCCATTTCTTTAAGCAACAACAAACATACACATATAATGATTATTATCACGTCTGTCACGTGGCAGGTCCTCAGTAAAGTAATTTTTTGTTTCCTTTCTTCCTTTCTTCCATGATAGTGGACACAGTGTGTGTTCAATGTGCCCAATATTAATTATATTCAAGGCACAGATACCCTTTAGGGGCAACACGGCAGAGAGGTGCCTCGTTTCTGTCTCATGGAAATGGGAGGCAGACCAACAGGGGTCACAGGATTCTCTTGCTTCCTGATAATCACTGTGACCACTAAGGAGTTTCTTCTAGATACAGCAGGTACTCAGCAACTGTTTGCTTAGGACCAAAGGACATTTGCCTCCCCCAGCCAGCCTTTACATGTAAGTTTGTATAGATCATTATGCAAAATAGAGATGTTCAGTATTGCCCCTTTACAGAATATTCCTTGACCTTTAGCTATGGAGATTGACGATTACTGTTATTTCCTATTTTTTATGACGCCTATTTATTTATTTATTATTTAATTTTCTGGTGGGAAACAGTGATCCTACCTTTTCACATGTGGCAAACATTTTCCCATGTTCTCTCAAAAAATTTTTTTTTTCCAACTCCCATTCTTTTTTTTTTTTAACATCTTTATCAGAGTATAATTGCTTTACAATGGTGGGTTAGTTTCTGCTTTATAACAAAGTCCAACTCCCATTCTTCAGAGAACTCTCCAGAAGCTGCTCTGGTGCCTGAACAGACCTTAAAATTTGCAGAACACTTTTTTCTGCAACTCTTGTTCCTTGAGCTCCCCTGTCTCTTCTGCTCGGGGCCACCAATCCCCTGCTTCAGCCTCTTTGCTGAGTAGAATAAGCCTCAAGTGATGTGTCTTTCTTGGCCTACTTTCTGCTCCCTCCCCCACTCCCCAATAATATGATGCCCCAGAGTGGTAGAAAGGGTGCATTTCCTTTAAGAGCTTTGCAGGCTGTGAACATAATCAGGGGATGCATTCAGAGAACTATGGGTGATTCTTGAACATGAAACAGAGTTTAAAGCCTCAAGTAACCTTTGACCTACGGGACAAGTAAGATGGACACTCCCCTGGATCGCACAGACTTCCCTTTTCTTCGGAGTGACATCCCCTCTTCCTCTCTTAGCTTCCTGAATCCCTCGCTCCTTAATCTCGCTCCCCTTTCCTCCTCCCTCTACTCTCCTGATAACACTGAACAATGCCAGAGAAGAGAAAGAAGGAACTCAGGTAGAAAAATAACCCATGTATGATGCCTATTTATTTATGTGTTTATTTACTTTATTATTATTTTTTCAATTTGAAAAGGAGAATTTTTGATGAAGTACAGCTTGTGATGGGGGTGGGGGCACAGGTGATGGGATGACTGAAAGGGGAAATTAGGGGTGTCTTGTAATCTTAGAATCACGTGGGAAAGAGAATTCTGAGTTCCTTGATCCATATCTACTGAAGAGATCCTCTGAAGACTTAAACTAGACAGTCTGATTTAATCTTCCTCTCTCAAAGGCAAAAGGTTAATTATGTTTTTGTCCTTAATACTTTTAAAATTAAAATTGTATGAGGAAAAGGAAAAAAGAAAAGCAAAATTTATAAAAGCAATTTGTATATATTGTAAAAATATTAAAATGTTTACAGAAGCAATCCAATTTAAAATTATCCCTCCTGAAGCCCAGTCTCTGGTGGTAAAACTTTAAAATGTTCTGTTCTACCACCAGGATTCTAACATACTTTCTTGATTTATGAAATGTAGGCAGTATCTTTTGACTCCTTGCCATGAAGGATTTAGAGCTACATCCCTAAATGCTGCCTTCCATTCATCACTCCTTCTGTCACTCCTACTATTACTTATCCATTATTAAGGTATAGTAACATTCATATCTATCCTCTAAATAAAATTAGGTTTTCCATGCCTTACTGTTGATTCTTTTTTTTAATTTTTTAAAATTTATTTTATTTATTTATTTAGGTTGTGCCAGGTCTTAATTGGGCAGGCGGGCTCCTTAGTTGTGGCTCACAGGCTCCTTAGTTGTGGCACGTGTGCTCCTTAGTTGAGACTTGAGGACTCCTTAGTTGTGGCATGTGAACTCTTAGTTGCAGCATGCATGTGGGATTTAGTTCCCTGACCAGGGATCGAGCCCCCATCCCCTGCATTGGAAGGCAGATTCTTAACCGCTGTGCCACCAGGGAAGTCCCCCTTACTGTTGATTCTAAAAGGTTTGTTTGGATTGAGTGCCTACTATTCATTTTTTCATTCATTTATTTGTTTATTCATTCAGCAAATATTACTTGAGGGCCTCTTTGTGTGAGGCATGGGCCTATGTGAAAAGTATGTGCAAGTGTTTATAGTATTGTGTGGAAGACAGTTGAATAAGTTTTGGGCAGGAAGAGACACAAAATGCATACCTTGACTCTGCTTCTAAGAATTGATTTAAAAGGAAAATCAAATGAAAAGATTTATATACAAGGATGTCATCATAGTATTATTTAGGGAAAATACTACCCTGGAAATTGTTTAGATGCCTAAAGATTGGTCAACATTAAATAAATTATGGAACTCATGTGTGATGTAATCACAGTAAAAGCCATTAAAAATCTAATTTTTGAGAAGCATTAAGTGACATGATAAAATGTTCATGTTTTAATTTAATGAAAAATAAGAGAAACAGGATGTAAAACTGGATCTATCGCATTATCTCTATTGTAAGATTTTTAAGAAGATTATAGATATGGGAAGGAGGTATCACCAAGTGACAGTGATTTAAAGTTTCTTTCCTTAAACCTACTTTCTGATATTGTCTGAGTTTTCTACAATAAGCAACTGTTGTCTTTATACTACAAAAACCCCACCCTATTATCTTCACAAAAATAAAAAGGAGCAGATTCTCAATCTGGTGGGGGAGACACATTTAAACAAGTCATCACAGTGTCTGATGGAGCAAAATCAGTGCCCCAAAGTGTGTAGGGTTTTGATGGGGTCTGAGCATCAGAAAAGACTCCACAGGTAGCATTCGAGCTGTGCCATGAAGACCCAGGGGGATTTCTATAGGCAGAGGAGAGCATTTCTGGGCATGAAGGCACAGAAGTGAATGGTGAGAGAGGCAAGCTGCCTGAAGATTATGAAATGTATTGTGGATTGAAAGATGCAGAAAGGACCCAGGCTGACAAAGTAGTTTAATGGCTTGTGGAGGACCTTGGATGCTTTGCTGAGGAATTAGAATTTAATTTGAAGGCAATAGGGAGCTATGGAGAAGTTTTAAAAGAGGGAGGTGGACTTGACCCATAACGTAAAGATGCAATCTTTGGAATCAGACAGACATGGAGTCAGAATCCCAGCTATGCCAGTGTCTAGGGGTATGTGCATGGGCAAATCACTTAACCTTTCTCATCATCCATTCCTTCACTCATTACTTAGGGGCAATGATATCAGCTTTATAGTGTGGACATGAGGATTAAACAACTTAATATAGTTGTTCATGTTGAGTAAGTTTTAGGCAGGAAGAGACACAAAAATGCATACCTCGACTCTGCTTCTAAGAATTGATTTAAAAGAAAAATCAGGGCTTCCCTGGTGGTGCAGTGGTTGAGAGTCCGCCTGCCGATGCAGGGGACGTGGGTTCATGCCCCGGTCCGGGAAGATCCCACATGCCGCGGAGAGGCTAGGCCCATGAGCCATGGCCGCTGAGCCTGCGCATCCGGAGCCTGTGCTCCACAACGGGAGAGGCCACAACAGTGAGAGGCCCGTGTACCGCAAAAAAAAAAAAAAAAAGAAAGAAAAATCAAATGAAAAGATTTACATACGTACATCACACATGAGTCCCATAATTTATTTAATGTTGACCAATCTTTAGGCATCTAAACAATTTCCAGGGTCCTTCTTCCCTAAATAATACTGTGATGACGTGTTCAGCATTCATGTCTCAAATGTGAATGGTGAATATAGATCTTTCTTAAAGGTAAAAAATGTTGGCGCACCCCACTTCCAACTCATGTTAAATTATTTTTACAATAATGTTACTTGAATATTCATAAAAATTAAATTTGTTATACATTTCCTATATTTCATGATCTATTACTGGTGTAAAACCAAAAGAACTTTATTTTATTTCTTAAATATTTATTTATTTTTTGGCTGTGTGGGTGTTAGTTGCAGCACACGAAATTTTTCGTTGCAGTGCACGGGCTTCTCTCTAGTTGTGGCGTGCAAGCTCCAGAGCACGTGGGCTCTGTAGTTGCAGCACGTGGGCTCTCTAGTTGTCTTGCGGGCTTAGTTGCCCCACAGCATGTGGGATCTTAGTTCCCTCACCAGGGATCGAACTGGCATCCCCTGCATTGCAAGCTGGATTCTTAACCACTGGACTACGAGGGAAGTCCCAAAACCAAAAGAACTTTATACATTACAAATAACAACACAATTTAAACTAAACAATTTAAACTAAACGATATTAATTATGTCACCAGTTTGTTGTCTATATGAAAATAAATCTTCATGAATAATGTGAATATGGTACTATCTGCTACAACCCAGATCATTTAAAGTCTGCCCTTTCCCATACTCTCTGTGCTGTGAGTCCACTCAGTTTTCCCCCAGCTTTTTATCTTCCAATTCCCAGGAAATACTGTATGTATAGTGTGCAGTGGTGTTTGGCCTTTGCTTAGCATGAACACATCTTCTATGTTTGGGTCCACTTCTGTTTTTTCCTCACTGGCCCATGATAATTAACATACTCTCGGCACCAGTGCAGTTGTAGACACATTTCCAAGTGTGAGCACTAGCATAGTAGTACTCAATTATGAAGTGGTCATATAGATGATTTTAAAATATTATCATCAGTATGAAAATTTAGACCATATACACACACATAAACACACACACAGACTGTTCTCACCCTTCCTGTGGTTCTACCCTCCTCTTTGTGAGAATATATATGTATGTACCTCCTAGAAGTCTTATTATTGTTGTTAATGGTAGTTTTATTATGGTCAAAGATTTTTATCAGGCAAGCGTATCAGTTGGCTCTTGCCGTGTAACAAACCACACTAAAACTCAGGGTTTAGAACTATCACCCATTTATTATCTCTATGAGTCTTGGGTTGGCTGGACCGATTTTCTCATTTGCTCTGGGGGCACAATGGCTCATTCATGCATCTGTGGTCAGCTGCAGGTAGGCTAGTTGGCTTTGCTGATCTTGGCTGGGCTGTCTCACATCTTTGGAGCCTTAGCAGAAATGACTCAGCTTTGCTAAAAGTGGTCTCTCACCCTCCAGTAAGTTAGCCAGGCTTGGTTTTAGGGTAGCCTGGACACATTCTTATGGAGACAACAGAGAAGTGAGTAAAAGAGTGAACATAGGCAAGGCCTCTTGAGGCCTGGGCTTGGAGCTGGCACATCATCATTTTTGGGGTATTTTGTTGACTGAAGCAAGTCACAAGGCTAACCCAGATTCAGGGTTGGGGAAATAGACACCACAGCCTATTTCTAGGTGAGAAGATCTACAAACTCATAATTCAAAAGGTGTGGTTACAGGTAGATGTGAATGACTGGAGCCATTTTTGCAATCAATCTACCCTAGTAGATATGAGGTCGGGGCAAGGAGGTCTATTAGGAAGTTACACTAGCCTTCTTGGTGAGAGAGGGATACTGCTTAGGAAGGATTGGATACATGTGATGCTCTGCCATTTCTTTGGTGTAGGAATGAGGAAGAGGGTAGAGGGTTGTCAAAGATGACTTCAAGGAACCCAAGCCTGGGTGACTGAGAAGTTGGTGAAGTTGCTAACTGAGAAAAGACATTCAGCAGGAAAAGTGGGTTCAGTTTGGGGGTGATGGGAAATTGGAGAACTCAAAGGTGGAGGTACATAATATTAATAAGTTTAGAATTTGATATGCTGGAGCTCTTCCCATAAGGAGAATCCTTTTCCACCTGATTGCACATTAAAATCATGTAAGCAGCTTTTGAAAAATAGTGATAATTGAGTCTTAACCTGAGACCAATTAATACTAAATTTCTGGGAAAAGGGCCTGGTGTTATTTTTTTATTTTATCTTTTATTTTTTTTGCGGTACGTGGGCCTCTCACTGTTGTGGCCTCTCCCATTGCGGAGCACAGGCTCCGGATGTGCAGGCTCAGTGGCCATGGCTCACGGGCCCAGCCACTCTGCGGCATGTGGGATCTTCCCGAACCGGGGCACGAACCCGTGTCCCCTGCATTGGCAGGCAGACTCTCAACCACTGCGCCACCAGGGAAGCCCCTGGTGTTATTTATTTTTTTAAATAATCACAGGAAATTCTAATGTACAGCCAAAGTTGGAAGCTTTATCTAGATCTCCTTCTGTGCATACATTAGAATTACCTGGACACCTTATAACAAATACTGATCCCTGAGCCCCACTACCAAAGAGTCTATTCCATTGGTCTGGGATAGAGTCTAGGCAACTGTATTAAAAATAAAAAGTCTTTCTGGGTAAATTTAATGTGCAGCTGGAGTTGAGAACCACTGACCTAGATAGTTAATTTTCACTGCGAATAATCACATGTTTTCAGGTTGCAAGCCATGGCAAAGGGACACTATGACAGAGTCTCCTTAAGCTCTGTGAAGGTTCAGAATTAGCATGAACTTGCTGGTGCCAGCTGGGGCATGGGGACAGGAGCAATCAGAGGATGAGATCAGAAACTTTGAGGACCCAACCTAGATCAACACCTGGCACTTGAAGTACAAGGACGTCTTAGGGTTAATCCTGCTTCCAGGAGAGATATTGGGAAATCTCCCTGAAAAGGTCCAAAATATAAAATGTCATGATGTCATCTGACTCCCCTGTCCTCCAATTCAAATTAGTTCCCTCTGTAGTAGCACTCAGATAATGCAACTTCCATCATTTTCTTTGAGGAGGGGAATTCATAATGTCTTAGATCTCAATATGTATGTGTTTTCCCTGATTGTAAACCAAATCTGCTTCTTCCTTGATTTCATCCCATTAGTCTGAACTTTGACCTTGTCACATCTTAGATAATTCCTGGGCCTTCTTGTTAATGTCTTATAAATATTTGTAGACCCATTGTCTGTCCATAGGCAGTCACTGAGTCAACAACAGAATATTTAGAGTTTTTTTCTCATGTTCATAAATCATTCTTAGCAGAGCTTTAATCATTGGGGTTTTTGGCTGCCTTTCTGACTTTCCTCTATTTTTGGCCTCCATAAGCCTCATCTATTTGAGGGAAATACTCAATTGCATAATAGCAGAGTGGACTCCTGTTACCCACTTGTGCTACTGACAATGTCTTGGGGTCAGGTTTCCTCAAAGTGGGCATCGGAACCTCCTTGGGATGGGGCAAGGCTTGTGAAAAGAGTACATTTCTGAGTCCCACCAGATCTCTGAGGATGGGGCTCAGGCATCTTTACTTTTCACATGTTTTGGGGTGATTTTTATGTATGCCCTTATAGAGTCATCACTGTAGTTATTCAAGTATTATGCTTACAGGAGAAGTCAAATACATGGGGTTTTTTTTTTTTTTTTTGGTTGGAGGAGGCTTGCACCACAAACCCCATTATAATCAAGACATAGACCTTTCCTTAAAGAGTTTCCAAAAATTTTCTGCATTTGGAATCACCATTGCAATTCAGTCTTGACTATCAGTGGGGTTGGTCAACATATATAGATTATATTGCATACAACTGACACACCTAATATAAAAGCAGAGGTAAAAGGAAAAAGAGAAGGGGAACAGTGAGTATAGGAAATAAATAGTGGGGCAGATGAGAAGAGAGAAATGGAGATGGAGAGGGAATACAGAAGTATATGTGTAAGAATGGTCTAGTGTCACCTCTGGCAATGTCCAGTATCAAAAAGTTCTACATTTTGAAGTACTTTACAGTATTCCAAGCCTTTCTACCTCCTCACAGCTGTCCTAGGGTGACTAGACTAGGCAGGTATTAACTTCCCCATTTCAGAGATAGAAAAACTGAGACTCCTGGCTGCACCTCTCTCAAGGTTAGATAGAAAGTGTCAGAGATAAGACTAGAGCTAGAACTCAGGACTTAATCCTAGAGCAGGGATTTTTCTGTCACTCCTAATCTGTACTAGGTCTATGTAACCCAGACTGGCTCTTCCTCTGGGTGAGTGTCTCTTTGTGGTATGAGGTACGGTGACTCTTTGGAGAGGTTCATGACATTGGCATAGGGAACAGAGTGGAGGGTGTCCTGAGGGTCCTTGGAAACATGCGTTGATGTAATAAAGGTCAACAAGCTTGCCGAAGGAGCTCATGCTACTGCTTACAAACAAAACACAACTGGTCTGTGTTTCCTGACTGTGTTCCCTTTCTTCACTTTCTTTCCTCCTCCTCTCATTTCTTACACATGCAACACACACACACACACACACACACTAAGAAATGCAGTTACGGATTTGGGATCTGAGGAAACTCCAGGTTATGTAGCACTGACTGTCAGTGTGATTGGGTTTAATGGAGTCAACAAGATAAATTAAGGTCATGGGATCACCACCGTCTCTACTTCAACCGAGCATTTCTTTATTTTATTTTATTTTTTTGGTTTAACCCATTGTGGCTGAAGGTAGGGAGGACCTCGCTCAGAACCTGCTTCCCCTACCTTCTTCTCACCCCTCCAGCACACACACACACACACACACACACACACACGCACACACTTTTGAAATTTTCTTATGCAGCAGACCCTTTTGCTTTAGGTCACAGTTGTTCATCATAGGGCTGTAATGATAACTAACCTTGGTACCATGTCTTAATGTATACAAGCCTTTTCATCCTCTTTATTTCTCTTGATCATTACAACACTGATGTAGATAATTATACTATCCAGGCATGATTATAATAGCAGCAGTCCAGGAATACCTATGTAATTCCCTAGACCAGCCACCATTCCTCATGAAATACTAAGGCAAATATATGCACAGAAGGGATGAAACAATGCACAGGGACCACTCCATTGCTAGGTGGGGCTTAGGCCCCCCCAGGCACTGATCAGGATTCTGATGAGCTTGGCTGCACCACATAGAGAACCTGGGCAGACCTGAGAAGCCTAAAAGAAAAGCCAGACCTACATTTCTGATGTTACGTTTTCAGATCCAATTCCTGCATGCCTGCTGAGAAGTCCCAGAGAAAAGAGAATGGATGCAAGAGATGGGGCCCAGGCCTTGTGAAGCTGGAACTCTGTAACTTTGTAGAAAAGACATATCAGAAGAGAAAGCCCCAAAGGGCCTGGGAGAATAAGAACTTGCCTTATTTCTTTTTTTTAAATAAGTTTATTTTATTTATTTATTTATTTTTGGCTGTGTTGGGTCTTCGTTGCTGTGTGTGGGCTTTCTCTAGTTGTGGCGAGCAGGGACTACTCTTCATTGCAGTGCACAGGCTTCTCATTGCAGTGGCTTCTCTTGTTGCAGAACATGGGCTCTAGGTGCACAGGCTTCAGTAGTTGTGGCACGTGGGCTCAGTAGTTGTGGCTTGTGGGCTCTAGAGTGCAGGCTCAGTAGTTGCGGCACATGGGCTTAGTTGCTCCGCAGCATGTGGAATCTTTCCGGACCAGGGCTCGAACCCATGTCTCCTGCATTGGCAGGTGGATTCTTAACCACTGCACCACTAGGGAAGCCCCCAGGCCTTGCCTTATTTCTTAAGGTCAGGAAGGGTGGACCAGACCCATCATTGCTGGAAGCCCCCAGCCAGCATTAAGGGCCAGTGGACTAGTTTTTTCTCCTCCTTGGGCAATGCCTATGGGATTTGGAGGTCTGTGGGGCGTGGAGGGAGGGCACGGTAGCCTTGGGGTCTAGAGCCCAAGCAGTATGTCTGGTGGTGCATTTGTACCATGAGGAAGTTGAGGGTCAGAGAAGTTGTCACTTGCTCGACCAAGGTCATTTGTTTAGTGAGTGGAGGAACCAGGATTTGAACTCTTGAATTTGGGCTACAAGCCCTAGTGATTTTTCCACTGTACTCCCTGGCCTCTAGCAACCTCCACCATCTCATTCTTATGTGGAGACTCAGTTCTGCTCTCCTGGGCTTCCTCTGGCAGGAACATTGCCATTAGAACATGAAAAAGAACCCCCAAATAAATTCCTTCCATTGAGGGTTTGCTCAGGGGAGACATCAATGTCCATGAGGTTGTCTGGCTCATAGTTTAGGAAGCCTCTGGTTATAAATGGAGATAGTTCTGCTAGGTGGGGCTTAGATTACATGTCTGTTTCATCTCATTGTTCCTCCTTGAAAGCTCAAAAGATCCAAATGCCCATGCTGTTCCCTAAAAGAGGGATTGGGGTTTATTTTGGAAAAGAGGTCTATTTTAATCTAAAGGACAGGGGCTCCCTGTTCTGCGGCTGTGCTGGCTTATTTCCACTCTGCACTCAGCAAAAATTTAATATTCTCTAAACAATAGGTGACTCAGCCTTTGCTAAATCTTAGGTGAAATGGATTTAGCAAGCAAAGAGAGAAAATGTCTTTTTTTCCCATTTTTCCTAGTCCTGTTTGATGATAATTCTTAGTGCTCAGTGCTCCTTTCATCCAAAGATCTGTAATTAATTAAGCCTCACAACTTCCCTGACAGGTAGAGAAGTACAAGAATGTTCATTTAAAACCAATCCTGTTTGATACAGTAGGGCTATTACTAAGGCTCTTTAAAAGAAAAACCTCCCTATTGTGAAACTTCTTTTTAATAGAGTAAATTAAGGCAGAAAGGGATGAAGTAATTTCGCCTAGGATGCCTGTTCAGTTATGGCCACAGAGAGAGCCCTGAGTTTGGAGCTATGATGCCCTCTTGGGTTAGACTAGGTGTATAAGCTGTAGTCACAGAGCAAATTACCAAAAAACATAGTGGCTTTAGATCACAGCAAGCATTTATTATCTTATACAGTTTCTGTGGATCAGGAATCCAGGCGTGGCTTAGCTCGGTGGTTTTGGCTCAGGGTTTCATAGGTAGCATTTAAGACAACAGCCAGGCCTGCAGTCATCTGCAGGCTTGATTGGAACTGGAGAATCCACTTCAAGGATGGCTCATTTAGATGCATAATGAGTTGGTGCTGGCTGTTGGTAGAAGACCTCAGTTTGTCTTCATGTGCACTTTTCTAGAGGGCTGCTTGAGTGTCTTAATGATATGGCAGCTACATCTCCAAAGCATGTGATCCAAGGAAGCAAAGGTAGAAGTGGCACTGTCTTTTATTACCTGGCCTTGGATGTCACACTCTATCATCTCCTCAATGTCCTGTTGACTACACAATTCAGCTCTTCATTATGGGAGGGGACCACACAAGGGCCTGCTTGGAGGCTGGCTAATATTAAGAATATTAAGCCTGAGTTCATCTGTGATATTATTGGAATACCCTCTAAAAAAACCAGCTTAGAGGACTAAACATCACACATCTGATAAGAGAGTGAGAGACAGGGAATGATACAGTTAACTTTCTAGTTATCTATAGATTTAGAATAAATCACTGCTGTTATTCATTGTCATGGTTAAGTGATTAAGCCTATATTGAAGTATACATAACTATGGTGAATCTTTTATTTTTAGGAGTTGGATATTTGTCCCACACCTTATACTGGATCACTGGTTCCCCATTGTTGGTCTATGGACCTGTGTTGTGTTAACTGCTAAAAAGCAACCAAAGTGTTGTTAAAAGTACAGATACCAGGTTTCTACTCCTAGGGATTCTAAGTACGTACCTTTGGGACCCACTGTTCTGGCTCCTCTTATCAGGCAGTGGTAGGCTTAAATTTTGTTGCGTGAGAATCATTATTAATGGCAGTCAGATTTGGTTGCTTAATATCTATTCATGACTTTTTTTCCTGACCTCAGAAAACCAACTCAAAATTGGGCACCCAGTTGCTAAGGGCTGGAATTGATAGTTACCAAATGTTTCCATGCTGTATTGTTAAAGGTGGCAGCTGTATTAGAAAGCTCCCATATCGTAAGGGCTGCTAGAGAGATAGATAGAGGGTGGGGTTGATGTCCAGTAGTGACAGTTTGAAAGGCCATCACTATACTACTATATCAGCATATGCAAGGACTAGTCTCCTTACATATACAGAAATACTGTCACGTCCTGCATAAATCTTAGTCTGGTGGTTCTCAAATATCAGTATCCAGAAGAATCACTTGGGGAGTGTTAAAAATTGCAGATCTTCAAGGCTACCCCTGGGATTCTGATTCGGTGGGTCTAGGATACCTGAGATGGTCTTGCTATAAGTGGTCTGGGGACCACACTTTGAGATACACTGTCCTAGGCATGACTTAATTTAACTGCAATCTATTGACTTCATATCTATTTAACCCCCAGCAGCGGGAGTTCAGTCTGTAGAATGGCTGGCATGTAAGGGATTGCTTTATAGACTTTGCATGGATGATATTTACTAGGTGAATTGCTGACATGCATGAGGGGTACAGTGAGATCTGGACAGGTATGGAAGGGCATTTTAAAATTTATTTATTTATTTATTTTTGGCTGTGTTGGGTCTTCGTTTCCGTGCGAGGGCTTTCTCTAGTTGTGGCAAGCTGGAGCCACTCTTCATCGCGGTGTGCGGGCCTCTCACTGTCGCGGCCTCACTTGTTGCCGAGCACAGGCTCCAGACGCGCAGGCTCAGTAGCTGTGGCTCACGGGCCCAGTTGCTCCGCGGCATGTGGGATCTTCCCAGACCAGGACTCGAACCCGTGTCCCCTGCATCGGCAGGCGGATTCTTAACCACTGCGCCACCAGGGAAGCCCTGGAAGGGCATTTTATTAGCATTATATTTGTAGATGTTTATTTTTCTCCCAGATGATAAGCCATTAGAGGTAGGATCTAGATGCTGTATAATTTTGCAGCTCCCATAGAGGCTAGCATGGTACACTACTTGCAGCTGTCTCGCAGTAGGTGTATTATCACACAGGAGCACGTTCATTTGAGGTGGCTACGAATTCTGGATGGGAATTAATCCATTGCAGCCAGAGCACGTTGCATGTTGGGGTGAGTGCTTTAAGTTGAGTTACTCTGGAGTATTGCCAAGCTCTCCTCTCATCTCCTTCTCTCTTCCAAGTATCTCGAGGAAGATAGCAATAGTGAAACCGTCATAGTATGGTTTGTGACTTTGGAGAGGAAAACTGTAATAAAAGCTAAAGAGTTGAATAGAGCATAGCCAAGGCCTGCAGATTACTGCTGATGAAGGACAGGGCAGACAGAGTATTTCAGCCATGTTGAACATCTCTACTTCAATCAGCCAGGAGCATCTGGGCATGCCAGGGTAGCAGACACAGAGCCAACAACATGGTCAAGAAAAAGACCCTCAGTGGCAAGTAGCAAAGGAGCAAGTTGCTTGTGAATTGCTTAGGGAAGACAAAGGAGGGAAAGAGGCATGCTACAACTATTGGCTTCATTTAACAATAGTTTATTGAGCTGCTACCATGTGCTAGGACATGTTTTAGGTGCAAGGGATATTCAGGTAAACCAAACAGACAAAGAAGCTTACATTTTAGCAAAAGATATAGATAGTGAATAAATACATAATACAATGACACATAGTCATTAGTGCCAGTAAGAAAAACAAAGAGGGGAAGGGAATAAATACTGAAGTTAGAGTAAATATCATTCCAAAGTAAAGGGCTTTGATATAATAATGATAATAATAGTTACTGTTATAATAATTATGATAATAATTATAACAAATCTATTCAATTAATATTTATTGAGTAGATAAGTGTGCCTACTATGTGCCACACACAGTGCTGGGCAATGGAGATACAGTGGTAAGACAAGACACATCTCCTGATTTCACAGTGCTTTTTTCTTTTTAAGGCATAGAAAAGACCATAAATAATTAAAGACACCCAAGAAATATATGATAGTGATACCCAGAGACCTAAAATAAGAACTGGTAGAGTAACTGGGAAGGCTAGGCTAGTTTAGTTGAGGGAATTCCTCTCCAAGAAATGATATTTAAACGGAAATCTGAATAACGAGGAGGAGCCAGCTGTGCAGCTGAGCATCCCAGGCCAAGTTGGAAGGGCACCAGGGCAAAGGTCCTGGGCTCTGCAGGTCAGGGTATAGCAATAAGGCCAGTGTGGCTTTATAAACCTCAGGGGATTGGGAGACTGGTTAAAGTAATTAAGGAGAAAAATAACCTTCTTTCATAGATCTGACTTTGAAAGCCAATATAATTCCTAGAAAACTATTTGTCTTTCCAGTTAAATATTGCCTGGTTCTTCCATCAGAGACAGGTATAACATTTAAATCAATTGATAGGTAATATGAATTTCTTCTTGTAATTAGTTCTCTTTTCTCCAGTACCCTCTGAGAAAATCCAAAATGCAGGACAAGCATTATTATAATAAAATTTCATTAAATAGTATAATTAACAAAAATATCATACCGCGATGTACCAGTTATTAAGTGTGTTGACTCAGGTAGTAACTGGGAATTTGTGGTTAATATTAGTCTGTAGATCCATTTATCTTCTGAAACACCTTTGATACAATGCTTCTTTTCTTGGCTGGTGTTTGAGATCTTGGGGTGTACTTTTTCTGTGGCTAGCTTCCCAGCTACCTGAACTTTGGAGCAGCCAGGGAAGTTCCTTCAGCCCTTAGCTGTCTCTACTTCCTCTTCCTGGGTGCTGCCATCTCTTTCATCCCTGTCCAAATAGTAGGTTTGTGTACCCTGGTCTGCTGTCCATCTAGGCTACATGCATCACCTAAATCCTCTTTGTGCCTCTAGGAAAGGAGACAATTCCTTTTGTAGGGGTTCACCGTATTTTTCTTTTCCCTGTTGCTATTCCTGTGCTGTCTAGAGAATCATTCCTCATACCACTGGGTCCTCTTTTACCCAGTTAATCACAGAAGAGATTCTGCTCACTCATCCTCCACATTTCACACATCTCTAAAACTCCATTCTATTTACACTGGTTATAGAAATAAATGTGAAGACCGAGGGGATAAATTGTGTTTGCATAGAAATTTACTTACATGCTAAGAAGGCAATGAAAATCTTTAATGTAAGCTCACTGTATATTTGAGTGCAATGTATATTTATTCTCCAAAATATACTTAGTAACTTTCCCATTATGAATCACTAAGCCGTATGCTTCTCCAAAGAAGGGAGCACGATTTCTCAAAAATACAGTATTGTTTTTAGAATGAAAATTTAATATGTTTCATGATGAATTCAAATCAGCTTTGAAAGTCTGCACTACCTCAGCCTTGACCAGCTTTAAAATGCAAATGCTACCCATAAGGAACAAGTGTCTTTTCAATTATAAAACGTGAATTTCAAGATTTGTAATCGTTTCTAAGATTAAAATGTTTAAATATATCTGAGAAATAGTTCTTAAATTCTAATAATAATTAAACAGAACAAAAGCAGAGACTTGAAGGCAATAACAAGAGCAAAGATTGAGTTACAAAAACTAAAATATATTTAATTTTCACAGAAGTTTCAAGACTGCACTAGAAGCATTAGGGTAGGGACACAGTCAGTCTCTCTCTCTCTCTCTGTGTCTCTCTCATACACACACACACACACACACACACACACACACACACACACGAGTCAATATGCTTTCTGATCTTTGAGAATTAGGCTCAACTTAGTTACTGGAATTAGAGATAGGATGCCAACCTTAGTTTTGCTTTCTAACTTGGAGAATATATCTGAGAAGCCAGAATAATGATTAAACATTTTCGATGTTTTATAAAATAGGTGTAATGAGAGTCAAATGTTTATTGGATTTCTGCTCTGTGCTTTTTGCCAGAACTGTGCTGTGGCTGTCAGGGATATAAAAGAACTAGAAGGTGTGGTGTCTGCCCTTGGGAAGTTTACCAGAGAGTTGGAAAGAAAAAAGCGACTTTACATTACACAACTTGAAAACAATACATGCCATTATACACACTTAAGCATTCAGTAGGGCAGTGCAAGAAACAAATAATGACAGGAATCAACAGAAAGGAACGTTATTAA
Organism: Hyperoodon ampullatus; assembly: GCF_949752795.1. Lineage (NCBI taxonomy): Eukaryota > Metazoa > Chordata > Mammalia > Artiodactyla > Ziphiidae > Hyperoodon > Hyperoodon ampullatus. The sequence goes on from NC_136916.1 coordinate 155,683,825, forward strand.
TATTGGAGGGGCCGACAAGGAACACTTCATGGAGGAGGAGGCATATAACTGGACTTGGAGGAAAACACAGGATTTGGCGTCATTTTCTTTTTAGTGTGTAATGATAATAACTCATTTTTATTATAATCATGATTAGCTGTCTGTCAGCTCACAGACTACAGGATGGAAAAGCACGACAAATCCCCAGGGTAACAATGTTTTAAAGTTCTTTTTTAAAGGAGACAGAAGGAAGAAAGAGAAAGCCTTTCTAAGAGCCTAGGCTTTGGGGAAAAATGTAGGAGGTGCAGAAGAGAATTAGTGGGTAATGCTTATCATTTTGTACAAAGTAACCTTGACACAAATGGGGCAATTTAAAGGCGGATAAGTGACTCCCAGCCCACTCACCGAGGTTGATGGAGGAAATAATCATGGGGTTGATGGCAGATTGGAAAGAGAGTGCCCCGGGTAGCTTTCCCCGCCTCCATTATGTGTGTCTCTCATCTAGAGGTAGGGAGCTCGTAGCTGAAAGAAATTCAGTGCTTTCTACTTTCAAATCATCTTAGGTAAGTAACTTGGTCTAACAACAAATTGGATGCACCTCTTTTCCCTCCTCTCCCAAGCTCTGTGCAGAGATGTGAGTGTCGTTATACCACTGACATCCAAGAGGCTGAAGTGAACAAAACAGGTTAGAGAAACCGAGATAAGTGTGAATAAGTTTTGGATGACAAAGCAGTGTGTTACAATGGGTGGGTAGGGGTGTGACTATTCCTGTGCTTCATGAGTGAGTAAAGTAGTATTGTTGGTGGTTTTCAAGCATGGCTACCCATTGCAATCACTTGGGGACCTTTAAAAATTACTGATGCCCAGCCCCTCCCTCTGCCCCAGAGATACAGTTGGTCTGAAAAGTGGTCTCGGCACTGGATTTTCTCAAGCTCCCCAGGTCACTCTAAAGTTGAGAACCACTCCTCTAAGTGTTGATGTAAATGAATTGCATCTGGACAGCTTGTTAAACCACAGACTTCTGGGTCTTACCTCCAGAGTTTCTGATTCTGATTAGATCTGGAACGGGACCCAAGCATTTGTAGTTCTAAAATGTCCTCGGGGGATGCTGATGCTGCTGGTCTGGGGACCACACTTGGATAAACACTGAGACAAACTATTGAAGTCAAATCGGTCCAGGTGATGCTAAACATTTCCTAAAGTTTGGCCCTTGAACATACTTGTTAAAATGCAGATTCTGAGTACCTCCCTCTACCCACTGAATTAGAATGCCTGAGAATCTGCAATTTTAAATGAGAACTTCAGGTTTTTATCTTGGATTCTACTACTTGTGAACTACTGTATAGCTTAATAGTTTTGTTTTTGTTTTTTTTTGTATCTTGCTTCAAATACTATTTAACTACATAAGTTGAATGTGTGACCCTATAAGGATTTTGGTCATTGTTTTATGCTATTTTTATGGGAAAAACTCTATAGAATGGATTCTATTAGATTCTCTGAGGTATTAATAGATCAAACCTGAAGGAAAAGGCTTTATTATGGGGCTTATGGTACAATAACAGACACACCTGTTCATGTAGTGGCAGCAATCCTAGTTGTACGTGAGATGTTTCAGAAGTAATGTCCTTTTTCTTGGTCCATTTGTCTGTTGATGGGCACCTAGGTTGCTTCCTTATCTTGGCTATTGTAAATAAATACTGCCATGAACATAGAGGTGCATATATCTTTTCAAATTAGTGTTTTCATTTTCTTCAGATAAATACTCAGGAGTGAAGTTGCTGGATTGTATGCTAGTTCTATTTTTATTTTTATTTTTTTGAGGAAGCTCCATACTGTCTTCCATGGAAAACAGTGGTTACATCAGTTTACATTCCTACCAACATTCACAAGGGTTCCTTTTTCTCCACATCCTTGCCAACACTTGCTATTTGCAGAAGTGGCTTTTAAAACCATGCTTTGCAAATTCAACATAATTAGGTAATTGTACTCAACACAGGTATTGTAAAGGTTTGAGGAGCATCTTTCAAATGTTATAAGATATTAGAATTACCAGCAGTACTTGTTAAGAGTCTCAAGTCACAGTTCCAAAGAGTCTCTTTTTTTTTTAAATTACAACATAAATGCTTTAATTTTTCAGATATAAAATATAAATTGCTTCCCTGGGAATCAGAGGTGAGATTAAGTATTGCATATTGCTAAAATATTGTGTTGTATCAGGAATGTTTAATAATGGCTAATAGTAGTTATTTATTTAGCCCTTTTTTTTTGGTGGGGTGGGACTTCTTTTTTGGGTTTTTTTTTTAAACATCATTATTGGAGTAAAATTGCTTTACAATGGTGTGTTAGTTTCTGCTTTATAATAAATGAATCATATATATACATATATCCCCATATCTCTTCCCTCTTGCGTCTCCCTCCCTCCCACCCTCCCTATCCCACCCCTCTAGGTGTTCACAAAGCACCGAGCTGATCTCCCTATGCTATGAGGCTGCTTCCCAATAACTATCTATTTTATGTTTGGTAGTGTATATATGTCCATGCCACTCTCTCACTTTGTGCCAGCTTCCCCTTCCCCCATTCCATATCCTCAAGTCCATTCTCTAGTAGGTCTGTGTCTTTATTCCTGTCTTGCCCCTAGGTTCTTCATGAACCTTTTTTTTTTTTTAGATTCCATATATATGTGTTAGCATATGGTATTTGATTTCCTCTTTCCGACTTACTTCACTCTGTATGACAGACTCTAGGTCCATCCACCTCACTAAAAATAACTCAATTTCGTTTCTTTTTATTCCATTGTATATATGTGCCACAACTTCTTTATCCATTCATCTGTTGATGGAAACTTAGGTTGCTTCCATGTCCTGGCTATTGTAAACAGAGCTGCAATGAACATTTTGGTACATGACTCTTTTTTTTTTTTTTTTTTTTTTTTGCAGTACGCAGGCCTCTCACTGTTGTGGCCTCTCCCGTTGCGGAGCACAGGTTCCAGACACGCAGGCTCAGCAGCTATGGCTCACGGGCCCAGCTGCTCCATGGCATGTGGGATCTTCCTGGACCGGGGCACGAACCTGTGTCCCCTGCATCGCCAGGTGGACTCTGAACCACTGTGCCACCAGGGAAGCCCCATGACTCTTTTTGAATTATGGTTTTCTCAGGGTATATGCCCAGTAGTGGGATTGCTGTGTCATATGGTAGTTCTATTTTTAGTTTTTTAAGGAACCTCCATACTGTTCTCCATAGTGGCTGTATCAATTTACATTCCCACCAACAGTGCAAGAGGGTTCCCTGTTCTCCACACCCTCTCCAGCATTTATTGTTTGTAGATTTTTTGATGATGGCCATTCTGACTGGTGTGAGATGATATCTCACTGTAGTTTTGATTTGCATTTCTCTAATGATTAATGATGTTGAGCATTCTTTCATATGTTTATTGGCAATTTGTATATCTTCTTTAGATAAATGTCTATTTAGGTCTTCTGCCCATTTTTGGATTGGGTTGTTTGTTTTTTTGATACTGAGTTACATGATCTGCTTGTAAATTTTGGAGATTAATCCTTTGTCAGTTGCTTCATTTGCAAATATTTTCTCCCATTCTGAGGGTTGTCTTTTGGTCTTGTTTATGGTTTCCTTTGCTGTGCAAAAGCTTTTAACTTTCATTAGGTCCCATTTGTTTATCTTTGTTTTTATTTCCATTTCTCTAGGAGGTGGGTCAAAAGGATCTTGCTGTGATTTATGTCATAGAGTGTTCTGCCTATGTTTTCCTCTAAGAGTTTGATAATGTCTGGCCTTACATTTAGGTCCTTAATCCATTTTGATTTTATTTTTGTGTATGGTGTTAGGGAGTGTTCTAATTTCATTCTTTTACATGTACCTGTCCAGTTTTCCCAGCACCACTTATTGAAGAGGCTGTCTTTTCTCCACTGTATATTCTTGCCTCCTTTATCAAAGATAAGGTGACCATATGTGTGTGGTTTTATATCTGGGCTTTCTATCCTGTTCCATTTATCTATTTTTCTGTTTTTGTGCCGGTACCATACTGTCTTGATGACTGTAGCTTTGTAGTATAGTCCGAAGTCAGGGAGCCTCATTCCTCCAGCTCCGTTTTCCTTTCTCAAGATTGCTTTTGCTATTCGGGATCTTTTGTGTTTCCATACAAATTGTGAAATTTTTTGTTCTAGTTCTGTGAAAAATGCCAGTGGTAGTTTGATAGGGATTGCATTGAACCTGTAGATTACTTTGGGTAGTATAGTCATTTTCACAATGTTGATTCTTCTAATCCAAGAACATGGTATATCTCTCCATTTATTTGTATCATCTTTAATTTCTTTCATCAGTGTCTTACAATTTTCTGCATACAGTTCTTTTGTCTCTTTAGATAAGTTTATTCCTAGATATTTTATTCTTTTTGTTGCAGTGGTAAATGGGAGTGTTTTCTTAATTTCACTTTCAGATTTTTCATCATTAGTGTATAAGAATGCAAGAGATTTCTGTGCATTAATTTTGTATCCTGCTACTTTACCAAATTCATTGATTAGTTTTCTGGTAGCATCTTTAGGATTCTCTAAGTATAATATCATGTCATCTGCAAACAGTGACAGCTTTACTTCTTTTCTGATTTGGATTCCTTTTATTTCTTATTCTTCTCTGATTGCTGTGGCTGAAACTTCCAAAACTATGTTGAATAAGAGTGGTGAGAGTGGGCAACCTTGTCTTGTTCCTGATCTTAGTGGAAATGGTTTCAGTTTTTCACCATTGAGGATGATGTTGGCTGTGGGGGTGTCATATATGGCCTTTGTTATGGTGAGGAAAGTTCCCTCTATGCCTACTTTCTTGAGGGTTTTTATCATAAATGGGTGTTGAATTTTGTTGAAAGCTCTCTCTGCAGCTATTGAGATGATCATATGGTTTTTCACCTTCAATTTGTTAATATGGTGTATCACGTTGATTGATTTGCATACATTGAAGAATCCTTCAATTCCTGGGATAAACCACACTTGATTATACTGTGTGATCCTTTTAATGTGCTGTTGGATTCTGTTTGCTAGTATTTTGTTGAGGATTTTTGCATCTATGTTCATCAGTGATATTGGCCTGTAGTTTTCTTTCTTTGTGACATCTTTGTCTGGTTTTGGTATCAGAGTGATGGTGGCCTCATAGAATGAGTTTTGGTGTGTTCCTCCCTCTGCTATATTTTGGAAGAGTTGAGAAGGATAGGTGTTAGCTGTTCTCTATATGTTGGATAAAATTCGCCTATGAAGCCATCTGGTCCTCGGCTTTTGTTTGTTGGAAGATTTTTAATCACAGGTTCAATTTCAGTGCTTGGGATTGGTCTGTTCATATTTTCTGTTGCTTCCTGGTTCAGTCTTGGAAGGTTGTACATTTCTAAGAATTTGTCCATCTCTTCCAAGTTGTCCATTTTATTGGCATAGAGTTGCTTGTAGTAATTTCTCATGATCCTTTGTATTTCTGCAGTGTCAGTTGTTACTTCTCCTTTTTCATTTCTAATTCTATTGATTTGAGTCTTCTCCCTTTTTTTCTTAATGAGTCTGGCTAAAGGTTTATCAATTTTGTTTATCTTCTCAAAGAACCAGCTTATAGTTTTATTCATCTTTGCTATCGTTTCCTTCATTTCTTTCTCATTTATTTCTGATCTGATCTTTATGATTTCTTTCCTTCTGCTAACTATGGGGTTTTTTGTTCTTCTTTCTCTAATTGTTTTAGATGTAAGGTTAGGTTGTTTATTTGAGTTGTTTCTTGTTTCTTAAGGTAGGATTTTATTGCTATAAACTTCCATCTTAGAACTGCTTTTGCTGCATCCCATAGGTTTTGGGTCATCGTGTTTTCATTGTCATTTGTTTGTAGGTAGTTTTGATTTCCTCTTTGATTTCTTCAGTGATCTCTTGGTTATTAAGTATTGTATTGTTTATCCTCATGTGTTTGTATTTTTTACACATTTTTTCCTGTAATTGATATCTAGTCTCATAGTGTTGTGGTCGGAAAAGATACTTGATATGATTTCAATTTTCTGAAATTTACCAAGACTTGATTTGTGACACAAGATATGATCTATTCTGGAGAATGTTCCATGAGCACTTGAGAAGCATGTGTATTCTGTTGTTTTGGGATGGAATGTCCTATAAATATCAATTAAGTCCATCTTGTTTAATGTATCATTTAAACCTTGTGTTTCCTTATTTATTTTCATTTTGGATGACCTGTCCATTGGTGAAAGTGTGGTGTTAATGTCCCCTACTATGATTGTGTTACTGTCGATTTCCCCTTTTATGGCCGTTAGTATTTGCCTTATGTATTGAGGTGCTCCTATGTTGGGTGCATAAATATTTACAATTGTTATATCTTCTTCTTGAATTGATCCCTTCATCATTATGTAGTGTTCTTCTTTGTCTCTTGTAATAATCTTTGTTTTAAAGTCTATTTGTCTTATATGAGAATTGCTACTCTAGCTTTCTTTTGATTTCCATTTGCATGGAGTATCTTTTTCCACCCCCTCACTTTCAGTCTGTGTCCCTAGGTCTGAAGTGGGTCTCTTGTAGATAGCATATATATGGGTCTTATTTTTGTATCCATTCAGCCAGTCTATGTATTTTGATTGGAGCATTTAATCCATTTACATTTAAGGTAATTATTGATATGTATGTTCCTATTAGCATTTTCTTAATTGTTTTGGGTTTGTTATTGTAGGTCTTTTCCTTCTCTTGTGTTTCCTGCCTAGAGAAGTTCCTTTAGCATTTGTTGTAAAGCTGGTTTGGTGGTGCTGAACTCTTAGCTTTTGCTTGTCTGTAAAACCTTTAATTTCTCTGTCAAATCTGAATGAGTTCCTTGCTGGGTAGGGTAATCTTGGTTGTAGGTTGTTCTCCTTCATCACTTTAAATATGTCCTGCCACTCCCTTCTGGCTTGCAGAGTTTCTGCTGAAAGATCAGCTGTTAACCTTATGGAGATTCCATTGTGTGTTATTTGTTGTTTTTCCCTTGCTGCTTTTAATATTTTTCCTTTGTATTTAATTTTTGATAGTTTGATTAGTATGTGTCTTGGCGTGTTTCTCCTTGGATTTATCCTGTATCGGACTCTCTGTGCTTCCTGTACTTGATTAACTCTTTCCTTTCCCATATTAGGGAAGTTTTCAACTATAATCTCTTCAAATATTTTCTCAGTCCCTCTCTTTTTCTCCTCTTCTTCTGGGACCCCTATAATTCGAATGTTGTTGCGTTTCATGTTGTCCCAGAGGTCTCTGAGACTGTCCTCAATTCTTTTCATTCTTTTTTCTTTATTTTGCTCTGCAGTAGTTATTTCCACTATTTTATCTTCCAGGTCACTTATCTTTTCTTCTGCCTCAGTTATTCTGCTATTGATCCCTTCTAGAGAATTTTTAATTTCATTTATTTTTTGTTCATGATTGCTTGTGTTGTTCATGATTGTTTGTTTGCTCTTTAGTTCTTCTAGGTCCTTGTTAAACGTTTCTTGTATTTTCTCCATTCTATTTCCACAGTTTTGGATCATCTTTACTATCATTATTCTGAATTCTTTTTCAGGTAGACTGCCTATTTCCTCTTCATTTGTTAGGTCTGGTGGGTTTTTGCCTTGCTCCTTCATCTGTTGTGAGTTTCTTTGTCTTCTTATTTTGCTTAACTTACTGTGTTTGGGGTCTCCTTTTCGCAGTCTGCAGGTTTGTAGTTCCAGTTGTTGTTGGTGTCTGACCCCAGTGTCTAAGGTTGGTTCAGTGGGTTGTGTAGGCTTCCTGGTGGAGGGGACTAGTGCCTGTGTTCTGGTGGATGAAGCTGGATGTTGTCTTTCTGGTGGGCAGTTGCACGTCCGGTGGTGTGGTTTGGGGTGTCTGTGGGCTTATTATGATTTTAGGCAGCCTCTCTGCTAATGGATGTGGTTGTGTTCCTGTTTTGCTAGTTGGTTGGCATAGGGTGTCCAGGACTGTAGCTTGCTGGTCGTTGAGTGGAGCTGGGTCTTGGCCTTGAGATGGAGATCTCTGGGAGAATTTTGCCATTTGATATTACATGGAGCTGGCAGGTCTCTTGTGGACCAGTGTCCTGAACTTGGCTCTCCCACCTCAGAGGCACAGCCCTGATGCCTGGCTGGAGCACCAAGAGCCTGTCATCCACACAGCTCAGAATAAAAGGGAGAAAAGAAAGAAAGAAAGAAAAAAGAAAAGAAAGAAAGAAAGAAATAGATAGAGAGAGAAAGAGAGAAAGAGAGAGAGAGAGAGAGAAAGAAAGGAAGGAAGGAAGGAAGAAAGGTAAAATAAAATAAAGTTATTAAAATAAAAAATAATTATTAAAAAGTTTTTTAAATAAAAAAAGAAAGAAAAAAAGAAGAGAGCAACCAAACCAAAAACTAGATCCACCAATGATAACAAGTGGTAAAAACTCTACTCAAAAAAAAAAAAAAGAAAACCAGACAGAACCGTAGGACAAATGGTAAAAGCAAAGCTATACAGACAAAATCACACACAGAACCATACACATACACACTCACAAAAAGAGAAAAAGGGAAAAAAAAAAAATATATCTCTTTGCTCCCAAAGTCCACCTCCTTAATTTCGGATGATTCGTTGTCTATTCAGGTTTTCCACAGATGCAGGGTACATCAAGTTGATTGTGGAGATTTAATCCACTGCTCCTGAGGCTGCTGGGAGAGATTTCCCTTTCTCTTCTTTGTTCGCACAGCTCCCGGGGTTCAGCTTTGGATCTGGCCACACCTCTACATGTAGGTCGCCTGAGGGCGACTGTTCTTCGCTCAGACAGGACGGGATTAAAGGAGCAGCTGCTTCGGGGGCTCTGGCTCACTCAGGCCGGGGGGAAGGAGGGGTACGGATGTGGGGCAAGCCTACAGTGGCCGACATGATGTTGCACCAGCCTGAGGCGCGCCGTGTGCTCTCCAGGGGAAGCCGTCCCTGGATCCCGGGACCCCGGCAGTGGCGGGCTGCACAGGCTCCCCGGAAAGGGGGCGTGGACAGTGACCTGCGCTCGCACACAGGCTTCTTGGTGGCAGCAGCAGCAGCCCCAGCATCCCACGCCCGTCTCTGGGGTCTGCGCTTTTAGCCGCGGCTCGCGCCCGTCTCTGGAGCTCCTTTAAGCAGCGCTCTTAATCCCCTCTCCTTGCACACCAGGAAACAAAGAGGGAAGAAAAAGTCTCTTGCCTCTTAGGCAGCTCCAGACTTTTTCCCGGACTCCCTCTCGGCTAGCCGTGGCACACTAACCCCTTCAGGCTGTGTTCACGCCGCCAACCCCAGTCGTCTCCCTGCGATCCGACCTCCAAAGCCCGAGCCTCAGCTCCCAGCCCCGCCCGCCCCGGCGGGTGAGCAGACAAGCCTCTCGGGCTGGTGAGGCACTGATCCTCTGTGCGGGAATCTCTCTGCTTTGCCCTCCGCACCCCCGTTGCTGTGCTCTCCTCCGCGGCTCCGAAGCTCCCCCCCTCCGCCACCGCAGTCTCCGCCCACGAAGGGGCTCCTAGTGTGTGGAAATCTTTCCTCCTTCACGTCTCCCTCCCACTGGTGCAGGTCCCGTCCCTATCCGTTTGTCTCTGTTTTTTCTTTTTTCTTTTGCCCTACCCAGGAACGTGGGGGAGTTTCCTGCCTTTTGGGAGGTCTGAGGTCTTCTGCCAGCGTTCAGTAGGTGTTCTGTAGGAGTTGTTCCACGTGTAGATGTATTTGTGGGGAGGAAGATGATCTCCGTGTTTTACCCTTCCTCCATCTTGAAGCTCCTCTCCCAAAGAGTCTTAATCCTGGGTGGCATCTAGGAATCTATAACAAAAATAAGTGATTCTCTTACAGTGGGTCTAAGAAACTCATTTTAAGTAATAGTGGATTAGGGACTATGAAGGAGAAAAATTGTTTTCATAGTTGATCTGAGTTGCTGTTAAAGAATTTGCTATATATTGACTTCTTTTTAAAGTCAGTGTCCTGTTAGCTAAAATGTTAAAGTTCAGCATATATATTTTTAGGTGTGTAATATTATTCCCCCGCTTGTCTTTTTACTTTCATTTAGGTATTGTATGGCTTTGCTTTTATTTTGCTTGCTTTCCTATTCTATTCCTCCTTTTATAGAGGAAATGGTTCAAATGAGGACCATGTCAAATTTTCATTTAGATGGATTTTCTTCCCCTTTATCTCCCTGTCTTCATCTACCCCTCCCCCCTTTGTCCTTATTGTTCTCTCTCTCCTCTTGCCCACCCTTCCTGGCATGAGTCCATGTTCCATCTTCAGTCTGGGCTGTCTTTCTTCTGTGACCTCTCTTTGTGGCCATTTCAGTGGGCAGGAAAGGAAGGAAGGTCACTGGAGACCTGTCAATCAATGGTCTCTCCCCAGTAGTGGGTGGGCGTGGCAGAAGGTGAGGAGACCAGAAGGAAACTTCACAACGTTTCCATGACATTTTGGTTAGTGAGTATGGGGTTAATAGAACCAAATAAAATGATTTTTTCACCAAAACTTAGGGTTCATGGGTGAGAGGGAGACGGGTGCAGGGGTGTGTGTGAGAGGAAATTATACAACAATCAACATTTTGTCAGTGACTGAGGAAAACGTGTGCAAAATGAATCTTAACTGATTTCAATATGGTCAGCGAGTCCTACCACGTTAACTCTCAAGTGCTTTAGGTCACTGTGGATATGATGGGAGTATTTCTTTTTCTTTCATGTTTCAGACTTCCTTTACCCCCACCTACTAAAATGTTAGCTTTCACGGAAGAATCATCTCCCAGTCAGAAGCAAGGAAGGACCCGTTAGAGGAGGGGCTTTTATTGATTGAGCTGATGGTTGAGGTGTGGCAACAAGGTCCGTTGTGGTTGGCTCATCAGTTGTCATGGAAACACACCATAGTGGTTGAACCCAGGCACAGTCTAAGGGTTTTGGTCATCAGAATGGATGACCACAAAGTGTTTTCAATTGCACAGATAAGAGGAGTGGTGATATGTATTCTTTCCACTTTTCCTCTTTCACTCTGGGTTGCCTGTAGCCTGTAATAAGAGGTTTAGAGCTTAGTTAGTTAAAGCTGTTCTATCTTTCTATTTTTTGCTTTCCTTCTTGAGGCAAGTGCCAAAGTGGAACTGCCAAATCTGAACTAGGACAAAAGGCAGAGGGTGGACACAAGCAGGTTCTGCATGAGTCCCTATTGGGGGGTGGGGAAGAGAGATTCTCAAAGACTAAGGTTTGTTATTTTGTTGAAATGCATGCATGCGCGTGCACACACACAAGCACCCACACGCACTCCACAAAGAAGAGAGAGAGAGCAATATAGAGAATGAACTGTAGTGATCAGTTTTAAGGTAGATGAAGAGAAGAGTGAGCATGACAGCTAGAGAAGGGACAATTTGAGGGAGAGAAAATAGAGTCATGCAGGGTAAGTCACCTTCAAGGTATCTGTCTTCATAGCAAGAAGAATACTGGAGGTTGTTCTATGGAGGAAAACTGTAGAAATGCTCAGTTTAGGTTACTGCCCCCAACAGAGAGGGGGTTTCTTCCTAGAACCTTCGAAGACATCTGACATTTTACTTATCCTGCTCCTGGACTCAAGACTCTTACTTTTCTATTATAGCATTTTTTCAGGAAATCTCTGTTTCTTGAGGTTTCCTTTACTTTTTAAGGTATCTCACCCACCCTTTTTCCCCCAGAGCCTGAATCACTTGAGTAAGATATATTATCTTTGTAAACAAGGTGATAAAGCGATTCCTTATATCAAGTTTTCAACCAAAGGTTAAGCCCCATGAAACAGGGAAACCACATATTTTTAAATCCTAATAAAATTTTTTGAGTTTTGACCAAAGTTATTTCATTTCCCACAAATGCAAAACTTTGGATGTATTTATATCAGTGGACTACTGTTTTTTCCCCAAAATCCAAAGTTCAAATAACTGGTATATTCTTATTAATTGGTATTTCCATTTTATAGATCAGGAAACCCTATTAAAGTTGTTGTTTTAAAGTTACTGTGTATGCTGTGTCTAACTAAGTGTTATTTATATACCTGCTTATCATTACCTTGTTCTGTCTGATTGAGGCAGAGAGTGAAGCTTCTAATTCTTGGCTCTCCTATATACCCAGGGCTATGCCTGTCTCGTAACAGAGGCTTGATAAATCTTGTCAAACTAGATCATTTGTTTTGAGTTCACAGAAGGAGACAGTGAAATAGCTGGAGCTAGACCTTCCCCTCTCCCAAGCTTCTCGACTTGCAATCAGGAGTGGCAGTGTTGGGCACACTGTAAGCCCTCAGTGAATACCTGTCAATGGTTTGAGGGATGAACTGACTCCAGACCCTATTATATTCTTTAGTACTCGTCCCATATGCTTCAACAAGGACTTTAGACCTTCCTGATTTGATTAGTCATATTTTGACAAAAAGAGTAGATAACATGACTACAGACATAGTGACCTTCTGGATTTGTTTCTGTGGATAACCTTGAGATAAGTGAATGAAGTTTCTCAACTGTTTAAAGAGACGTGTTAGAGTGACAGGCTTCATAGTTAGTATTGCCCCTTCACTCCTTTTAATGTCATTTCTCATGCTTTGCATTGGTTTCTAATCAATCTAGACTGTTACTCTGAGTTAGACGTTACCTTACTCCCCCGGTTTTTTTTTAGGCCATTTTGGGTCTTTGTTCTTCTTCGATACATTCTGTTACCACTCACTTCCCTGCATCCACCCCCACCACCAGCCTCTTTGACCCCTTCTCGTTTCCCCATAAGCTTTTTTATTTAAGTTCTTAACGTGCTAAGTCCTATTTTCCAATGCCTGTTACAAACAGCATTTCTAGTGGTGTGAGGAAGAGTGAGCTCACTAAAAGATAGTGAACTAACAATCATTAAAAAACAAAGAACAATAACATGTTCAGACTTTGGTTTAAGCAAAAGAACCTGAATGTATCTAGAACCCCTTCTATGTGACTCTGTTTGAATATTTAGCAGGAAAGTTACATTTACAGTTAACCTGCTGCTCAACTTGTTGGGAATGAATTGGCGACTCTTAAATTCCTCTGTATTTCGTGTTTCTATTAGTAGTCATTCTGTGTCACAGCTGAGGTTTCCTTACTGCCTTCAGCATGGAGACTTGGCTGTGGAAAGAACGAGCAAGAGCTTTCTGCCAACTGCATGTCATCGGCGAATCCAAGAAAGAATCCAGCAAATCAACTAATAATAATCTTTGCTATTTAAACTGTGTTCTCTATTTTCCAAGAACTTGGCTCTCTGTTATATCTTAAAAAAATTCGGGCTTCCCTGGTGGTACAGTGGTTAAGAATCCACGTGCCAAGGTAGGGGACAGTGGTTCGAGTCCTGGTCCGGGAAGATCCCACATGCTCTGGAGCAATTAAGCCCATGAGCCACAACTACTGAGCCCGTGTGCCACAACTACTGAAGTCTGCATGTCTAGAGCCCGTGCTCTGCAACAAGAGAAGCCACTGCAATGAGAAGCCTGCACACCACAATGAAGATAGCCCCTGCTTGCTGCAGTTAGAGAAAGACCGTGTGCAGCAACGCAACCAAAAATTAAATAAATAAAATAAATAAATTTATTTTTAAAAACTCTCAAAAAACAATTCTACCAAGGTAGAATTCACACAAAGAGGGATTCTGATCCCTGCTCTACAGATGAGTGGCAACCAAAGTTTTGCTCCCTTTCCACTAGAATAGAGAAATTAACAAAGTCCAGGCAGAATTAGAACTCAGAATGTTCAGTGTTCTCTAGCCTTGAGAAATCCCAGGTGAGAGAGGAAGATATGAAACTCACTGGCTAAACTCTAAGTAGACAGAACTCTAGAGCTTTTAAAAGGAATGAGAGTTCATCTCATATAACAGTTTCATTTTGTAAATGGGGAAGTCAAGGCCCAGAGAAGTATGGCTGGCCAAGGAGGATGTGAACTAAATTATGGCAGTTTTAGTTCCTGACTTACTTAGACTTACCTAGACTTAGCTAGACTGCCAGGTGGATTTTTCAGTGCAAGCCTCCTTTTGAGGAAAGGCCAAGTCATTCTTTTTTATTTTTATTTCTTTTTAACATCTTTATTGGAGTATAATTGCTTTACAATGGTGTGTTAGTTTCTGCTTTATAACAAAGTGAGTCAGTTATACATATACATATGTCCCCATATCTCTTCCCTCTTGCGTCTCCCTCCCTCCCACCCTCCCTATCCCACCCCTCTAGGTGGTCACAAAGCACTGAGCTGATCTCCCTGTGCTATGCGGCTGCTTCCCACTAGCTATCTGTTTTACGTTTGGTAGTGTATATATGTCCATGCCACTCTCTCACTTTGTCCCAGCTTACCCTTCCCCCTCCCTGTATCCTCAAGTCCATTCTCTAGTAGGTCTGTGTCTTTATTCCCGTCTTGCCCCTAGGTTCTTCATGACCACATTTTTTTTTTTTTTTTAGATTCCATATATATGTGTTAGCATACGGTATTTGTTTTTCTCTTTCTGAAAATGGGCAGAGGATCTAAATAGACATTTCTCCAAAGAAGATATACAGATTGCCAACAAACACTTGAAAGAATGCTCAACATCATTAATCATTAGAGAAATGCAAATCAAATCTACAATGAGATATCATCTCATACCAGTCAGAATGGCCATCATCAAAAAATCTACAAACAATAAATGCTGGAGAGGGTGTGGAGAAAAGGGGGCCCTCTTGCACTGTTGGTGAGAATGTAAATTGATACAGTCACTATGGAGAATAGTATGGAGTTTCCTTAAAAAACAACAAATAGAACTACCATATGACCCAGCAATCCCACTACTGGGCATATACCTTGAGAAAACCATAATTCAAGTCATTCTTTAATATGAACCAAGGTGTGCTCTTTGTCAACCACCCTCCACCCTCCCCCTCCCCCCCAAAAAAAGCCATCATGTAGATACATCTCTGTCTGGATTCACTAAGCAGAGCTATTAACACAGGTAGAATGTAAGGAATGCAGAGTATTAATACAGCTGAATAATATGCTAGTGTCACAGAGTTTAATAATAGATAATAATAAATAATACCATTGGGGAATGATGTAATTTAACTATAGAGTAAATGACAGGGGGAACACACGCACATTCACAGAAGAGTCTTTCTAATGGGAACACTTAGGTGATTCAATTTAACTTGCCTCTTTAGCCCTTGGGCCTCCCCATCTGAAAGGTACGCAGGACATTCAGATATGTGCCAAGCTGGGCCTTTAGTTGCTGTGGTGCAGTTGTGGGTTTCAGGGGCTGAGCCAGAAAGTACAAGTTGTGCTCCTCGGGCTGTTATCACCTAATCATTTTCATGCATTTATTACTGTCCTCCCTGCCATGACTGGATATAAGTGAAGGGAGGGAGATGTGCCCAAGGTTGGCTGTTTTCTTCCATCACCACTCTTTGAAAATCATTGCACGTAAGGGGGTGATGTCAGAACGTTGAGCTTGAAGATGGCTGGAGTCTGGGAGTGGGGCTCTGGGTTGAGGGTGGTGACAGGAGGTGAAAGGTGTTGCCACGGCCATGGTCCAGTGAGCTCAACAATGAGCAGGCTTGTGCTTCCCTTTCCTCATCTGCACTAGAGAAAGCCATCTGCCAACCGCTATTAAACCTGTATTCTCTCCCTAAGAGAATGGGATATTTCCCTCTTCCGTCTTTTAAAATAAGATAAAAAGCAGGGGGTGGGGAATTAATTAATGTCAGTAAATGAAGCATGGGGTGCTTGTTCAGGTATGATAATGACTGTGAATTAGTGAAGAAGAAGTGGAATGGTAGGGAAAATGAAGTGTACCGGCACACTGCTTTGGGATGGACTCAGCCACCCCTATAATGCATTAACTCTTCCTTTGCCTCATCCTTTGTCCTGCCTCTTGTCACTCTGGGCCAACCCTCCCACACCGCAAAGTCTCAAGGCTACAGTATTATAGCTAGAGGTTCCCAAAGGGAGCCCCGCCTCCAGGAGAGCCTGGGGCCAGCTGGTGGTAGTATACTCTTAGAAGGTAAATAAAGAACTCCATGTTTACTTATTAAATTAATGAGGCCACAGCAAAAAGAATCAATTGCTTTGTGTCTCCTGATTAGGGGAACTGTAAAATGATTCAAGAAGGCAGTAAGCCAGCTAAAGGAAAGAAAAGGGAGTAGTTCCTTAGAAGAGGTTGCTCCCTCTCCCCCAAAGACAAAGTTTACCTTTAGACTGTCGATGACTAGTCTTCACCCCCTCTACTTTTCCATATGTGCCCCAGGCTATATGTTGTTTGAAACTGGACATTCCTGTGTACAAGGCACTGTGGAGTGGACATAGCTGAATAGTGCATACTCTGTATAACAGGAGTTTTCTCCTCAAGGGCATGGTATAATAAACACTCAATAAATCATTGCTATTATCAGTATCATTTCATTGAATTTAATTCATTTTGAATTTTTCTCTGGGGGCAGGAAGTTTCAGCGGTTCAGAGAGCCCTTGAACATTGTCTTTACTTTTTGTTTCTTTTTTCCTTTCTTTTCTTTTTTTCTTTCTCCTCTCTGCTTTAAAATTCTTGGCACACTGGTAAAATGAAGAAATGAAAAAACGTAGTTACAATAACCTTTAAATGTTAAAATTTAAGCAATTATCTGTTAACACAAAAACCCAGTGCAGTATAGTCATAAACTAGGAATCTCTAAATTTAGGGATGATATTAATTCACAGTACACTATGGGCAGGTGGCCCAGGAATGGAACTCTAGTTTAGAATTGTTTGTTGACATTTTACATCTTTTTGTATCCTCTTTAGCGTTGACTCTATCTGCAGAATCATTTGGAAGTAATACCAAAAGACTGAATTATATCACATTTGGTATTTTCTTAAATATACTCCAGAACAACAAAAAGAGAGAGCTAGATGAAACCACGTTGATAATAATTGTTGAATTGGGCAATAGACTGGTGGTGATTCTTACTAGTTTTGTCAGTGTTTGAACATCACCATAATAAAACCAATTTTAACAGGTGTACCCTCTGCACCATTCAGTCTTTGCCTTTCCCTTTTCTTTAACCTATTGATGTAGGAGGCAAGTGTAGAGATACTTCTACCTGGGGACAAGGGCTCTCTCAGAGCAAAGCAGAGTCCATTTATGTGAATAGATTTGTTAAGCCACTTGATGGCCTCTCTTTGGATGGAAGAGCTGCTTGTGAGAGTCAGGGTTTGTCTGGTGAGAGAAGGGGCTTAGGAAAAAAGAGAAAATAGGAGCACAGGGGAGATCTCCATACCTGGGGTTTCCCTTTTCCTCCCCAGCTTATTAGAGATAGCTACACCACACAAATTCTATGTGCATCTATGTGAGCTTTTGTGGGCTTGTCTATTAGAGGTTGATGTCAGGGGCTATAGTTTCCTGCATCAATGATTTATCTGGGCAAAATCAGGCTCATAAAAGTGGGTGGGGCTTTGGTTATAGTCAAGAGAAGAGCTATTCATGGGCCACTCAGATTCTGTTTCATTTATTAACCACCGAACAGAAGGACTTCTGTATGCAGACCTCAAGACAGTGTAGTAAAGGGGCTTCCAGAGGAATTAATAATTTGGCTTGGGCCCACAAGAATCTATAGGCTAACTAGTTTCTACAGGTGTCCAAGAGCAAACAAGTCTATAGGGCCCCACAGGTTGAGTTTTAGTAATTTTCCATTTCCAGTCACTTTCATGGTCTGGTTGACCTTCGGAATATATCCAGTACTACTTTTAGACCTATGATGTAAACTTTTTTTTTCTTATTAAAGTTTTGCAATTTTTGTTGTTTTGTTTCTCAAATGAATTTTTTTTTTTTTGGAGGAATCTGGTTGATATATTTGGAGTGTGATTAAATCAGTTCCAATTCCACTCTGAAGAATTCCTTTTGATACCCAGGTGTCACTGTGTCATGCCAACACTTGGGCAGGCCAGGGCAGGCTTCCTGGGTGTTCAGAACACAAGCAGCCTTGAGGTTATATCTCTGTTTCCGGACCATGCTAGTGGAAAAAAGATGCCAAAGGGCCACTTGTCTTATAGATTTTTTTGTCCTTTTTGCTTTACAAAAGAGTTCTCCTTAAACTTAAAGAATAATAACTTGACAGGCACAGGGTACATTTTGTCCAGATTCTCCAAATGTAAGAGAATACAGGCAAATACTTCACAAATACCCTATTTACTTCACAGGGTGTAATGGTTTGCTGGGGCTGCCATAACAAAATACCACAGACCGGGTGGCTTAAATAACAGAAATTTATTTTCTCATAGTTCTGGTGGCTAGAAGTCCAAGATTAAGATGTCAGCAGGTTTGGTTTCTTCTGAGGCCTCTGTTCTTGGCTTGCAGATGGCCACCTTCTTGCTGTGTCCTCACACGCCCTTTTCTCGATGTGAAGCCTGATTGTCTCTTTGTGCATGCAAATTTCCTCTTCTTATAAGGACACCAGTCATATGGGATTAGAGCCTACCCTAATGACCTCATTTTAACCTCTTTAAAGACCCTATCTCCAAATAAAGCCACATTCTGGGGCACTGGGTGGTTTAGTGCTTCAATGCATAAATTTCGGAAGAACACAGTTCATGGGGTGACACAAGGGTGAGGCATATCTTTAAAAAAAATTAGCAGCAGTTGATCCCTCTGCTAACTCTGCATTCTAGAGACTCCTTCAGAAGCTTACATTTGGGTATATTTGTAACATCTTAGACTTGGGAAATTAATTTAGAGAACTGCCTTTACAATAACAATAAAAAAGGTGAGCAAAAAGAATCATGGCTCCATAAACTTTTAACTTGTTTTGGTGTTGCAGAGGGCAACACCAGTAGCAGGACCAACCAATTGTGGAGGGAGAAGGGGATTTGGGAGTAGGATAGGAAATAGTCGAAATTTGAAGGAAAACTGTCATGTCAGTTGGAGAAAGGGAGGGGAAAAAGAGAAGATGAGAAGGAAAAAAGATGAGGGAGTGAGACAGTGAGAGAAAGAGAGAACAAGGAGGTGGAGAAGGAGAAGTATGAGGAGGGGGAGAGGAAGGAGGAGAGGGGACAGGAGGGAAGCAAGTGTGATCACGGGAGAAAAGAGAAATGAGTGTGGTCAGCATTTACCATGGGTTGACAAGAGACTTCCTGTGTTTCCTTTTCATAGGAGATCCAGGTCCTTTCATGAGGACGAAGCGAGTAGATCAGATTTATGCAAACAGGAGCAGAAAGTAAATGCAGCCCTGGAGAGGGAGGGCTTGGGGTTGCTTGTTTGGTGTGGTTAGCTGAGGATCATCCAACATTAGTAAGCACGAATGTGTTCACAGGCCGGAAATGTCTCTCTAGGGACTCTGAGGACTCATGCTTTGTTGGTGCCATTGGAAACCATGAATGAGAAAATAACTGACTCACTCTTTCAGGCAATTTGGTTTATGGGCCTGAAGCTCTTAGTTGCTGCCAGGCCATCCATCTCCCCTGGGCCCCCATGAGATATTCTTGAAACTGAACCCAGTACTGTCCTGCTTGCCAAAAGGCTTGGCAATGGCTTTTACCTTCCCCCGAGTTCTAAGATGAGGACAGACTGGGTAGTGTGAGTGTGTCTGGTGGATGTGCAATTTAGGAAGAACAATGGAAAAGTGTGTCCTGCACACCTGGGGACAACCCCCCCCGCCCCCGCAAGGATATTTTCACCTACCTCTCTCTTTTTTAAAGGCCCTTCTGGTTTTATGATTTCCAAGCCTCTTCCTTGAACCCTAGAGTCAAAGCTCAAGCTTAAACATTTATTTCCCCCCCCATGCTAAACAAATTATGTTGACAGACAAATGCAGGATTAAGCGAGGAGATTTGTGAGACAATGGGATTTTGGAAGCTCAAGCAACCAGATGTCAGCATTAGACCTAGAGGGAACGATTCAGATGCAGTGGAAGGTGACAGGAATAAATCTGCGCAGAGCCGTGGCCACTTCTGAGATGAGGCAAGGAGATGAGATGGAGGGAGAAACGGTTTCTAAGATGCCACAAGAGCTCTCTGTTGAGACTCCTATACTTTCATATAAAGCTGTTTGGCTTTAGACAAGACATCTGGCCTCGGTTTCACCTTCTGTGCAGTGGGCATACTACTAACCCTACTTACTTCCCTGGTTGGCTTTTAAAAAAATTTTTTTTAAGATGTTGGGGGCAGGGATTTATTAATTAATTTATTTATGCTGTGTTGGGTCTTCGTTTCTGTGCGAGGGCTTTCTCTAGTTGTCCAAGCGGGGACCACTCTTCATCTTGGTGCGCGGGCCTCTCACTATTGCGGCCTCTCTTTTTGCGGAACACAGGCTCCAGACACGCAGGCTCAGTAGTTGTGGCCCACAGGCCCAGTTGCTCTGCGGCACGTGGGATCTTCCCAGACCAGGCCTCGAACCCGTGTCCCCTGCACTAGCAGGCAGATTCTCAACCACTGCGCCACCAGGGGAGCCCCCCTGGTTGGCTTTGAAAGAAAAATCATGTGGGAAAAATATTCTGAAAGCACTAAAGAGCCACAAAACATAGTTATTACTTTTTAAATGTTCTCCTACCGATGTAGGAATTTTTTCTATAGCATCTCTGCCATGGGCTTGTTTCTGTGCCCCCGTGTCTTACCCAGACGAATATCTCTGGTGTTGGGGGACTTACCAGCTTACCACTGCCTTTAATGCAAGTCATTGTTTTACATTTATTTATAATTTTTAGAAAAAAAAATTGTATTGAGCCCAAATCTGCCTAATCATCATCATCATCTAACATTCATGTAGTGCTCACTCTGCACCAGGCCCATTTACATATATTAATATTTGTTACATTTATTCCTCTTAGCAGTCCCGTAAGGTGGGTACTGTTATTATTCCAATTTTACATGTAAGGAAACAGAGGCACGGAGAAGTTAGGTGACTTATCAGAGGTCCTGTGACTATATTTTTTACCCACTAACCCTTGACTTTCTGTCCGTAGCCAATGTGTAGTGTTGGAAGACTGCTATTTTGCCCTCTCTGAGTCCTCCATTTGTCAGACATCCCTTCTGCATGTGCCTCCTCTTAAAGTGCGGTTCCCAAGGGAGACCCTGTTCTTCAAGAGTGCTGTGACCTGTACAGAGAAGAGTAGCATCGCTGGGTCTCCTTGGGCCTGCTGCTGCTGGTCTGCTAGGAGCTTTGGGGAGGGGGCCTCCTAAGGAAGAAAGGAGGTATTCAAGTTGGGCACCCCTGGAAACTGGTTGGGTAGCATGTGCTGGTCCACTGGCCCCAGCTGCTAGATGAAGGGAATTAGGCCCAGCTATGACCTAATTATGAGTCTCATAAACCTGCATTGTGTCCTTCATTTTCCAGCTCATTGGCCACCCAGAGGGGGAGGGAAAATGGATGGGATTCTGGTCAAGTCCTTCCTGCCACTACTGTGTGGCCAAGGTCACAGGCCAGTGATGTCCAGAGAGAGCTGTGGAGGTGGGCTCTTTGTTGTTCTCTCTGAGCGAAGCTGGTGGGGAATGAGGCAGAAGAAAAGGAGGATTAGCAGACATTCAAGCCTTACAATACCTTGTTGGATTGGAATGTCTTCTCATGACCTTTGCAGAGACAGGAATTCCTGATTTGGCATTCTGTGACTATGAAGATAGATAGCAAATTAACATGACCTCATACAACTCCGTATACGTGAATATACATACACAAAACTATCAATATCTGGCATATATCGTGCATCTTATGATTCTTTGGGAACAAAAACTGAATTGAAATGGTGCCAAGAATGTAGTTTTATGCTGCCAAAGAGCCCCAACTCCTTACTCTAGATAAAACACATAATCCCTATGTCACATTGATGTGTCCTCTCCAGACTTTCTCCTGTCGAAAGATCGCATCCATGAATCACTAGTAAAGTCTATGGAATTCTTAGTTGGGAATGTGTCTGGAAAAGGTTCCTCCCTCATCATCCTTAAGAAGAAAGTTAATGATTTCTCTCTGAAATCCAGCCATGGAAGCCCTAGCACGAGTAGGATGTTGCAGAAGGAATATGGCATTTGGGACCTCACAGGTGCTGGATTTAAATCCTGCCTCTGCCACTTACTATTTGAGCAGCATTGGCCCTGGGTATGTTACTTATCCCGCCAAGCCTCTGTTTACTCATCAATCAAATTTGGGAATAAATAATGATAAGCCTGCAAGGTTGTTTTATATTTAGTGTGAAATGAAATAGTATATCTAACATACATTATAGAAAGTCTATCACAGAGTAACAGCTTAAGAAAAGAAAAACTCCTCCCACCTTCCACTGATCCAGCAGATACAGTATGAGATGGGTGTGACTATACAGTGGTAAGATCTCTTAGTGCAGTGATCCCCAGATTTTTAATACTGAGAACAAATTTAGGACTGCTAAGATTTTTGTAGAACATTTTAAAAACAACTGCCATCTAGTAACATATTTCAAAAGACATGCTAACATCCCCAAAGTAAGGATTCAGCTTACCTCAAAGGGGGTGTGTAAAAATTAAATAAGGTTATGC
The DNA here is from genome assembly GCF_949752795.1 of Hyperoodon ampullatus. Classification (NCBI taxonomy): domain Eukaryota; kingdom Metazoa; phylum Chordata; class Mammalia; order Artiodactyla; family Ziphiidae; genus Hyperoodon; species Hyperoodon ampullatus. The sequence continues at coordinate 155,706,229 of NC_136916.1, forward strand.
ATATAAAGTACTTAATCCAGTTCTTAGCATTTGATAAGCACTTAAAAAGTCCTAAGTATTGTGTTTAGTATACTAGTCTAGTTTTAGTATTGGTGTAGTATAAATATTGAAACTCAAGTTCAAATTCCCTAACATGACATATAAATAGGCTCCTATACACAGATATACCATTTCTACCACCCCCTAATATACAGCTACTTACAGACACACCCCAACTCCATCCAGGGGGTCCCAGACATAAATGCCCACAGGGTGGATAATATCATTAAATAAGAAAACTCTGGCACAGGGTCAACCTATCTTTTGTCTTCCATTGTTGATTTAGACATGGATTAAAGCTCTCAATAATAATAAAAGTCAACATTTATAATGATTAAGAAGAATATCATCTTGTTATATATCCAAGAATATGTTTGTGTGAAGGCATAAAATTTGCCAAGTGTAAAAATTAGTTGGAAAATCTGTATAGACTCACCCATCTTAATTATTGCATTTCAACCCTCTGGTTTTCTCTTAACATATGTCTGTGGCCAGTTCTGGTTCTGTACAGAGGGTAGCGCCCTCTCAGATGATGCTTCCAGAACCAAAGGATACTTAGCAAGTGATGGGGAAGTACATCACATGGTTGACCTTCATACATTTGCCTATGTTCTTCCGAGGGGGTTGTGCATTTTATGTCCCAATTCCCCATCCCAGCCACTCCAGTCTTTTACAGACTGCCTTCCAACCAACCTGATTAGTAATTAGCTGGGAGAAATTCTAAAAGAATCTCATCTTTGGATAACCCTATTTTGGAGGGAAACTGTGGCTCTTCCTCCTGCTGATAGAAAGGGAATCAGCCTTATGTAGGGGATAACATCTTGGAAAAGTAGAAATTTGACATGTAGAGGTGAAATGACTTTCAGTATTGTAGTAAAGTGGATTTTTAAAAAATTTCCAAACCTCTAAACTCAATACATTCTAAATCATGACAAAATAAAAGCTAAAATCAAATCAGGTTAATATAAAAAAAAAACCTACTTAAGATCCAGCTTTGTTATGTCAGAATTTAAGGAGAGAGACAGCAGAAGCAAGAAGAACTAGAATCCTGCAGCCTGTGGAACAAAAACCACATTCACAGAAAGACAAGATGAAAAGGCAGAGGGCTATGTGCCAGATGAAGGAACAAGATAAAACCCCAGAAAAACAACTAAATGAAGTGGAGATAGGCAACCTTCCAGAAAAAGAATTCAGAATAATGATAGTGAAGATGATCCAGGACCTCAGAAAAAGAATGGAGGCAAAGATTGAGAAGATACAAGAAATGTTTAACAAAGACCAATTAAAGAACAAAAACCAAGAAGAATTAAAGAACAAACAGAGATGATCAATACAATAACTGAAATGAAAAATACACTAGAAGGAATCAATAGCAGAATAACCGATGCAGAAGAATGGGTAAGTGACCTGGAAGACAGAATGGTGGAATTCATTGCCATGGAGCAGAATAAAGAAAAAATAATGAAAAGAAATGAAGACAGCCTAAGAGTCCTCTGGCACAACATTAAATGCAACAACATTCACATTATAGGGGTCCCAGAAGGAGAAGAGAGAGAGAAGGGACCTGAGAAAATATTTGAAGAGATTATAGTCAAAAAGTTCCCTAACATGGGAAAGGAAACAGCCACCCAAGTCCAGGAAGCAGAGAGAGTCCCAGGCAGGATGAACCCAAGGAGAAACACACTGAGACACATAGTAATCAAATTGGCAAAAATTAAAGACAAAGAAAAATTATTGAAAGCAACAAGCAAAAATGACAGATAACATACAAGGGAACTCCCATAATGTTAACAGCTGATTTCTCAGCAGAAACTCTACAAGCCAGAAGGGAGTGGAATGATATATTTAAAGTGGTGAAAGGGAAGAACCTACAACCAAGATTACTCTACCTGGCAAGGATCTCATTCAGATTTCATGGAGAAATCAAAAGCTTTACAGACAAGCAAAAGCTAAGAGAATTCAGCACCACCAAACCAGCTCTACAACAAGTGCTAAAGGAATTTCTCGAAGTGGGAAACACAAGAGAGGAAAACGACCTACAAAAACAAACCCATAACAATTAAGAAAATGGTAATAGGAACGTACATATCGATAATTACCTTAAAAAAGAAAGAAATCATAAAGATCAGAGCAGAAATAAATGAAATAGAAACAAAACAATAGCAAAGATCAATAAAACTAAAGGTGGTTCTTTGAGAAGATAAACAAATTGATAAACCATTAACCAGACTCATCAAGAAAAAGAGGGAGAGGACTTAAATCAATAAAATTATAAATGAAAAAATAGAAGTTACAGCAGACACTGCAGAAATACAAAGCATCCTAAGAGCCTACTACAAGCAACTCTATGCCAAAAAAATGGACAACCTGGAAGAAATGAACAAATTCTTCAAAAGGGTTAACCTTCCAAGACCGAACCAGGAAGAAATAGAAAATATGAGCAGACCAATCACAAGTAATGAAATTGAAACTGTGATTAAAAATCTTCCAACAAACAAAAGCCTAGGACCAGATGGCTTCACAGGTGAATTCTATCAAACATTTAGAGAAGAGCTAACACCCATCCTTCTCAAACTCTTCCAAAAGATTGCAGAGGAAGGAACACTCCCAAACTCATTCTATGAGTCCACCATCACCCTGATACCAAAACTAGACAAAGATACTACAAAAAAAGAAAATTACAGACCAATATCACTAATGAATATACATGCAAAAATCCTCAACAAAATACTAGCAAACAGAATCCAACAACACATTAAAAGATCATACACCATGATCAAGTGGGATGTATCCCAGGGATGCAAGGATTCTTCAATATACGCAAATCAATCAATGTGATACACCACATTAACAAATTGAAGAATAAAAACCATATGATCATCTCAATAGGTGCAGAAAAAGTTTTGGACAAAATTCAACACCCATTTATGATAAAAACTCTCCAGAAAGTGGGCATAGAGGGAACCTTCCTCAACATAATAAAGGCCAAATATGACAAACCCACAGCAAACATCATTCTCAGTGGTGAAAAACTGAAAGCATTTCCTCTAAGATCAGGAACAAGACAAGGATGTCCACTCTTGCCACTATTTTTCAACATAGTTTTGGAAATCCTAGCCACGGCAATCAGAGAAGAAAAAGAAATGAAAGGAATACAAATTGGAAAAGAAGAAGTAAAGCTGTCACTGTTTGCAGATGACATGATACTATACATAGAGAATCCTAAAGATGCTACCAGAAAACTACTAGATCTAATCAATGAATTTGGTAAAGTTGCAGGATACAAAATTAATGCACAGAAATCTCTTGCATTCCTATACACTACTGATGAAAAATCTGAAAGAGAAATTAAGGAAACACTCCCATTTACTATTGTAACAAAAAGAATAAAATACCTAGGAGTAAACTACCTAAGGAGGTAAAAGACCTGTACTCAGGAAGCTGTAAGACACTGATGAAAGAAATCAAAGATGCCACAAACAGATGGAGAGATATACCATGTTTTTGGATTGGAAGAATCAATATTGTGAAAATGACTATACTACCCAAAGCAATCTACAGATTCAATGCAATCCCTATCAAAATACCAATGGCATTTTTTACAGGACTAAAACAAAAAATCTTAAAATGTGTATGGGGACACAAAAGACCCCGAATAGCCAAAGCAGTCTTGAGGGAAAAAAACAGAGCTGGTGGAATCAGACTCCCTGACTTCAGACTATACTACAAAGCTACAGTACTCAAGACAATATGGTACTGGCACAAAAACAGAAATATAGATCAATGGAACAGGATAGAATGCCCAGAGATAAACCCATGCACCTCTGGTGAACTAATCTATGACAAAGGAGGCAAGGATATACAATGGAGAAAAGACAGTCTCTTCGATAAGTGGTGCTGGGAAAACTGGATAGCTACATGTAAAAGAATGAAATTAGAACACTCCTTAACACCATACACAAAAATAAACTCAAAATGGATTAGAGACCTAAATGTAAGACCGGACACCATAAAGCTCTTAGAGGAAAACATAGGAAGAACACTCTTTGATATAAATCACGGTAAGATCTTTTTTGATCTACCTCCTAGAGTAATGGAAATAAAAACAAAAATAAACAAATGGGACCTAATAAAACTTAAAATCTTTTGCAAAGCAAAGGAAACTACAAACGAGATGAAAAGACAACCCTCAGAATGGGAGAAAATATTTGCAAACTAATCAACAGACAAAGGATTAATCTCCAAAATATATAAACAGCTCATGGAGCTCAATATTAAAAAAACAAACATCCCAATCAAAAAATGCGCAGAAGACCTAAATAGACATTTCTCCAAAGAAGACACACAGATGGGCAAGAAGCACATGAAAAACTGCTCAACATCACTAGTTATTAGAGAAATACAAATCAAAACTACAGTGAGGTATCACCTCACACCAGTTAGAATGGGCTTCATCAGAAAATCTACAAACAACAAATGCTGGGGAGGGTGTAGAGAAAAGGGAATTCTCTTGCACTGATGGTGGGAATGTAAATTGGTACAGCCACTATGGAGAACAGTATGGAGGTTCCTGAAAAAACTAAAAATAGAATTACCATATGACCCAGCAATCCCACTACTGGGCATATAGCCAGAGAAAACCATAATTCAAAAAGATACATGCACCCCAATGTTCATTGCAGCCCTATTTACAATAGCCAGGTCATGAAAGCACCTAAATGCCCATAAACAGATGAATGGATAAAGAAGATGTGGTACATATATACAATGGAATATTACTCAGCCATAAAAAGGAACGAAACTGGGTCATTTGTAGAGACGTGGATGGATCTAGAGACTGTCATACAGAGTGAAGTAAGTCAGAAAGAGAAAAACAAATATCATATACTAACACATATATATGGAACCTAGAAAAATGGTACAGATGAACTGGTTTGCAGGGCAGCAATAGAGACACAGATGTAGAGAACAAACATATGGACACTTAAGGGGGGAAAGCGGCGTGGGGGTGGTGGTGGTTGTGGGATGAACTGGGAGATTGGGATTGACATGTATAAACTGATGTGTATAAAATGGATGACTAATAAGGACCTGCTGTATAAAAACATTAAATTTAATTTAAAAAAAATTTAAGGAGAGTGTCAGTTTGGATTGAAATTAAAAGGCTGAAATAACTTTCCAGCCCGTGGAATTGTCCTTTTCTAAATGTAAGATGCCTGCAAAGGAAGTAGAAGATACTGTTCTTTTCTTTTGCTCATTTTCCTAGGAGGTGGATCTCAGCGCTTCTCTCTGGCTTAGCCCTGGCTATTTTGAAGAGATTGCTGCCAGGACAGTCACTTAACACAAATGTGCAGGCCTACTTTCCATCCATAGCAGAGATACTTTCCATTAAGCTATGCTTTTTGAGATATCATTGACATTAATGGTTAAAACCAACCTTCATGGAGCTGTTGCTATGAGAAAGACATTATGCTTAGGTTGCCAACTCATAGTCTAACATAGGTTTTTTGGAGGTGGTTTTAAACCATTCTGTTTAATTTAGTTGAAATCAGGGTGAGAAGAAGTGCTTAACTCCTAATCACATAGAAACCCACATCCAGCCTGTTTGGCTGCTTAGGTAAAGGGAGTGAGACCACAATGACTTGAAAAAAGCCTTTCAGAGATTTTTGTTTCATTTTATTTCTGTTCTTCAAACTTAATAATAGGGGCATAGACAAAATATGTCCGAGTCATCAGAATGGTTTAGCTGTAACCTTAGGTAAGGGTTAGAGTGGGGGAAAGAAAGCAATAGATTATGTGGCTGTAGCTACTGAAAGAATATTTGCAAGAATTCTGTGGATTGGACAATGGAATTTGGAAGCAATTGCCTAGCATGCTTCTTTTCAGAAACTCAGGCACCCATTATGAGGAGTCTGGCATCCCCTGAAAAAATTCTTGCTTTTTTTTTCCTGTAGCCTCCTCTTCTTTATTTTGTCAAACAGTGTGTGTGTGTGTGTGTGTGTGTGTGTGTGTGTGTGTGTGTGTGTGTGTGTTTTGAGGGGGAAGTGCCATGTTAGCAGACCCTTGAGATGTCGCTGTACTTTCTCTTGTCTCCAGCTCTACTGGAATGAGCAAAATTGACAACCTCTAGATACCCAGAAGGAACCTTGAGATCCCATAGAGTGAAGTACATATTGTGGCTAATTTTACTTATGAGGAAGATTTCTTAAATGCTGAAATAGAGTATCATCTCTTGTTTTCCAAAGCAAGGTGCACAGATCCCAATAGCAACATTGTTTCTACCATGCATGTCCCAGCAGGAAAAAGAGAAGAGAGGGAACATCTGCTATGTATCAGGCTTTTAACCTATTATCTTGGTTAATTTCAGTGACTAAGAAAACTGTGTCTACTAAATTGCAACAAAAACTACAAAGCTTAGAGTTTCTTTAGTGGCGCTGGTGAGTCTTCTCAGAGAATGATGGAAAGAACTCTTGATTTCTTACATCAGGGACTAGGAACAAGCTCTGGATGGGAAATCTGCAGTTTGGGGGTCATTTTGATGCTCTCTGGAGGAAGAGTCAGGCACCGAGTGCTTTGAGGTTCCCACTGCTCACCCCTCACCCCATATTGAGGGTGAGAATTTCCTGAATCCCTGACTGACATCACTGTTGTTGGCTTCTTGCTCTCCACCCCATCAGCCTGGGCAGACTCTTGTCCCAAAGAACCTTATATGATTTTAAATCATCTGTCACTGGTAACTAGACCATGCACTGCACCCACCCATCCTACTGCTTTCATTTCTGCCTCAGTACTGTGTTTTACTCCCATTTACTGATACCACCATCTTAACAAGAGTAAGACATCAATTGTAGGAGTTGGGAGGGCTTGAGCCCTCATCATAACAAATGGAGGGGCGAGAAAGGGATACAGTTTTCACCAATGACCTGGATTGAATCTCCAGGTATTACTTAGGTATTTAATTTTTATTCTTATTTTTTTAAATGTTGTGTGAGAGAATGCCAAAACACCAACCATCGTAGCCTCTTCAACACTGTACCTGCATTAGCCAGAGGGAAGCCTACCTCCTCAGAAGACAGTTGAAATTGGGAGAAAAAAGTCAGCCTCTAAAATTTCCCCAAGTTTCAATTGATTCAACTATAGATTTTTTAAAATCTCTGTTTCATTTTGGAATTTTTCCCTCTGCGTTTTGGAGGTTTTTTGTTTGTTTGTTTGTTGTTTTGTGGTACGCGGGCCTCTCACTGTTGTGGCCTCTCCCGTTGCGGAGCACAGGCTCTGGACGCGCAGGCTCAGTGGCCATGGCTCACGGGCCCAGCTGCTCCACGGCATGTGGGATCCTCCCAGACTGGGGCACGAACCCGCGTCCCCTGCATTGGCAGGCGGACTCTCAACCACTGCGCCACCAGGGAAGCCCCGTTTTGGAGTTTTGATGTGAAATATTTTCTTTTGAATTCGGGGAACCACTTCCTAAAAATGGAAAAGTTAAATAGGTTTCTTTTCTTTCCCATTGAAAATATAAACTGCATTCGTTTATTCAACAAATATTTACTGAGTGTCTGCTATGTGCCAGACACTGTTTTAGGGGCCTAGAATACATCAATGAACAAAAAGAGAAAAATATTCTTTCCTTTTGTAGAGCTTACATTCTGGTGGTGGTGGTGGGGTGATAAAAAATATAAACATACAAGTAATTCACTTTTATGTTATATGGTGATGAGCACTATAGAAAAAGACAAAGCATATCAGGTTAAGTGGATAGGAATGCTAGGTAGGAGGAGAAGGAGACATTTGATCCAAAGATGAGGGATTTAGCCATGTAGACATTTGGGGAAGATATGGCCAGCACATCTGGAGCAGAGTGAAGAAGGGAGGCAGTTTACTACTGGGAGAGCATGTAGGGTCTATGTGGCCATTGAAGGGACTTCAGCTTTTACTCTGAGTTGACATGGGGAGCCATCACAGAGTCTTGAACAGATGACTAGTGTGAGTTAATATGAGATGCTTGCTTTGGCTTCTGTGATCTTAATGTACCAAAAACCGTTTTCTTGCCCCATGGTTCCAGTTTTCTATGTGCAATTATGTCATTAGATCAAACAGATCTCACTGACTTTGGCACTGAGCCGTTGCTGTACATTCCTGTTGGAGTATCTAGGTCCACCTACTGTTCACTCTGAAATTTGTTAGGGCAAGTTTTCTTGGTAAAATGCAACAGTGTATGGTGCCTAGGAAAAGGACAGTGGAAAGGCAATACATTTTCTCCCTGAGCCCAAGGTTTGATTACTTTTGTCATTGTTTCCAGCCGACACAGCCACAAATATAATTAGTGGTTTTACAGTTATGTACGTTCATTGTCTGAGGCCTTATTGCCCCATAACTCATAAATCTGCCTTGCCATCTTTCCTTGACTCTCTTAAAGAATGCACCTACCCACCACCTACATAATGAAAGAAGCCACAAGCCCCAGCCTTGGAAGACTTGTATTGATTTGTAAAAAAAAGAGAAGCTATCACTTGCTGTTCTCACTAACCTGGAAATAGACACCACATTTTATATGCTACTCTGTTTCATTTGTAGATCTACATAGTAAATCCATTAATTTATCTGTCTATTCATCTGTTCATCCATTCACCCATCATCTGCCCATCCATCCATCTGTCCAATTTCTATTCATTGAATGACTATTTTGTGCCAGGTACCATACTGGGAGGCAATATATTTCATGGTTAGATGCATGGACTGTAGCCTCAAACTGCCGGGAGTTGAATCCTGGCCATGGCTTTAGCCATAGGACTTGGGTAAGTTATATTGTTTGAGCTTCAGTTTCCTCATCTGTAGGATGAGAACAACAACCAAAGATATATCACAGAGTTGTTATTAGAATCACAAAGTTAATTGATCCAAGGCCCTTTCCTTTTGTCCTGGAGGAATAGTTTAATTTGTTTGAGTCTGCAATTAATCCCCTCTTCTGTCACTTTTCATCAGTTCACTCCTCACCAGTTCATCCAGCAGCCTATCAAGGCCCCCACATGCATTAAGTGTTAAGGAGAGAGTTGGGTTTTTTGTGAGAAATGGGAGGTAGAGATGCATCCCTAGCGCCTAGCATAGTGCTTGGCACATGCACCATATCCGCATACACTTCATGGAACAAATGCACGTCCCTGTCCTTGAGGAGTGTTCAGTGTGTCTGCACAAGGCCAATGCCAGATGGGAGTGTCACTGCGGCAGCCAGCCAAGGACAGGGAGCAGAGAAGGAACAACTGAGCACAGGCAGAGGGAGATGATCCTCCAGCTGCTTCAGCTGGCCTGGAAATGTAAAGCGATTTCTTCCTGGAATTGGCTCTTTTGTTCTGTGGCTTGATTTGTCTTTGTGTCAATGACTTGTCTGACATTTCTAGGACTCTGTCCTAATACATGGTCCAGACAGGTGGGGATCCCAGTGGCGGACAATGTATGTATACTGTCTGTGTATATTCCAGAAAGAGTTTAACCTTGGACAAAGAGGGCTAGTTTTTGTTTGTTTGTTTGTTTGTTTACTTCAGGAATGTTTGATATTAGCTCTGGGCCATTCCTCCTCACACCTGATTGGAATAAGGGTAATAAGCACTTGGCTTACAGGACTTGTAGCTTTGCAAGATACAGGGGTGGTGCTTACATTTAAACTTGCTGTGACCCATCTTAGTGCAAAGGCATGGGAAAGCCTCTAGAAAAATGTCAAATTTAAGGTGATAATCACATGGTGACTTCAGCACCTGTGTGGATTAAATAGCGGGGAACTCTGGAGCCAGATTGCCTGGGTTCAAATCATGGCTCTGTTTTTTATTGGTCATATAAATTTGGGCATTGTTAGTAACTTCTCTGTGCCATGTTTTTTTTTTTGTTGTAAAATGGTTTTTTAATAATTATAAACTACCTCATTGGATAGTTGAGAGGATTGAATGAGATATTTTTAAAGTACTTAAGTTCTCGGCTCATAAGGAATATTCAGTAAATGTTTGCTATTATTTCTCTTCCTCCTCCTTCCCCCCTTTTCTTCTTCTTTTAGCACTACCGCTATTACTATTCAGAATAATGTCATTATGAAGATTCAGTTAGATAATATTTGTGTAGGTAGGTCACTGCCCGGCACAGTGCGTGACACAGATAAGCAATCAACAAATGTTAGTTTCCTTTCATAGGGGCCTCTCCAGTCCATCCTTAATCTCTCAGGGATATTCTCATCATTTTCACCAAACCTAATGCAAAATATTCACATTTCTGGTGCAAAGAAGAATCTCAATTCAAGTGAATAACTAGGCCTCTCTTTTCTTCCCACTGCTCCCTGTGATAGAACACAGAACGGGTACGGGTACCTGTTCATAACTCTTTGTGATTTTGTGTTGAATGACAATTGTAACTGTCTATTATCTTTTGTTATCTTTTGCTGTTTCACACGTTACCACAAACTTAGCAGGTTAAGACATCATCCATTTATTCTCTCACAGTTTCTGAGAGTCAGGATTCTGGGCACATCTTGACTAGGTCCTTTGCTTAGGGTCTCTCACAGGTTGAAACCAAGGTTTCTGCCAGGACTGGGGTCTCATCTGAAGGCTCAGTTGGAGAAGGATCTACTTCCAAGCTCACAGGGTTGTTGGAGCAATTCTATTTCTGCAGTGTTGTTGGATTGAAGGTCTCAGTTCCTAGTGGCTGTTAGCTGGAGACTGTTCTCAGTTCCTTGCTATGTGGGTTTCCCCGCCAGCCATGGCAGTTTGCTTTATCAAAGCCAGCAAAAGGTTGGGGGGGGCAGGAGGGATGTGGGGAGAGATTGAGAGAGAGAGAGGCAGCAACAAGATGGAAGTTGCAATCTTGCATAATCACGGAAGTGACATCCCAGTACCTTTGCCATACTCTGTTAGTAAGAAGTAAGTACCCAGTTCCACCCACACTCAAAAGGAGGCCATTATACAAGGGCGTAAATACTAGGAGGTGGAGACCATTGGGGGGCATCTTTGTCTGTCTGCCACAGCATGCCTGACCTCTTGGTTGTCCTTCACATTCTTTATTTTGCTTAACTTTAGGTTTATGTTAAACCTCAGTCCACAGAATCCAGTTTATCAGAGCAAGTCTAAGTGGTATATCTGCCCTTCAGTATTCCAGCAGAATTCTGGAAGCTTTGTTCTCCAGAAACTTAGAGTTTTGCTATACTTTTTGTCCCTGTAAATAGAAATTTATGTTTCCATTAATGAACACTGCAATTTCAGGGGCGCTTTGTTTTCCTTCTGATTGATCGTCATTGGGCAGTCACTCCTAACAAAGAGAACAGTTTTAAGTTTCTTTTCCTCCTTGGCCTCTCCGTTAAGCGGTTAATGATCTGGAAGCAAGTACTTGGAGGTGCTGGGAGAGCTTCAATTTAAAGGCACACTTTATAAAGAGAAGCTGCCATCTACAATGATAAAGTAAGGATGGTTAATACTAATTTATCTATGTAAATCTGGATATTTGGACCTCCAGTTTGTTTGTTTTTTCCACACAAATGTATGAGCTGAAAGTACAGGCTAGTACTATGAGCATCTAACTGTGAAAGGCTTTCTCTACCTCCTCTTGGGATTCTAAGGGAAGACAAGCAATATAGGAACATGGTTGCAGGTTGATACAGGCACAAGAAAAAGCTCCCTTATAATTGTTTCCATTCACATGGTTCTAATCAGTACTATTTAGACTGAGATAGGGAGTCCTTTAATTTATTCACTCCTTTAATGTATTCATCAAATATTCTTGGGCATTTTCTATGACCCAGCTACTGTGCTAGGTGATGGAGTTACAATTATATATATTCCCAGACCTCAAAGATTTATTTGCTCAAACATTATCCTCCAAATCTTTACTGTTTTCTTTCTACCATTAATGGGAGTAGGTAGCTCTCTATTTTCCTCCTTCTTAGGGGCTAGAGAATATAGGCAAATGCAGATGATCAAGCCTCTTATATTGCCCCACTGCCAGTTTATTCTCCCTCCCTTTCTTTACCTTACTACATAGCACTTCTACGGGGGCAGTATATATTAGTTATCTATGGCTGCATGACAGATTAACCCAGAATTTAGCAGCTGAAAACAGCATTTCTTATTTCACAGTTTCTGTGAGTTAGGAACCCAGGCATGCCTTAGCTGGGTCCTCTGGCTCAGTTAATCAAAGTGGGGCTGCAGTCATCTCAAAGGTCTACTGGGGAAAGAGCTGCTTCTAAACTCACTCATATAGCTGTTGGCAGGATTTAGTTCCTTGCAAGTTGTTGGACTGCAGGTCTCATTCCTCATTGGCTGTTGGCCAGAGGCTTCCCTCATTGCCTTGCCACACAGACCTCTCTATAGGGCAGCTCATTACATGGCAGCTTGCTTTATCTGAGAGCAAGTGACAAGAGCCAGAGAGTGTGAACAAGACCAAAGCTACAGTCTTTTGTAACGTAAACTAGGAAGTCACATCCCATGACTTCTGTTGTATTCTGTTCATTAAGAGCGGTTCACCAGAACTAAAAAAGTGGAGACAATTACACTTGGGCAATTACACCTTGCCTCCTTGGGAGCCATTTTAGAACTTGTCATCTGTGGACAGAGTGATATTTTAATTCTAGAAGGTAGTTGTTATGAGAAGCTTAAGACATAATGAATTACCTATCAGCTACCCCTTGCCCATCCAGAGCTGTCAGCCCTTTTCCTATTTTCTGTCTGAGCACATAGAGAGACAGACAGACAGACAGACAGACAGACATGGGATTGGGAATGAGAGGCCAAAAGAAATAATATTATTTTTTACAAAGAATTATCAAATATTAAATCTGGAAAGGACATTAGAGGGCCTCATGCAAATGAAGAAACAGTGGCCTAGTTATCTTTTGTGTAACCCCACACTGGATCTCCAGGGAGATCCACAGAGGCCCAGAGACATTTTCCCAAAGATGATTTCCTTCTTCTTCCAGTCCCTGCCAGAGCCTCATGGGAGATCATGTGACCAGTGTTTACCACCTACTTCCCCCAGGACAGAAACACCTGCCACACTGAAAGGCTCACTCAGGAACCTTGTCATCTGCATGCTACCTGTCTAGCAATGCCTTTGTTACGTACGTTGATTCTGCTTTTTGCCTAGAAAAGAAATCTTGTTTAGGATAAATATTAGTTTTATAATTAACATATCTACCACGTTTAGGTCAATAAATTTCATCACTCATCTGCAGGGCTGACTTCCTTCTGGAAACCACTAGATCTGGGGCTGCAGGCTGAGCATGCTGTGTAATATAGCTGCAAGTCTGCTTACAGAACAGAGTCCAATAGTCTATGAATACTCTTCTGTATATGAATAGCAATAGCTGAAAAATTCATAAGGCTTTGATCAAAGAATTTTACATTTGCTGTTTCCTTTTTTTTTTTTTTTTTGGAACAGCAGCCCACCTGTCAAAAATATCAGCTTTTACTTTCTGCTTGCAATCTAAATGGACCCAGCTGTTCCTCAGCTACTTTGATATGACGTTAGCCACTTAGGGCAGTTGCAAGAAATGGTACCCAAGGGTTAAACTCTCTTGCCTCTCCATTTGTTTTGTGATACTGTTGGAAATCTTGAACTAATCACACAGAGAAGAAGAGGCAGAGGATAAATGGCTACAGCATGTTTGGAGAGGGAGTAATAATGGTTGGCTGTTCCCAAGAACTCTCTTCCATGGCCTGACACCCTGAGTCTCTGTCCAGTGTAAATCTGAGTAACTTATAAACTCTATATATATTTGTGAGGGAGCTCTCTTTTTGCACCAGACAATATCTAAGAATGAATAATATACTAAAGGAGCTGTAGTTACTTGGGAAGGGAACGGCGCCATTTTACTTTATACTTAATGTCACTGGCAGAAATGTGAGGATGTTACCAATGTAAGCTTGGTAACTTATTGGCTCTTACCTGGCTTAATGACATTATTTGCAGTCTGTTTATTTAGTTTATGGCAAGTCTTGGCATATTAAAATGGTACCTTCAGGGGACTTCCCTGGTGGTCCAGTGGGTAAGACTCTGCATTCCCAGTGCAGGGGGTCCAGGTTCGATCCCTGGTCAGGGAACTAGATCCCAAACGAGATCCCACAAATAAGAAGTCCTCATGCCACAACTAAAGAGCCCACATGCTGCAACTAAAAAGCTCCTGAATGCTGCAACGAAGATCCCGCGTGCCACAGCTAAGACCAGGAGCAGCCAAAATAAATAAATAAATAAATAAATAAATAAATAAAATAAAATACTACCTGCAGGCAAAATACTAAATAATTTGTTCACCCTTAGGTTATTTTTTTTAAAGCCACTCTTAGAAATGATAAAATTAAAAAAAAGAAAGCTTGATTGATAACAGAATGGTGGGATATGTGGCCAGATGCAAATCAAAAAGGCTAGAAGAAAAGGCAGCAGTTAGCAGGTGGGTATCCCAGAAGCTAGCAGGTCCTTACGTGCAGTAGACAGAGGCCCAGGAGAAAACAGATGATTGGTCTCAGGGACATCTGGCAGGGATCTAGGATGTGGGATGGGATGTCAGCCTTTGGGAGGATCAGTGTGGAGCAGGCCTGTATCAACAGCTTGAGGTCGGGGCAAGATAGTGAAGAATGATGAGATCTGAGATACAAGGGCTTGGGCAGGTCAGGACCACAGTCAGCAAGGTCAGGATTAAGTCTCATGGGTTTTGAACTTCTTTTTTTCTCCTTGACCAGAGGCAAGGCTGGTCCCAGGGCCTGAGACACTTGCTTGAATTTGGGTTTTATGTGACACCAAACAAAAGGAGGTGCATTATTCTAGAGTCACCATATGTCCTAGTTTCTCTAGGATGGGCCCACTTTATACTTGTTCCAGTATAGTAATTAATAATGCTCCCATTTCATGTAAAAGTGACTGGTTTGGTCATTTTTAATGATAAATGGAAGGTCACATGGTTATGCTAATAATTTCCCAAAACATGTTCCATAGAAAATCTGTTTGTAAACTGTTACACAGAAGCCACAAAAGCAGAATTCTCTGGTCCTATAAGTATGGAAAAACTGGCATTAACTGGAGTTAAATAGGATTATTCACTGCAGGACTTCTCATTGTCTTTAATGTGCTGATGTGGAGTGTAAATCTCCAAGAAGGGGAGAGAGTTCTTAGTTTCCCATCCTAGGTTGATCTGTTGGCACACTTTGGTACCCCCGAGACTACTATTCTATAGGGGCACACTTTGGGGAACTTTAGTTAATTGAATATGGGGTCCTAGAAGGAAGTGAGTTATCACCCTTCATGTACTAGGGTAGTCAGCAAAGTCAGCAGCCATCTGTTAAATAAATAATTACTTGAGAGAACAAGTGTATACTGTGCCACAGTCTTCTAGTTTGCTGATTATTCACTAACATGAGCAGCATTATATGTTATCTGTGACTAGCTAGAGTAACAATCTGAAAAATGACTAGCTCTCAAGCCCTGTGGCAAACCCACCTACTAGTTAGGACATGGAAAGGAAGAGAATTTTCTTTGTTTAGCCTTTCATTGCATGGTGTCCTTAAAGGAAAGATTATTGAAGAGATAATGGGTCAGCAGGTGTGTGTGTGTGTGTGTGTGTGTATCTCTGTTCATGGGGAGGGGACCTCAGGAAATACATATTTTTAACCAGCATTTCAGATAATTCTGATAAGGGTGGCCCTGAAACCATTTGCTGAGAAACATTTCATTGTGGAAGTGTTCTGTGGAGGGATTCTTTTGCTGATAAAACACCATACTGATCCTTTCTTCCATTATGTTGAGTCCGTGGATACGCTGAGCTCCTACTACCTGCCACATCCTATGCTATGTGCTTTCTACATGCATGTGCTTACCATTGTATGCTAAATAATCATTCATAATAACCCTAAAATTCAGTATTATTATCCCCAGATGGATGGGGATACAGAAAATGTTTAAAGATGGACCTTTAGGTGGGCCTGATCTCCTCATATGAGGCTGTCCCTTTCAGGCCCCAAGAGAAGGTCTTCGCTCTTACATCTACCCCTCAACAACTCTGCAGGATACGGATACATGAGCCAAGACTCCAGTCTGAGTCTTTGCCCTGAGGCTGTTACATAGAACTCATGTGGAGCCTTAACAAGCATAAGACTATTCCATTACAGACAGCATCGTATACTGACACATTTTATCTGTCTGCCTGGTAGAATGGGTCAGTATCAAAGCTAATCCAGGGAGAATGATGAAGCATTGATCTCCTAGGTTTTATCAGGTGGGCAGACTGAAGTCAACCCACACAGAAAAGTTTTCGTGAAATAAGGTAGAGCAAGAAAAGGAGAGATAGGTTTGCTGTGTTTCTGTTACAATGTTAAAATCCAGACAAGTAGCACAAGCAGCTTTATGTCTTTAGCTGGGCCTAAGAATACTTTTTCATTTAATGTTATTGAAAGACCCAGGCTCCTTGTGATTGTAGCAAGGATTTCACACTCAAAAGCCTACGAAATCTTAGAACATGTAGAGACTGAGGACTGTCTGCTGTGTGGGGTTTGCAATGGTGACCTGAGGAAGTCATGCCCTTTTTACAGGGGACTGCCCTTTTTAGGGTCATTGGATGAACTGCCTCAGGGACATGTGGTCATCGTTTTGCCAGAAATTTCCATTTTTAAAGAAAAGTTGAAAATCTGTATTTTATTTTAGTGTTTCTGATTTTTTGATGTTGTATTTAATTTAAATGTTTAAAGCATTTTATTGGCCAAATAAGACCTATGGACTCCCAGTCAATGATCTCCGTTTTACTGCTATGGAAGGGAGAACCTGTCACTGAAGTAAAGGAACACGGTTTTCTGGGTGTCTTCAGTGTTTTAGACATTTTATAACACCTCATAAAGTTCTCAAAACAACTCTGTGTTTAGAAATCATCATGCCCATCTTACAGATGAAAGCGAGGTTCAGAGAAGTTAAATGACTGCCAAGTTTACACTGCCTACTAGTGGCTAGTGCAGGTCTGAATTCAGGTTGGTTTGACTGCAAAGACCTGCAGACTTGGTGATGCTGTGCCTCCCATCTTCTGGGAGGGGAGAGTCCTTCTCAGGGTTATTACATCACTATTATGGCGTCGAGGGCCATGCCACTGTTCTCCAAAGGTCAGCCCCACTGGTATATGATGCAGGTGCTGGACTGGCTCTCCTTTGATTAGCATGAACTATGAGTTAGTAATTGATTACCACCTTTTCTGGGGTTGTCAAGCTTAAATTTATTCCGTTTTGTGGAATCACCCTTCCATGTCCTTGAAGTCCCTATGTTCAGTCTACATTATCTAGATTCCACATTAGCTAGATATTTCATGTGTGAAATTAAGCT
Organism: Hyperoodon ampullatus; assembly: GCF_949752795.1. Classification (NCBI taxonomy): domain Eukaryota; kingdom Metazoa; phylum Chordata; class Mammalia; order Artiodactyla; family Ziphiidae; genus Hyperoodon; species Hyperoodon ampullatus. The sequence goes on from NC_136916.1 coordinate 155,723,587, forward strand.
TCCTGAATTGCAACCAAAATGTGGCTATTAGCCTCCAATTGGAGGTATGTGTGTGTCTATCTATTGATCTGCCAGTTATCTTTAAAATCAAGGTAAATTATCATTCATTTTATATTGGGAATTTTGTGACACTTCTTGACACACCTTGAATCTCTGAGTTGCTACAAAACCAGGACACGAAGTCGAAGCTCTAATCTGTGTCTGTCACTTGTTTTTGAATAGATTAGGAACGCCTAGAGGATTAGGCTTGCGTCTATATAGTTCGTTTTATACAGAGATGAAAGCTTTCACTGCATTATCTATAATTGGGTGTTTAATAAATGCTTTTTGATGAGGATAATGGTATGGGAATAAAACTCTTGAGATCCAGGATTTACCTGGATTTCTTGACTCATTAGGGGATGAAAGGGTGAATGTGGATGCTTGGACACATAGGAATGTGGATCTCATTCTGGAAACTGTGTGCTCTCCTGGCTTGGAATACTGGGAAGAGGAAAAACTGGAAGGGTGTGACTAAGACAGAAATTCTGTTGATTTGATCACAACACCAGACTCCATTTGGAATCCGGCAGTGCATCTCATAGGCCTCAGATCGCTTGACAAATCACACCAAGATTTACTCACAGTCACTGCCGTTATGGTGTGTATTCACAGGCACACCAGTGCCCAAGAGGGGTGAAGGCAGAGGTTAATGGCTTTCTTTATATTTGCATTATTACTTGAACCCTGGCTTTCGTGGTCAGATGGGTTTTATACGCTCTTCCCATCTAGCTTTCTGAAGTGTTTTCAGATTGTCTATTTTAGGGCTGTTTTATGGTTGCCTTTTCTTATATCTGTTTTGTATGCTAGAAAGTAAGTAAAGAAAATTCAAGATATGAGCTCTGCCATGCACACTAAAGTAAATATTAAGTCTTTTGTTGAGCTTTCTAAAGGCCAAATTGTATTTCCTTTTTATCTAAAATGTTAAAAAATGTTGGCAATTTTAACCAGCTGCCCTAAATGTATCAAAAGGCCCTTAGAAGTTTTCTTCTTTGTCACCATGGTGAATTCTTTAAGCAAATTGATTCTGAGCTTGCACATCAATGTGAATATACCTAGTGGCAGTGAAATGTGCACTTAAAATGTTAAATTCTATGTTTTGTATATTTTACCACAGTAAAGAAAATTTTATTTTAAGCATCTAATCAGCCCTCAAGATTGTCAGACTGATCCACAGATCATGGGCAGTATTTGCATGTAGTACTGTAAGTGTATGGGTAGAGAATATTACTCTATAACACTCAAGTGCAAGACATATCATATTATTTTAGTTTCCCTAAATCAAATTAAATTTGGTTCTGAGCTCTCATCTAGTGGAAGAGTATGTGAAAAAATCAATTGCATTATGTTTGAGGGAACACATTGCCTAGGGTTCTTCAAAAATTTGGGTGAAACTTTCATGAGATCAAGAAAATAGGAGTAGAGGGTTGCATCCTTCCCGTGGGGCCCCGTTGTAATTATTTCTCTATTTGACACATGATGCAGCTCTCCAGTTTGGTCTTTCACTATCTGTCAAGCTCATAGGCCTGCTGGTTACAGAGAGGCTCCTCATAATGGCCCTCTACTGACCACAAACTTGGCCAGAGAAACACTTTCTGCTCTTCTTCAGGCTGTAGCGTTGGTTCTGTAGGAACCAGCAGGAATCCCTTCTGTCTTGGGTGTTACTTCAGAGGGGACCTGGGTCTCTATTATTCATAGAAACTCACTAATTCATTATCCCTTTTCTAACTCAGAAAAGCCCATCCCCTCTGGTTGGGCTGTCTACTTCCTTAAACCCTAGCACTCCATCAGCCTAAGCTCCCAGGCAAACTTCTGTATGAGGGAAGTTGAATTCTGGGTGTCTGCTAACTTTGAGTCTTCTGCTGTAAGTCACAGAAGTTGTTAGTGATCTGGAGAGTAAAGGATCTGAGGCTCAGAACAGGATGGCCTAGGATCTTCTTGGTATGGGGAGGTAAAAATGCTTCTCCGTTTTCTGAATGTCCAAGGCAGCTAGAACAAGAAATGATTATCCACAATTAAAAAAATAAATAAAATGAAAACAAATCAGAAAAAGAAAAGAAATGATTATCCAAGCAGTATTTTTGTTTGTTTGTTTGTGTTTTTTTTGCTATGCAAACATTAGTAACATAATAGTTGCAAATGTGGCTTCAGAGACAGAGAGCTTGAATTCGAATCTTGGTTCTGCCCACTCACTGATGACTTTGGGCAAGTTACTTAGTTCCCCATGCTTCAATTTCCTCATATATAAAATGGAAATAATAAGAGTATTTTATCATGAACTTATTATAAGAAACAAGTACATTAATATGTGTGAAGTACATGAAAAAAGTGAGCCTGGCATGTAGAAAGTGCTCAGTATGAGGAAGCTATGATAATAACTATTGTTATTGTTATTATTATTATTACATAACATCACCAAGGCTGGTCATTCAGTTTTAATCCTCTGGAACTCTTTGCTTAGCTCTAATTTCAACGAATCCAAGAAAGCAGAGAAATACTCTCTACTAAATTTGGTATTGGTTCTGAGATGCTTCCAAAAAATCTTTTGTAAGGAGTCCCTCCTGGAATATTGAAGATATCCACATATCTCAGAGGAGTGCTATAAATGTATCATTTTATGAAATTCTTATCTTTTTGCTTTCAGAATTCTAGCTGGGCCACAGAAAGAAAATTACTCAAGTGTGTAAAATAAAGCCATTTTGAAACTCAGATATGACTTAGAGATTGAGCCAAGCCCTGTCCCTTATTAGATCTGGGTAATTTACTTTTTTTGTTTGATCCCTGGCCTTTAAGTGTTGGTCTCACTTCTTTCCAGGGTTGCTGTAAGTCTTGCTAAGTTTCAGGTATAATTCCTTGAGATTCTTAGCGAGGGGAGGCCACAACAGGCCAACTGCTATAAGTAACAGTGTCCCATTGTTAGCATTGATTTTTTTTTTCCACCCTGATAATAACTTCCAACCTGATGTGACAGCTGGTAAGCACCACATTTTTGCCTTTCCCTATGGTTATGTGTGATTGGTTTCTTTAGAAAAAAATTGTATTTCTTATATGGCTTAGGGTCTCATAAATTATGGAAATGTTTTCTTCCTGGCTTGAATGGAGCAGTAAAGCATGTCCCTGACCTGTCACTCCCTCCACACCCCAGTGTCTGCTCATCCCCAGTGTCTCCTACTCTGATGTCACTGAGATGGTTATTGCCTCACTCATCAGAGAGCTAAGAAAAACATCTAACTACAAGGCCAATGCTTACTCATGCTATTTCCAGGATTCAGCGTATGAATATATTGGGCATGTTTTAAACTATCGGCTTATAACCTTTGTGTCATGATTCAGTGGTATGTCTTGATCAGTTTCCTCATCTGTCATCTCTTAGAAAGCATGTAAAAAATTAATCAAAGGAATCTGCTTATATTAGCTAGATTAATGCTAGCTGATTAGCAGATGAACCTTAAAATCTCAGTGGCTTCACAAAATAGATGTTAATTTCCCACTTATATATAAAGCCCAGCTGTAGATAGGCAGTGAGAGATCCAGGCCGATGGAAGCTTGGCCATCTTCAACAAGTGGCTTCAAAGGAATCCCTCAGTGTAGACGTCTATCCACAGACGGAGAAAGAAAGAACTTTTGGTAGTTTTTGTTTGTTTGCTTGTTTTTGTTTGTTTTTGCAAAAAAGTTATAGTAAGCAGGTAAGATGGAACTTCAGATGGAATTATTGTTAACTATGGTGGAAAAGGAGCTAACAAAGGTGAAACTGACTGTTTTCCTTTTAGCCATTTATCCTTCATTACTTAGAATCATGGAGTATTAGACTTGGAAAGGGTCTATAAATCAACTTGTTCATTTTTCTACTCCCAGGAGATCTAGTCCTAGAACCCAGGACTTCCAACTCCTAGGCGAGTTAATGTGCTTCTTCCACATAGGACCCACTTTTGTGAGAGCACGTTGGCATCAGTCACTCTGCTGGGTTTAAATCCTGGCTGTACCACTTGGGAGTTGAGCAAGTTATATTATCTGCAAAGGGATAATTTTAATAACCTCTTCATTGGGTGGTTGTGAGTATTAAATGCACAATGTCTGACACACACTGCATATGAAATAAATAATATCTATCATATTCATACTCTAAATTTTGAAAAATGGTTACAATAATTCTCCACCCTGAATCCAGGCCCTAGGGTTATCTGTTCCCACACTGATTCTGGGCTTGGCCACATGGCTTGCTTTGGCCAATGGGACAATATGAAATGTGATGCAGGAGAGACTTGAAAAATGTCTGGGGACTTGTCATCTCTTGCTTCTCTTGGGGATCCCTGCAACTTCCACCATGTAAATGAGCCCAGGATAGCCTGATGGATGATGAGGGAGACGAGAACAGAGCGCCCTGCTTTGGAGTCAGACTGTCCAGGTTCCAGTGCTGCCCCCACCATATTAATTAGCTCCGTGTGATGTTATACAACTTCTGTAAGCCTTAATTATGAGGATCAAAATGATATTTATGAGGAGTGTGGCACACAGTAGGTACTTATTCAATGTCAGCCATTCTTGTTATTATTATTATCTGATTTTCCTTTCCTTCTTCCTTTTGATTCTTCCCATTAGTCTAACAGGAAAAAGATCACAAATTGGGGTAGAAGGCCTAGAAAGGAAGGGTGGATGAGGAGACAGTGAAAAATTGAACTTATTTCACCATTCAAATCCTAGCCCATATCTGTATGGTAAATTAGTTTTTAAAGGAATTTACCTAGACAGCCTCATTTAGTATGACAGCTCTATGAGATTCATGGAATATGCAGTCTACTTGAGAGATAAAAAATGAACACATGGGGAGTTAAGTAACAGCTCAGTTACTGAGACTGTAATAACTTTTTAAACTCACTACCTATTGTGTAAAAAAATTTTTTTTCAAGTATTTGGGAATCAAATGAGTTGGACTGAAGTGTTTTATTGTGGTCTCCACCATCAGCTAATGGGCTAATAGACCAAATCCATCCCGGCTACTTATATTCAGAATTATCAGTATAATAATTGGTTTAAGATCCTCATAGTTCGTTTACTCTCATTCCCTGACATGCATTAGTGCCCCCAGCCCTACTGCCACTGGCTTCAACTGTGAATCAACTTTCCCCCTGTTTCTCCATATCTAGTCTATTTCCATAAACCTGGCTTCTTCATTGTTCCTTATTAGTCTTCCTTAAGGCATGTTCTGCCCTGGGTCAGTTTTCCTTCAATCTATGGCCAAGTTCTTGCTCAGATCTAGGAATGTGCCACTCGTGTGCATCTCTGCTCTAAACCAAGCATTATTTCTCAGAATGATAGCTGTGTTTCCGCTGTTCTTGATATTCATTTATGGTTTGGAAGGCTAGGGGGAACCAGAGGGTGGCTTTAATAACCAAGTGTCCAGGGTCTCTAGGAGTTCAAGGTCTCTTTAGGAAACAGTTCCAAGACATCAATGGAAGAGATGTCAGGGTAGCGTATCACTAACTAACATTTAAGTTATTATTGCTATAGGAGACTAGAGAAAAGTCACTTTGGGTTGGGGGATCAGGGAAGACTTCATAGAAGTTATGAGATTTGAGCTGCGTTATGTTGATAACGAAATGGAAGATGCCATAACCAAAAGAGTAGTGGTATAAATGCTCAAAGAGTTCTCAGTGGCACAATCAAGTTTCCTACAGGTAGTACAGGAAAGTAGCCCCTTTGCTCTAGGAAATAATTTTGAGAGGAAGTTGGAGATCATTTTGCCTGGAATGGTTTCTGCATGCCAGTTAACTCACTCATCCAACAGATATTGATTGAGTACCTACTCAATAAATTCCAGGCACTCTTTTAGGTCCCCCAAATTCAGCAATGAACAGGACAGGAAAGGTTCTTTCCTTCATGCTGATTATATCCTAAGTGTGGAACAAACAAAAATAAGAAGATAACATATATGGTAATGTCAGATAGTCATAGTGCTATGGGACATTAAAGCAAGGGAATGTGATAGAGCATCATTGGAAGGATTAAACACCATTTTAGAGAGGACAGAGATGGTCACTTGGAGTAGGTGACATTTAAATTGAGATTTGGGGCTTCCCTGGTGGCGCAGTGGTTGAGAGTCTGCCTGCCGATGCAGGGGACACGGGTTTGTGCCCCGGTCCGGGAGGATCCCACATGCGGCGGAGCGGCTGGGCCCATGAGCCATGGCCACTGAGCCTGCGCGTCCGGAGCTTGTGCTGCGCAACGGGAGAGGCCACAGCAGTGAGAGGCCCACATACCTCAAAAAAAAAAAAAAAAAAAAAAAAAGTCAGGAAGTCAAACTATAGTGCCCAGGTATTCAAAGAGAATCAGGATTTGACTAAATTCACATCAAGTAGCATTTATCCGGTGTCTACCATGTGCCAGTCACTTGCTTCCCTTGATATACTTTATCCCTTTTAATTGTATGAAACAGAGGAGAAGGAATGAGGCTGGGCAGAGCTGCAGGGGAGAGACTGGCTGTGAAGGCTGTAAATGACAAATGTTGGGCACAGTGATCTTTGAGAAAAATTCTAAGTCATCCATGGCTTTGATTGCTAACCTGGGAGTAGATGTAAAAGTCAGATGGCCAGTCCTGGAGCCTAGAAAACCTGAAGTGGTTTTAAAGATAATGATGGTACTGGTAAATAGTGATGGGTGACAGGGGGCTTTCAACGTTTCGCTTGAGTATCGGTGGGAAGCAGCAAGGTCAGCAGCTACAGTTACAGCGTAGACTTCTGGATCTGTGTCCCTGGAGAGAAAGTTGATCTGAGCTAGTGTAGAAGATCTGGGGAGAACTTGTGTAAAAAGTGACAATGAGAACCAAACAAGCAGTTGGGTTCTCTGGGTGGATAAAGTAGAATATTGGAAAGAACTGAGTTGAATTTAAGAAATAACTATAATCAGTGGATCATGAAGAGAGGAGTTAGCAAAGGAGAACACAAAAATCTTATCATTAACATGATATATAATAACACTAAACTAGGAATTAGGAAACCTGTGTGCTAGACTCTGTTATACACAAGAGATTGGTATTATCTAGGCCTCAGATTCTTCAGTCTGAAAAATAAGGGGATTGGATTAGGTGATGGCTAATCCACCTTTTTGTTTAAAATACTATTATACTGGGGCTTCCCTGGTGGTGCAGTGGTTGAGATTCCGCCAGCCGATGCAGGGGCACGGGTTCATGCCCCGGTACGGGAAGATCCCACATGCTGCGGAGCGGCTGGGCCTGTGAGCCATGGCCGCTGAGCCTGCGCGTCCGGAGCCTGTGCTCCGCAATGGGAGAGGCCACAACAGTGAGAGACCCGTGTACCGCAAAAACCAAAACAAAACAAAAAAGAAACAAAACTATTATTCTGTGGAGTACAGAGAAGCTTAGTGGTATCAAGCTTAAGGCAGCAAGTGAGAAAGTATTTCACCTTCCCAGGTTTTCAGGCCATGTTCAGCTTTGTTTTATTTGAATGTAATTTACGGTTTCTTTCTCATGGGGTGAAAGAACATAGACATTGTAGAAATGTTTAAATCAATGTGTGTTTACTGGGGCGCAGGCAATGGCTTCATGACTAGAAGCGAAAAGGGTTATTAGGCTAGTTAATATGTTGATTTAAGTAATGCTGGGTTTTGAATGGTAGTAACCAGGCTCTTACTAGGATATCACATTAGTTTGTGTCCTAACTCTGCCTTTGCCAAGGACATGTGGGTGACTCGAATTTGGTAAGAGAGGGCTGTCTGCTGAGCTACCCCCACTGCTGTTAGAGCACAGGCGCAGAGATGGAACTTTGAGCATACCTGTTTTCCCTGCCAGCAGATTTGTCACAGAAACAGACTCCCTACGCTCATTATCAAAAAACTCATATGTAATCTTCAATTCACATTTTGTTCACCTTTCTCTCCATTGCATTTATCAAGTTCAGAAACTAGACTGTCAGCTGCCAGACAGGCTGCTGTTCTTCTTAAGAGATAGGTAAAAACCATTTAGTAATTCATTATCAAAGCTTACAGCTCTCGCAGGTGTTTTGGCCTTCATTTCAATTATTCTAAAAAAGCAAGCAGTAAAGAAAGGAAAAGTGCCTGGGACAATTAGATGGGCTCTCCAGTTGTCAAAAATCAAATTTTCACCCCTACCAATGCAAGTTCATATTCTGTTCTTAAGTCATCACAGGGAAACACAAGATGTTCATTGTCAGTTAGACTGTCTAAAAAGCTTGTCCAAAATCTGTAAAGTTGTCATTCCACATATATTCTCACGGCAGAAACCAGAGATCCAACTTCCCATGCTTAAACTTTCTGACTAGACAAATGGATCCTCTGAGATGATGTCTTAGATGAACATATGAGCTGGAGTTGCAAACAGAGTAATATGGTTTTAAGTTATTGGAACCCAGATAGTATAGAAGATTAATCTATGGAGTATGGAAAAAAGATCTGAAGCATGGTGTCTGCTCATGAGGCCTTTACACCAAGAACTCCAATGTGATGCCTACAGTGAAGGATATAGGAGGTCAGAAAAGAGGCTGAGTTTCTGAGGAAATGGTAGTTTATCTGGAGTTTCACCCACCTACAGCAATTGCAGGGACACTCTTTGTTACTTGAGTTCCTCTCCAGGTGGCGATCTAACTCAGCCTGGAGTTCCAGAGCAAGAGTTGGTTAGGGGGTGTGCTTAATCTGACTTTTGCTTCATGGGTGAAGTAAAAGAGAAAAAGTGAGGGTCCTTGAGCAAATGTGGCTTGAGAGTCCCTGTCAAGAGGTCCAACAGAAATAGGAGAACTGGGTTGGATTTAGGCTGTAACCAGGGATAGACATGACAGCGCTCACTTGGTTTTTATCCTTGAGGTATATGGGAGCAAGTTTCACCAGAAGCAAAATTTCAGCCGGAAGCCAGGCTTTTTGAACTGAGGACTCTGTCTCTTCCTCTGCTAGAAAGTGACGAGGTCTCAGACCCTGCCCTGGTTGGTTCACAGGTGGATACATCCTCAAGTAGGTAGGAGTAATTCTTGTTTTATTTACTAAAGCACACCTCAGAAAGGAAAACAGTCCATTCTGGAGGCATTATGGGAGGTAAGACAGGCCCGTGATGGGTTGCCTATTTGATCACTGTGAATTTTCTCTCTGTGATGTCTTTTCCACCAGGAGCCTAGTCATGGGAAAAAAAGAACTATAACCAGTAACTGTCAGTCTTCTCCAAGGAGTCAGACAGCCAGCTTCCCTCTAGGCTACACAGAGATTGGCTCTGGTGTATAATTTACTGCAACATGTCAGAGCGGTTCAACAATTTTCCATGCAAGTTGTCTATATATCAGAGTAGACAAAAAATAAAATCTTTAGCATGTAAAAACCTTACAAAGGAGTTGTTAATAGTGGCAAAGAATCTAGGAGGATAATTTTGGAGCCATTTATGAAATAGTTATATACCTATGTTAAAGGCCATTTTGGCAAACCAAGGGGTCTCTTCTACCCACCACCCAGACTCACAAAAACTAGGGCTCTGATAACCATGATTGTAATGACTGAATTCCCCACATCTACTAGCCTACTATAATCATCATGGTGTCTTCACAAGAAACTGTTCATTTTATTGCATCCCATGGCTACCTCCATTCCCTGTATGATTATTTAAGAAGCATTTTGTTGAGGTGGTTCTTCATTATGTTTAATTTAAGACCATTTATTCATTAACTCATTTACACAGCACACATTAGTTGAACATATATAATGTGCCTGGCACTGGAAAAACAGAATAATAAAGCACCATTCTCATCCTTGAACTCATCTTATACTATTTGTAAAGGTTAAAAGCAATTATAATACAGAGTGAGAAATATCAAGTCACATGCAAATTGCTTAAGAAGATAGCAACTAACTGTCTAGGTTGGTTGGAAGGATTCACAGAGAAGGTGACATTTGTTCAGGGCCTTGAAGAATGAGTAGGAGTTTCCTAGTGAATCAGGGGAAGAAGAGGACTTTGTATCAAAGGAGCTGCATGCATGAAGACACAGAAGACATGACACAAGTTCAAATCTGGATTTCACCACTTACACGCTGGGTAAAGTCATTTAACTGATTTTCAAGCCTCAATATATCCTTATTTGTAAAATATAGATATGTTATTTCCTGTCTACTCACAAATTTGAGACTCAGATATCCTCATGTTTTTGAAATTAGTTTGAAAATGAGGAGGCTGGGAATGATTCCTGGATAGGTTAGATGGTTGTCCAACTGGTGCCCTTCATGAGGGGAAGAGACAGTACACTGCTCGTCACCACAGTGAAGGTTCAGGGCTGTGAGGACCACAGCGGGCAGGGGAGACAGACATTAGTGATGGTGCTGAGAAGTTAATCTGTTTCCCTTTTTAAAATAGCTCTTCATGGAGGCTGTCAGTGGGACTCTCTCCCCAGCCAGATTTATGGCTTCTGAATGACATTGTTTTACTTTGCCATTTGGAGGCTAAACAAGGCTGGAGGGAACAAAAGTCTCATTTTCCTATCAGTGGCAAATGCATATCAATCAATGTAACTGAAGTCCAGATGGAGTAATTTATGGGAGACCCATTGCACACTCCCTTGTGTTCTTTCTCTCTCTCTCTCCTCCCCCCCACCCCTTTCCCTCCTGTTCTTTCCACCATCCTTTCTTTCTGCCCCTTTCTGGTATTCAGACCTGTCCACATGAAAAGCATAAGCCAATTAGAAAATATTGCTCTCCCTCTCTTCAACCCGTGTCTCTTGATGTTTAGGTCTGTTTGGCAGCTGTTCTTCTCCAAAGGACACATCTTAAAAAAAAAAAAGGCATCTCTCACTTTAATGAGGGCCATTTAGATATTAATCATCAGAAGTAAATAATGAAGAAAGACTTCCTTTTCTTGGAAGTCATATACACAGAGAGCTAATTAGCCAGTGCTATGCAGGAGGAGAAATGCTCTACCTGTAGCCCAGGGTTGACTTTTCCAATGACCACTTAGAAATCAAGGATGGGAAATGAGCAACATTTTATAGGCTCTTGTATTAATTATTTTGGGGGAGTGGATGTAAGTTCTGCAGTGGGGCAAACACTCCCAGATTATTCTTGGGGAGATGAATCGTATACTTTAATAAAAATTTGTAAAGGCTTTAATTACAGTGCATGGTTTACGTGTAAGATGCAATAATATAACCGGATAAGAGGCTCTCTCTCTGAGTAGAGCTTATACGTATATCCTGATGAAATAGAAAGGATGGAATGTACATTTTTTGAGGATATACAAAAGGAACTTGGGGACCAATAGAAGAGAAGGGTGAAACATTTGTTGACTTTTATTGTTTGAAGAATTCTTGTTAAAAAGGATAGTGGTCCACTACTTTTTAATTTCACTGATACATGAGCAGGGAGGAATAGAAAAGAGATGAAGAGGACTAATGTAAATTGAACTTCAATGAAATATCATTATTGTTTATTTCCTGTATCATAGGTTTTTCAAAGTAGGATCTTTCTTTTCGGGTTGGTATGATTTAGGTATCATCTTACCACAAGAAAAAGGCTGTAATGGTGGAGGGAGGGTATGTTCAAGTCAGAGGATTAATATTTATAAAGCACCTGCTATGAATGAGGTACTATACTTTTTTACATACACTATCTCATTTAACCAACAATTCTATAAATTAGATTATTTCTAAATTTATTTTACAAATGAGAAAACTGAAAATAAAAGAGGCTAAGTAACTTGATCAATGTTACATAGCCATGATATATCAGTCAGGATTTAAATCCAGGTGTGTCAGACTCTTAATTCCAGACTCTTCATATTTTACTATGATGCCCAATAACTATTTGTTGATAGACTCATCTTTATTCAAGGCAAGAGGGTGGACCCATTGGCTTCTCTTAGCCTTTCCATTAATCTATTATCAGAAATAAATTGACTGTAATAAGAATAATTCCTAGTATTATTATAGTAGCAGACATCTTTGTGTTGCCTAACTGGCATCCTTGCCCTGTCTTTGGGCAACGGAATTTGTTTTTCTAACGGGTATTAAAAACTTCATTCTTCTGATGAAGGTGGGAACTCCTTCTGCTCCAGCTCGCTTCCAGTTATAAGGTTGGGCACATAATCTAGACCTGATCAATCAGAGTAGACTATTCTTCTGTCCACAGCTGTTGATTTTTCATGCTTTCCAAGGTGATTTTACCTTTCTGCTAGTCATCAGGGAAGATGCTCTCTTTCCACTGGAGTTATTAAGCACGTATAATTCAAGGCTGAGACTACTAGTAGGATCCATTTCCATTAATTTGAAATAAAAGAGCTTGTCTGAGATATAAGGAAGAAAAAGAGTCAAGCCCTGTTGATACTCTTTAAGACCCTGGGTGCAGCCACATCTGGACCCCATTTTTTTAATTCTTTAAAGGGATGTGACTCTATAATGTTTTTATTTTATCTTGGTTTATGTTATTTGCAACCAACTTAATTTTTAAATACATAAAAATCTGGCAGTGTTATCTTATTTTGTGTGAGTGGCTGATAAAAAATGTATCTATAGTCAACGAGACAGTGCTGATCACATCCCATAATAGTGGACACAAGTCTGATCCAAACCTTGTGAAGACTTTGGCACCTGCCCTTGTTTCCCAGATTATCTTTGAACTTCTCTGAAGGATCAACTGGTTGCCCAACAAATACATTTAGTGCCTCAGGCTCTGTGTAATGCCTGGGGGAATGCCTGGATTGGCCTTGATTGAGCCATCTCTCTTCCCTGTGAGGTCCCAGAGGCTGCTGTAAACTCAAGGAATAAAGCCAAATGAGAAATGAGGTGCTGATTTATTATCAATTGTACGTGTGTTCAGAAGCCCCAACAGCTTTCCTATAAACTTGGTTGGAGCATAGTGTTTAGGTCCAAACCTAAGCCCTCTAATTCAAATCTTAACTCTAGCCAGTGGTAATACCACAGTGCCCAGTACTGGTTAGTAAAACATATAAGAGGATGATAAGTAGATCAGACTTTAATCAAGAATCTAAATGTGGGTCAGCTTCCTGCACAGCCAGGGAACAGGGTAGACAGCCACGCCCAAATGAATGAGCTTTCAATTTCAGTGCATTTTTCCACTAGAAAAACATGGCCCAATCAATGTCCTGTTCAATCCAGGGAATCAGATTGGGAAAAAGGAGTATATCATCCACAGATTTTGGTACTTTATCATCACCATCATTATCATCATCATCATCATCATGATCATCATCATAATCATGTATGCTAGCATACACCTCCTAAGTGATTTCTGATGTAAAGATGTACTGAAAACACAGTGCTTGAGAACTGGTCAGCACTGTGGAAATCACTGCACTATCTTCATGTATGATGCTTCTTTGTCTCTACTGAATTTGTTTATATTTCCTCCTATATGTGGGCCTGCTCTCCAGGGATAGACCATAGTGGGAAAAAGCCTTTATGTTGTGTTACAGTGATCTACTGAGGAGGAGCCCCACATGTGTGTGTTTTCAGGAAGTCATGTTATGGGGTGTGTATGTCTATTAACATAATCACTGAAGAGAGCCAGGGTCCATAGGGACTACTTGAGATCATCTTTCTAACCCAGTAATTTTCAAGTTTAGCTGCATGACAGAATGCCTGGAGAGCTTATTAAAAACACTGGTTCCTGGGCTCCACTCAAGACCTACTGAATCAGAATCTCTTCTGGTAGGAGGGTAAGGCATAGGAATATTTATTTATAACAACTTTATAACAACTTCCTCAGGTGATTCTTCCTCAGGTGATTCTTCCTAGCCCTTGGGGATTCCTTTATCTTTTACCTTCAATTTAAAAAACATCACTCTGAAGTCTCATGAGCCAGGTAAGAATCTAACCTATATTCAAAGACGTTTAGAAAAATATATCTGCAACCGCTCTCAACAACAAATTCTTTTGTCCAATAAACTTCATTTTCAAAATGCTATATCACATCTCACATAAATCCCTGGCATTGCAGAATAAGTCTGTTTCCAGTCCCTTTCCTATTGTTATTGTTGACATTGTTGTTTTGTGCTGCTACTGAGGCCCAGGTGGAGAGCAAGTAAGGTCACAGAATGCTTTCTTAGCTGCTTCTTGGTTCTTTGTTCTATTTTTTATTTGTCTTCTGATTCCAGGGTGTCCATGCTTGGGATGTTTCTCTTTCTCTCAGTAAGATCCATTACTTGAATCTCATCTGGATCTAGATAAAGTGGCTGAAAGTGGCATCAAAATGAATCAGATTTGCAGGGGTAGGGAAGAGGGTAGAGAATCATGAAAGGGAACAGAGTGAGGGTCTGGGAACCTGAATGTGAGTTTGAAGAGGAAATGGTAATTCCAATAAGTGTCTTTGTTTTTTTCCCCTTTTGCATTCTCCTGGTACCTAATCCACTTGGCATAATCCTCTTAATTGCATGTGTTCTATCAGTATTTTATCTGATCTACTTCTCTGACAATCCTTTCTAAGGTTTGCTAGCTTCCTGCTATTTTTTTTTTTTTTTTTTTTTTTTGTGGTACGCGGGCCTCTCACTGTTGTGGCCTCTCCCATTGCGGAGCACAGGCTCCGGATGCGCAGGCTCAGCAGCCATGGCCCACGGGCCCAGCCGCTCCGCGGCATATGGGATCCTCCCAGACCGGGGCACGAACACGTATCCCCTGCATCGGCAGGCGGACTCTCAACCACTGCGCCACCAGGGAGGCCCCTTCCTGCTATTTTTGAGAACGTCTAAATATTACATGGGAAAATCAACACTGTTTCTCCATTTTGATACAAATTTGAGTTTAGGGGATGCTTAGAAGATGAGAGCCCTTTGTGTAGTTTGGAGTTATTTGAAAAGTCTGGGAGCAATGTTTCCAGCTTTCAAAATTTGGTAGGGAGAGACCTGAACAGTCTTTCTCCTTTGTAAGTTGAATCCTAATTTGTACACTGTTGGTATGGGTCAGGGGACTGCTGGGCTGAATCAGAGGATGGCAGGGTAGAGGGAACTTTTAAAATATATTAGCCTTGGGACTTCCCTGGTGGTGCAGTGGTTAAGAATCCGCCTGCCAATGCAGGGGACACAGGTTCAAGCCCTGGTCCAGGAAGATCCCGCATGCTGGGGAGCAACTAAGCCTGTGCGCCACAACTACTGAGCGTGCGCTCTAGAGCACGTGAGCTACAACTACTGAGCCCACGTGCTGCAACTACTGAAGCCTGCGTGCCGCAACTACTGAAGCCTGCGTGCCTAGAGCCCATTCTCCGCAACAAGAGAACCCGCCACAATGAGAAGCCCGCTCACTGCAACGAAAAGTAGCCCCCACTCACCACAACTAGAGAAAGCCCAATGAAGACCCAACACAGCCAGAAATAAATAAATAAATAAATTTATTTAAAAAAATATATATATATTAGCCCACGTGCCTAGGTGCTGACAACATTAATCAGTAGCTGTTAAAGTTCTTTAATAAGCTTGGCACTGCTTTTGTTTGTGTCATCAAGGAAATGAGAGCATACCATAGATAAAGGCTGGGATTTTCTTCCTATAGACCCAGGCCTATCTGTGTTCTGCCTTCTGCAGAGAATGACCTCAGGGCTAAAAAGGCATGACCACTTGCCCCAGTGCTTCAGTCCCTCTGCTTGACATTATACCATAATTACTTCATCCCGTTGGTTGGGAATTCAAATGTCTCTAAATTAAAATATTCCTGAGAGAGGTCTAACCTTAATCCCTTTGTCAGCTTACTCTGTAATTATCATTTAATACTTTAGGAGAGATTAGCCTACAACCAATGGAAATCAAGATAGTGGTCATGCAGTGAGTTCTCCTGGTTTGGGTACTTTGTAGCAGAGTGACCTTGATTTTTACATTTCTCTAGGTCCTTAATTCTTCATTGTTTTAAGTAGAAGGACTAGGTGATAAGCTCTCCAAATGCATTCCTGAATTGCTCCCTGAAAGAGGGTTGATAAAGCCTTCCTTCATGGCTTTCTTCATCTTGTTCCTGGAACTCAGGTCATAGAATTGTGCAGCTAGTGAAACAAAAAGAGAGTGTGGCTAGAATGAAGCCATGGGAAGCCTAGATTGCCATAAAATTGCTTAGTTGCAAACCCCGAACAGCTGCATCCCAGAGATGAGTTTGCAAAGGAGGAGTATTTTATGGGATGTCACAGCTCAAGAGCAGAAAAATAGGCTGATACGATCAGAAAGCATGCCGGGACATTGTGGACATCTGCCGTGCAGGATGACATCAAGTGGCTGGCTGAACACCGTCTGCAATCCCTCTCTTGACTTTGAAGACACCCCTGGGCCTCAAACTTCAAATCTGCACAGAAAGCACTGTAGCCAGCAGGCTTGGCTTTCTCGTGTCAACATGATGCAAATGTTTCTGTGGATACAGGGTTTGGAGTCAGGAGAACTGGATTCCAGTATGATATCTGCCCCCCAGGCATTATTATTAACTTTGAGCTTTCCTATATCCTAAGCACGGAGCTGCTTTACATACTTATCTCATTCAGGTTGTGACCTTGGGCTCTTAATTTCTGTGGATCTTCATTTTTGTATCAATAAAAATGGTACATTTCTGCCTTATCCGATAATAGTAACTAACATTTACTGAGGGCTTACTATGAGCCCGGCACTGTGGTAAGCGCTTTTTATGCATGTCTCTTATTTAATACTTACAATAATCCTAAGAAGTAGGTAGGAATTATGATTATTTACAGATGGGGAAACTTAACTGAACTAAGTGGAATAAAGCAGCACTGAATGGAGTTTGTAGAAGGAAGGGGCTTCATGTTTCCTGATCTTCCTGAATATCCAAGTCAGGTGACTGCTTTTGCTGATGTAACCTAGAATTACCCCAAAGGGGCTTTCTGTTTTTAGTCCTGGCTGTATGAAGCCATTTCATCTCAGTGAGGACCAAATGGAAGACTATGTGTGCATGGAGGTAGTGAGGTGGTCATGAGAAATATAAGCTAACGGATCTTCTAGGACTGAATAGGAACTGCTTGTTTAAGAGTACATATGGGGGCTTCCCTGGTGGCGCAGTGGTTGAGAATCTGTCTGCCAATGCAGGGGACACGGGTTCGAGCCCTGGTCTGCAAGGATCCCGCATGCCACGGAGCAACTAGGCCCATGAGCCCAACTACTGAGCCTGCGCGTCTGGAGCCTGTGCTCCACAACAAGAGAGGCCACGATAGTGAGAGCCCCGTGCACCACTATGAAGAGTGGCCCCCGCTTGCCACAACTAGAGAAAACCCTCGCACAGAAACGAAGACCCAACATAGCAAAAATAAATAAATAAATTAATAAACTCCTACCCCCAACAACAACAACAGAAAAAAGAGTACATGTGAATTCCAGAGTTTACTTATGAGGAGGTTCTATTGGCAAACTTCCAAAAGTCACCAAGAATAATATCAATACACTGAATCCATGTGCACTTCTCCCTGTACCTTCTTTTCTACGTCGTCTTCCAGAATTGTGCCTTATTGAATGTTCTAAGCTCCAGTTTTCATGATCTGAAAAATGGGATTAATAATACCTTTAACTGACTAGTGGTTGGGGGGTAAATAGGAGAATTAAATAAGATATCAGGCATTAAAGTGTTTTGTCAGTGATGAACTAATATAGCTGTTAGGCCTGATAGCAACCATGTTGATGGCTGATTTATTATTTGTCACTGACTACAGGACTGCATCTCTCTTATTTGGAGGGCATGCTTTCCAATATTTATTTTCTTCCTTAAAAAGATTGTCATTTGCTAATTTTCTTCCTTCTCTGTGAAATAAAATTATATCAAGGGGAACTGAAAAATTAAAAAAAATCTGTGCAGTAATTGGTAGGGGAAGGATAATAAGAAAAGCAGGCAACTGTGCTGTTTAGCATATCTGTGAGTGTGTTAATTTAATTAGAACTGCCCTATATAAATATTAAACTCAATTCACTTTCTTTTATAGCTCCTTTGCTTTTCAAAGTATTCCCAGTTACAGATTATCTTTTTAAAATTCTTCTGTGAGTTTGAGGGAGGTAATGGCAGAAAGACAACTCAAATTTAAATGAACTGAGAGCTTTTGATCTTATCACACTTTGTCTCTCTCTGTTATTTTGGTTTGCCTAGCTGCGGGCCCAGAGGCAAAAGCAGTGCTTGATTTTCTCGCCTTCCTAGATGGAGGCGATAAAACAACTTCCATTCAGTGGAATACATATTTTGTGTTGTTTTCCTAGAAAGGGGATTGTATTACTTTATGTCTCCACACTCGCAATCATCTGTAGACAATCACCCAAGTTTTCTAGGTGATTAGCCAAAATATAGGAGGTTATCTGGATTGTTGTTTTCTTTTGATCCTCCCAGCAACTCCATG
Source organism: Hyperoodon ampullatus (assembly GCF_949752795.1). Classification (NCBI taxonomy): domain Eukaryota; kingdom Metazoa; phylum Chordata; class Mammalia; order Artiodactyla; family Ziphiidae; genus Hyperoodon; species Hyperoodon ampullatus. The sequence goes on from NC_136916.1 coordinate 155,741,935, forward strand.
AGGGTAGGATAACATTATCCCCCTTTTACAGGTAAGGGTGGAGTCAGTAAGTGAGAGAGTCAGGCATGTTTGACCTCCAAGTATAATTCCTAGTGTTAGAAATGGTGGACTTAGTTCCTTCATTAAACTTTTGATAGATTTGGGATAAAGGTAGTGAAAAAATTGCCCATGGAATTAGTCTGAACTGAATTCACGAGAATCATTGAATCCCATAGGCAGAAGGTCCTCTCTTATAGGACCTGTCTTGCAGGATGAGGTGAGTGACGGAGGGTCATGCGAGTACGAGTTGGATCCTGTCTTTATCTAAAATTTTGATTTCGTTCATCATGGATTTTTGCGTCCATTAAAATTTTCTTTAACGTTGCATTAAAACATTATTTATCTTGAGGGGTTTTTTGGTGCCCCCTTGCATTTTGTGCCCAAGATGAGTGAAGCACTTGCTTTACCCTAGTCTTAGCCCTGTAGAGCAGGCACACCACTAGGTAGGCTACTAGTCATATCCCTTCCTTTTCCACATGAAGAAACTGAGGTCTAAAATCACGAAGCTGGTACCAGTAACTCACGTCTCTTGAGTCACAATTCAGTGCTCTTCTTGTTGCACTAAATGTAACTGAAAAAATGTGGCAGATGAGCATCAGGAGTGTGTGACCTCAGAATAAAGCCTGACTAAATGTACCAGGGAAAAAAGTGTAGAGGCCTTGAACTGCACATGTCTGTTCAGTACCAAATCTTCCTCTTAGCCAGAAAGTAGAAACAGCCACAAATTGCAACAGGTAGAATTTAGATTAGGCAGAAGGAAAGACTTGACAGTGTGGGAAGTGATGTGCTGCACTGGTTTCTAGAGAATGACATAAAATAAGAGTGGCAAATACAAATGCATTGGGTCATGTGTAAATAAGTAGTGGGACTGTGACAAACTGGGGTGAGATACCACAAGTAGAAAACAAGTTCTTCAGTTCTGTTCATCACTTAGAGAAGCAATGTCTCTTCTGCTTCCTTTCTGGGTCTCAGGCATCCCCTTCAGTTTCAGGTCAAAGTTAGTTTTTTGAAGCCACTTGAACCCTAGTGTGGTAGCATCCTCTTCTCCCTCCTCACAGAAATTCCTTGATCCTACTTCTCCTTTGTTTTATCTTTGCAGCTCTAATCAGCAGAGACTGCTTCCGCAGTTCTCTATCCTTCCCTCAGTTACCTGCTCCTATAGCCCTGGGTCCTGGATTACAGCATTTTCCAACCCTTTGAGTTGGCTCTCTTCTGCTCTAAAAAACATTGGCTCTTTCACAATTACTGTCCCCATTATGGTATTTCTAGCCTCCCAAGCTGAGCCATCACATCCCTAATCAACAAGTCACCTTGCAACCACATTGCCTTTTCTTGGATGACTTTTAATTAGGACAGCATGCATCTAGACTGGGTGAGAGAATCACACAGGCAGGAGATTTACTTTGCTCTGCACTGAATACTCAGCATCTAGCATAGTTCTCTGCTGTGCAAGTAGGAGGTCAACAATACTTACTGAGGGAATAAGCAATGACACCAGTGCAATTCAATTCACTCCAAATTGGGTATCTCCTAAAATTCACATAGGAATTTTCAAAATGGCCAAAAGGCAATACATTTCATAGCAAAACCACAGTGTGGATAATCAGGTAGATGAAAGAAAAAAAAAAAATCTGTGACATTTTGCATGTGGCCTGATAAACAGCCATGTACTCCAGCTACCAGGACTGTGGATCCTGCCTTTTTAAACAGGCCCATTTGCTGGTGTGCCCTGTGCTCCTTTGGAGGTTTTCAGCACCACGGATAGAGGCACCGTGTTTCCTTTTATCTGTAACTCACTGAACATCAGGATGAAGAAATACTCAGGGTTTGAGACAGGGCTCTCGGTGACTGGTAGAAATTACCCACTTTTGTCAGAAAAAAATTCACTTAGAGCCTTTTTATTTCCCTTTTCCCTTGGCAGGCTTGCATTTTCCAGCTGCTAAGGCACTTAAGCTTCTACAGGTTGGTTTTCAGGTGCCCGCAGGATGGGGAGGGGTTGCCATGGAAATTGATACCTTCTGAGATTGAGGCTCCAGGGCAACCCCCAGTGGTGGGTGTCCCTACTGATGGCTGATGTGTCTCCTATGCTAGGCATGGCCCTCATCCAAGTAACCAAGTGTACCTAGGAAGTAGGCCCAGTTGTTCATTGAGTACTGGCTTTAGGTTCCAGCCTGAGGTCATCCTATTACCAGAGCAAGCATTAGGAAAATTAGTAAAGTCCGCCAAGGCTTAACTGACGAAATATAATGTACACACGTGTGAGAATAAATCCTTCCCAAACTTTTAAGTTTTATTGTATTTGGTTGTAAAACCCAAAAGCCAGATTGACTAACTCTCAGACCCTGTTAAATCCTTTTTAGGGGCAATGTGATATGCCCTCCCCTCCCCTGCCTTTCCTAACGACTCCTTTTGTCTTCTCATTAGCTATATTCATTGATTTTATTTTTTGTGTGTGTTCTTGGAACTCATTTATTATTATTATTATTATTATTATTATTATTATTATTATTATTAGAATGAAGCTCATTACTCCCCATTACTCTTTTTTTTTTTTAAACGGAACGCTATTTATTTATTTATTTAGTCTGCGTTGGGTCTTCATTTCTGTGCGAGGGCTTTCTCTAGTTGCGGCGAGCAGGGGCCACTCTTCATCACGGTGCGTGGGCCTCTCACTGTCGCAGCCTCTCTTGTTGTGGAGCACAAGCTCCAGACGCACAGGCTCAGTAGTTGTGGCTCACGGGCCTAGTTGCTCTGCGGCATGTGGGATCTTCCCAGACCAGGGCTCGAACCCGTGTCCCCTGCATTGGCAGGCAGATTCTCAACCACTGCACCACCAGGGAAGCTCTCTTTTTTTTTTTAAATACATCTTTATTGGAGTATAATTGCTTCACAATGCTGTGTTAGTTTCTGTTGTACAACAAAGTGAATCAGCCATATGCATACACATATCCCCATATCCCCTCCCTCTTGAGCCTCCCTCCCACCCTCCCTATCGCACCCCTCTAGGTCTCAAAGAGCACCGAGCTGATCTCCCTGTGCTATGTGTCTGCTTCCCACGGGCTATCTATTTTACAGTTGGTAGTGTATATATGTCCATGCTACTCTCACTTTGCCCCAGCTTCCCCTCCCCACTACCTGTGTCCTCAAGTCCATTCTCTATATCTTTGTCTTTATTCCTCCTCTGCCACTAGGTTCATCAGTACCATTTCTTTTAGATTCCATATATATGTGTTAGCATATGGCATTTGTTTTTCTCTTTCTGACTTACTTCAATCTTTATGACAGACTCTAGGTCCATCCACCTCACTACAAATAACTCAATTTCGTTTCTTTTTATGGCTGAGTAATATTCCACTGTATATATGTGCCACATCTTCTTTATCCATTCCTCTGTTGATGGACATTTAGGTTGCTTCTGTGTCCTGGCTATTGTAAATAGAGCTGCAGTGAACATTGGGATACATGTTCATTAGCTATATGCAAATGCAGAGTTTTACTAAGGCATATCAAAATGACTTTCTTAGGGTGTGGTGGGGGTCTCTCATTCTGGACCCTTTGGGGTTCAGACTGACTTTCGTTTATTTTCTAAATTTGATGCCTTTCTTCCATTTCCTTGAAGTGTCTTAAATTTTTGTAGTCTGTCTTTTCCTTTTTGCCCCATTTCTGGCCATCATATACAATCTGAGCTGGCCCTTTTCTCTTGATAATAAATGTCCTGAGTTCCTTTGGTGAGGAAGCTCAGGACAGGAGCTGATGGAGATTAGTCAAATGTCAGAGATACCTGCCCTTTGGCTTGCACCTAGGAGCAGATCCATGTGGCTATTTCTTTATGTGTCCCAGCTTTGAAAAATGAGAGTGAGGTTTTGTTCCTACACTCTCATAAAATCAGAGGTATCCCAGACTGGGTATTTGCATACCACAATAAGAATCACTAAAACCAAGACTACGTGATGGAAGGGTAGGAGCAGAAATTTTACCTGAACCATAAATTATCTTATAATGTTGTTTTGAGAAGGGATTCAGGGTTTACTCAGGGACATATGTGTTTTGTTTTTTTTGTTTTTACAAAAGGGCTCATGATATAGCTTAGATATTTTCTGTCTGTAAAATGAGTCAGAGTGCCATTTCCTTTTATGTTTCTGCTGGTGCCTTCTGTTGGCTTTTTAGAGTCTGACATGGTATTTGGGACCCTCCGTGAGATTGGGAAGAGTTTCTTTAGGTGGTAAAGGCCAGAGGCACACAGACTCCTTCTCTGATGCTTACTGTCTTTCTATCATTAGGAACACCGTGGACACTTTGGGACTCAATTTATTTTATGCTTTTTTTCAAGAAGGTGAATCTTTTGGGGGGAACGTTTTATAGATGTGGAAATGGTCTCACTTATATTAGCTGAGGGTGCTAAAATAAAGGGCTCTCCCTTGACTCTTTAGGGGTGGCCTAAATATGTGTCATTATGTATTAGCAACCTCAGTTCATCCTAGGATACTATTCATTCTCCCTTGCTCCTAGTTAACTATAGTAGCAAATATTGGTCATGTCTGGGTTCAGAGGATGACCAGTGTAGCCATGGCCAAAGGCATGGGATTACCGTGAGAATAGGAAAAGCTCCTAGAGCATGGAAGTGCTTTTGTATTAATAATCATTCTCGGAGGGAGTTCCCTGGTGGTCCAGTGGTAAAGAATCCACCTTCCAGTTCAGGCGACACGGGTTCGATCCCCGGTCAGGGAACCAAGATCCCACATGTGGCGGGGCAACAAGGCTGCGTGCCACAACTACTGAGCTCGCGCGCCTCAACAAGAGAGCCTGCGTGCCACAAACTACAGAGCCCACGCACTCTGGAGCCCACACGCCACAACTGCAGAGCCCATGCACCACAACTAGAGAGAGAAAACCCGCATGCCACAATGACCCACATGCCGCAACTAAGACCGGATGTAGTCAAAAAATAATAATAATAATAATAAAGAAAAAAATAATTATTCTCAGACAGGCTTTTACATACACCCAGTCATTTCAGATCTTCATTATAACCCTGTGAGATGATAAGGGTTATCTTCAACCTCAGCAAGCATCTCAGCATTTTCATTCAAACTTACTAGAGACTGGTGGTCTCTCCATTCCATTTCCTTCAATGATGATTCCAAAATATCAACACTCTCCTATTTCCCTTATTTAACCCTCAATTTCATTGGAAAATCTTGCTTCTAAATCACGGAGAAAGTTGATGCTATTTTATGGTATCTCCTTCAGTTCTCTAGCCCACTCTTACTTTCAAACTTTCTTTCTGATTTATTCTCATGTCCTTTTCTTCAGGCTTAGAGGTTCCTCCTCTGGTGTAAGACCAGTCCCTTCTCTTCTATCTTCCAGGACCTTTCTCAGAATTCACCCCACCCCACCCATTCCCCACCCCCCAACTGGATAACCTGCAGCCTTTCCCTTTCTTCTTGGCTTCATCCTATCAGAGTAGCCTTTCCCATGACCCCACCTACCAAATATCCCTCTCTTGACCTCACATCCCTTTAGCTCCCATCTTGATTCTTTTAACTTCCTTCTTTTTTCTTTCTTTCTTTTCTAAATCCAAATCACCATTCTTACCCAGCTCACTGAAATCTGAATTATCTTATTTTTGGATTCAATGAATCTTCCTTAGGCCAATGATTTATCTTCTCACCAAACTTGCTATCCCTCCAATGTTTGCCATTTCTGAACATGGCACCACTGTCGTCTAGCTAGCTAATCCAGAAGCTTCACCCTGCCCCTTTTCACATCTTATGCAAAGTTAACTTCTACTTATTTTTTTCTTCCTTGACAGCTCTCAATGCCACCTTTGCCTCTGTATTCCTGCTACCACCACCAATGTTTGGTAGTGTTTGGTAGATCTATGTAGTTTGCTATCCCACTGCACCAGCCTCCTAACTAATATCTCTTCCTCCAGTCCTCTTCTATTCAAGCCCATCCTCCCATATCACTAGAGTACATCTGCCCACATTCACTATGTAAAGTGGAAAGCTAATCTGATGAAAACCCTCATTACCTCCCTATTGCCTATAGGATAATGTTAACATTTTCTTTAGGAGGCTCTCCACAGTATGGCTACCAATTTTCCAGCCTTTTGTGCCCACCAACCTTTACCTTACTTTTTACCCTCCAGTGACACCCAGTTGTTGATAGTTCCCTGTATTTAAAATACTGTTTCTCAAATCCATGGTTTGCTTGAGCTTTCCCCTCTGCCAATATTGGCCTGTCCCTATTTGCTTAATTAATTTATACTCATCCTTTAAGAATCAGCTCAGGCATCATCTCTCCAGCAAGCCTCCCAAATGTTTCTCCCACTCTCTCCATCCCTTACCACACTGGGTTAGTTACCCTCCTTTCTGTTGGTATAAAATGCTGTGCATGTGGGCTACTATTGCACTCATTATATCGAATTATGATTTTCTGTTCCTGTATTTGCTTTCCTCAATATGTCTCCATACTCCTTCAGTACATCATTTGCATCTGTAGCACTGAACAGAGTTCTTGACACACAGGAGGTGCTAAATAAATGTAAGTTTAATACATTTATGCCAAATTTAGAGCAGGTTTGAAAAAAATCCAGCCTTTTCCCATAGAGTAAGGGGAAATTGGTGGGGCAGTGTGTTAAAAAGTTTTGAAAATTGTTTCTGTAGCCTATTTGTCCCTGTTATGGAAGTACTGATGTAAATCAAATGACTTCTAGAGTCTTTTTTTAAATATTTATTTATTCATTTATTTATTTATTTGGCTGCACCACGTCTTAGTTGCCATACACAGCATCTTCGTTTTTGTTGCGGCATGTGGGATCTAGTTCCCTGACCAGGGATCGAACCCAGGCCCCCTGCATTGGGAGCATGGAGTCTTAACCGCTGGACCACCAGGGAAGTCCCTAGAGAATCTTTAGTTGTTCTCCACCACTGGGAGATGATGAGGCAACACGGAGTTGACCTCCTCTCTTTTGAATAACATGGAATCCATTGTGGAGACCTTTAAACATATGGTGGTATTTTCTATCAAAACTGAGATAAATATGAAGGAGTGTTCACTGACAATAATGACTATAGATAAATGCTGTCAGTTGGAAGAAAATGTCAATCACAGATGTCACTGGATCTGTGAAGGCCACACTGAATTTTATACAAATGTAAATTTTATAAAGTAAGATTTTAGAGAAGGTTATAATCATATTCAGAAGGTGAGGTAAGAATGAAATGTGCATTTCAGTGGCTGCCCAGTCCATAAAGAATACTCTATAAGGCAGTAGGGAGCAAAGGTGTTGCACAAGAGCTAGCTAGTTGCAGTCATTCTCATTTCTTTAACCTTAATTTCTAGATCCTGTTTTGATTGAATGATTGTCAAGGCATCCCTCAGAGTCTTTTTACGTTCTTGCTTTCTCTTTAAAAAGTAAAGTTCCAAACCAGATTCTCATACAGAATTCTGAGATGATCACTATGCCACATTCCTGTTCAACATTCCTGGACTACATTTTCCTTTATAAAGGGTAGCATTTTTATTTTCCACTAGGACCCCTAGATTCTCCTCTTTTTAAAAATTTGATATTTACCAGAAACAGGTGTGCTCCAACCTGTATTTGTGCAGTATTTTTTGTAGTAGGCAATTACGTGTACTTTTAATGATAATGGTTGTTTGTACATTAACAATAGTTGCACTTTAAAGATTCGTTTTCCCCCCCTTCCTTCCCCATATGTGTATATACACAAACAAATGCAAACAAGGGCAGACTTGATTGTTCCTTTGTTATAAGTAAAGACCATCTAATCATAATAAAGCACATTTAATAATTGTGTGTAATGAGCAAATTAAAGCAATAATGCAAGGAAATAAGAGCCAGTTCCTTGAAATGTTTGTCTTATCTTGTAATTGAAAAAAATATAATTTCCCCTGAAGTAGGAAAGACTGTTGAGCTGCCTTGTTTTTGCCAAATATGAGGGTAACTGACACTGCTGCTCTAATGTTTACTGGCTAAAATCCTGGAGGGAGTATGGGAAGGGGAAAGGAAAAGATCTGTTGAATTTGGGGTTTAGTTTTACTCTGGATAATATGGCAGGTTGATTCAACAGACACTCAACAGCAGGCATGCATCCATTCATAACTGTGTTACTCTAAGGATTATGCAGCAAAATAGTGTAAGGATCAAGAGCTGGAGCTTTGGTGTTAGAAAGACCTGATTTCTGGTCCCACATTTGTCATTCTACTAATTTGTGATTTTAGGAAGTTAGTTTTCTAAGATCTAGTTATTCCAACTGTACAGAGGGGTTAATGATGGCACACACATCACAGGGTTTTTTTTTAGTTTTTTTTTTTTTTGCGTTATGCGGGCCTCTCACTGTTGTGGCCTCTCTCGTTGTGGAGCACAGGCTCCGGACGTGCAGGCTTAGCGGCCATGGCTCATGGGCCTAGCCGCTCTGCGGCATGTGGGATCTTCCAGGACCGGGGCACGAACCCGTGTCCACCTGCATCAGCAGGCGGACTCTCAACCACTGTGCCACCAGGGAAGCCCAGGGTTTTTTTTTTAAATAAATTTATTCATTTATGTATTTTTGGCTGCATTGGGTCTTCGTTGCTGCACGCGTGTGGGCTTTCTCTAGTTGTGGCGAGCGGGGGCTACTCTTCGTTGTGGTGCGCGGGCTTCACATTGCGGTGGCTTCTCTTGTTGCGGAGCACAGGCTCTAGGAGTGCGAGCTCCAGTAGTTGCGGCACACGGGCTCAGTAGTTGTGACTCACGGGCTCTAGAGTGCAGGCTCAGTAGTTGTGGCGCACGGGCTTAGTTGCTCCGCGGCATGTGGGATCTTCCCGGACCAGGGCTCGAACCCGTGTCCCCTTCACTGGCAGGTGGATTCTTAACCACTGTGCCACCAGGGAAGTCCACATCACAGGGTTTTTGTGAAGCTTAATGTGCTAGTGCTTACTGTAGTGACTGCTATATAGTCAGGGTGCAGTGAATATTCTCTGTGAGAAAAAGGAGGGCAGGAAGTGACTAAGATGTCCAAAGGATGATATGATGTAGTTGAAAGAGGATGGAGTTAGACATTTGAATCCTGTGTTCATTTTTCACCAGCTATATCATGTTGGATAAAGCAATCTGAACTTTGAGGGCCATCATTTTCCAAATCTATCTCTGTCTGTATATAAAAAGGGATATTAATGTCAATTTATAGGTCAGTTCTGAGGATTAAATAAGACAATGTATGTGTAAGTGCCTAGTTGCTGAGTGCCACATCTTTCTGTTAGTAGGAGCTAGCTAAATGCCAATTGTGGTGGTATGCTACTGATGCTGAATGGCACTTGGCTGCGATTTGTGTCATTCCCAAATGACTTTTTTATGGTATGAATCCTGTATGTGTCCTGTTCTGCTTAATGTTGCCATCAGACTCATGATTCCTAATTTTTAGACCAAAGTTTGATGCCTGAGAGTATTTTATGGGATAGCAGTTGCTGTCAGGGTCCCTCCCATATCCCCTTATTCTTACCAGTTCAGTGCATACCAGCCCAACTTCTGCTGGCACGTGCATTTCTCTGCCTGGGGGCTTTTCCTTGACATTGGACCCTACTTTGTGTCCTTGCTGTAGGCCAGAAGTGCAGAGGCATTAACGGCCCCCTTCTTCAATGTCCCTTAATCAAAGGCTGGCAGCGTTCTTCACTAGCTCCTAGACTTTCCTCAGTGAGTTTGCGTTCCATTTTTCCTTAGTGGTAGCTGGATTGATAATGCACCCTGTGGTGGCTGCTGTCTTATCCTTGTGTCACACTCCCACGACATCTTACAAGTAAATTGCTTGCACTTCAACCCTGGTCTCAAAGTTTACTTCTGAAGAAACTCAAACGAAGACGCACAGCCTCCTCGACAAGCCCAGTGATGCTTATGGAGAATTATTATGCATAGATCTTGATACCTGGATTATTACTGTAGGGAGCTTTTTTTTTTTTTTTTTTGCGGTACGTGGGCCTCTCACTGTTGTGGCCTCTCCCGTTGCGGAGCACAGGCTCCGGACGCGCAGGCTCAGCGGCCATGGCTCACGGGCCCAACCGCTCCACGGCATGTGGTATCTTCCCGGACCAGGGCACGAACCCGTGTCCCCTGCATCGGCAGGTGGACTCTCAACCCCTGCGCCACCAGGGAAGCCCTGTAGGGAGCTTTTTACAACAGAACTAGTTTTGTCTGGTCCAAGGCTTAATATGTAGCTTGGAATCAAGATGACTGGGGCTGGGAGCGGGGGTGGGAGGAATTGGGAGATTGGGATTGACACATATACACTATTGATACTATGTATAAAATAGACAACTAATGAGAACCTACTGTACAGCACAGGGAACTCTACTTAATATGCGTGGTGACTTAAATGGGAAGGAAATCCAAAAAATAGGGAATATATGTTTATGTATAGCTGATTCATTTTGCTGTACAGTAGGAACTAACACAACATTGTAAAGCAACTATACTCCAATAAAAATTAACTAAAAAAAAATGACAGAGGCCAATTAAATCTTTTCTAAAATGATACCTGTCAATGTGCTTAGGTTGGTAGGGGCTATGAAAATCTTATTTGACCTTCTTTATCAGAAGGATGTTGTAGGTTTTAGGACAAGAGTGGGTGAAAGAGGATCATCACATTGATTCCAGGGCTAAATTTGGGGCTTGAGGTTGTTTCTGGGGAGGTCTGGGTTTATATGAGATTTTGAGGGCCATTCTAGCCTCAAGGGCACACAAACATTAGTGTCCTTCCAATTAGGGATTCTCTAAAATTGGACTCCCTGATTTAAGGTGATCTATAGTCTATGATTAGCTGAGGACAAGGTAAGCCCTGGGGAGAGTGGAGACAATTTGCCCAGATTTCCATTTCCTATAATCTGTCTAATGTGGTCAACTGGGCTAATGCAGTTGTGACCTGAGGTCATGAATGGGTTTCACAGGGTCCACGAACCTCCTGATATTTTATTAAACACTTTGTGTTTACGTGCATTTTTTTCTGGGGAAGAAGTCATGAGTTTTTGGATTTTAATAGGGGTTCTCAAAATATTAAAAATTTTATTGCCAAAGATAATCTGAAGGAATATTTTTGAGCACTGATCACATCAGTTGTAATGATAGTGCTCCTTGGGGCCCCAGGTGGGCTCAGACCTGGAGCTGTGGGACCCAGAAGTCAACAGTTGTCTCATGGGACGTTAAATCTCTTATATATCCTGGTTTGCTCATAAGCTCTTTAGCTTCCTGCAGGCTTCCCACGTGTTGCTGGCAGAGAAGCCCCAAGGCACAACATGAGAGATATATGATGCAGCAGAGGCAAAGTACTGTGGCGTTATACCTAAACACAGCTGTTAGCAGGAGCAGTCACTGGAGTGTAAAGGTGGGCAGAGTGGGCATGAGGCGGGGCACAGACGTGTCTGATACACCTTCTCCACTCTAGTTATCTCTCCTCATTGAGACCATGTTCATCTTCACATTGTTGGCACATATGGATCATAAGGATAAGAAAATGTGGTGGAGAATTGAAATTTAAAATTGGGAAAAGTATATTTCCACAGGCTATTTTATTTGATTCTCAAACAGTCCTCTGGGTTATATAGGGTGTATAGTGGAATTCCTGCTTTTTCCAAACAAGAAAATTAGGGCTCACAGAGGCTATCTATGAGAATTGGCTAGGGTCCCACAGTTAAAACATCATGGAGCCAATTTCTTCTTTCCTCAGAGTTTTCTATGACATCATTCTGCTCCCTGGAAACACATCATCAGAAAAGTAAAAGACAGCTTAAGGAAAGATATGCTGATGGGGGCTCTGTAGTTTCACCATCTTATCGAGAGGATACCCGTGTATGACCTGACAAAGCTTAACCACAAGGAACTTCTGCTTGCAGCTGGTTTGAGCTACAGCATGGGCAGAGGTGGCAGTGGAGAGATGACTGGGGAGAGGTCACCCAAGAGTCTGCATGGGGATTCTGGGTATAGGTGTTGGGTTCCCAAGTTGGCAGCTAAGCATGCTTTTGCTGTTGCACTTTCACAGGTTGCTATGGAGACCAGTTGATTTTAAAAACTCACTTCCATTGTTTTTTCCCTTAATAATAGTTCTAAATATTGATTTATTGGCATTGCTACAGATGTAAATTGACTTCTGTGATACTGATGAACTGACTCTTCTCTTGTAAAATTTAGAAGGAAGATGGAGAGTCTAGGAGAACCAGGACATACAGGAGCAATAGGCTGCACTGCTAATGGGTACCCTGTGCTCTGGAATCAAAAGAAAGCATGTGCAGGGAGGAGGTCTCTGAGAATAAGCCTATGAGATACTCCTACTTGCATCAGTTAAGGCCCATTGGTTGCAAGCAACAGAACCTGGTGCAAAAGGGAATATACCGGGAGGCTAGAGACTGAATGCAAATGAACTTCAACTATTTTCTTCCTTCCTTGCACCCATCCCTGTGTTCCTTTTTCTTTCTCTTCCAAATCTTCGTCCTTAATTACCTATGCATAACCACACACACACATGATTTTACATAAATGTATAAATGCAATGATTTAATGAATATTTTTCTAAGTGCAGTCTTCCTTTCCATTTTTGTGTGATTTCCCCTCTTCTCCATATTGCCTATATTTGTCCCCTAACTTCACTCTAAGACAGCTTATATAAATAACCTTTTATATATCTGCCATATTTTTCTCTATTCTCATATAATTTATACATATAGACATATATACATGTTTTTCAGGTCAGTGTTTTATAAAATGGGGTATTACATGCTTATTTGGTATCTTGATTTCCTTTCCTTTCTTGATTTCCTTTCTAGATTTTTTAGAGAGAAAATTTTATTGTGCAATATAGAATAAATACAGAAGAGTTTTAAAAATGTATTTATATGGTTTAAAGAATGGTAAAGCAAATATTCATGGTGAACCTACCCCTTAAATTAAGAAATGGAAAATTACTGGTGCTTCAGAATGTGCCTGTGTGCCGCTCTGCAATCTCTTCTTCCTCTTCGCCTTGAGAACATTACTCTCTGGAATCCATCCTGTGCTTCTCTTTATATGTTTTGTTTTTCTTGCTCAGCTTCACCTCACAGAAATCCCTCTGTCAAAAGGCAGAGCTCTAAAAAAAAAAAAAGAAAAGAAAAGAAAAAAAAAAGAAAAAAAGGCAGAGCTCTAATTGATTCTTTTTCAAATTTAATCTTATTTATTTTTTATACAGCAGGCCTTATTAGTTATCCATTTTATACATATTAGTGTATACATGTCAATCCCAATCTCCCAATTCGTTCCCGCCCCCCACCGCTTTACCTCCTTGGTGTCCATACGTTTGTTCTCTACATCTGTGTCTCTGTTTCTGCCCTGCAAACTGGTTCATCTGTACCATTTTTCTAGGTTCCACATACATGCGTTAGTTGACCATAGGTGCGTTTACCACAGGTGGGTTGACCATAGGTGGGTTTATCTCTGGGCTTTCTATTCTGTTTCATTGATCTATATTCCTGTTTTTGTGCCAGTACCATATTGTCTTGATTACTGTAGATTTGTAGTATAGTCTGAAGTCAGACTCCTGATTCTGATTTCTCCAGCTCCGTTTTTTTTCCCTCAAGACTGCTTTGGCTATTTGGGGTCTTTTTTGTCTCCATACACATTTTAAGATTTTTTGTTCTAGTTCTGTAAAAAATGCCACTGGTAATTTGATAGGGATTGCATTGAATCTGTAGATTGCTTTGGGTATTATAGTCATTTTCACAATATTGATTCTTCCAATCCAAGAACATGGTATACCTCTACATTTGTTTGTGTCATCTTTGATTTCTTTCATCAGTGTCTTATAGTGTTCTGAGTACAGGTCTTTTACCTCCTTAGGTAGATTTATTCCTAGGTATTTTATTCTTTTTGTTGCAATGGTGAATGGGATTGTTTCCTTAATTTCTCTTTCTGAACTTTCATTGTTAGTGTATAGGAAGGTAAGAGATATCTGTGCATTAATTTTGTATCTTGCAAGTTTACCAGATTCATTGATTAGCTCTAGTAGTTTTCTGGTGGCAACTTAAGGATTCTCTATGTATAGTATCATGCCATCTACAAACAGAGACAGTTTTACTTCTTTTTTCCAATTTGTATTCCTTTTATTTCCTTTTCTTCTCTGATTGCCATGGTTATGCCATGCCTCTATGCCCACTTTCTAGAGAGTTTTTATCATAAATGGGTGTTGAATTTTGTCAAAAGCTTTTTCTCCACCTATTGAGATGATCATATGGTTTTTATTCTTCAATTTGTTAACATGGTGTATCACATTGATTGATTTGTGTATGTTGAAGAATCCTGCATCCCTGGGATAAATCCCACTTGATCACAGTGTATGATCCTTTTAATGTGTTGTTGGATTCTGTTTGCTAGTATTTTGTTGAAGATTTTTGCATCTATATTCATTAGTGATATTGGTCTGTAATTTTCTTTTTTTGTAGTATCTTTGCCTGGTTTTGGTATCGGGGTGATGGTGGCCTCATAGAATGAGTTTGGAAGTGTTCCTTCCTCTGCAATTCTTTGGAAGAGTTTGAGAAGGATGGGTGTTAGCTCTTCTCTAAATGTTTGATAGAGTTCACCTGTGAAACCATCTGGTCCTGGACTTTTTTTTGCTGGAAGATTTTTAATCACAGTTTCAATTTCATTACTTGTGATTGGTCTGTTCATATTTTCTATTTCTTCCTGGTTCAGTCTTGAAGGTTATACCTTTCTAAGAATATGTCCATTTCTTCCAGGTTGTCCATTTTATTGCCATAGAGTTGCCTGTAGTAGTCTCTTATGATGCTTTGTATTTCTGCAGTGTCCATTGTCCTTTTTCATTTCTAACTTTATTTATTTGAGTCCTCTCCATCTTTTTCTTGATGAGTCTGGCTAATGGTTTATCAATTTCATTTATCTTCTCAAAGAACCACCTTTAGTTTTATTGATCTTTGCTATTGTTTTCTTTGTTTCTATTTCATTTATTTCTGCTCTGATCTTTATGATTTCTTTCTTTTTTAAGGTAATTATCGATATGTATGTTCCTATTACCATTTTCTTAATTGTTATGGGTTTGTTTTTGTAGGTCGTTTTCCTCTCTTGTGTTTCCCACTGCGAGAAATTCCTTTAGCACTTGTTGTAGAGCTGGTTTGGTGGTGCTGAATTCTCTTAGCTTTTGCTTGTCTGTAAAGCTTTTGATTTCTCTGTTGAATCTGAATGGGATACTTGCTGGGTAAAGTAATCTTGGTTGTAGGTTCTTCCCTTTCATCACTTTAAATATATCATGTCACTCCCTTCTGGAGTTTGTAGAGAAACTCTACACTCCCTTGTAGAGTTTCTGCTGAGAAATCAGCTGTTAACCTTATGGGAGTTCCCTTGTATGTTATTTGTCGTTTTACCCTTGTTGCTTTCAATAATTTTTCTTTGTGTTTAATTTTTGTCAAGTTGATTATACTGTGTGTCTCAGCGTGTTTCTCCTTGGGTTTATCCTGCCTGGACTCTCTGCACTTCCTGGACTTGGGTGGCTATTTCCTTTCCCATGTTAGGGATATTTTTGACTATAATCTCTTCAAATATTTTCTTGGGTCCTTTCTCTCTCTCTTCTGCTTCTGGGACCCCTATACTGCGAATGTTGTTGCCTTTAATGTTGTCCCAGAGGTCTCTTAGGCTGTCTTCATTTCTTTTCATTCTTTTTTCTTTATTTTGTTCTGCGGCAGTGAATTCCACCATTCTGTCTTCCAGGTCACTTATCTGTTCTTCTGCCTCAGTTATTCTGCTATTGATTCCTTCTAGTGTACTTTTCATTTCAGTTATTATATTGTTCATCTCTGTTTGTTTGTTCTTTAATTCTTCTAGGTATTTGTTCTTTAATTCTTCTAGGTCTTTGTTAAACATATTTTGCATCTTCTTGGTCTTTGACTCCATTCTTTTTCAGAGGTCCTGGATCATCTTCACTATCATTATTCTGAATTCTTTTTCTGGAATGTTGCCTATCTCCACTTCATTTAGTTGTTTTTCTGGGGTTTTATCTTGTTCCTTCATCTGGTCCAAAGTCCTCTGCCTTTTCATTTTGTCTATCTTTCTGTGAATGTGGTTTTGTTCCACAGGCTGCAGAACTGTAGTTGTTCTTGCTTCTGCTGTCTGCCATCTGGTGGATGAGGCTATCTAAGAGGCTTGTGCAAGCTTCCTGATGGGAGGGACTGGTGGTGGGTAGAGCTGGGTGATGCTCTGGTGCACAGAGCTCAGTAAAACTTTAATCCCCTTTTCTGCTGATGGGTGGGGCTGGGTTCCCTCCCTGTTGGTTGTTTGGCCTGAGACGACCCAGCACTGGAGCCTACCTGGCTCTTTGGTGGGGCCAATGGCAGACTCTAGGAGGTCTCACACCAAGGAGCACTTCCCAGAACTTCTGCTGCCAGTGTCCTTGTCCCCATGGTGAGCCACAGCCACCTCCCACCTCTGCAGGAGACCCTCCAAGACTAGCAGGTAGGTGTGGTTCATTCTCCTATGGGGTCACTGCTCCTTCCCCTGTGTCCCAGCGCACACACTACTTTGTGTGTGACCTCTAAGAGTGGAGTCTCTGTTTCCCCTAGTCCTGTTGAAGTCCTGCAATCAAATCCCACTAGCCTTCAAAGGCTGATTCTCTGGGAACTCCTCCTCCCGTTGCTGGACCCCCAGGTTGGGAAGCCTGACGTGGGGCTCAGTACCTTCACTCCAGTGGGTGGAATTCTGTGGTATAAATGTTCTCCAGTTTGTGAGTCACCCACCCAGCAGTTATGGGATTTGATTTTATTGTGATTGTGCCCCTCCTACCAACTCACTGCAGCTTCCCTTTGTCTTTGGATGTGGGATATCTTTTTTGGTGAGTTCTAGTGTCTTCCTGTTGATGATTGTTCAGCAGTTAGTTATGATTCTGCTGCTGTCACCTCTAATTGACTTTTTATGGGGTGCATAATATTCCATCGTGAGGCTCTATTACATATGTGGTATTCCCCTATTGATTGTAACTTCATTTCCAGCTTTTCATTCTACCATGTACAATGTTGCAGTAACTCCTTGTACATTTGCACTGGTGCTTTTATCTCTGTGGTATAGTGCAGGAGTGGGTTGATGAAGAGGAGATATATTCATTTAATATGAATGGATGTTACCGTATTGCTTTCCAAAATGTTGTACCACTCACAAATGTTACCTCAAGCAGTGTGGGAGCACCCTTTACATGCACCCCAAAGAGTAATGGGGCTATTGCTCTTTTTAATTATGCCAGTCTGAAGAGTATCAAGAGGTAGCTCATTGTTATCTTAATTGCATTTCTCAGACTTAGTGAATCTGTGCATATTTGCTTTTGTTTGTAATCCATTTAGCCAAGCATGTCTGTGAAGGGACTATTTGTAATTTCTGCTCATTTCTTCAGTGGCGATGTTTGTCCTTTTTCTTGTCTTTCCAAAGTCTATTACTTATTCATTTTGTTTGGGGTATATTTTGCCATCAAATATGTTGGTTTCTTATGTAGTTAAATGTCTGTTTTTAAATTTTATAGCTTCTGGGTCTCCAGTCTTGGTAGAGAATGTTTCTCCCATCCCCATCTCTAAGGAGTGTGATAAGTTTTTTAGATTGTCAAATTTTTTTTTTAATTTGGCTTTACTTTTTATATTTAAATCTTAACTCCACCTAGAAATTTATTTTTCTGTTTAGTGTAAGCTGGAGGTTCACATTAATTTTCTTCCTAACGATAACAGTAATAATAATAATAGGTAATACTTAGTGAGGGTTTAATATGTGCTGCACTATTACATAGGCACTTTACATGTGTTAACTTTTTTTTTTTTTTTTTTTTGTGGTATGCGGGCCTCCCACTGTTGTGGCCTCTCCCGTTGCGGAGCACAGGCTCCGGATGCGCAGGCTCAGCGGCCATGGCTCACGGGCCCAGCCGCTCCGTGGCATATGGGATCCTCCTGGACCGGGGCACGAACCCGTATCCCCTGCATCGGCAGGCGGACTCTCAACCACTGCGCCACCAGGGAGGCCCGTGTTAACTATTTTAACCCCTGTTCTTCACAACTCAAATCATAGAGTTTCTTACTTAAACCCATTTTCCAGATGAGGAAAATGAGGCACAGAGAAGCTGAGTAACTAATCTAAAGGTCACAGAGTGGATAAAGTGGTGAAACTGGTTTTAAACCCAGAGAATGTGGCACTGAAGTCCACACTCTTACTACAGTGATTCTTGCTTGGCTAACCAGTGAGCCAGGACCATTTATTAAGTAATCCATTCTTTTTTTTTTTTTTTTTTTTTGCAGTACGCGGGCTTCTCACTGTTGTGGCCTCTCCCGTTGCGGAGCACAGGCTCCGGACGCACAGGCTCAGCAGCCATCGGGCCCAGCTGCTCCGCAGCATGTGGGGTCTTCCCAGACCGGGGCATGAACCCGTGTCCCCTGCATCGGCAGGCAGACTCTCAACCACTGCGCCACCAGGGAAGCCCAAGTAATCCATTCTTTCACACTAAATTCATTACTTATTTTGTCATTTACTAAATTCTAATATATACCAGAGTCTCTTTCTAGATTATCTATTCTGTTCCCTGATCCATTCATCTATTCCTGTAATAATTCCTTATTGATTTGATTATAGTAGCTTTATAATAGATAATTTTTATTTTATAGTCCAATCCCCGATCGTCCCTCCTAGATCTTTTTTCATTAATTTATTGACTATTTTCAGGCATTCATTCTTCTAGAAGTTATGTTCAGTTTTATTCACTTAAAATATCTGATGGGATTCTTATTGAAATTATATTATATTAAATATTAATTTTGGGACAATTGGCATGTTCATGTTTACTATTCTCATTTAAAACATAGTATTCTTTCTCTTCATTTAGATATTATTTTATATTTTCTAGTGATATTTTGTATTTTTCCTTGTGTTGCTCTCTGCATATTTAAGTTAAATTTATTCATAAATATTTTAAAGCTTTTTTTGATATTGTAAATAAAATATTTTTCTCATTTCTATTTTTTGTGATTATTACTGAGGTAGACAAAAGGTATTGATTTTGTATATTTATTTTATATGTAATCAATATGAAGAAAACTATCAAGATAATCTTTTTTATTAACTAATTAAAAGAGAAAAATTGATCATCTCAATACAGGCTGAAATAGCATTTAATAAATTTCAGCAGCCATTCTTCATAAAATCTAGGTAAAATGGATATGAGATGATTGCTTAGCTACATAGAGATTATTTACTAAAAAGAACAGCAAATCTGACAACCATGGAAATCATTTCAAATGAGATCAGAAAGTATTCAGGGATGCCCATGTTACCAATAATAATCATTATATTTGCTAGAACCTCCAAGGTATTAAACAAGAAAATAAAATAACTGGTATAAAAATAAGAAGAATTAAAACCATCTCTTTTTGCTGATGCTGTGATTATATGTCAAGAAATTTAAGTACTATAGTTAACTTGCTAACTTGCTAATAAGATAATTTGGTAAGCTGGTTGGTTACAAGCTAAGTATATAAAATCAATAGCTTTGTCTATCTATCAATAATTAGCCATTTTTAGTTCTCAAGGTTCAAATTCTAGAGAGGGAGTATCTGATTGCCTTAGCTTGGATCATTTCCTGCCCCTTGGCTAGGGAGGTAAAAGGGCCTTAGGACAGCTCCACTAGACTCTACTCAGTGGAACAAGGGTGATTCCTTGAGGGGAAAGATTTGAGGGTGGGTTTTTGTTTTGTTTTTTTGTAAGCCATAATACATTTTATTTTTTTCATTCAGAGAAGCCAGGTCCAACCTAACAAGTTCCATCCTCTTTGCCTTCTTCGCTGATTTAACTCTGCACAACATCCAGGACCATGTCTTACACCTAGTAAGTAGGTCTTTGTTCATCCAAACAAAACTTATTTTGAGTTCTCACCTTTATGCTTTGCTGTTGGTATTCCCTTTCTCCAGAATACCCTTCCTGCTATCTCTCTGTTCACTTGCTCACTCTTATTTTTTAACTTCAGTTCCAGTGTCATCTCCCCTGGGAAGCCTTTCCTGAGCCCACACTCCCAGTCTACGTTAGATGTCCCCCTCACTCTCCACAAACTGCTACAAGCTTACCACATTGATTCAGGTGATTATCTGTTCATGTGTCTGTTGCCTCTGTTAGACTGTCAGTGCCTCATCAGTGTGCTCTAGAATAGTGGGTGACCCCAGTGAGCCATCAGTGGGGTCCACTGTAACCCCAGTGAGTATTTTCTAAATAAACAAATGTATGAATGAACTAAGCAATGCTTTGTTAGCAGTGATGTTGGTCATATCTTTTTATAATTTGCTATCTAATTTTACCTTTTCTTTTCTAATTCCATTAACCTTCCAGCTCTTGTCTCTGAATGGGGCTGCTGTGTGGATGCTTGGTGAACTTTGAGACTATAATACATTTCTTCCTTGCATCCTGGGCCTAATCCCCTTCTCTTGTCTGTTATTTTGATCTTATTAGAACATCAAGCTGGTCCCATTGCCTTTACCTTATCACCCTCATTCTCCCTGTTGGACAATTTAGTAAAATAGGAACCTCTAGGAATCCTTCCTAAAGGAGAAGATGGAATTGGTCCTGCAAGCTTCTTCCTCCATGACCTTCTGTTTCTCTTGGTTTCTCCCTGACAGTTACCCCTTTCTACACCCATGGTGCAACTGAGGTGTTGGTGCCCCAAAGGAGACTACCTACTAAAGTCACTCACACACAATTATTAGGCAAGTTCAAATAGCTACTCTTTTGATGGCAATTGTGTTTTAAAAGAAAACCAGAGAAATAGTTAAAAAAATAAAAAACGATGCCAGAGTTTCAGGTAAGCATCAGTTGGGGAGATATTTTGGGTTGAGCAGGCCATTATAAGTAAGCTTCAGCTTGCTGTGTGGAAGGGACTCAGAGTTCTGTCTGAGATGCCTGAGGACAGCCTTGCATGGCCTGGGGATTAGACTGGAGGTAGCAGAGGATATCTGGATTTGGAGATTTGGGGGACAAGTCTAAGTTCCATTCATGTACCAACTGTGTGACATTAAGTAGTTCATGTGACCTCTCTGGGTCTCAGTATCCTCATTTGTAAAATGAGGACAGTAGTTTGTATCTTACCTATACTGTCACTTTGTTATAAGAAATAAATGAGATAAGAGATGTAAAGCCTTTAGGAGTCAATATAGTGCGATCGTGGAGCATGAGAGTTGCAGGGTCTGAATGGATTGGATTCAAACTCTGGTCCTAACACTAATTAGGTGTCAATGACCTGTGTAACTTGTTAACCTCTGTGTTCCTCCACTTCTCTATCTATATAATAAGGGTCCTATAGAAGACCTATCTCATAGGATGGTTAAAGAGAGATGAGACAACTTATATGAGAGCACATACATGCATGGCTCATAGCACTCAGTTAATGAGGCTCTTATCAATGTTATAGTGCAATAGAGGCAAACGTAGGGCCCCGCGCCACCAGAGGAGGGCCAGTGTAAGCCTCTCTTGGTTTTAGCTGAAGGATCAAGATTTGCTTTATGCTTATTTATGAATGAATGAACCTATGAAATTAAAACCCCTTTCCAGTTTATTTTCTCCGCCTTCTATCTATGTATGCTTTCTCTCTTTTGCCCCCTTTCTAATCCACATGCAGAACTTGGCTTCTTACTGATTTCTGCAAGAAATTCCACACTCACTTCCTCTTCTATTTTCCCTTTACAGGCCTCCTCTCCCTCTCCCTGCCCTCTACCTTCTTCTCCACTTTCCTCCTCCCGTCTTTCCTGTCCCCTTCTGTCCGCCCCCCCACCCTCCTCTATCCCCTTCCATTCCTCCCTGGAGCTCTCACTTCTTTCTTTTCTGTAAGTGGGCTCATTAAAGCACCTTTCTGTTTTAACAAAGGCAAGTCTCTCCCTAAGAAGAAAAAATTCATTCTAGCTGCTAAGAGAGACATTTTCTCCTCATTATAGAATATTAGGGCTGGAAATGCCCTTGGAGATCAAGCAGCTCAGAGGTTCCCAGACATGGCTAGTTGGTGATGATACCCTGGGCAGCATTTAAAAAGCCAGGCCCTGCCCTTAGTGATGCTGGATTAGAAAGGTCAGCATTGGGACTTGGAGTGATATTTGTGTGGGGTGTCCCAGAATATTTTTATTTTAATTCAGGAAGGTTGGATTTCAGTCCTAATTTCACCACTTACTAATGGACTCGTCTTGGCTGAGCTATTAAAACTTGTGGGTCCTCAGTTATATCTGTTAGAAGTGGAAGATAATACCTTCCCTAAATAACAAGGAGCAGTCGGCAGATTGGTCAGCACATAGTAGGCGTTAACAATTGTTTCTTCTCTTCCTTCCCTTGGGACACAGTACAGAATCCTGACTACCCCTCTAAATGCACAGGATGATGATGGAGGAGAGGGGGCCTAAACACTCCTGGGCCTTGGAGCACATCTTAGAAAGGCAGAATGGCTGGTCAGCATCATTGTCCGCACTCAGAACCCCACACACCTGCCTCCAAACTTGGTCAGACACTGGCATGGAGTCAGGAAATAAAAATATATAACATTTATTGTGAATTCACTTTCTCAGGACTATTTGAATTAATCTCCACAGCAACCCTGTGAAATAAATACTATTATTATTCTTAACCACATGGACTGTAAAATGTCTGTAGGCAGAGCTTTTTTTTTGGGTGGGGGGCTACTGTTTATAAGTCTGGATTAATTACTGCATCCCTTGTCTATGTTTTCAGATCCCAAATAAGTATTTGGTATACTTGGATATCATCCAACCATCATGTATTGAGCACCTGATACAGAAGAGCTAGTGGCCAGTGTGGGGAGCCCGAGAGTGCAGAATGTGAGGCTCTGGCTGTCTGGGGTTTGTTTTCATCTGCTCCTCCAAACACCAGAGCAATGGCTGGTGAGCCCCTCTGCAGTCCCCACGAATTTCCAGGCCTACTCTTTTCAGGGGTCCACAGATTGTGTTTGCCTCCCAACCTTAGCTCCAGAAGCTTCGTTCCTCCTACTGGGGGGCCCCAGTCCCATCTACCCATCCCATCTCAGAGTTGCAGGAAAGGCTTCTATCAGCAAGAATCCAGGAAGGTTATTCATCCATGGGAGGGCTGACAATGGTGTTTGTTCTTGGAGGAGGTGGAACACTTGTGATTTCATGGTAAAAAGTTCCAATTTTGGTAAGTCTGGGGAGTTGAGCTTCTCTGTCACAAATTCTTTTATGTATGTATGTATGCATGTATGTATGTATGTATTTATTTATTTATTTATGGCTGCGTTGGGTCTTCGTTGCTGCGCGCGGTCTTTCTCTAGTTGTGGCGAGCGGGGGCTACTCTTCGTTGTGGTGCGTGGGCTTCTCATTGCAGTGGCTTCTCGTTGTGGAGCTCGGGCTCTAGGCACGTGGGCTTCAGTTGTTGTGGCACATGGTCTCAGTAGTTGTGTCTCGCGGGCTCCAGAGCGCAGGCTCAGTAGTTGTGGCGCACGGGCTTAGTTGCTCCGTGGCATATGGGATCTTCCTGGAGCAGGGTTCGAACCCGTGTTCCCTGCATTGGCAGGCAGATTCTTAACCACTGCGCCACCAGGGAAGCCCTCTGTCAAAATTCTGTATCTCTACCCTTCTTCACCTCCCTGTGCCCTGGCCAATTTATCTAAATCTCACTCCTTTTCTTTCTTCATCACCCGTTTAATTTATGTTTAAACTCATGGTCCATATAAGCCCCCAGGTTAGCTGTGCCCACAGCAACTGGCTTATTAACTCTTTTTATCAGGCAGTAGGGTTGGGAGAGAGTGGATAAATGCACCCTCTTTGGGATTTATCAGGGTTGAGAAAAGAAGGGAAAAGACGTGCGTAACATTTTAAAAAAAGAACCCGAAAGGCAGGCAGAGAAGTGTGTAGAGCGAGATGAAGGGTGCTCTCTGAAGGGAACAGATTGCCCAAAAGGCAGGTGGGTGGCAGAGAATAAAAATAACCAGGGAGTGACCAAGCCTTCGTTTTCTTTGAAACACTCACACTTTAGGGAGATACTGAAACTGCTAATTTTGTTGGCATGTTGACACCTCCTCCTAATTAATGAAGGGCTTATTAGGAAGACAACCAAGCTGCTCACGAGAAAAGAAGAGAGGACACGTTGAGCTTACTCAGCTTGGCAGTCAGGACCCAGTGAAGTGCCGCTGGGTGTGTGGTGGGCGAGCTGGGACAGGAGCCTTCTGCTGGGTTCTGGTCCTCCTGGCTCCACTTGCGTGCTACTGCCCTCTCTGGTCTACCCGCAGAGAGGCATGGCTGGAAACAGGCTAGGGTGGGCTCTGTGTAGGACAGAGGCTCCAGAATCTGGCCTCCCAAGGAAATGAAAAAAGTAAAATTCTCTTGACATCTACACACTTTGTCAAACAAAAGCTTCTGCACTTCTGAATCTTCCAAGTTAGCTACACTGGGGAACAGCAGCTGTGGCTGCTAGTCTGTGATTCGAGGTCTCCAGCAGCATCTTTGATTGTTAATCTTTTTCACCTTCAGGATGCTCAGAGCACCAGGAGCTTGAACAGAGGGGAGTTGGATGCTGACATTTTAAAACTGTGGGCCAGTTTTCTGACATCAGCAGAAGGGGTGGTCCAGGGAGTGTCTTCCAGCATTTTTCAGACTTGGAACAACTAACTTCTTTTTTGGGGGGGTGACAGTCTGCTTAATGTCTCTGGATCCCACCTTCCAGCCATCCATCAAAGCCATCCATTTGTCCTTTCAAATCCCTTATGCAGCCTATTATATATGCAGCATAGAGCAGTCAAGAGCACAGGCTCTGGAGCTGTTAAGGGCTCATCCCTTAACTCTGACACTCAACAATTTGAGTTGTCTTGGGCAGTCACCTACAATCTCTATGTCTCTATTTCCTCATCTGTAAAATGGAGATCCTAATGGCATCCACCACAAAGGACTGTTGTGAGGGTTAATAAGATAACAGATATAAAGTGGCTAGTACTGTGCCTGGTACATACTGAGCACAAAGTAAATAGCACTGTAAGGGTCAAATTTTAAAAAGCTTTAATTTAGGGACTTCCCTGGTGGTGCAGTGGTTAAGAATACGCCTGCCAATGCAGGGGACATGGGTTCGAGCCCTGGTGCGGGAGAATCCCACATGCCACAGAGCAACTAAGCCCGTGCACCACAACTACTGAGCCTGCGCTCTAGAGCCCGTGAGCTATAACTACTGAGCCTGCATGCCACAACTACTGAAGCCCATGTGCCTAGAGCCCTTGCTCTGCAACAAGAGAAGCCATTGCAATGAGAAGCCCGTGCACCGCAACAAAGAGTAGCCCCCACTCGCCACAACTAGAGAAAACCCGTACGCAGCAACGAAGACCCAACGCAGCCAAAACTAAATAAATGAATAAATTAAAAAAAAAAGCTTTAATTTATATTGTGGTAATATGCCTATACATTGGGCAAGGCAGAGTTTTTAAGATCATTCTTTAATAAATGGGAAAATTGAGTCATGTAATGGATTGGTGACTTTCCCAAGGTTTACAACTAAGAAGGGACAAAATTGGCTCCAGAGCCCAGGTCTTCTGGTTCTAGTTCATTTATTTATATTTTTTGGTTTGACTGCAGACATGCTCATACTATCCCTTAGCATCCTTCATCCTGTCTCCACTAGTGCAACAGGGTGCAGAGGAGGTGGGAAATGTCACACAGCTGCCCTATTCCAAAGATGTGTGGCTCAGAGGAGAGAACCCTTGACTTGGATAGTCGCCATGCTTTGTGATCTTGGGCAAATCACTTCATCTGGCTGAACTTTAAATCCCCCACCTTTAAAGGAAACACAGTGATTATTTCCCTTTATGTGTGCATCTTAGGTATATATTATGGAGCTAAAATAGAAACTCAGAATGAAATATCACTAAGGGCCAATGATAGAATGTCGTTGATCCTGGAGAAAGAGAAGAATATTCTTTCTAACACCATGCAAAGAAAACAAACGTGTGTCTTAGAAGAAGAAAACAGAAGAGGTTAAGTTATGTCTTTATTCTTTTGTAGTTTTGGATTTGGAGGTTGCTTTTTTAACAAAATGAATAATGCAATTGGCCGTTATGGAAAGATGTTAAATTTTGATGATGTTGAAATGAGAGACTGGGAACCTGTGTGTGAGGAGCTCTGATTTCCATTTCCAAAGGGAAGGTTCCCATGTGTGTGTGGACCAGCTCTGCTCCCATTGACTAAAAACTCTCCTCTAGCTCAGTCTGCTGCTGATTAAGTGGATATAGGCCATTTCCCGAGAAGAATGCAAAGGAAGTGATGGTTTCCATTGGTTCTCCTTATTCTTTAGCCTGCCCAGGCTTTCTGGCACCCCTAATCCATACATCTATTCCATGATGCATGTCAAGAGGCTGGTTAAATTGGAAATTATTCTTTAATTTGTTAAGTAATAACAGCGTGATGGCATTTCCATTTTTCATCTTGGAACACCAAAATTCTTAAAAACTCAACCAAATCTTAAAAGGTGTAATATCAGGCATTGTGTTTTACTGACTCTAAAGGAAACGTGTATGTGAGGGTGGACTTTCCTGGTGCTTTTTAAACTAGCAGATATCAGCCTTGGTGCCGGGACATGTTGATGTGTCATGATCCATCACATGTAATATGTCAGTAAATAATAATTCATATACTGAAATTTTGCCAAACATTTACTAGAAATTTAAATTAGATCAGATTCAGGGTTATTGCTAAAACATCACTTCTACCCACTTGCATTCTGATTGTGCTCTCTGGAGATTCTTTGCCATGGGAGTGTGCCTTGCATATTAATATCATTCATCATGTTGGTTGCACTAGACAAAGAAAGGAATAAATCAACTTTAAGCTCCTCTGTGTTAACAAATGCCTGATCTTCATTTTCAAAGACGCTTAAGGGTAGAATTGTGGTCATTGAGTTTCTTCCTAGCAGATCATGCCAAGAAAAGACATCAGGAGATCTCCCATTTTAACACCTCTTCCACCCCCACCCCTGTTTAATTGGATAAGGAAGAGACAGTATAATTTAGTGGAAGGAGCACAGGGCTTGTTTGAGCTAAAGTGACTGACATTTACTAGGCTGTGTGGCCTTGAACAAGTCACCCAACCTATCTGGGCTTTAGTGTTCTCATTTGTAAAATGGGGCTAAGGATAGTGTCTACTTTGTTTCCAGGATGAGAGCTAAGATGCATGAAAGTCCTGGCACAAAGCCAGGCACCAAGTGGGCTTCAGTTATAATGGTGACAGGATTACTGTGGTTGCTGTGATTTTACATCTCCCTCCAGTGCCTGGTAAAAAGAGTATATTTTATCTGTGTGAGAATACAGGCTCAGCATCTAACTGTTCACAGGAGACAACTTTGCCTCCCTCACAGCTGGTATTTAAAGCATCAAAGAGTATCTGCACTCCAGGTACTTGTTAGATAATTCAGTCAGAATCTACTGCAATTCAGCACCTGCCAGAGGTTTGCCTACTGCATCTGATAACTTATTTTTTTTAACATCTTTATTGGAGTATATTGCTTTACAATGTTGTGTAAGTTTGATACTTATTTTTTCATTTACTTAGCATGTGCTCATGTAGCTCATGTAGTGCTTTCCAAGTGCCTTAAGAATACTCATTTAATCCTCACAACAACTCTGTGGTTTAGGTACTATCACCCTCATTTTACAGACGAGAAAACTGAGGCACAGAGAGGCTAAGTAAGTTCCCCAAGATCACAGAGCTAGTAAGTGGCAGAGCAGGATTTGAACCAGGTGGTTTGGCTCCAGAGCTTGTGAACTTGACTACTATACTATGTGAGAAAGATTGTCTTAACAGTCACGTTCACCAGCTATTTTTCCAGATTCATCACATTGTTTCCCTGGGTTTGTGAGATTCACAGAAAGCAAGAGACCCAAAATTAGGATTCAGCATCCCCTTCCCCCTTCCTAACAATTTAAGGTCCAGCCCTCAGTGCATCAGTCACCTGTTTAGGTAGAACTTTCGGTGTCTTTTCCAAGCCTGTTGCTGTTATTGTGTTCCATGTTATCCAATAGTCCTAATGTGAAAACCCAAGTGATAAAGTACATAAGCAGAGTGCGTTTCTGCAAAGCATTTTGTCAGTTTTACTTGCCATGAAATGAAAAGTATGAAGCTCATACAGTTCCCTTTCTACCTCCATTTCCATGGCTCTTGGGTCCAATTCTATGCCGAGGTGCAGTTACCAGCTCTGTTCAGGTACTTGCTGATGTTTACTTTTTCTGCTTCCTTTAGAGGACATCTGCTCTGTTTTTATCCCTGATTGTTCTGTTTTTCTTATTGATTAATCATATATAATTCCTCCAAATCTCTTGGATGTAGGGAGGATATAAACCATAAGCCAATAAGAAGCTTATGATGATTTTCTTACCATGTAAAATGTTTCAAGGTGTGTGCACTAAAATAGAAGGGAGACAGAAAAAACAATAAATTATATTACCTATTATGAATAGCTACCATTTACTTATTGCTTGCTTTGCAGCAGGCACTGTGCTAAGTGCTTTACATACATTATCTCTTCTTAATCCTTGCAGACATGGTTAATAAGCGATAGGGTTCTAATTCAAAAGCACGTCTTTCTGACATCACTGCCTGATCTCTTAAACCACTACACCGCACTATGTATAAATTTAGTTCAAACACAAATCTCATATTTTGCCCAAATGAAGCAAAATGTTTTTTCTCCTTTTGACCTCGGGTAAAGAGAGTTTATAACACAGTCACTGGTAGTGCAGTGCCTTCCTGGTTTTGTTTTTCCCCTTAATCCTTAATCCTACTTTCTATTCTGTTATATATAATGGAAAATACAAAGTATGTATACACACACACACACACACATTTAAATATATATTTAAATATTTAAATATATAAATATACATATATATTTACGTATCTATTTAAATAAGCATCTACCTTTGTAAGATATGTAATGTGAGTTTATTGTTATACATTTTAAATTTATGTTTATAGCAGTGGGCTATACCTCTTGATGTGCTTGTTATCTTGATGTATATTTTTCATTCAACTCTTATGTTTAAGATCTTCTCATGTTGCCATGTTTTCCATTTAGTTTCTCCTTTGTAACTGCTGCAGAGCATCGCCCTATATGCATCCACTGTCGTAATACGCTAGTGCTGAAACTCTGCGCCAACTCTTCTCTTACCAAAAGTGTGGTACATGGTGCCCAGTGAGAGCTTCTTGGGGCTGTATTTCCAGGAGTGGTGTTGCTGGGCTAGAGGGTGGAGGCATGCTTAATTACACCAGAGGCTTCCAGATTGCTTTCCAGAAGGGCTATACCAGTTTAAACTCCCAGCAGCTATGCCTAAGGAAAAGTTCCGAACTGCCCCATCCTTGACATACTTGGCATTATCCACCTTTTTCTTCTTCTTCATTAACCCTTTATTACAAGTCAGGCTCTTATACATGTGGACCTATGTGGAAAAAATCAATTGTATCCAAGAGTAAAACACACAGCACATAAAGGTAATACATGCTCTCCAGTGTTGGCGCTGGAGGCAGCGGGTGCCCAGGAAAAAGCTCGTCTAGAACGTCCTGGCTCCAGGTGGCTGGGTGCACCCGGTTACGGGCGGCACGGGCCAGCGGACCGCAGGCCTCGGAGCGCGCGCAGGCCAGATCCCCTCAGGCCGCGGCAGCAGCGACGACCTCACCGGTCTCTCGGGCTTCAGGGTCAGCGAAGGGCACCCTCAGAAGCCCTCCACTTAATCGTCCTTTTCAGGAGGATCTCGCTCAGAATGACGCACGCGGGAGAGTATGTGGATGGAGAGGTGCCCCACTTCCAGGGAGCCTGAGGCCCCCGCCCCACGCATTAGAAGGAGCCCATCTGGAGGGGCCCCAGGGCTCCGAGGCCCCCCGGTCTGGCAGGGGTTTCCAAAGCGAAGTTGAAGGACTGTCCTCCGGGGGCTCGCTGCTCCGGCTGAGAAAGAAGAGCCGCCGCGCAGATGCAGCGGCAGAGGAGGAAGCGGAAGTGGAAGCGGATGGAGCTCCCGGGAGCCCGAGCGGAGGTCCAGAAAGAGCCTCACGCAGGTGGGCCTCCTGCAGGGGGACGGGCTGTGAGTGCTGAGGCTGGTGCTCACCTAGGCCGCAGAGCCTGCTTCCCAAAGTCCTTGTGCGTCAGTGTCTGGATCTTGCCCGCCAGCGAGGGGTGCCCTCGTGCCGGAAGAGGGGTGGCTTGAAGCGGATCCTCAGGTTGGCCTTCTGCCTGTCCCAGTGCTTTGCGACCCTCTCGGCGTCTCAGACCTTCACCCATAGAATATGGTACAGGAGCCAGTGGATGGGCTTGTCCTGGTAAAACATTAATCCACTTTTGTAATTACTGCTATTCGACATATGTAAAATGATATCGCATAAGTAAAAGCCTTCTACAAGGTTGGAGGCCTTGAGCACGCCGCGGAGGCAGCTTGGATAGCAGGTAGGATGTGGTTGAATACCGGGCAGGGGAGCCGAAGCCTTTCCTCAAACACCGCCTCCCCACCCACCAGCGTTTGGTTTATGTGTTTGTTGTAACAGCTAACATTGCTTTGCTTCGTACGATAGCTATATGTATACCTGTGTCTAGTGACTGCCTTATGCGTTGTAAACTGTCTTTCTTCCTCACCTTTGCATGTCCTGCAATGCTTAGCTCATAGCAAGACCCTCAGTAAGTGTTTTCGAAAATGAATTATCTTGAGTTTCTGAAGGTACTGCCTGCCAGTAAGAAGCCTTTGGCTGGGAAAGGGTGGGTGGAGTTAGGCGGAGAAAGCCACAGGTGATCCTTTTCTGTTCTAATGGGTGATTCAGTCTGTCTTTCCTTTCCTGGGCTATTTCCCCCCTTCTTTAACCAGAGGTGCCTACAACGTTAGGATAGATGAACTCTATGAAACTGCTCTGGTGAAGCCAGACTATTAAGCATACAGGATGTTTTTCCCTAAATTGACAACTAAACGTTATGCCAGGCTATTATCTCATTGTCCTTTCTGGTAACATTCTGGCTGGGCTTGGGAAGGAAAGTTCCCAGAGATAGCAAGTACTTTTCTCTCAATCAGGGACTCAGGTCCCAGCCTTGCTGTGCAGAGTGGATCATGTGTTTCATAATGCATGAGTGCTTATTAAACAAACAGCAGCATTTTCTCATTAGACTCTTGGTGAAGATATAGCCAGTGTAACCTTTCCCTCAGGCTTGAGTACTCGCTGGCTTTTCCAAGATGCGGACCCTTCACTCGCCCATAGGCCTCTAGGCACATGCTATGGGAGTTATTAAGAGTAGGCTGGGTCAGTGTGGCCACTTCTGTTGAATCATTCATCAGCTGAAGTCCAGCCTGTGGCATAGAGTTTGTCTTCCTCATCTTGAATTTCTCTTCATACATAAGCTCTTGGAATGCAGGCAAGTGTGGAGACCCTAATACTGGAATTTTGGGGCAAAGAGAGTTCTAGGTAAATTCCTGGAGGAAGCTTCTTACAACTTCTGGCTTTAAGGAGTGGCTAGTGATTCTTGCAAATCTCATCCAATCACTTCAGGAACTACTCTGAAATATAGTTGCACTTAGGTTTTAGGACTTAAGTTATAGAGCTGAGTCCCTAAAAGATTAAACATGTTTCAGGGTTATGCTTTCTCAGGATGCTTTTCCCCATGATGATTTTGTTAGTCAGCGTAGATTTGATTATGCTGCAGCAACAAATTAACCCCCAAATCTTTGTATCTTGAAACAACATAGGTTTACTTCTCACTCATATTACATGTTGAACACTGGTAACAGTGGGGCTTTGCTTATCACAGACTTTGAAGCTCCACCATTTTATGATGGGGCCATTTCCACATGAGTCTTTAGAAGAAGAAGAGATAGAGGAAAATGTGCACTGGCTCTTCAGTGCTTTCATAGCTTCCACTGGCCAAAGCGAGTCACATGACCGTGCTTAATTATAAGGTGCTGGAGAAATGTAAATCTCCTGTCTTCCCAGAGAGAAAAGAGGACTGGAAATAATATAGATTAAAAAAAATTTTTGTTTATTTAATTTATTTATTTTTGGCTGCATTGAATTTTCGTTGCTGCACATGGGCTTTCTGTGGTTGCGGTGAGCGGGGGTACTCTTCGTTGCAGTGCGCGGGCTTCTCGTTGTGGTGGCTTCTCTTGTTGCAGAGCATGGGCTCCAGGTGCATGGGCTTCAGTAGTTGAGGCGCATGGGCTTAGTTGCTCTGTGGCATGTGGGATCTTCCTGGACCAGGGCTCGAACCCGTGTCCCCTGCATTGGCAGGCAGATTCTTAACCACTGCACCACCAGGGAAGCCCTAGAATATTTTTAATGTTTACCACAGTGATGTTGCTCATGGGAAAATGGTGACAGCTTTGTTAGATGCCAGAAAATTTCATATAGTAAGCATCACATCCATTCCCTCACAGAGGAGAGAACCATAGACTTAAAATGTAAGTATCTTAGAGGGGACCTAGGCCAGTGGGTTCAAACCATACATCGGGAGGTCCAGAGGTTCACATCACAGGGGACCCAGAAGGGAAGAAGTGAGAAGCTCAGATGAGATCTTGTCCACACATCTCCTTCAGGTAGACCAGCATTGCTTTTATAATATATACTCCTAAAATGATATGATTTTCAGTTCTCCACTACCCTGATCACTCTCCCCAGGACATGCCCCACTTTTTCATTGGCCCTTTGTAAATTCAGCACTTAGCCATGAACATACTCTTCCTTCTGTATGTGGTTCCATCAGTGTAGAAGGCAGAAGACCTGTTGGTTTTCCTTGTTTTGGTTTCTTATTTTGGCAGGTACCATTTCATTAGTCTTTCTGACAATCATATTGTACCTTTGGCTGATTATAAGCCTCATATAGATTTTTCTAACCCAAGGAGGGGTATGAGTTTTTTTTTTTTAAGGTAGTTGGTTGTGGTAGATTGTATTTTTCAAAGATGTCTACAATAATATTTCCTGTCTCATACACTCTTTATTAACTTCAAGAGGTAGAATCTCTCTCCCCTACTCTTGAATCTGGACAGACCATATCATGGCTTTGACCAATAGCATATGGTGATCTAATGCTGAGGCAGTTCTGGGAGTAGCCATTCCCTGGCCTGGCAGCTTCTACTTTCTGACTTGGAAGCCAGTGAAGAAGTATGACTGCTAAGAGAAGCCCAAGTTTGGTGGAGAGGCTTTGGAGAATGAAGTGCAACCTGGAGAAAGAGAGAGAGTGAGGCCAAGGAGACACCAGGTGTGTGAGGGAAGAAGCCATCTTGGATGCCCTCGCTCAGTTGAGGCTTCATCCAACACCAGCTCCAGCTGCGACCCGACTGCAGCCACATGGGAGACCCCAAGATTAAATCACCCAGCTGAGCTTTGCCAACTCACAGAACCGTGAGAAATGATACATTGTTTTAAGCCATTACATTTTGGGCTAGTTTTTTATGAAGCAATAAATAACCAGAATAGAATTTGTTACCAGAGGTAAACTCTTAAGGTTCTTAAAAGTCATTTTGTCTGAAGAGTGTTAGAAGATATAACCTTATGATTCTAAGAAGTCATTTTTCTAGTTGAGAGAGTCTATAAGGCATCACCTTACTCTTCTTAGGTGTAAACAAAATGTCTTAGGTTGTACCTTTGATCTAAATGTAATCTTAAGGCTCCATTTTATAGGAAGGGTCCTGAATTTGATCTATATACTGTGAGCCTATTTCTTATTTTTAGAAAGATTTGCTGGTTGGAAAGACTGGGGATGAAAAATACTTCTATTTTCAAATACTTTAATCCTGACTCCTCCATATTTCCTCTAAATTCTGTTTGAAAATTTAACAGTTCCTTCCTTAGCTCATCTCTATTTGTACCTTGTCATAAAAAAATAAAAGAAACTAGTTAGCACTTTTGATAGTCTGCCTGGAAATTTCCTTAGCCAGTTCCACCAGTTCAGGGAGTATTTTTTCAGTTTTCATGTTACTGCAGGTGACAGTGTGGCTAAACTTCCTGCCACTTCATAATGCTTGTCATGTTTCCTCCAGCCTCCAATAACAAATTTCCTCCCGTACTTCTGGAGGCCCTTCAGTCTCTGCTTCTTGCCTGCTTCCAAAGCTAATGCTAAATGTTTTAGGTGCTTGTTTTGGCAGCACCCCACTTCTTAAATCATTTCTGTTCTGATTACTGTGACAAAACAAACCGCTCTAAAACTTAGTGGACTAAAACAACAGGGTTTTTATTCTGTATCGCCGTTCCATGGCTTTACTGTGATCAGTTGAGGGTTTTTCTTCTCTGCGATATCACCCAGGGCTGCAATCATCTGGTGTCTTGATCAGCTGGGACATCAAAGGTATTTTATTCACGTACATGCCTAGCAGTTGATGAGAGAACTCAGCTGGGGAGAACCTACACGTGACCTCTCCATGTGATCTAGGCTTCTCACAGCAGGGTGGCTGGGTTCCCAGGGGAGGTATCCTAAGAACAAACATTCTCAGAAAGCCAGATGGAAAGTACAAGACCTCTTATGACCTAGCTTCAGCAGTCACTCCGTGCCACTTGCATCATATTCTGTAGATCAAAAGCGAGTCCCAGGGCCAGCTCATATTCAAGGAGAGGGGACTATACAAAGGCTTAAATACTTTAAGTCATGGTTCATTGGGGGCCTGTCCTTGGAGACCAGCTACTTAGGTGGATAAAGACATGATGGAAACAGCTTCGATGAAAATGTGGTTAATATGAATTGCACTAGGTCTGATTGTTGGTTTGCAAACTGTCTTATTCTGGATCTTAGGTGAGGAGAATGAGTGGTGAATTAACCCTTGTCTAGATTCGTCCTTTGAGAAGTAACAATATCCCAGTTAGTAATGGACAGGGCTTGCTGGCCATTAAGCACAGATAACCTTTAGTGTCTTACCATGTTTCTTGCATAGTGGCATAAAGCAGTGTTTTAATGAGACCTGTTGAGATGTCCTGACAGATGTTTTTCTTTCTTTTGTTTTATCTGGCCTATCCACCTCCATGTAAAAGCCTTGTCAAGAAATAAAGGGCTTCCCTGGTGGCGCAGTGGTTCACAGTCCGCCTGCCGATGCAGGGGACACGGGTTAGTGCCCCGGTCCGGGAGGATCCCACATGCCGCGGAGCGGCTGGG
Organism: Hyperoodon ampullatus; assembly: GCF_949752795.1. Taxonomy (NCBI): domain Eukaryota; kingdom Metazoa; phylum Chordata; class Mammalia; order Artiodactyla; family Ziphiidae; genus Hyperoodon; species Hyperoodon ampullatus. The sequence continues at coordinate 155,777,099 of NC_136916.1, forward strand.
CCCGTGAACCATGGCCGCTGAGCCTGCGCGTCCGGAGCCTGTGCTCCGCAACGGGAGAGGCCACAACAGTGAGAGGCCCGTGTACCGCGAAAAAAAAAAAAAAAAAGAAATAAGACCTAGGATTTTGAGATGGGTATGTAAGAGCAAAAGAGAACTAGAATGATATTCGTTTTTACCTGTCCCTCAGCATTCCCAGTGCCAGCAGGGTGGGGTACTGAAAGCAGAATCGCACAGCAGAGGATGTAGGGAGCTGGGCCATGGGGGGGCCAGGAGGCGGAGGCAGAGCCAGAGGATGTTTCTATTCTGTGACAGTGGCTTTTGCCTTTGAGGCAGCAGCAGTCATATTTCATGTCTTCCATGGTGTCTCCTACCTTTAAATGTCAGTCTCTGCAGCCGCCTTATCTCCTGTAGCACATTTCAATTAGGTATTCCAAATCACACTCTTTTCTCCCAGGACAAATATGCCGGAGGTGATATTTACTGTTACAGCAGCATTTTAAATACTTAGGGAGAAAAAAAAAGGCCTAGTGAATAGCAGTTTCTCCCTTATAATAACAATAAAACACAGTACTAATGGAGAGGAGAGGTGAATTCTGGGTTCGATGCCAGTTAACGGGCTGAGTGAACGTCTTTAGTCTCCGCCCTCTTTGGTCCCCCTCCTCCCAGGCCTGCCTTAGTGTGAAGGTTGCCAAGCTGGGCTCTGTACGAGCAGCCTCCCACGTTTTCTTCACTGGAGGTTCATGAATGTCTCCTCGAATTCCTTCTATCAAGAGATAACTGGGCTCCTACTTGCCCCGCTACCTGTTCCTTCTTTCATTTTGAGGCATGTTTGCATAAAATCAGAATCACTGTTTCTGTAGTAATTCGCCAGGGGCCATTGCCTACTCCTTACCTCTGGGCATTTTCAGCTCTCAGTGGAACACCCTCAACCCCAGGAGGCACATAGTTGAGACACTTCTGCTGCTTAGAATCCAGTCTCAGCTCCTTGACTTGGTATTGAAGGTCCTTCTGTCTGGTCTTGCCCACTGCTTACTGGTCCTTCTATCCCCTTGTTCACTGGGCTGATGTTTTTGTTGCCTCGCTGGTAGGTTTTGCACATTCCTCCATCCAAACCTCGTGCAGGCCGAGCACAGTGCTTGGCACATGGTGTACTAGGGGGTTCTTAGTCACTGTTCTCCCCCAGGTTGGGAATCCTTCCACTAGATCTCCTCTCCATACATCTGATTCCCGCCCAGACTTACAAGAAGAAAGTGGGTCCCACTTCCGTTAAGTCTTCTCTGACCCCCTTAGCATTCACTGCTGCCCCCCGCTTCACAAAATCTTAACGTGTTCCTCGTCATCACTGCTCATTTGGCACTCGGCATGTACTGTTTTATGCTATTTTGAATGTCCATATGTTGTCTACCCAATTAAATTGTAAGTGCCTTACAGGGACGGATAACTTTGCCTTGTGCTTATTTCTTACACCTTCAGAGTCCAAGATAGTTCCCTGAACATAGAAGGTGTTCAGTTAACATTCCTTGACTAAGTGGTCACATCAACGAGTCAATGAAAGCCACGATCCTAAGAAGCCTGCTTCTGATGCCCGTCTACTCAGTTTGGAAATCATAAATGTGCCTAAAACAAGGCCTTTCATTTTACTGTTTCCCCTATACACATAGGTATGCTACTTAGATTCTTCAGAGCTAAAGGCTCTTGTCCCAGCCTGATCCATGAAACTGATCATTTAATTGAAGAGTTTTCTTAGCGTCCAAGGTCTGCCACATCCAGTGCTTTGATAATCAAGGGATCTTGATCATTAGCCTGAAGGGGATTAGAATATCAAATTTAAGTCCATAGCAGACTGGAGTAGAATCTCACACGAGTATCAGTTTTGTCTCTGTCATTTACTAGTCAATCTCCCTATGCCTCAATTTCCCCATCCATAAAATGGATTTAATAATTGCTGTCTACCTTATGGGGTTGCTGGGAGGTGCCAATGTGATAATAAATGTAAAAGTATTTTGGACATCATAAAACACTATATGAATGTCAGCAATCAGCCTGGCAGCATCTTCTAACCTTCAGCTAATATTTACTGGAGGCTTGCTGTGTACGAGCTTTGCACTAGGTCTCCTTGCACAATTATAGACCAGCTGAGGAATTTGGTATTCGGTAGGGCCTGAACGCTGATCCACAAGTAGATGAATGCTGGAAAAAGGATTATAGCCTAGCAGTCACATCTGAAAGTTTAGCAGCCACAGGTAGAGGCTAAGTGTGTGGCAGACATTTGACCTGGGCATGCCTTGAACACTTTGGATTTCAACACATTTCTACCCCTTACACATTTCAGAACACTCTGAGTTTGCTCCACTCACTGAAAGTTCTGCCTCTGTGAAGACTTTCCAGTTTCTTGGTTGATCTGTTTTATCCAACTTCCCGATCATACTCGTCCCTCCAAAGTAATCCTGGGAGCCTGTGCTCGGCCTGCTTCCTCCAAAAGGATGCTCTGAAAACCGGACGCCGCTGCCTGATCTCACGCTGCTGCTGGCTCCAGCGGCAGCCCAGCAAGGACGAACAGTGACTTTAGATCCAGGGAGTCTGCCATGCTAGGCCCTGTTTTCATGTAAATGTTGCTGCCATAAAAGGAATGCAGTGGAATGTAGAAAATATCTGCTGTGGAAGCAGAACTACTTCTGACTCAAATGTGGTGGGACATTTTTTCTCCTTTCCTTTTTCTTCTAGTTTTCCATGTGGCATCAGCAGCTGAGTAAGGGAAAGCTAAGAGGTTTAAGTGTGCTGGTGTTTGCTGGGCCAGATTAATAACGCAGAGCCTTCCAAACTGGCCATTCAGGGTGAGACAGACTCTCCAAAAAGCACTGGGCTGTGGGGAGCATTGGCTGGAAAACCAGACTCCACCAGAAGTGCGAGCTGACAGCAGAGCGACGGGGTGGCCAGTGCTCCGTGCTCCCTCCACAGCCCCACGCTGCCTCTTCCCTTGCTTCTCTTTCCTCCCATTTTACCAGACCTGCTTCTGAGATGGCTGCGCCACCAGTAGCTCCGGCTTCTGACGGCTGCTGCCCTCTGCTGGGGAGAAAGCGTCACTGGGGTGGGAAGCGCTGAGCTCTGTACCAGGAAACCAGCCTCAAGGCAGACCAGGTCCGGTCTGTGGTTACTGGGCGATTAGGCTTGGAGGGAGGGCAGAAAGACTCAGAAAATCCCTTGCACCACAGTGTTTCCTGGGCGGTCTCAGCTGGGCACTAGACTTTGGAATCCAACTCTTAGGGATTCATTGCTTTGGATCCTTTGAATTCCCTGTTCAAGAGGTGCGTCCCTGGGGATGGTGACCCCTGGCTTCTTCTTACCTAAGTCAGACATTGTGATATTGAGGTTTTCCACTATGGCTAGCCTTAAACACTGTGGGTAACTTTGCTTACTGAGTTAGCTAGACACAATCCTTTCGTAAGTGAAGGTGACAGAGGGAAGTTGAGTCTTGCAGGGGCTGCAGAAGGGTGGGTCCAGAGGTGGTCTCTTGGCTGAAAAGGAGGCATCAGAGAGTGGGCGTTCTGAGTGTCCAGGGGGCAGAAGAAGAGCAGGGAGAGCCAGATGAGAGTGGAGAATACGGCCCATTACGGGGGACGAGTGCATAGGAAGGTAGGTGATGAATGGCCTGTATCACTTCTCAGCTGTCCCCAGAGCTGGCTGTGCTGGTAACGCTGTGCCCAGTTGGCTTCAGAAGGTAGAGGGACAGGAGGATTCTTGTCTCCAGCATAACCATAGAGTGGTCCTGGTGCATCTGTGGATCTTCAGCCTAGAGTACAGCCTAGCCAGACGGGAGCTATGACCTCATTGACCACACAGTAATTCTACCTGAGGGATTTATTTCCCTTCCAGGACCTCCTGCCAAGATTCTTGGTTAGAGTTAATGGGGCTCCCCTAGCGAGCGAGTGTCTCCTAGTGATGTGCATAAACAGTGCCAGGTAGGAAATAGGTTTCCTGTTCTTAATGGGCTTGTTAAACCTCTTATTGAATGGGGTTTAAATGGCTTCATTATAAATAATAATAGTAAGTAAGCATTATAATTAGTAGAAAAATGATGATGTCAGCTCTGACTGCCCCTTACCATTTTAACCTTGCCAACCTGCAGGTCCTTTTGCCAATAGTGCCCGGTGATGCGTGGCAGGTGACACTGGGACCAGTAATTGGAGCAGATGGCAGACTTTGTTTCCTGCAGCTTCCCAGTTCTGAGCCCCTGTCCACTTCTGTAGTCATTCCTTCTCTCTGTGCCTTTCATTTGGGGTTCTAGGCTCTCATCCTGTCAGATGAGATAGAACCACAAACTCCTCTGTCTTAATTTTGACTAAGGTTGAAAGCCATGGACAAAGGTTCTAAGGTTAAGTTTGGGTATCAGGTAGAAGAGATTTTAGAAAGGGTAGTGGATCCTGAAAGAAGCTCAGTTAGAGGTGGGACTCACGTTCTTATTGCTAGTTTACAGCTGGGACTGGGCGTATGAAGTGTATCTTAGACTTTAGTAATTTATTTATCAGCTTCACCGATCTTACCGTAACTTTCTACAACCGTATTGGTTTTCTTTATACTGATGCTCTTGTTTGCCTTAAGGAGATTTGGCATCTTCTTAAGCAGTATGTTTGTGAAATCATGGGTTTAATGTGTAAGCCAGGTTTTTTACCCAGTCCATATTAAAATGAATATGTAACAGCTATATTTTTAAAAAGTTCACCCATGTGGCAAATGTGTCATACCCTCAGGGGAAATCATACCACACTTCTGGAAACACTGCTACGGAGTAGTGGTTCTCAAGCTTTAGTGGGTGTCGGTAGAACTCGTTAAACTGTAGATTACTGGGCCCCTCCTTCCGAGATTCTGATTCAGCAGGTCTGAAGTGAGGCCTATGACTTTGCAATTCTAACAGTTTCTCAGGAGATGCTGACATCCAGGGACCACACTTTCAGTAGCACCGGCCTGGAGGACGAGAGCCCATTCTCCGTTTCCTCATCTGACAATGGGCATAGGACCTATTTCAAAAGATTTGTCTTAGTTCATCCAGGATGTATGACAGCATACCATGGACTCGGTGGCTTAGACAGTCACTGTTTATTTCTCACATTTCTGGAGGCTGGGAAGTCCAACATCAAGGTGCTCGCAGATTGGGTGTCCTCACATGGCCAAGAGAAAAATCATTCCTCTTGTGTTTCTTATAAGGAATCCTATTCATGAGGGCTCACTCTCATGACCTCATTACCTCTCAAAGACCCCCACCTCCTACTATTATCACGTTGTAGTTTGGGATTTCAAAATATAAATTTTGGAGGGATACAGTCATTCGGTCCATAACAGTGTTTATGAACATAAAACGTTACCTACCGTATGTAGAACACCTGGCACAGAGCGGATGCTGTACAAGGCGGCATGATTTTTCTTGGAGCCATTCTAACCATTTGGAGTTATTTTTTATGCTTTAGAGTTTTTTGTGGTTCATTGTGAAGCTCAAATAGGAAATAGAGGGAATTCTGTCAGGTTAATTCTGGTTCTAGGTTCTAGTGCTAAATTTAAGTTCGTTATGCAAGTCTGGATGGCTAAGCAGTCCTGCAGCAGCATCTGGACAGTTCTTCCATCTTACAGAACCCTGGCAAAAAGAGACAGTGGGGTCTTCGTTTCTCTGCATCTGGTCAAGAACTGTGTTGAGGGCTAAGGAACAGAGCTGCGTGGGAGTGCATCCTGTTGTGCTTACCGTGTTCTGAGAGATAGGTGGGCAAAGAGTAGCTTACAGTTTGATGAATGATTGTGATTTTTTGAGGCTGCCTAGTAGTTCAGTCCCCTTTCTGTGTACGAGGAGTTTGCCGGCGTGAGTCTGAAAGGGAGCTGGGACCCTCATTCTGTTACTGAAGCTCCAAAGGCTAGTTTCACTTTCCCCAGCCTCAGAAAACTGTGCGAGCCAGGCTTAGTGGGTGGGAGGAAGAACCTACTCTGGTGATGGCCAGGTGGGGGCAGCAGCTCATCAGGGGCCCAGTGCCAGCAGCACGGGACCCCATCAGGCTGTTCCTGGGACAGCATCCTTGCTGCTGTGGCAGCCTCCTGGCGTCTCTGCTCATCTTCCATGTATGGTTCTCAAGTTCTTTCATCAAATCCATTTCTACTTCACCTCGTAAATGATGCTGAGCCAACGGTGGTTCTTGGAGCAGTGAAGTGGCATATCACAAACTATTTTAAAATAACTGACCACCACCTGGAGCGTGGATTGTAGGACAAGTGAGAAGGTAGGGCGACGAATAAGGAGGCAATTATCTGAGGAAGTGAGGATGGAGAGAGAGGAAGAAATGTTTAGGGGGTAAATTTGACCAAATCTGATGATTGGAGGCCCGATTTTATCTTTGAACTTAGAAGACAGAAATGAATTTTTGGTTTTGTGTGCAGCATTAGTTGCCTTTTGGGGATAAGTAGTCATTTTGTTGTCAAGTTAGATACCCCCAAATGGATGAAGAAGCAAGATAAAATTTATTGAATAGGGTTGTGTTTGGAGTATAGCTTGGCTATGGGCGTCTCCATTTCAGATCTTTTCAGCTCAACAAACATTGAGCATTTACTAGATGTTAGACATTGATAGTTTTTTTGGGTTTTCTTTGTTTGTTTTTTTTTTGCGGTACGCAGGCCTCTCACTGTTGTGGCCTCTCCCGTTGTGGAGCACGGGCTCCGGACGCACAGGCTCAGCGGCCATGGCTCACGGGCCCAGCTGCTCTGCGGCATATGGGATCTTCCCAGACCGGGGCACGAACCCGCGTCCCCTGCATCGGCAGGCGGACTCTCAACCACTGCGCCACCAGGGAAGCCCTGATAGTTATTTAAGAATACCATTTCTTTTGATTTTGGTGTTGAAAAGGGGTGGAAGTATGGAGGGAAAAATCTCACATGATCGTTCACAAACACACACAATGACACAACACAGAGAGCATGCACGTATTGGTCTTGAGATTTCCTCAAGGGCCCAAATGAACCCATGTGGAGTCTGTACTAGAACAGGGGTTCTTGGCTGCTTTTATAAACCTTCTCTCCTTGCCTCTCACTTACAAGTAAACCCCCTGAGCTATCACCTCCCGGTGAGTTGAAGGGTTCACAATTAAATGTTCCCTATGCTGAGTGGGTGCGTACACTGCCAGAGCCATGTACTTGCTCCTTGCCGTGTGTTGATTGGGAAGCTGCCACCACCGTCTGTCTTCTCCACTCTTTAAAAGATGGTGATGGGTAGCTCCAAAGTGCCGGCTATTTACATACCTAGCTCCTGCCTGCTTTTTCAAGGCTCTTTGTTCAAGTGTCACTACTGGTTTGTAAAACATGAACAGAGTCAGGTGGAAAAAGTAATTACAGTTCACATCTGGTGTTCCTACTGACACGATGCTGAGCTGCCTGACTGCACTGCTTTCCTGTCACTTCTCTCATTCTGTCTTTTCAGTTCTAGGCTCACCCTCCCTCTCCCCCTCCCCCTCTCTTGTGCTTGTTCTTTTGTGTGTCAGAGAGCCACACATCTGAAAGGTAGCTGGCTTCTCATGACCACCAGGGAGCCTGGTCTAGAGAGGCTGCTCCCCTTTAATGTATCAAGATGCCGAGGCCTTGGCTGGCTACACAGGGACATCTCTGGTGTGTTCAGTTCCTAGTGCCATGATTGGCTCTCCTCTGCATCTAGATCTGAAACCAAACCTTCCTTTGGATCAGACCAAACCAGGAGCTTTACATGGTTATTTTAGATCCTGGAGACTTTTTCTTTTTTTTTTTTTTGCAGTACGCGGGCCTCTCACTGCTGTGGCCTCTCCCGTTGCGGAGCACAGGCTCCAGACCTGCAGGCTCAGCGGCCATGGCTCATGGGCCTAGCCGCTCCGTGGCATGTGGGATCTTCCCGGACTGGGGCACGAACCCGTGTCCCCTGCATTGGCAGGCGGACTCTCAACCACTGCGCCACCAGGGAAGCCCAATCCTGGAGACCTTTAATCTTCCTGAAGAGCATGTTTGCTCTTTGGATGCTGTTAATTTCTCTCTCTACCTGTAACAATGTAATATATCAGGACTTGGTGACAGGTACATCCACACCCATATATCCTAAGATATAGGATATATCTTCCTTTTTCTATGGTCACAATTCCACTATTGGTGGTGGAAGGTAGCCTAGAGTGGTGGTGGTCTGACTTTTGGTTTCAAAATCACATTTTAAAATTAATCATGACCAACATGATATTGTCAACTAAGGATCATTTTTTTAAAAAGTTTCACCAGGTGTTATTACCACTGTATCATAAAAGAAAGGGACATTTTAGCTCCAAAATGTAGGAAAGGCATCCTTTAGTATAAAGGAAGGTTCTTTACAGTAAATAACTGTAGGTTAATTTAAAAAAAAATCTGATATCCCTTTGAGAGGAAGAATATTCTTTCTTGAAATAGTAGAAATGATGCCATGTAGCTTCCCAGACATGGGGAAGGGGCTGCAAGGGAATGTCTCCTTTTTCTCTGTGTCTCCAGCAATTTCTGGCACAGTGCTAGGCACGTCGTGGCCCAGCCTATTTCATCTCCTTTCCCAATCACTTCTCAATTCCTTCAACCTTAGGTGCTTAGTAACTGTTTAGGTTTATTCATCGAATTCAGTGAACCTTTACACACACAGATACACACACGTCGTCTTTATTTCTTAAACATACAGAATACTTTTCATTTTCATTTTTATTTCCTTATTGGTAAAAAATCATGATTTCTCTTTTTTGTGACTGCTGTGGTTTTAATCAGCGTGACCATCTATAAAGCGTTATTTACTAAATAATAATGACGCATGCTTTTATTAATTAATGTTATTGACCACATGCCATTTTCATAGGAAAATGCTAGGGAAGAAAGTTTGGCAGATATATATAGTAAGTTCAGTTTGGGGCATAGCAAGTTTGAAGTTACAGCAGCACTTCCACATGACATCACCTCCAAAGTTTTCCTTTCTCCAACTAAAGTTTACATGTTTGCTATCAGGGGCTATGCTTTTTCTCCTTTGTTCCTCCTCAGTGATATGTGATGTGATGAACACATTGTGGATTATGAATAAATGCTTGTTGATTATTTTAGGAACTATGTAGTTGTAGGTTGGTGGAAATTTCCAGGAAACATGGCAGTTGAACATTGGTGATCAACGAGTGATTATGGGATAGTAGTACAGTAGACACATGGCAGGGGCGGGGGAGGGCAGTCGAGGGTTTTCAAGAGTATGAAATGGGAGATGAAGAATGAGTGCTTGAATGATGCAGCTTTTTGAAAAGTCTATTTTGTAATGGATCGTCCTGTAGGTCACTAATAACTTGGGATTCAAAAAATCATTGTATGGTTTAAATGGGATAAACTATTTGGTTAGTTAATCACCTCTGGGGATTCTGAGAAGTCCATTCATGCCAAGTGATTCTTTCATTCAACGAATATGTGTTGAACACCAATTACGTGTGAGGATTATTCTAGCTGTTGGGAATATAGCAGCAGATAAAACAAAAATTCCCACCCTTGGAGAACTTATAATAGAGAGTGATAGGCAATCAACACAGTAAGTAAATATACCATATTCTGGATGATGATGAGTGCTCTGAAGAAAAATGAAACAAAAAATAGAGATGGGGCTTCTCTGGTGGCGCAATGGCTGAGGGTCCGCCTGCTGATGAAGGGGATGTGGGTTCATGCCCCGGTCCAGGAAGATCCCACATGCCGCGGAGCGGCTGGGCCCGTGAGCCGTGGCCGCTGAGCCTGCGCGTCCAGAGCCTGTGCTCCGCAACAGGAGAGGCCACAACAGTGAGAGGCCCACGTACCGCAAAAAAAAAAAAAAAAAAAAAATAGAGATAGGGCTGGCCAGGGTTCTGGTGAGGATTTTAAAGTTTAAGTAGGATAAAGAAGAAGGCAAGGGTAGACAGGCAGCCCTGGTGCAGTGTAGTTTTCCAGCGGCCAAAGCAAGATTTCAGGAAGCAAGCGGCATCAGATTCTGAGTGCAATCTGACTTTGCATCACAATTAATAGTGACAGCTTACTGCTTTAAAATAGGAAATAAAGTGAAAAGAAAGCAAATGCTTGATAGTTGACCTGACATTCACTGTTGCAAGATTGGGAACGTACAATAAATGTCACTGATGGAGCAATATTCATGAAGTAAAAATGTCAGTTTTCAATTTGGCATGAGGGTGGTTTGACATGTATTAGTCGCACACAGACTATTATCATAATTAATGCATTAATAATGTAGCTGTCCTTTTTTTTTCCCATCCCAAATTAAAAAGGAGGAAATGGAGAGAGTCAGGTGAAAGAGCAGCTCTCACCCTGCTCAGACCTTTTCTGCCAGCATTTGTCGCTTCCTGTGCCCTCCCATCTTTGTGGCATTGGCTTCTGATTGGTATCAGTCCATATATATCCGTCTCCATTCATCACTCACGTTTCCATGAACAACACTAGTGCCCTTGTCTGCTGAGGTCTTTCTTCTTAATTTTCAACAGTACTTTAAAAAGAATTTCTAAAGATATACATGTTTACTGTAGCAATGGCATATAAACTAAATCAGGAATATAAAAATCTCCCACAAGCACACCACCCAGACAAAATAACTACTAATATTTTGGTGTTTACGCTTCGGTCTTTTTTTCCTAATTATACAAATTTACAAGTACAAGATCATTCTATATATAGTTTGATGATCAACTTAGTGCATAGTAAATATTCTTTTTCATCTTACTGCTTTTCTGCAGCATGGCTGGGTGGTATTTCATTGTACAGATGTAGCATGATATGATTAACTAATCCCTGTTATTGTCATGTAAATAGTTTCTATATTTTTGATATTATAAACAGTGTTGTGATGAGCATATACGTAGCCAAATCTTTGTACATATCTATGGTGATTTATTTTCGCCAAATTCTTAGATACGGAGCTGATGGAAGTATTAGTTATCTATTGCTACAGTGATGCTGCAAAACAGAACTTCTGTGGCACAAACAGTAAGCATTGTTCACAAGACTGGGATCAGCTGGGGGTCCACTGGCTGGCTCTGTTGATCTTGGCTGGGCCTGCTCTCATGCCTAGGCATCAGTTGGCTGGCTGTTGGCTGATCTAGGCTGTCTAGGGCCTGGTGACTGGGGGAACTTGGCTCTATTCCGGGGTCCCCAACCCTCAGACCATGGACCGGCACCAGTCTGAGGCCTGATAGGAACCAGGCTGCACAGCAGGTGAGCGGTGGGTGAGTGAGCGAAGCTTCATCTGCCACTCCCCATTTTTCAGATTACCACCTGAACCATTGCTCACCTTACCACCTGAATCATCCCCCCCATCACTTGCATTGCTGCCTGAACACTCCCCCTCCTCCCGCCCCATCCGTGGAAAAATTGTCTTCCATAAAACCGGGCCCAGGTGCCAGAAAGGTTGGGGACTGCTGCTCTATTCCATTGCTTCTCATTCTCCAGCAGCCTGGCCCAAACATGTTCTCATGTCACTGGCAGAGACATAGCAAGCTCATTCTTCCACGTGCTTTTCACGTTTCTTCTTCTATCACATTTATGGACATCACAAAGTAAGTCATGTGACAGAGCCCAGCATCAAGGGGCAAAACGGTTGCAGGGTACTGCAGAGTTACATGGCAAAGTCGTGGATGCAGGAAGGGTGAAAAATTGGGGCCAAATTTGCAGTTTCCCCTGTGGGGTCCAAAGGCATCCTTATTTTTAAAGCTTGTGATAGATGTTTCCAAATTGCTCTCCGGCAAGGCTGAACCAACCCCACTAACGGTGTAAGAGACTTCGCAGTTTTCCAGTTCTCTTTACTCTTGCTGACCTTGGGAGTGATTTATGACCTTCCATCTTGGCTGTTTTGATTGGCATCTCTCCCTGTCCTCTGGGCTGCACATTTTCTCTTTGTGCTGATTCTTTCCCTGCAGAGTGACCCCAGAGCTGCGCTAGTCTCTGGTCTACCCCTCCTCTTCATCCAGTCTCCTGCCCACTTTACCTTGCACCTGTGCCGACCACCTCTCACCTATCTGGAATATTCAGTGATCCATAAGAGCCCTTTCCCCAACCATTCTGAGTCAGCAGGCATTTACTCCATGTCTCTGCCACCTACACCGAGCCGCAGGGCAATTGTTAGTCCTCTGTATTCCCAGAATCTCAGAGTTTTTTAGGGCCAGAAAAAAGATAAGAATTCAATCTTGTTTTTTTTTTTGTTTGTTTGTTTTGTTTTGCGGTAGGCGGGCCTCTCACTGTTGTGGCCTCTCCCCTTGCGGAGCACAGGCTCCGGAGCACAGGCTCAGTGGCCATGGCTCACGGGCCCAGCCGCTCTGCGGAATGTGGGATCTTCCCAGACCGGGGCACGAACCCGTGTCCCCTGCATCGGCAGGCGGACTCTCAACCACTGCGCCACCAGGGAAGCCCTCAATCTTGTTTTTTTATACAATTTTGTTCCAAGAAGATAGCTATTAATATGGTTATGTGTGTGGTTGAAGACATGGATGTAGATAGAAATTTGCCTGCAGAAAAGGCTGGAAGCAGTTAACCACTGTTAGTGTTTCAGTATATCTCCGTGTAGAGGAATTACGGGTAAATTAAAAAAAAACTTGAACATTGTGTATAGCAACTGAACGTCACAGGAGTTAAATGCCTCTTGTCCTAAAGATAAATAATAGCATGCTGTGATTGCAGCCCAGTTCTGCTGATGCCTGTTTTAATGCTCCCTTGAGACACTACCACACCACGAACTCTGGGGCCCAGCTGTCTTTTGTTTGTTCGTTTCCAAGCAGCATTGGTAGTTTGGTTTGGTTTTGCAAGAGTGCTTTGCTTTTTGTGGGTTCACAGGGAAATTAAGGATATTTTTTAAGTGGTTGAGTCATCTACACTAGCTATGTGAATGTTGTACGCGTATGTTCAATACATATGTCTGGGTGCATAAATTATTCTGGCCTCAAAATTTGACAGATGATTCAGGTGAATAGTGGACTTTATCAGTTAAATCACATTAAGGCTCCCAAGCACATACATCTCGAATTCTGAGCACATAATTTATCACAGGTATCACATGGAGTCTATGCAATTATATTAATTATTCAGTATATACAAAAGGTAAGCTCTGCAGATTTAGAGTAGAATCAGATAAGCTTTTTAGGGACATCTCAGTTGGTTAGATTGATTGAATTTCTTGCTGTGAGCCAATTAAGGTGGTGATGGAGTGTTTTTCCCTGGAGCTTACCTTCACTAGAGTGATTCTGAAAAAATGGAGGTTGGTTAGGAGACCAGGGCATATGGGCCTCTGTCCATGGAAATGATGGGTTGGTCTGCTCGCAAATGAGTCTTTGATTTGTTTTCTGCTTGCCCTTTGTCTTATTTCCCTTTCATCCAAGCTGTGTCTCTAGGATATCCAAAAAGAAAAAGAAAGCTTTAGTTATTCCTCTGAGAGCAAGGATTGGGTCGAATATTACTGTGGTGATGAAGAAGAGAGAAACATACTTTGAAGAGCCCTTGGCTTGGTGAATACCGAAGAGACGTCGGTGTCTTGAGTGTATTGTTCTGAGCCAAAGCCAGATGTTAAATTGAGGCATTTGGGGCCTGGAAACATGTCACTGTTGCTAAATTAGTATCTTTTACCCACTTAGGGCTTTCTGTAAGCCTTCTTGGATTACAGAGGGTGCAGATACTCAGAAATGGACACAAACCAGTAGGGACAAAGAGGCTGGGATCTGAGGCTTCTTCACCAAGCAATAGGAGGAAGAATCCAAGCTCCTAAAAAATAAGCATCTGTTGGTTCTCTTTCCTGGTGCTTCCATGGTGTTGGTTTTTCTTTGTGCCAGTTGGCTTGCGGAGGAGGACTGCCCTGGAAGCTGAGTTTTTGCAAGCCTGTTGTAGAATTCAGGTGGAGATTTCAGCCAGTCAGTGAGGGTCTAGGTATTCTGTGTCTAGATGGACTCCAGTGACCCATGCTTGTTTATACTAGGATTCAAGCATAATACAGTTGTCACTGTTAGCCCCCAATCCCACATGTACCCCGACACATGCTCCTGTGGCATGCACGTATGCACCTGGGCTCCATCTGCTAATGTGCCTTACTTAGGAGTATCTTGGAGGTACCTAAGATAGTTGTTGGCTGCTTCTTGATGGAAAGTGCTCAGTTAGAGCCAGTTTAAACAAGCATGCTACTAAAACTGAATAGATTTTGATAAAACAGTTTCAGTTAATATGTCCCTTAGGGTGAAGTACAGTCTTCTCTGCTTCACTTCTCTTGCTAAGAAAATCAGTAGCCTCATTTCCAACCTGTGTTCAAACTCAGATTTAACTGTTAGAAAGTGTTTAAGACCACAGTGAGGTCCACATGGCTACTAATCAATGTGTGATTAAGATACTTGGGGGCAGGTGGGGGGTGTTGAATAAAACAGGAAGTGATAGAGGCAAAGGGCAAGGAGATGAGCTGGAGGCACATGGCAGCACATGGAGGGAGCCAGTGGTGGGGCACCTCATCACCCTGCTCGGGGTCAACACAGTGGCGCCAGAGTATCTGTGCTCCATCATCTCAACTCTCTAGAAGAGAGTGCTGATGAGACCAAGGTAGGAGCATGAAAACTCACCTAAATTGTTTCCTTGGATTAAGTCTCACAGCCTATTTTCACTGTAACCTGCAGCTCTGGTTGGAAAATAACCAGTGTGGGGCATGAGAAGGAATTGAACGATAGCAATGCACGTTTATCAAAAAGTTCTTCAGAGTCATCCCAGCTTCTTACTTCACTTCTCTGTGCCTGTTTCTTCTTATGAAAAATTATGGTAATATTACAATAATAGTATCAATCTCATAGGCTTTTGGGGAGGCTTAAATAAGTTAATACTGAGAAAATATTGAAAACCATGCGTGGTGTATGGCAAGTGGTCTTTGAATGCTGATTGATTGTTGTTGCTGTTATATTTATTAACTGCCATGCCTCTGTTGGACTGGAAGCCGCATCTTAGTCTTTAACATTCCCCTGTAATTTCTGAGCTGCTCCCGCCCGGGGGAAGGAACAAGGGAGCCTTTGGGACCTCTGGAGCCTGTGATGAGTGTTGGGAGGTGGGGACACCTTGACGACTGCTGGAGTTCACCTGCGCCAGCTTGCCCACCCTGACTGCAGTTAGCAGCCTGAACTCAGGGGCTGCCAGTCCCTTTAAGCACCAGGTTTCAGGACTAGCCTCCACTTAACCCTCTCCCACTGCTGCTCAGCACTCGCCCTCCACTGATGCCATGCTCGTTCATAGCTGTGGACTCACTCCTCCCTGAAATGTTCTTTAGTTGGTTCCTCTGGGCCATTATCTCCAATTCAGCTGTGAGCTCCTTTCAGTGGAAGAACTACCTCGTGTGTCATTCCCCTCCCCCTCGCTCCCTCACCGCTGGCATTCAGTTCAGTGTTCTGGACACATGGGACCCTATTCCCAATTTGGAGCAGGTCAGGATTTATTCACCCTCGGGCTACCCTTAGCAGCCAGCCCAGACCCGTCCGACGTGTGACGATGGAAAATGTTTGTGGAAATGACTCTCAAACAGTGCCCTTCTGCCAAGTCCTTCCTTGAATCCCACCGGCCATATACGTGGCTTACGTTAGAGGGTTTGATAACTGTACAGAAGGAAGTAGCCCCGCCTTGGGGCCAGGTCAGGTCTGAGGGTCGCGAAGGGCTGTTTATTCCTCTTGGGTTGGAGGTACCTGATCTGTGGTACATTGCAATGCTTACATCCTTGTTCCTCGAGAAGGGAGAAAGTTCTGCTTAGCCTCAGCCTGTTACCATGACACCCCTGCTGCAGGCTCCTCTACAAACACAGCAATACTGGACAACGTGGATAGACATCTGCTGTCTGCCAGGTACTCCATTAAAGTAGGTGACTCACATACATTTTTCATTGGATCCTATGGATTAGCTATTTTACCCCATTTTTTTAAATTTATTTTTTAAAATTAAAAAAAAAATTATTTATTTTTGGCTGTGTTGGGTCTTTGTTGCTGCACGCGGGCTTTCTCTAGTTGTGGCGAGCGGGGGCTACTCTTTGTTGCAGTGCACGGGCCTCTGATTGCGGTGGCTTCCCTTGTTGTGGAGCATGGGCTCTAGGCGCGGGGGCTTCAGTAGTTGTGGTGTGTGGGCTCTAGAGCACAGGCTCAGTAGCTGTGGTGCACGGGCTTAGTTGCTCCGTGGCATGTGGGATCTTCCTGGACCAGGGATCGAACCTGCATCTCCTGCATTGGCAGACGGATTCTTCCCCACTATGCCACCAGGCAAGTCCCACCCCCATTTTTATAGTTAAAGAAACAGGCTTAGAGAACTACGTGACCGAGATCACAAACTTACTATGTGGCATCAACTGTTGATCTAATACTAAGTTGGACTAACTGGCCTTGCTCTTAACTTCTCCTCTACAGGTTTATATCAATAAAAATACTCTTCTATCTTTTAATATTCTTAAATATTTTTCCTGCTTGAGCATCTGTTTTCTTCTCTGGAGACAGGGACACTGCTGTTAACATTTCTTCCTCTGCTCTCTGGTGTTGCAGTGATTTCATCGTGCACACATGTACTCTGAGAGTGTACAATTGGCTAGACCCTGCACCCCACATGATAGCTTACTGGGGGCCTCGTTACTCCAGAGCAGGAGGAACTGAAGAGAAAGAGCAGGAATCAACTTCAAAGGCGCACACACCTGTTACAGTTTATACTTTGCTTACACCTGAGCTCAGCCCATCCTAGGAGGAACCCTGGTAGGGCTTCAAAGGTCTCAGCATTCGTATCTCTTCATTAAAGTCTGTTTGTACCTTTCTTTGGTCCAGTATCTGTCCTCCATAAAGTGTTACTAATTTCCACAGCATCCTGCTTGATGTTCGTATGTCCATTTTCTGTAAGTAAAGAAAACAAGTGTCTCCCTGGCAGTGAGGGATAAGTTCAGGGTCTTTGTGGATGAGCCTATGGCTGCTCCCATCTGAAGGGCTTGAGAGAGACACTTCAAGATATCAGGATCTTCCGGATTTTGGAGGTCTGGAGTTTAGGGAGCTTGGGAGGTCTTGAGCAGCTGCCAGTCAGCTTCCACTGCATTTTAAAAGCATGTCTGTAGTTTTATGGTGTGCCCCCCTCCCCACCACAGCCCCCTCCTCATTACTGCTTAGATGAATGAGAAGCATCTCTGCTGATTCTTTATCTTATCATCAGACAGTATCTCTTTTTAAATGCTTATTATCAGGAGAATAATACACATGATATAATAGATGGTCTAGGAAGCACTATATAAGTGTTTGTTAAATAAATAAATGAAAATAAATGCAATGGAAAGAAGGTCTCATTTATCCCAGACACTCAGTTCTCTTCTGTAGAGGTAACAGCCATTATCAGTTTCATATAGTTCCTTCTAGAAATTTTCCAGGTGTGTACAGACATGTCTGCATATGTGCATACCACCCCATTTTGCCTTCACATGTGAGATTGGCTGGAAATGTTGCATAAATCCCACTCCTTACCCTCCTGCAAGGCACCCTGTGGTTCTGATCAAGGCCTCTGGAATACAAGCATCCACACAGGGAAGTACTTTCCCTTCCTGTCATCTCTGGGGCCCACCCAGGGCCACCAAAGGAGATTCATCAAAGTTTGGGAGACCACTTCCCACATAGATCCAGAGACATGGTGTTCTCAGAAAGATGACAAGACAGAATATGGAGTTAAGATTTACTCCTCCTGAAGTTCACCAGAATTTTAATAGAGTTGTGGGATGGGGGAGGGAAAACTGTGGATAATTATTTTCTTCATTTTACATTTCCTTTTAATAATGATCCTAGGGTTTCCCTGGTGGCGCAGTGGTTGAGAGCCCGCCTGCTGATGCAGGGGACACGGGTTCGTGCCCCGGTCCGGGAAGATCCCACATGCCGTGGAGCGGCTGGGCCCGTGAGCCATGGCCGCTGAGCCTGTGCGTCCGGAGCCTGTGCAACGCAACGGGAGAGGCCACAACAGTGAGAGGCCTGCGTACCGCAAAAAAAAAAAAAAAAAAAAAAAAAAAAAAAGATAATGATCCTATATTAATAATGAAAAAATTATTTATAATGAAAAATCCCAGTGCACTTAAAAAAGTATTCCATGGGCTTCCCTGGTGTTGCAGTGGTTGAGAATCTGCCTGCTAATGCAGGGGACACGGGTTCGAGCCCTGGTCTGGGAAGATCCCATATGCCGCGGAGCAGCTAGGCCCGTGAGCCACAACTACTGAGCCTGCGCGTCTGGAGCCTGTGCTCCACAACAAGAGAGGCCACGACAGTGAGAGGCCCATGCACCACGATGAAGAGTGGCCCCCGCTTGCCACAACTAGAGAAAGCCCTTGCACAGAAACGAAGACCCAACACAGCCAAAAATAAAAATAAATAAATTAAAAGAAGGCTCAACATTAAAAAAATAAAAAACATATTCCAATTCCCCCTGAAGTGGAGTCTTAAGCTCTCAACTTATTAAATGTACTAGTAAAATTTTTACTGGTTACAAACAGTTACAAAATCTCTTTATAAGAACCCTCAGAGTACAGCTACCATTGTTTTGTTATAATAGAATTGGTTCTTAATGAGCACAGTGCTAGAAATCAGTCTGCAGAAACTAGAAATAAAGTAGAGTTGGTTCTGATTATTTCTGTATGGTGCCTTGAAAACTCTCCTGGACCAAGATCCTGGTGGTGAGTGACGGCATCTCCCAGGGTGCTTTTTTTTTTTAATTTTATGTATTTAATTTATTTATTTTTGGCTGCGTTGGGTCTTCATTGCTGCACGCGGGCTTTCTCTAGTTGTGGCGAGTGGGGGCCACTCTTCGTTGCGGTGCGCGGGCTTCTCATTGCGGTGGCTTCTCTTTGTTGCGGAGCACAGGCTCTAGGCATGCGGGCTGAGTAGTTGTGGCTCACAGGCTCTACAGCTCAGGCTCAGTAGTTGTGGCGCATGGGCTTAGTTGCTCTGCGGCATGTGGGATCTTCCCAGACCAGGGATCGAACCCATGTCCCCTGCACTGGCAGGCGGATTCTCTACCACTGCACCACCAGGGAAGCCCCTCCCAGGGTGCCTTTAAAGCTGCACCTGACTGCCATTCTCCTCCGTGCCTCGCTTGTTGGAAGTCAGTGCTGTAGGGCAGTGGTTACCGCACTGGGGGCTTTGGACCCCCCTGGGGCTGGGAGATTACAGCAAGTGGACTCTGGACCCTTCCAAATATAACACACTGTCTGCCTCAAATAATACAGTTACCACTGATTGAACATTTCTCATGTGCCAGGCACGGTTCCAGGAACTTTCATGTATTTACTCATTCAATTCAGTGACCCAGTGAAGCCAGTAACATTTTAATCTCCTTATTGATGAGAAAACTGAAACCCAAAAGGGTGAAGTGAGCTGTCTCAGGTCTCTCTACTATTAGGAGGTAAAGTCATGGTTCAAATCCATGCCATCTGCCTCCAGAGCCCGTTCCTAATCACTAAACCACACTCCCTCTCATAGAAGCAGATGATGTTTCATCTGTGGGCTGTCTGTATGTTGTGTGTAGTATTTTTTTCCCAGATGTTTGTAGATGCTGTTGGGATCAATCAAATAAAAATCCATGTAAAAGTGATACTGAATTTACATCAACATTTTTTCATCAATATTTTTTCTGTCATTGGCTCTAAAATTTGACTTCTCTCCTGTGGTGGTCCTCCAGATCTTTAGATGTTCTAAGAAGGCTATAGTCCAAAAGGCTGAAAACCACTGCTCTAAAGGAAGAAGGTGGGAATCAAATATATGCCATACTTGCTTCTTTTCCAACCAGCTCTCCGCTAGCTCTGCTCATCTCTCCAGTTCTCAACCAGAATCAATGGCAGGTACTCTCATTCTTTGTGTTGTGGACGGTGCTGGCGAATAACTCGATAAGCATTGCTTTGGGGGTCATCTGGTAATATATGAAAGTAATCTTGTAACATAACCTCCTTTTCCCTGGAGGCATTCACTGGGAGAAATTGAGGTGTTTTACATTCTGTATGGGAGGCTGACCAGACCTTCAATCAGAAGGACCCTGCTCTAGTGCCAGCTCATCTATGATCTGTGTTACCTTCAGTGAGTCATTCTGCCTCTGTGCCTCAGCTTCTTCATCATTAGGATGCCCTGCCTTACGGAAGAGTGGTTGCAGAATTAAGTGAGATGATAATTCTTTGTATTGTTTTTAGTATGCTCGTTTGTTTATTGTAAAGAATGCTGAATGCCTAATCCATACCAGGCATTGCTCTAGGTTCAGGAATTCCAGCAGTGAGCAAAACAGACAAAGCCCCAGTCCTCATGGGGCTGACATTCTATGTGGGGAAGAGAGACAAAAAGGAAAGAAATAAATATATTATGAGGTGGTGATAAGTGCTATGGAGAAACATAAGACAGGGTAAGGGGAATAAGGAGGGGGGCGATTAATCTGTTTGACGTTCAGGAAAGGACTTACATTGAAGCTGTCCTTGAGCTCGTTCCTGAGGATGTTAGAGAGTGAGCCAGAAGGATACCAGGGGAGGTGCTGTCAGGCAGAGGAAACGGCCAGTGCAAAGGCGCTGAGGTGGGGATGTGCTTGGCAATTCGGAGGCACAGGAAGGGACCTCTGTGGCTGGGACAGAGGGAGGGAGGCTGAGAGCGGAGATGAGGTCAGAGCTCTAAAGGGGCCAGATAACAGGGTGGGTCTGGGAGTGAGATGGAGCCACGGGCAGATCTGAGCAGTGAGATGTGCTATCACTAGCTGATGGACCTTTAGAGGACAAGAGAGGGCGGGGCCAGAAGGAGATTGGTTAGAGAACTATTGTCGTAATCTAGATGAGTGATGATGGTGGCTTGGACCACGGTGTTAGTGGTGAAAGAGGTGGGAGAAGAGGTCCGATCCCACATGTATTTTGAAGGTAAGCCTGATAGGATTTGTTGAGAGAAGGGGCAAAGTTGACATCAAAAACATCAAGGTGTTTTTTTTTTTATTTTTACATCTTTATTGGAGTATAATTGCTTTACAATGGTGTGTTCGTGTCTGCTTTATAACAAAGTGAATCAGTTATACATACACATATGTTCCCGTATCTCTTACCTCTTTCGTCTCCCTCCCTCCCACCCTCCCTATCCCACCCCTCCAGGCGGTCACAAAGCAACATCAAGGTTTATGACCTGAGCCTCTGGTGTGATGACTTGTTACTCACTGAGACGGGAAAAGCTGAGAGAGAAGCAGGTTTGGGAGGAGGGTTGAAATTAGGGCTTGAGCTTTGGCCTTGTCGAATTTCAGTGCCTGAAATCCCCAAGGGGAGAAGTGAAATAGGCGGTTGGACTTGTAAGATAGGAGTTTAGGGGGAAGTCTGGGTTGGAGTTCAGAATTTGGGAGTCATTAGCATAAACTTATTACTTAGAGGTCTGAGACTGGATGGGGACACAAAGATTTGAGTGTAGATAATAAAAAGGTTGAAAGGGCTGATCCAGAGGAAGGCCTGGGGGACCTGTTGTTTAGAGCAGGGGATGGCAGACAGCAGCTGGATTGTTGTCTCTGTTAGTCAATAAAATTTTATTGGAATACAGCTATTTGCATTCCTTTATCCATTGTCTATGGCTGCTTTTGAGCTGCAGTGGTGGAGTTGAATAGTTGTGACAAAGGCGTACAGCCCACCAAACCAAGAGAATTTATTATCTTTTTACAGACAAGTTTGTCCAACTTGGATTAAAGATCAGGGAGATGATGGGGGTCCAGCAAAGGAGACTCAGAAGGAATAGCCAGGCATGAGGGAAGGACCCCAGGATTCTGCACTATAGGCCAGGTGGTATAAGGCTTTTAATCACCGGCTTTAAGAATGTGTGCCACTGGGCGTTACTTCACCTATGAGGACAGTAGTAGTGCAGGGTTGTTGTGAATGAAATGGGATGATATAGGTAAAACCCTTACAGCTGGGCCTGGCATACAGTAAGTGCTCAGTAAATATTCTTACAGCACCCACTTCTACGTGCTTAGCCACAGTCCTCAGCCTAGGCTCTGTACTAGAGAGAAAATTCAGAGTGATGACTACCCCCAACCCCCTTGAGTAAGCCCCGTGACCTGTGCTCAGGCCCTGAAGAAGCAGGAGGAAAGTGAGCCAGGGCCCCCTGTCCCCCAAGGGAACCTTGAAGGAGAGCGCTGGCCCTCCAGCATCTGCTTTTACCTTCTGTCTTTAAGAAACAGTCTTTACTGAAAGCTTTTGAGCAAACGGCAATCCATTTTTATGAAATTACCAATGTTAACACATTCCATGTGTCAGGATTTGATAGGCTCCTGTGTGGCTGTGCCCGTGACAGCATTGGCTGGCAGCTCTCACCTGGGGAGTTACACCACATACCCCTAATGCTGGAGAAGGGCCTTGGTAACCTGCTCAGAACCAGGATATTTTCTCCCAGGAAGAGCCTTAGATGAGAAGCTTGAAGAGGGAGTGAGATAGACCCACTGGGGCTCTTCTAAAGATCCTAGCTCCAAGGCTTGGATAAGGAAAGAATTACTTTGCATCATGTACTGGTTTGGCATTCAACCTGCCAGCTTCACCCCTGGTCCCCTCTGGGTCCAGAGTCATGGGAGCCCACAGGAGTGTCTGTCCTTTTGGGGAGGTTATGAAAAAGAATCTGGCCTTTCCCATTCACTTGTTTTTGCATGTGTTATTGGTCCCCTTCTTTCTAGTATGGCTACTTTCCCTGGTTAGCCTCTAAAGCAGTGGTTCTCAGAGTGTGATCTGTGGACTACCAGCATCAGCATCACCTGGAAACTTGTGATTGGCGTTTGGGGCACTACCCCAAACCATGGAATCAGCAGTTTTTGGTGTATGACCTTGGGTAAGCTAGTTAACCTCTCTGAAATGTGGTTCTCCCCTTTGGAATACGGGAATAATAATGGCACAGGATTGTTTTAAAGATTAAATGAGATGAACAATCTACTGAGTTTAACAAGTCCTCCAGGTGACTCTGATCATGCTGAAGTTTGAGAACCACTCCTCTAAAGATTCTTCTAAAAGATCCCCATTTGGGGACAGTAAGGAATTCCTGCTAAGAGAATTTCTCAGATTTTATCCCTTTATACATCTCAGACCATTTTTATTCTGAGCTAATCTGCCAATCATCTTTCCACAATGAATGCTTTCTCATTTTCTTAAAAATGTGACAGGATACCAAGCCTAGTTTAGCTTTTCCATAAAGACTCAGGGCATAATCATGAATGAATATAATTATTGCTATGTTGGGTATAGGGCTTTTGGCGCCATACTTCTATGTTTGTGTATTCTTTACCAGTTTTTTAGCTTAAAATTTTTTTTAGTTGTATGTGGCTTTCTTCTTCATTGTCTGCATATCAGCTGTTATTACCATAAGTATACCTAGTAGGAGCCCTATCACTTTCTAATTTTTTATTTTTAAATTGATTTTGTACAGGGGCTGAAATAATCAAGATGGTTAATAGGGTGTGCAAAGCAAGAATAAATAAGAAAAAAATTCGAGTAAATAACCAGATGAAAAGCTGAGGGAATGTTTTTTCAAGTATAAACTTCTGTACATGAATTTTGTAGTGTAAAATTTGGATTCTTGAGTGCTTTACTGTTTACTTCTGATCATGTTCTCAATAACCGGCTTTTATTTATTTATTTGTTTGTTTATTTATTTATTTTTGGCTGTGTTGGGTCTTCATTGCTGTGCATGGGGTTTCTCTAGTTGCGGCGAGTGGGGGCTACTCTTTGTTGTGGTGCACGGGCTTCTCATTGCAGTGGCTTCTCTTTGTTGTGGAGCACGGGCCCTAGAGCGTGCAGGCTTCAGTAGTTGTGGCACGCGGGGCGGGCTCAGTAGTTGTGGCTCACGGGCTCTAGAGCGCAGGCTCAGTAGTTGCGGCACATGGGCTTAGTTGCTCCGCGGCATGTGGGATCTTCCTGGACCAGGGCTCGAACCCGTGTCCCCTGCATTGGCAGGCGGCTTCTTAACCACTGCGCCACCAGGGAAGTCCCAATAACTGATGTTTTGAATAACAAAAATTGTCGTACAGTACTTACCATTCCACACTTCTTCTGAACGTTTACCCCCATGTTATACTTTTCTATTTGTTGCATCTCTTTCTGTTATCGACATGTGTTTTTTCCTAAAAAGTATAATTCATAACGTATCATTCATTACTGCTCTTTGGAATGAAAGGTAATCACTAAATGTGAGGTACCCCCTCTTCCACTCTCCTTTTTTCTGGTGTTTTACTTTCCTTGGCTTCCTAAGTCAGCCTGGGAGAAAGTACATAGGGCTGACGTGTGAAAAAACCTGCATTCTAGGCTTGTTTCTGCCATTAAGTGACCGCATGGAATTAGGCAAATCACTTGGCTTCTCTGGGCCTGGAGCTGCAACATTATAAATGCAGATGATAATGCTTGCTCCCCTTTCCTTGGAGCAGTGTAGCAGGAATCCAAATAAGTAGTGCGAGTGGAATTGTTACACTATATACACCTGGTAGGCATTGCGGTAAGGTGCATCCAAGGCATTTTGGCTTCATGTAGGCCTAAAGGCTGCTTCTTCAGTATCCCTTTCCCCAGTATCCAGCCGCCTTGGCTCAGAGGCTTTGGGACCGTGCTATGTTTTTTTGTTCCACTTCAGAGCATACCCAATCAACACAGACGTAAAATAAAGTCACAAAGAGGAAGCGCATATTCACTACAGAAAATGTTGGCGGGAAAGACAAAAGCACTCAGTGACAACACCACAAAAAACCTGTTTTGTGGAATGCAGTGTTTCGGCTGTTCTCATTGCTTTGGAATCTGGTGCATTCTGAGATGTGGGACATGCCAGGTGTTTAGACAGCATGCCTGCTTGACCCCTGCAAGTTCCTCGAAGGGACTGGGGTCTTTCAATCTGGACCTACCAGCCAGGATTCTCAGTTAGACAGAGGCATGCCTTCCACTGGTTAAGGCCACTCTGGACCTCAGTGGTGAATAGATCCAGGGCCCCAAGAAGGCCCCCAAGAAGCCCACCACCACTGAGATCGAAAGGGACATCCACTTTCCTGAATAGCCAGTTCCTTCAGTTGAGTCTATTTGTGTGTCTTCCCCTCCCCTGGAGAGGATTCTGACAGCTACGTCGCCTGAAGGACACCTAGGAAGACTTCCACCCTCTGCAGGAAGCTTCTGGAAGAGTTAATTCAGTTCACTTCACCTTTCTGCCAGTCCTGTCCCTATCCACTCTTTAAAGCCAAGTGTAAGTTGGACCTTCCTAGAATCACCAAATCCTTCAAATGACCCTCCCACCTCTGACCTCTGCCAGCACTTCTTGCATGAGATTCCCTTTGGCACTTACCATCTGTTGCCTTGTTAGGTAAATTTATGAGGGGTGTGTCTATCGACATCTTGAGAGCAGTGCAAGGGCTTATCTGTACCAGTTCTGCTCTTGGGCCCAGATGCACCTGGAGCAGTAGGACGTCTGCCCCAGCTTCGCTGAGGAACTGTGTCCTTGTGGCTGGGCTGGATGCTGCAGGAAGTTGTTCAGCCAAAGGCAGCAGAGTGAGAAGGAAGAATTGAGTGCCCTTAAGGCCCGAACTTCTTATCCAAAAGGAAGGAGGTCAAAGTCAGGGACACAATCAAGGTTAGAAGTCAAAGAATGAGGAGTCAGACAAGTGGCTCAGGACCGAGGCTGTGAAGAGTCCCCTGCCAGGGTCACGAGGCCTTGTTGCTGTTGCCTGGTGTTCTCTTTGGCGTGGGAACAGGCCATTTCTTTTAAAGGATCCACTCAGGTTGGCTATTTACATCACGGTCTGATCCCAGGGCTGGGGCCTGTGGAAGTGTAGGTCTCACTTCTGGTCCCTGTCCACCAAGGCCACAGTGTCCCACTCCCTTCACCTGTGAAATGCAGGAGTTGGAATCAGTCCTTTCTTGCTCCATGGTCCTAGCAAGTGAGTTGAGGGAATTGGGAGTGGACCAATCTCTTAGGTAATGAATGGATGTTCTAAGGAGTACCTTTTTAAAGTATTTTAGACATAGAAACATTTCCTGTCTCAAGCAGTGGAGGTTTTGAGACCAAAAGCTAGACCATCCCTAAAGGGAAGTTTAGTGTTTTCTTCTTTGGGCGTGAAGATCCTATACATTTTAAGAGCAGAAAAGGAAAGATTGCATGGGTTTGGGGATGGAGGATTGGGCCAATTTCTTCTAAGGATAATGAGTTGCAATAAATTAAGAGGAGATGGAACAAAATGGTGGGTAGTGACTGTCATCAGAGAAGTAAATGCTATTTATACAAGAAGACAAGGTGGGGGAACCGTGATATAGACAAACCTCTGGCTTTAATTAGCCGATGGCTTAGTGATGCTGGTACTCGGGAAATCTGCTTCTCAGTGGGAAAAGGTTTGTTTTCAGAGGTAGTGAGCTGTGTCCACATAAAAGCATTTCAAAGACCAGTTCAGAGCAGGAGGGCCAGTGGGAGTTGAGTGGTCAGTTGCCATGGTGAACAGATTCCCTGCTGAGAAGTTGCCTTCCCCACTCCCCCCATCTGTGCACAGGGACAGTGCTGGGTTGGATGATGCTTCTCAAACTCTAACGTGCATACTAATCACCTGGGGGTCCTGGAAACTGTGAATTCTGATTCACGATGTCTGGGTGGGCTCAAGACTGTGTTTCTAACCAGCTTCCAGGTGATGTTGATGCTCCTGGTCTGTGGACCATGTTTTGAGTGGCCAAGGTCCTAGTGGGCGTTGGAGGAACAAGCAGTAAACCTGAATTGTGACCCTGGACAAGTCATGGACTCTCTGAGACCCACAGTTCCCTGAGAAGTAGCGAAAGAGGGAAATGGACTAGACGCTCTCCAGTTATATAGTGCATTGTTTCTGTTACAGACCCAGAGAGAATGGAGACCTCCGCCTTGTCCTTCCTTAGAGTAGCCTGTTGGCCCTGGAGGTTGTACCCAGTGGTCTTGCAACATGGGGATTTGCATGGTTCCTTCACTATTTGTGGGTGGTTTGGTCAGCCTCTGCCTAGTGCCTTTAAGAGTGTAGCCCAGGGACTTCCCTGGTGGCGTAGTGGTTAGGAACCCGCCTGCCAATGCAGGGGACATGGGTTCGAGCCCTGCTCCAGGAAGATCCCATGTGCCGCAGAGTACCTAAGCCCGTGCGCCACAACGACTGAGCCTGCACTCTAGAGCCCACGAGCCACAACTCCTGAGCCTGCCTGCCACAACAACTGAAGCCCGCGCGCCTAGAGCCTGTGCTCCGCAACAAGAGAGGCCACCGCAATGAGAAGCCCGCACACCGCAATGAAGAGTAGCCCCCGCTCGCCACAACTAGAGAAAGCCTGTGTGCAGCAACGAAGACCCAGCGCAGCCAAAAAAAAAAAAAAAAAAAAAAGAGTGGATACTAGATTCTATTGTTGTTTGTAAGAAAAGAGAAGAGACTACAGTTCAGTGACCCCTGTCCCATATCCACCCTCTAATGGTTCAGAGGTGACTTTCCCCTCTCCCCTTAGCACACGTTTAGATTCATACTGTGACCCCTAGGATTCTCCTGTCCTTTCTGCCTGGGAAGCTGGCTCACTGGACACCCTAAGAGAATGCCTAGGCCTCAGACCTCTGAATCCATTTCTCTGAGATGAGATGTCCAGTTTGTTCATTACAACAATAGCTGCTGGGCCTATTACAGTTATGCAATAGGTTTCTTTTTTTAACCAGGTCTTGAAAATGTGTGCATTATCCTTTAGGTAATAAATGAAATAAAAAAGGCTGAAAATAAATCAGCTTTGCAAAGTGGGACTGAAGCTTTTCTACTAACTGCACCTTTTTTTTTTTTTTTTTTTGGTTCTTGTTGCTTTTTAAGCAGCTGATGGCAAGTTGGCAAGTGATTTCTTTTTAAGCCTTTTTCAGGGCCCGCCTCATCTTTCACAATTGGCTGTTGGGACTTTGGCCTGTTGCAAAAGGGGCGCCCAGACAGTTACTCTGAGAATGGAGGGCAATTTAAGAAGACATTATGTGTCTTCTAACATGGGGTGGCTTTTGTGCATTCCCTGACCTGTTTCCATCTCAAAGAATCACTTTCCAATTGTCATGGTGGTTGTATTAAAGCAAAATATGTCTTCCTACCCAGATGTATCAACTGAGGGCTGGAAGGTGAGAGAATAACCCTACCGTCTAAGCATGACACCAGGATCAACTTCCTTTTGACCTTCTGAGGCTGCTACCTCTTTGCCTCCATAAAATTTCATTAGCACTTTAAATGCAGCACATTGGCTTATTAGGAATTCTGCAGTCTGCTCCATGTGCAGCAGGCCCATGATTCTACTGTAATCTGACTGTTTCTCTGATGAACATGTTTACGATATCTCCTTTCTGGGCATGGGGTGTGACATCTGGGCAAGATGATCTCAAACATTGATCCCTTTACCCAGCGAGGGGCTGACGGAGTCACAACAGTCAAGTCTATTTGGAGATGCCCTCTTGGCTTGCAAAGTGGAAAGGAAAACCACGTGGGAGGCGGAGGTCTGACGTGGGCAGGAAGCGACCCCCGCCCCTTGTGTGTGCACAGACACGTTGATTGGAGGTTGTCTTGAATCATCTGATTTCGCTCCTCATTTGTATTTCTCCTCCATGTTCCCGGCCACACTCCCCACCGTGGTGCGTGGAAATCTATTAACAGTGCTCACACGTGGCACATCTGCGGAGTCATTATTGCTGCTGGGGAGCTGTGTTTGTGTAAAATTTTGAACACCCTGTGAAGATTTATCCTGGTTTCCCATTCTGTCCCCTACACGCCCCCCTTTTCTCTACTTAAAGATATATTAACATCTCTGGTTCTGTCTGGAGGAAAAACCTTTGAAGTGAGACAGCATGAAGATAAAATGCCCTTCTCTGAAAGTCTCCCTCTAGGATGAGCTTGGAGCCTTCTAAGAAGACAGAGGGCTGCCTGTGGCATGGGGGTGGTGCAGCTTTACTGCAAGGCTGTGGGCCCCATTCTCTCTCTGGTCCCTGTCCCCCTGGGAGCCAGCTCCCCTGAGCCCAGGCTGGGTACATGGGGACCCACACGGTTAGCCAGCTCTAAGTCTACCTTGCTAACTCCCTTCCCAAGATCCACTCTCTCACTTCAACAACTTGGGTATGTCTTGGGCTTCCCTGGTGGCTCAGTGGTTAAGAATCCACCTGCCAATGCAGGGGACACGGGTTCGAGCCCTGGTCTGGGAAGATCCCACATGCCACAGAGCAACTAAGCCTATGCGCCACAACTACTGAACCTGTGCCCTAGAGCCTGCGAGCCACAACTACTGAGCCCGCATGCCACAACTACTGAAGCCCGCGCACCTAGAGCCCGTGCTCCGCAGCAAGAGAAGCCACCACAGTGAGAAGCCCGCACGCCACAACAAAGAATAACCCCCGCTCACCACAACTAGAGAAAGCCCGCACGCAGCAACGAAGACCCAGCACAGCCAAAAGTAAATAAATAAACAAATTTATTAAAAAAACAAAAAAACCCAACTTGGGCATGTCTTGGTTGTAAGGGACCCTCTGATTTCCTCAAATGTTAGTCTCTGCTCTTCTGTTTTGTCAGTGGAGATGCCAGTGGCTGAAATTTGGTCCTGGGCACAAGTGAGCCAGAGCTGGAGTCAGTAAGTGGGGAAACAGTCATCCTCACCCGGTGTGGAGCTGTCAGGGGCCTGGTTTAAAGGCGTTTGCAGACCACTGACCTCATCAGTCCTCTGAGGGCGACTTAAAGCTCAGCTTCTTCTAAGGTTGCTGAACTCTCTCCTCACCCCTGTTCCAGCCTCTTGCCACTCACATCCCAGTTGAGAGGGGCCTGGACCCGTTGAATGTTGCACTCCTGTGATTCTAACGTCATATGCGTGATGGAGGAGAACCGGGGGTTGGGGGGTGGGTAGGGGCTGCTGGTGCCCGTGCCTCTGGTGGCCTTCCCTCTCCTTCCACCGCCTCCCCCCAGGCCACCCCGTGCCGGCAGGCCCTGGGCGCAGCGTGCTCCGGGAGTGGAGAGTGACACGAGGCGATGTCTGTGGCAAAGGGGAGAATGTGTGCTGAGCCTGGGGAGGCACGGATTGGCTGGCAGTGAGGTAACACGATGCAGTCTAAATGCGGAAGCAGCAGTCCCCGGCATCGAGGGCGCGCCTCGTCGCAAGCTGAGTTGCCTGCCAGCCACCTGAAGGACAAGGTCTCTGAGGGGTTCTGCAGACCTCGTGTGCCTGGCTGGCTCCCAGGGCAGGGTCTGTGTGGCGGAGCCCGGATGGCAGGATCTGGGATGTCCTTACTGTTCCCTAGCCCTAAACCCGCTGCAGTTCTGACCTCTACTCTTAAACAAATGGGACTCTATTAGCAAAGGTGTGTGAAAATGAGGGACTGGGCCTCAGGACCACCTGCACAGGTAATGATGAGTAGCCGTCAGTACTACTCTTGAGGACCTGGATGGTTTCCAGGGCAACCAGCAGTTTAACTCCTTTGATGATGTGGAGCCCCCTGGGGTCCTTTCTGAGTACAATTCTAGGTTCATAATTGGGCCAGGAGTCCACACCCGATCTCCCCATTCCAGCCCACTTCCTAATACTTAGCGTCAGTGGCAGATTTAGCCATGAAGGATTGAGGACTTCAAGAGGACACTGTGGGCTATGCTTTCTTTCTCTTCCTCTTGAAGGACAGAGCTGTCCTCTCAGCAAAAGTTGAGGCTTAGCAGCTTCCAGAGATCACAGTTGGTGCTCCACAAGTACTAGAGGTCAATTAAATAAATAGTAATTGAGTACTTACTGTCCACTAGTGTCAGGTTTCATGGGAGTTACAGGAACATGGGACTTGCCCTTGAGGAGGTCATTTAATCGTTTATCCAACAGATATATTCTGGACCATTTACTATGGGCCTGACGCTGTTCTAAGTGTTGAGGCTACAATGGCGAACAAAGCAAAGCCCTTGGTCTCTTGAACCTAACATTGGAAGGGGAGATACAGACAAGAAAACAAGAGAGCTGAGATGAAAGTGAGGGAGAATAAGGAGATTGAAGGTGACTAGAGGCGGAGGCTCCTTGGATTTGGTAAGCCAAGAGCTCAGTGTAGGAAAGGAGATAGAGAAGTTCTAGGGGCAGATTGTTCCAAGCAGAGGGAACTAACTGTGAGACCAAAACCAAGTCAGGGCCAGCTTGGAGGTTCCAGGAACAGAAAGAAGAAGAGCAAATGAGAGGGAAAGTGGTAAGTGGTAAGGATAGTAAAAAGGGCGGTGGCCAGATCTTGTAGGGCCTTCTATGCCACAGCGGGTAATTAGAATGTCAAGCTTTGGGTGGGTCATAGAGATGAATAGCCTAGGATAAACATTCTAGCCATTAATGACAACTTCTGCTCTGTCATCCAAGAAGCAGAGACTGTTAATGGGCTACTGAGTCCTGTGTATTCACAGTGAAGTCATTGCTCCTCCCCCAGGTGCACAGTCATTCTGCTGGGTCAGAGGGGCAGTGCCTTGGAGGCAGGTGGACTGAGGGGGCAGCTGGAGCAAACTCTACCTGAAGGGGTCATCCTCAGTTATAGGCCATCTAGTCCAAACCCTTTCTTTCCTCCAAAATAGTACTGGCTGTATAGTATTGGCTGCTTAGTTTGACCCAGACCTCATGCTCAGCCTGTAGGTACATCATCTCATTTAATCCTCATAAAAGCCATGGAAGGAGGGAGGTATAATTCACATTTGACAAATGAGGAAACCGAGGCTCCAAGAGATAAGATAACTCTCCCAAGATGGCTCATCTAGGAAGAGATAGAAACAAGCTTCAAACTCATAAGATACGGACTTGTGGACAATCTTAGTTGAGGATGACTAGCCCAGGAAAAACCTCCTAGGGCAGGGGTATGGGTGGGGTGAGAAGGAGGGAGAAATATTGAGAGATAAGCTATGTATCATAATATCCTGGATTAAACCAAGAGGAATTGTGCTCCCCAAGGAGATAATTGGCAATATCTAGGGACATCTTTGCTTGTCACACTGGGAGGTGGATAGGGAGTGCTACTGACATCTAGGGGGTAGAGACCAGAGATGCTTCCAAATACCTGGTGATGCACAGGACAGCCCCACAACAAAGAGTTGTTGGCCCCAAATGTCAATAGTGCCAAGGCTGAGAAACCCTCAGCGAAAGTCTTACAGTGAAAACTGCTCTTTGCTTCTTTTCTCTTGTGTCTCTGCCCTGGGGGTTACTGCCACATGGTATCTCCAGATACCAAACTAAAATCACAATGGCTATTTGCGATTCCATCGGGATGGTGGTTTTTCCCAGGTCTCTTTGCCATTTAAGCTGATGTTAGTGAAGGGAGATGAAGAGCTAGATCTCAGGGTGAGTGGGCCCTGGTGTGGTACTGCATCAGGTCTGTGGCCAAGAGGAGGCGTTAGTTAACTGTCTCCAGTGTGGTTTCCCCACCAGTAAAACGGAGGTGAGAACTCCTCCCCCAGCCACCTCTCAGGTTTGTTGTGAGAATTCCACGAGACAACAGATATGAAAGTGCTTTCGTGAAAGTAATATATAAATGTGCTATTACCAGTCCTTATACCACTAGCAAAACGACACCATCATTATTCTGCTTCTGATGACACCAATTTGCAGAACCATTAGAGTTCTGTACATTATAGTCTAAAAGAGCTGTAGAGAGAGCTGTCAGGGACCTAAAGAGGTTGCTCAGAGGAAAACAGCCAGGGATACACCTGGGAATTGTTAAAGTGAGGTGGGGAGATGTGTGGTTTCTTATTCAGTTACTCAGATGTCCTTTGTTCACTTTCTTGCATCATGATTACCTCTAGATGTAGTATAATAACTTTATGAATAAAGTTGCTGCCCTCCTCCCACCCCTGTCAGAGCTCTGAGGGCGCAGTCGAAACAGAATAATTAATTAATGGAAATGAAGAGAAAACAGCTCAAGTAATGGCTACGAAGATCAAATAGCAAGGAGGGAGCCGCAAAAATTTCCCCTCTCATTTGACATTGGCCAATGCATAGGAGGCTGGGAAAGTCCTAGGATTCCAGATCAACTGGCAGAATACCTTGGGAATACCCTCTTAATTTTGTTTCACCGTGAAAGGTATAGAAGATACGAGGACAGCATCGGGACCACTATCTGATGCAGCCAGCACATTGCTGAAGAAGATTTTCTGGGGGGTGAGGCAGTCTTGGAGGCTGTAATATGTGCAGGGTCAGTCTTACAGGAAGGGCTGAGGTTAACTTAGTGGTCTAACTTCAGAAATATGTAGATGAGCCCCCTACAGAAAATCTCCCTTCCAACTGTTCACTGGCATCTGAAATTCCTTTAAGAGGGAATAAAGCTTCCCTTTCTATAATTAAAGACAAAATCCTGTTCTTCCTGAGAGAGAGAAGTATTGGGTTGGCCAAAAAATTAGTTCTGGTTTTTCCATAAAATCTTATGGAAGGAGCTGAACGAACTTTTTGGCTAACCCAATGACATTGTCTTAAATTTATCCCAAAGGATATCATATGGTTACAAAAACTGAGGAAATCCTTTCCCTAACTCCATGGTTTGAGTGTGGGCTCTAAATAAAGGCTGCCTTGCTTTCCCTGAGTATCTAAGTTAACTGGCTTTAACCACATACCTTCCCTGGGATGTCACTGGTTAACATCTTTCTCATGTCCCTAAAAGCCCTTTGCTGTTTCTTTTTGGGCGTCTGAACCTGGTTGCATAGGACTTGATGAATCCCCTGGTTTTTTTTCCCCAGTTTCTACCTACATCCCTATCTTTTGTCTGACAAAGAGCCCTGCCAAGGGTAGAGGAAAGAATACTGCAGGGACCAGGAGACCTCAGGGGTAGGCCAGGCTCTGTCATTAAGTAGCTTAACCTTGGACAAGCCATGAAAACTCTTTGGGCCTTAGTTCCTCTGCCTCTTAAGATGGGAGGATGGGATTAGATATCTCCAAGGGACTTTCTTACTACAAGATTACAGACTGGCTTTTCTTCTTTTCATTTTGTTTAGGGAAGCCTCTCCTTCATCACCACCATCTCTCAACCCAAGTCAGTATTTTCTCATCAATCTGAGTCTTTTAAAGAGAATATAAGGAGTGGCCATGATTCAGGGAGATGCAAGGGGTGCCCATAATCTAAGGGGTTGCCTGGTTCAAGGGGGTGCAACAGTGTCCGTGAGTCAAGAGGCCACGGTTGATGTCTCTTGGCAGGTTGTTGCCATCCCAGAAAGACACGGGCAGTGGGTTGCACGTGGTGGCGTCAGTGGAATGAGGAGCAGGACTTTAAAACTCACCCTTGAAGATGCAGAGCTCAAAAGGTCACTGGGGGGGCTTCCCTCCCTGGTGGCGCAGTGGTTGGGAGTCCGCCTGCCGATGCAGGGGACGCGGGTTCGTGCCCTGGTCTGGGAAGATCCCACATGCCGCGGAGCTGCTGGGCCCGTGAGCCATGGCCGCTGAGCCTGCGCGTCCGGAGCCTGTGCTCCGCAACGGGAGAGGAGGCTGCAGCGGTGAGAGGCCCGCGTACCAAAAGGAAAAAAAAAAAAGTCAGTGGCTCACAGCTGTGGGCCAACTTGAATAGGAAGTTGACAAGATAAAGCAGAGTTTGGACAACCTTACAAAGTAGCAGACCCCGAATTCCTCATTTTCATGGATAATTGACCGTAGACTTCAATTTTAGGAACATGACAGTGTATCTGTGTACAGTTTACTCCTTTTCGAGGTGATGGAACCAGAGCCCGCGGAGTGCGTGGGACTCTGTTGCCCTCTAGTGGCCGGAGTGGAGCAGAATGCGCAGCAACTCCCCCAGAGTTAGATTTCTGTTGGCTTGGCGGTGCAGCTGAGCCTGAGCCAGGGTTCACAGAGTCCCCCTGGAGCACAGAGCATCCAGGGGGCTCAGGGAACCCTTTCAGCCTGACTTGAGATGATGCAGAGGGTCTACCATCCTTCCTGTTTCTGGGGGTAAGGTCAGCAGCACAGAGAGGTTCTTGTTTTGCCCAGAGTCATACAGTATCCAACTGCAGGGCTGTGACGTGAGGTCAGGTGTCTGTGTTTTGTGGGTAGCTGAGGCACCTGGAATCTGCTGTAACAGTTACACCTTTGCTGTGTCACTTCTGCCTCAGTCAGATGTCGTCTCTAGCAAACAGACATCGTTATGTGGATTTCCAGTTAATACTTCCCAAGGGGAGCTGGTTGATATGGATGAGGCTTTTTAACATCTGGCTTTGAAGAGAGCGTTATATGCAGCTGTAGCGGAAGGAGCCAGCATCTTAGTAACTGGCCAAGGGTTGGGAAGGAGCAAGGCAGTCTGGGGGCACTTGTCATCGTTGGGACTCAGCAGCTTTGCAGAATATGTTATCATGGTTCATATTTTAAACGATTTTTCAAGTAAAATTGAAGGTGGGTCTAGGTGGAGATTATTCCAAGAAGGCTAGAACCCTAGACACTAGTTGCAAAAAAAAAAAAAAAAGAAAAAAGAAAGAAATGAATTGCTGAAGGTCATACTCCTGTTGTTGATCTTGGGCTCAGGTAGAGGGTTCTTAGTAGGGTTCCCTTACTCTAACTTTTGCCCTTGGTAATAGGCAATTAAACAAGAGGGTTAATTTATGGAGAGGCCGAAGAGTGTAGTAGGATGAGTAGATTATTCAGCATGACCTCTACTGCCAGG
Organism: Hyperoodon ampullatus; assembly: GCF_949752795.1. Taxonomy (NCBI): domain Eukaryota; kingdom Metazoa; phylum Chordata; class Mammalia; order Artiodactyla; family Ziphiidae; genus Hyperoodon; species Hyperoodon ampullatus. Next base: position 155,812,675 of record NC_136916.1, read on the forward strand.
AGAGAGTCCAAAAGTCCATGAGGCATGGTCAAGGCTATATTTGGTGTTCCAGTGCCCCTATCTTTTGGGCAGGAATGCCCAAGACCCAGCAAAACTCCTCTTCTTTGACTTCCCCTTCCAACAGTATAAGTCATGGAAAGGGAATGGGTGGAAATAAGGCATTTTGTAGTGTTGAACAGGGGTTTCTTGAAAACACAGTGGCTTTCCATCGATGGACTTTTGGAATGTACCTTATGCTGGTAAAGCTATTGAGGGCTTAAAGGATCCTCTTTTATAGCATGTTGCAATTCTTCCTTTGAAAATGAGAAGCTTGAATTACCTTTTTTACTTTACAGAAATTTAATCTTATTTCTTACTCCCTACTCTCTCCATTACACAGTTAACATATAACAGTCTGGTGCCTTCTAAAGACATTTCACCTAAAAGTACACATTTTATACTGGAGCCCATGTTCCTTGCCTGCACACTTCTTGTCTTCCAAGCTTTAGAATCACCATTGATTATTCCTCTTTTATTCATACTTCTCCAGCCCCCATCACTACCCCAAACAGCACCAAGCTCCATTTCAGTCGTTCACTCAACCCTGCTGACTTTTTGTTCTAACAGCCCGAGATTAGGTTTTTTTAAAATTTTTATTTTATTTAAGTATAGATTTACAATGTTGTGTTAATTTCTGCTGTACAGCAAAGTGATTCAGTTATACATATACATATTCTATTCTGTTATGGTTTACCACAGGATATTGAATAATATCCTGTACAGTAGGACCTGTACAGTAGGACCTTGTGCCTGTACAGTAGGACCTTGTTTTTTATGCATTCTGTGTATACTAGTTTGCATCTGCTGACCCCAGACTCCCACTCCATCCCTCCCCCACCCACCCCCAGCAACCACAAGTCTGCTCTCCATGTCTGTGAGTCTGTTTCTTAGATAAGTTCATTTGTGTCATATTTTAGATTCCACATGTAAGTGATATCATATGGTAGTTGTCTTTCTCTTTCTGACTTATTTCACTTAGTATGATAATATATGTGTCCATCCATGTTGCTGCAAACAGCATTATTTCATTCTTTTTTATGGCTGAGTAGTATTCCATTGTATATATATACCACATCTTCTTTATCCATTCACGATATTAGTTTTTAACCAGATGACTCTGTTTTCACTCTATGCAAAAATATTTTTAGCTTTGGGAGGCCCTCGTGAGCTAACATGCCAAAAATACCTATGGTGATTCTAAGGTATTTGCTGGGACAGGGTTAAATGTTGAGGAAAGAGAGGAAGAATAGGCAAGGGGGATGGGGTCCCATGAGGAGAGGCTTGTTGGGTGGTGGTGAGAAGCTCGGGCCTCCCAGCTGCAGCTACAGGCTGGGCCAGGCAGTGCGTGGCAGGAGGTGTCTTCAGAGACTTCTGGATGCTCTTCACTGCACTGCACGTCATGCCCTTCCTTTCCAGCTCACAGATGGCTGAGATACCACCTTTAACTGGATTCAGTCATGTGTACTTTAGGGACAAGAGAGGGAGTGGCACATAAGAGGAGTGTATAGGGGTCCTGAAGAACAAACTCACTTATTACTCAGTGTTTTCCTGCATTGACACTGGTCCTGGGTGCCCAACAGTGAAGCCACTAGAATTTGACCCACTACTTACCCAGCTTTCCCACTCCCAATCTGTTTGTTACACAGCAGCATGAATAGGGGGAGATGGCTTGGGCTTACAGGAGAGCAGGTGGCTCCTACCAGCTGGTGCTAAAAATGCCCCAACTTATAGATATTTATATTTCACTCATGCAGCCTTCCCTATCACACACACTGTGACAAAGTCAGGAATGTGTGCTACTTGTCCTTTGGGGCCTCCCTTCCTCTTCTCCATGTAATGCTGGCCTCCGTGTTCATACCTGATTACAGAGTTGAGAAGCCTTAGAATATCCACCCTTACAGGTGGATGTTTCCTTTCTGTACCTTTGGCTTCTGTGACATGTCATTGCCCCCTTCTTTCATTCACTTTTAGAGGTTTACTTCCTTTGGCTGCTTATGAAATGCTTGTGCTCCTAAAGGTTCTGTCCTTGGCCTCCCTTTTCTTCTCCTAACATCTTCTTTCTGGACAAGCTCAACCATCTTCTTAATGTTAACGAACCTCAAATTCAAATTGCCAGCCCAGATCCCTCTCCTGGGCTTCAGACCAGCTTCCTATGAAACATCTGAACTGATTTGTCCCCCAAGTACCTCAAATAACACATCTAAATCTGAATTCATTCTCTGCTGCACAAAAGGTGCTTCTCTGTTTCTCATTAGAAGAGTAGAAATAAATGGAGAGAATGGAAGACTTCATTTACTTCGATAATTACCTACACGTCTTCCTCTTGGTCATCCCATCTGCCCCTCTACCTATTACCTCTAATTTGTCACCAGGTCTTGGAATTCTACTTCTCAAATATTTTTCCAGGCTGACCCTTCCTCTCTCTCCCTACACTGCCCTTGTTCAGGGTTTCATCAGCTTTATTTGGCCTCTGACATTTGCCTCCGTGTGTCCAGGAGCTTCATAGGTTAGTCTCTAAAAGAAAATCTGGATACAGTTTTTAAACAAAATGTTATTTTAATAGAATCTGCATTCTTACAGAAAGTCTTCAAACACACTATGACAGTACCATGAATGAGTATAGGAAAGGCCGACAAATACCTTTCAGTGGGTTCCTAGTTTAAAAGAAATCCATCTGTGAGATAACATCACTTCCTGAGGTTCTCAAACAATGCCCAGAGCCAGTATTTTCGGTCCTGTGTTAACTTTGTGAGTAAAATATAGAGCTTCTTCATGATAATTTCCTATTATGGTTAGCTAATGAAGGTAACCCTTCATGAAAGTTTCTTGTCTCTCTATAGCCTGAAGAGTATGTATACTTTGAAAGTAGATTCCTTTTGGCACCTTCATTTTCTTCCATCTTGGTCCCTCCTACCAATAGTTGTAGATTTTATTCCATTCATGCTTCTTCCCGTCTGGGTTCCTAACATGCTCAGTTAAATTCTCCCCTCCTTGGGCTTCTCTTTTTTTTTTTTTTTTTTTTTTTTGTGGTACGCGGGCCTCTCACTGTTGTGGCCTCTCCCGTTGCGGAGCACAGGCTCCGGACGTGCAGGCTCGGCGGCCATGGCTCACGGGCCCAGCCGCTCCGCGGCATGTGGGATCTTCCCGGACTGGGGCACGGACCCGTGTCACCTGCATCGGCAGGCGGACTCTCAACCACTGCGCCACCAGGGAAGCCCCTTGGGCTTCTCTTTGAAGATTAAGATCCTATCTCAGAAAATCTGGTCATTGAGAAGGCTGGGAAAATGCTAGCAGTTACTTTGGAGTTACCTTTGCCTAGCTCGGGATGGTATTCGTAGGTGGACACAACTTTAAGATTTGCTGTTCTGCAGGAATCACATTGCAGTCATCTGAGATGCACTGCTGACCTGCATAGCTCACAAGGAATCTCAAGGTCTCCCGTCATCCTCCTTTCAAACACTCACAGTGATTAATTCTATAGAAATCACTCTTGGTGCTTCACCTTCAGAAAACAATTTTCTATTTTGAATACATATGGGATATCGAGGCTTCTCCCTGGAAGGAAAGTCTGGTTTGCTTTTCATATTAGCTATTTTTTTAATTCCAAGGAAATCTACCTCCAAAAGCAAGCAAAACATCCTTCTCCCAAGTGACCGTGCCGTGGGTTTTAGATCCTGACTCATTGTTTTATCAGGCCTGCTCTCCTCTCTTCTTGGCCTTCTATCCAGGTCACCTGGGTTCTTTTCTCTTTACTGACTGTCAGCAGGGACTGATCTCCTGAGCGAGCAGGGATGACACGCAAGAGAAAGTGAACTGAGCAGTTGTCCTAACTCTTCGTGTCTGATACATCACTCAGGGTCAGCGCAGCTTTAGTTGAGAGAGTAGTGAACTGAGGAACAACCATAGGGTCTCCAGAAGACTCTAAGGTATCTCCAGTTTCAGGGTGACGATTTTCTGGTCTGAGAGTCATGGTCCCATTTGCAGGGGGGTTTAGATCAGATGGAGTTGGATCCCTACTCTGATTTCTCATCACCCTGAACCCCTGGCTAGAGCTAGGAGTGTTGAGTGCCATTCTGGACCAGCCTGGTGTCTTTGGAGTCCTTGAGTAAAGCTAACTTGGGTCAAGTCATGTCTTATAAACCCACTGTGGTGCTGCATCAGAGAAACTCCTTCAGAATGACCTTATCTGGAGAAGGAGTGAAATGACCACGTCCCTTCATCCATGGCCTTCAGGCTGGGAATTAGGGTCAAGGGGCATCAGGAGCCTGCAGGCCTGTTCTGTACTCAGCATGGGGTGACAAGGCAGCACTTTGGCACTCTGGGGTCTTCCAATTCCAAATTCAACCATGTGTTTGCAGTTGTTTTTTTTTTTTTCTCTTTTGAGGGGTAGTGGGCAGTAGACTTAAAAAAAAATCGCCTAAACTTCCAAGCAAAGTTGTTAGAAGCAGCATGCCCCTTGCCCATGCCTGGACTTGCTTCATACCCTTTGCCTGTTTCTGGGATGCTTAGAGGTTTTCTCCATTGCCCTCTATTGCTTTCCCTTCTGCCCTGTTTGTTTTTATGGCATTAAAGGGCCTACCTGCTTACTTCACAAGGACCCTCATTTCTTTATCCATCATGTTTTCTTTTCTTTTTTTTTTTTAGCCTTAAGGTCTGCAATCGAGCATTTTAACTGAAAGCCTGGGCTGCCTGAAGCAGCTGTGGGGTTCCCAGCCAACTGCCTTGTCCTCTAAAGAATGAATTCCCTTTGACAGGACCACTTGTGGAAAAACAGAGCCAGTGTAGAGGATCTGACAGATAATTCAGGAAGCGAGAGGAGTTATTGGAGGGTGGTAGGGGAGGACAGAAGATGGATTAATATTTTTTTCTTTATCACTTGGCGTGTTCAACTTAATTATATTCCTTGGGAGACCTGTAAATAGTCGTAATGAGGAATTATGATAATAGCCACTGCGGCCTTACACATGTTCATTTTACTGCTTGCCTCTTTGTGACTGTGGGCCATGATTAATACCAATCAGCATCACTAGGACAAGACCTCTCCCTGCCTGTTGGGACCTTTTTGACTTTGGACGGCCAGTCTCAAGGGTCAGGAGCACCTACACTAGCCCCATGAGCTAAAAAGAGTGACCTTCGCAGACTGAGGGCAGTCATAGTTGTTGGCAGTGTCAGTCATGGCTATGAAAATAAGAATTTGGTTCCCAGATTTTCTACTTTCTCTTCTTCTGCCTTTGCCATTAAATTTTTCTTTTTTTGTGAACTTGAAAATACCATTTATTCATTTTGTTTGTGCAGAGAGGAAGGAGGGTTATCAGGATAACTCTACATGCTTATGAAATGATCGTACAGAGGAAAAACCCCAAGAAGAGTGTAAAAAGGAAAGCCCCTATTAAGGGTCTCAACTGAGTACCAACCACTCTAATAGGAAATGTAATTTTAAGTCAAGGCAAAATCCTGTTCAGCATTTTTGAGATCCATTCTCCTTCTGATTGTGAATGTGAAAAAGTGAGAGCTAGCTTACTTTTAACATAGCTGCTTGTTGGCCCTGAAAAGGATTTGAGAGGTCCTCTTTGTTCTGCTGATTTTATTGGAGGAGTTTGAGTCTAGGGGTGAAGGCATTAATTGGGCAAAGAGGCACAGCCACTCATGTGCCACTCAGAGGCCTGGGACTGGTGGTCTCCAGTGGGCGTATCAAAAGAAACCCTTAGGCTGTTCAGCCTCAGACACTTATGAGAACTCCTTAGTAGCCCAGTTTAGAATGACAGTATAGATCCATGTTTAAAGTCAGCCCTGTTTGCAGTACCATCCTTACAACATGGATGTTATGACAGACCAGAGACTTGAATACCAAGTCCTACCTTTCAAGATAGTCTCAAATGATATTCAAGACCAGATTCAGAAAATACATGATCCTGAGCTGAGGGGATTCACAATCAAAGGTTTTTCTTGAAACCTTTACCTGAAAGCATGGTTCTAAAGAGATACGGCGTTAAGGCAGAGCGTTTTGATTTTCTTTCTATACCTCTTCACCTTCCACCCCACAAGATGACTCGGAGTTGCCTTTGCTTCTTTTAAGTCCTAGTCTTCCCTGAGGCTCAAGAGGAACTCTGTTGTATTTTGATGAGATGAGTCACCTTTGATGTCACAGTCCTCACTCTCCAAGAACAAGGAATCTTTAGTATCTTGACGTCTAATTGTATAAGTTAAAGCTCCTTGGAGCTCAGAGAGAAAAGCTGAAGTCTCACACACAGATTCTGCTGGCAGTAAATGACTGTGCTTTATAAAAGGAGAGAGAAATTCTGTTTGGGTGATGCCATTGGAATGTTAAAAGAAATCCAGAGGGGAAAAAATCCAAGTGAATAATACATATTGGGTCTCTGGCCCCTAATTTGATACTCAGGCAGATCAAAACTAACCCTGTGAGATCTTGGAATATAACGTCATATAAAAATGCTACTGGGCAAGGAGCTTTATTAATACACAGTAGTAAAAAATATGGGAGGCGCCATGTCTGGGTATTTTTCTATAAAATCTTTACTCATTTCACACCCTTTACAAGCACAATCCAAAACTGCTATGTTTAAACATCTACATTTGTTGGGATTCCTTTAAAAAAATAAACAGAAGAATCACATTTCACATGTGTTAAGTGGTGTAATGGTAAATCATATTTAACAAGTTGGGAAAGGCTTCAGTTTTCATCGGTGTACAAAATGTCTACATGTAAATATTGGACTCACTTTTAAAATGAAGGTGCTGCAGTCAACCTTTTAAAAAATAATAAAATAATCATGCAGGTGAACATATTGAATCTTCATGTGACTGCAGGTGTGTGAGTGTGTATGTGTGTGTGTCTGCATGTTTTTAATTCCGTAGGATTAGCAGAATGACAAAATGTGTGAAGGAAGATAGCTGATGACTATTTTAAGCAGCACAAAAATGTGAGGAGGAGGTGGAGGATGAAAAGGAGAGAGAGAAAAAAATGATCAAGCAGGCAGAGGGACACGGGTATAAGACTAGAAGAAAAGAGAATTTCTTTAAACTAGAAAAATCAAAGGGATGTGTTTTCCCCTTATGGCAATAACCACTTTTTTCTAGGGCTTTATACATTAACACCTAAAAAATAGATTTGTGCTATAAATACAAGCTGTCTTCAGTGCATATGTTTGGAATTATTTTCCCCTCTGATTCCTTTGTGGTCTTATGCCCTCATCTGACATTTTTAGTTAGGAAATACCAACCCAAGTTTTCTTTGATCATGCTCCTTCCTTTGCCTGGAGACTTTGTGTCTTTTTCCCATAGCCAATTTTTACTCTTTCTTCCGGACTAGCTCAGCTGTTTCACCACCCAGAAAAACCTCCTCGTCTATCTTTGCCCCCTTTCTTTCTTGCTGTGTCTGCCAGCTCTGTACTCTGAGAGCACATTATGTTTAAATGAATACTTAACTGTCTCTCCCACGAGGCTGCTAACTACTAGCCCCAGAAGGGTATGGCCATGTCTTATTCCAGTCTGTATTCCTGCAGCCTAACTAACGTGGTGTCCCCAGTGCTCCCTAAATCTTCTTAAGCTTCAACGCATTACCATTTTAATGTTCCAATCCTCAGTGAAGCTGAGGCTTTGCTTTCAGAGGAGACAGTCAACTAGGGGTCATTTCTTGTTTAGCACCTGACCATGTGTTGACAAACATTGTACGCTGTCTGTTGCAAAGTCAAAACATGTCCTCTCCGCACATGGAGTAAGCCGTTATTGGGGAATAAAAAATGATAATGACTGTTTTCAAGTAATGTGTATATGTAAGTGTCTGAACTGCTATTGTGGTTCTTTGTTTAGTGAGGAGGAAGCGTTTTCCTTAACCTTCCGTGGCTTTAGGTAGTCCTCATCATTTTCCTGCTTCCCATGTTCCTAGGATGAAGTCCCTGAGATCTGATTCTGGTGGGCATGCCTCGAATTTTTTATTTTTATTTTTTAAGAAAAAACTAAGTTTATTCTTGTCTAATGAAATTCACTAAGAGCCCAAGATGGCAAAGACCCACACATTCAGCAAACCCTTTTTTTTTTTTTTTTTCTTTTTTTGCGGTACGCGGGCCTCTCACTGTTGTGGCCTCTCCGGTTGCGGAGCACAGACTCCGGACACGCAGGCTCAGCGGCCATGGCTCACGGGCCCAGCCGCTCCGCGGCATGTGGGATCTTCCCGGACCAGGGCACGAACCCGTGTCCCCTGCATCGGCAGGCGGACTCTGAACCACTGCGCCACCAGGGAAGCCCACCAGGCTGTTTTGATCCCTCCACCGAGCACCCTGGCAGTGAGATGACCAAAACTAGCCTTCTATTATCTTCCAGCATCCTTACTCCCTTCGGGCGGAGTGGCCTCTCTAAGGCTGGTTCAGAACCATACTGCCAAAATGTCTTTCAAAGCCTCGGGATGGTGAGCTTCCTTCAGCAGTCACATGGGAATAAGTAGGTTCATGGAAGATCAAATGGTTCAAACGGAATAAAGCCTCTTCTAAGATCGTTTTCAAAAAGGGACACCAAAAAAAACTGGACAACAATTTAAGGGCCCGTTTAAAAGGCTTCTCCGTCAGGTTTAGGCTTCTCCTTTAAAAAAGACCTAAGAGGAGGGGCCCGATCAAGAGGTAAACTGGCGGAGAAGGGGCGAAGTGCAGGAGAAAGGGAGGCAGGTGGCTTAGGAGGGGACGGGCCGTGACAGGTGAACCGGGAGGACGGCGGGGCGCCCGCACGGGTGGCGGCGGGGCTGAGCCTGGGACTTACGCCGCCGGGAAGGAGGGCGCGAATAGAGCGCTGGGGTCACCGGCGAGCAGCGCAAAGGGGAAGACACGGAGCGGGAAAGGCTTGCGATGGGAACGGACTGGTTTCTACAGTTGCCCTTTTTCTTTTTTTTATTTTATTTAATTTTTTTATTAGTTTCTGCTTTATAACAAAGTGAATCAGTCATACATATACATCTGTTCCCACATCCCTTCCCTCCTGCGTCTCCCTCCCTCCCACCCTCCCTATCCCACCCCTCCAGGCGGTCACAAGGCACCGAGCTGATCTCCCTGTGCTCTGCGGCTGCTTCCCACTAGCTACCTACCTTACATTTGGTACTGTATATATGTCCATGCCACTCTTTCGCTTTGTCACAGCTTACCCTTCCCCCTCCCCATATCCTCAAGTCCATTCTCAAGTCGGTTGCCCTTTTTCCTCATGTAACTCACCAAGAAAATCACACCGAGAAGACGCGGGGAAGGAAAGGAAACGGGTAGGAGCGTCCACAACCCCACACCTCGGGGGCTCACCCGGGCCCCGCACAGCGGCCCATGCCTCGAATTTTTATGATCGTGGCCACATGGTCTGTTGGGTCTTAGGCTGTCATCAGCTTTTGTGCGGAGCCTTTGGTAGGTTTTAGAGGTGTGGGGGGAGAGCTCCATCTCGACCCTCGGGGAGCACTGCTTTCCCCCTACCTCAGGGGGCCCAATGATGTCTCTATTAATGAAAAGCATTCACTGCAGTGGCATAATTTTATGACTAGGTCAGTAGTTTGAGGATTCAGAGATGAATCTTAAAATATGGATTCCTTTCCTGCTAAGCTTCCACGGCTAGCACCCTGTTCTCCCTGCCTGCCTCTTTTGAGCTGGCTCCTTTATTAATCCCCAGGGACCAGGGTCTAAGAACTCAGGCAGGACAACTGCCTCTTGAGGCACACCTCAGCTCTGGCCCACTGTCCTGAGACAGTGATCTTGCTTCCTTATGCTCAGCCCCCTGTGTCCTCATTGGCTCAGCTGTGAGGAGTCTGCAGGTCCTCCTAATCCCCTCTTTAGGCCAGTTCTGTTATTGTGCACTTGACTGTGTGCTTGGAATTGTGCTAGAGGCTGAGGATACAAGTACTGAGGGCAGAGTACGTGCTTAGTGACCTTATCAAGGAGTGCTTTCCAATCAGATTTATTCCTATCAAGTGTACTATTTGAGTGAAACTGGAGAGTTCCATTCTGGTAAGTAATGGTAGAGCTAGGCGTGATGTGTAGCTCTTCTCCAACTAAAGCCTTGGTTTGTTGAGGTTTCTGTGACTATGTGTGTTTATTTAAGGAAATGGCAGTCTATCCTTCTTATTCATGCCCTCCAGTATTCACAGCCCCTCTGCTACTAGGGAACATTTTTGGCCTAGCATTTTTAAGATGCTAAAGTAAAAGAGCTGGCTTAAAAATGGTCCCAAGTGCTTTTCTGGGCACCATGAAGGAAGTGAGAGCATGGCTATTAGGGGAAGCTTGAAGTTGGTTAGCGTATAAGCAATGTGGGAAGATGTTGCTTTTAAGCCTTTGAAATGAAAAACAGAGACAGGAGTGAAATGGCCCTTTGCTAAGAGAAAAATGTTGAGGCATAAAAGGCACCAGAGATGAGAAACAAAAGTTGGACCCTGAGGAGGTTGGTAGAGATGGTAGTAATTCTATGTATGTTTTGGATGGGAGTTACCTGCTATCTATTGGCATCAGAGGTCACAGTGGAGTCCTCGATGTGGGTCTGAGATGTCAGAACTTCCCATACAGTTGTATTCTGGACACCCTAACCTATAATATACCTTCAGCCAAAAGAGATGTGCTACCAATGTTGCCATCCAAAGCCACTGTGTAGAACAGATATATCCCAGATGTCACTGTGTGTTAAAACATTTCTCTTTACTGTTTTTAAATAAATAGATCCACTCATTGATGTAAGCATGTATTTATGTGCATAGTTATATACATATTGCACTAAAATCTCACTAGTTGGGACATGGTGATTGACAGGGAAGCACTGTTTTAGGAAGCCCGGCGTGTAGTGTAGTGTGGGCAAGGAAACTCTTCTTATTGATCCCTTTGTCACTGATCAGTTATTTAATGTCAGGGAGAGAAGTTGGTACAGATTTAGAAAATAACCTTGTTGCTTTGTCAACTGAGATGGGTAACTCATTGAATCAGTAGTCATTTATGACAGCCCACAGTGTGCCGGGACATAGAGGTGAGTGACCCAGGCAGGGTCCCTGACCTCACAGAACATCACAGCATGGTATGATAATACTACCATCGAAGTATCGAGGGCTGAGAACACTTGGAGGAGGAGCAGATGACTTAGAATAGACCTCACAAAGGCTGCCTGGAGGAGGCGGGGCTTGAACTGTGTTGTGAAGGGTGAGCAGAGCACAGGTAGACCACGGGGAGAGGGAGAGGGGTTCCGGGAAAAGGGCTGAGCACACGGAGGCAGGTAGCCATGTGCAGTATCTGGGGGGCTGTGGGTGGATGGGGACTGCAGGCACTAAGGCTGCTTGGGGGGGAGTGACTGGGGATGAGGCTGCAGGGGACAGCAGGGGCCAGATCACAAAGGAAGTCAGACCATGACGGCTTTGAACAGCTCAGTTAGGAGTGGAGGTTCATCCTGAAATTGATGACTGGAGGCTTTGATTGACTTATGGGAGGAGGATGACACGGTCATCTCTCTACCTGGAAAGATCACTCTGGCTGTGATTTGTAGGAGGGAGTGTTTAAGGACAGGATGGAGGCAGGGGAGAGGTCAGGAGATAATCCCAGTGAAAAGGGGTGAGATGGCACATGCGAAAGTAAACTTTCATAAGTCAAGATTCTAATGGAAGATGCTATTAATTAAACTGACTGTTTATGAGGATGGTACAGTAAGCCAGGCCCTGGGAAAAGCAGTCAGACTGCTTTCAACTTGGGGGTAAAAAAAGGAAATGAGTAGAAGATGATAAAACAAGGCTCTGTGATATTCCTATATTTTATAGGGAGACAGTACAACGTAATGGTTAAGTACTAGAGCTTTGAAGTGTGACAGACTTGGATTTGATTCCGGGCTTGGCCTCTTACCAGATGTATGACCTTGGGCATGTTATTGACCCTCAGTTTTCTCATCTGTTGAGTGGGGTAATAATAACACATGACTCAAAGGGTTCTTGTGAGAATTCAGTGAGAATGTACATGTTAAGAACTTTTTAGTACCTAGTAAGTGCTGAGTAAATGGCCACTTTCTTATTTTTGTTATTTGTACTTAAAAGCCAGAAAGGTAGTAGAAAAGGCACAGCACAGGTGTTTATGGGGCTTGAGTTGACAGGAAACGAAGCTGTAGTCTCCTTCTGACAGCTAGTGCACAATTTTCAGGGCTCTTGGAAAAGATCTGTGTCATAAGCAAATTTATGCATGATACCAGTAAAACTGGGGATCCCCAGAGAAGTGAATTCACAGACCTGTTTGCCTTCCACTGTGTAACAGGACGAGAGAGAGAGAGAAAGAGAGAGAGAGGTAGATAGATTATGGAAGGGAGAATTATATTTGGGAAGATGAAGAGATTGGTCTAACTTCTTAGCCTTTCTAAGCCTCATTTAAAAATGACATTCAACTGCAAGCTGACAGCCCGTGTAACTAGCATGCAGAAATTTTTTTTTTTTTTTTTTGCGGTACGCGGGCCTCTCGCTGTTGTGGCCTCTCCCATTGCGGAGCACAGGCTCCGGACGCGCAGGCTCAGCGGCCATGGCTCATGGGCCCAGCCGCTCCGTGGCATGTGGGATCCTCCTGGACCGGGGCACGAACCCGTGTCCCCTGCATCAGCAGGCAGACTCTCAACCACTGCGCCACCAGGGAAGCCCCCAGAAATATTTTTAAAAGTTGGGCCAACACTTAAAAATGGGAGATTTTACTCAAAAATAGAGATTCCTGGATTCTGTTTAAAAAAATCAGAGGATCTGGCCAACCAGGTTCCTTCTCCTTCAAGGGCACAAGGGCTGCTGCCCGTCTTGGGTGAAGAGTCAGTTTTCGAGTTCTCTCCAGACCCATCACTCCGGGGTCTGTGCTAGTCACTTATGACGGCCTCACTTCTCTTACATGTAACTGGACTGATGCAGTGGTTTCTAAAATCCTTCGTAAATTTACAAACCCATAATTCTGTGAAAAACTAAATATGTTCTAGAAAAAAATGTACGGATTGGGCAGAGCCCAGGTATGAATGTCCTTTGTGAAACTGGTTTTTCTGTTCTGAATGCGGAACATTCAGAGGTCTAAAACCATTCCCTAGGGTTTGGCAGCAGGGTGGAGGTGAAGCAGTGTGGAGGCCGGGGAGTGCGGGGGAGAAGAGGGTGGAGTAAGGAGAAGAAGTTTGTGATGACCTCAGGACCCCAGTCTACTGTGCTCCTGCAGAGTTTGAGTTGAGAGACAGTGTGGAGGAGGGTCTGCTGGGTAGGGCCACCGGAATATAGATTGTGTTTTCGAAGTGGCTGATTTATCAGGTGCAAGCGGAGCACAGACAGCTCTGTGCTGTCCTTCCTTCTGTCACAGTCCTCTGGCACTCCTCTCTTTCCTCCTCTGACACCCCATCATCCCCTGGCAGCATTTGCCGCCTCCCCCACCTGACTCTCCCACGCTTTCCTGGCAGGTTCACCAAGAAACAACCGGGTCTCCATGGCAACGTGAAGACAGCTGAAAAATGGCCGCTAAATGCAGCTGCCCCTCATTTAATATCGACTCTGGCGCTGACAGAACAGATAATGGGCAATAACACACCATTATGTTGTGGGAAAATGAAATGCTTCAGCAGAAGGCTGTCATGCTGGGGGGATTTATTTGTTACTGTACCGGCCCAGATTTCTCTTTACTTCCCTTCCTTTCTTTTTATTCCTCCTTTCTCATGGCAGAGTTTTTTTTTTTTCTCTCTGCCTTATTTCTTTCCCATTCCTCTCTTCTATAGCTTCTCTTTTTGTGCTTCTTTCCATTTTCCCTCCTTCTTTTCTTCCCTCTCTGAATCACTGATGAGTATATATGAAAGCATACATATATAATAGTAACAGCAATTATTTGCATAATGACGTACAAGTTACAAAAATTTACAAATATGTCTCCTTTTTTCATTTGGATGATGAGACAACTGTGTGAGATGAGTAAGGCTTGGTTGCTGATATTTATTTTACAGATTTTAAAAAGGGCTCAGAGAAGTTGAACCATTTGCCCAAGGTCAGGTAAGCAAGTTAAATGTCAGAACCTTCATTCCAACCCAGATTTCCTGGCCTGTAAAGAGGGTTCTTTCCTCTTTACTTAGTGGAAACTTCAGCGTTACCAATCTCTACTCACTTTATCAGGGTCCTGTTTCTAACTGAGTCATCCTCAGCCCCAGAACAAGGCCCCCAGGCTTTGGGACTTAGAAGGAAGGTCTTTAGATCTTTGCTTTAACAGCCTCTTGCAGATCCTGCCTTGGGCTGTTGATAAGTGTGGATTTATGTTTGTTTTTGTTTTTATTTTTTTAAATCCAATACACCTCTATCTGCTTAGTACCTATCATTGTATCATTGTGTAATCACATAATCTTGGCACACAGAAGGGACACAGTGTACTCTCTGAATTGAAAATGGGGGCATTTTGGTGGGTGTCAGCTTTCCCTTTTGCCAAAAGACCACACAGTACATTGAGAACCAACGGGCATCACTGATGGGCTTGGAGCCCTCCTCTAAGCTGTTGCCATCGATTAAGATTTCTTTCTTAGACCTTCTTGGTTGGATCTACATACAGCTCCCGTCTTGTCTTTTTTTAAAATTAATTAATTAATTAATTTTTGGCTGAGTTGGGTCTTTGTTGCTGCCCACGGGCTTTCTCTAGTTGTGGCGAGCGGGGGCTACTCTTCATCCCATCTTGTCTTGAATATTATCTAGTGGACTCTGAAGTATAGAGAGATCTGGGATCAAGTTCCTGAGTTCATTTGGTCTTGGGAGGTTTACAAATAAAACAAGAATGGATATTTGAATTATGTTTTCGTTTCTGGTAATGGTGGATGAGGAACGAACTGAATAACATAAAATGTATGTGGACATCTAGAGGAGGTACAGTGTATGTAATAAATATAGTGGCTTTTTAATCCTAGGAAAGAAGCCTTTGTGCTGATAAAGAGAGCAATGCTTGTATTTCACAGCAGGGGTTTTTAACCTAGGATCTCTGAACTCCTTAAAAA
Organism: Hyperoodon ampullatus; assembly: GCF_949752795.1. Taxonomy (NCBI): domain Eukaryota; kingdom Metazoa; phylum Chordata; class Mammalia; order Artiodactyla; family Ziphiidae; genus Hyperoodon; species Hyperoodon ampullatus. The sequence continues at coordinate 155,827,687 of NC_136916.1, forward strand.
CGTATGCAAAATTTTGTATGGACACGGCGGTACAGTGTAGTGGTTCAACACACCAGCTTTGGCAATACCAACGTCTTTGCCTTGCCACTTGCCAGGTCTGTAGCTTTGGAAAAGTTACCCTCATGAGGTGTTGAATTTTTCAACTTGTCTGTGACTCAAACAAGAATTGCTGTTTTGTATTGTTCCTCTTCTTTCTGTCTGTGATTTTTTCTTTCTTTTTTTTTTTGAATTCCTGCATGCTGAAACACTTCCTGCAGAGTCTATTCTCTGGAAGGCAGACCCATTTTTAGCCGTGGAAATTCAAATAGGCCTCTGGAAAAATGCTCTCCAGGTGGTGAGGAAGCTAAGGAAATCAGGCTGCTAAAATTATGGACAGTCTCTGGTTGCTGCTGCTTAGTTTCAGTGCCTGTGCAGTTGTATACTGTGGATGGTTCCTTAGAGTGAAAGGAACCTTCATGGCATATCATGCAATCATGGAATGTTAGAACTGGCAGGAGACAGAGATTTTTCCACTTCTACGGTCTCTCTGTCCAAGTCCTCACTGCATGTAAAGCAACTCCTTGGCCAAAGACTTCCTTTGCTGACCGACCCCCTTGCTATATTGTCTCTCTGCCCCCTTTAATTCGCTTGATTGCTTTAAGTTCTTAAGTGGATTTACTGCCATCATTTACCTAAGGGTGTATAATCTAAAAATAGAAAACATTTATTCAGTATTTATACTATTTTAGTAGTTGTATTTTCTTTTCAAAAAGCAAACTTGGCTGGCTCATAAGATGCGTGCTTTGAGGATTGAGAAATATTTGTAAATGTTTTATTTTAATAAATTTTAAAATTAGATTTTAGCATTTAGAAGACTGTTTAGAAATTGCCCTATCAGATTTTGTTGTTCATTATTCAAAGAAATGTTAGAATCGTAAGCTCTTTCTCCAGCTGTTGGAATTTTGGAACCTCCAAGACAATTGCAAATCTAAAGTTAGCCAGAGATAAGGGTGTGCAGCCTTATACCAGAGGAAGAGTTGTCTCATGGCCCATGAGCTTTCTTCCATAGGAAAGGCATGTGGCTAGCCAGAGAACTGAAGGCTTAGTTTTTATATCAGGCAGAAGAGCCAAGAGCTGGGCTAGAGACAGCAAGTAGAATTAGTGGAGGATGTTGGAAGTAGTCAGTCATGCTCTGAGGTGGGAGGGCAGCAGCAGGGACAGAAGTTCCCCCAAGGGAGGCCAGAGAAGGAAATCCTAACAGACTAGCTTAGGAGACCAGATCTTTTAGGGCTTAAGCAAGAGCCTCAAGAGAATGCAGGGGAATCGAATGTACTCTTAAACCAGAAAAGCATGCTCAGACATCACAGTTCTTAGGGACCTAACATTTCTTAGTAGCTTCATTAAAGCATTGGTGAAATAACTGATGTTCATCAAGATCATAAAATACTAGACTCTTTGGGTCGGATGGATCTTAGACGTCATCTAGCTCTGGGCTACTCAAAGTGTTCCCTGCAGATCAGTGCTGTCCAAGACTATTACTCATCCATAAGAATAAAATATGGAAACTGAGGGCTTCCCTGGTGGCGCAGTGGTTGAGAGTCTGCCTGCCGATGCAGGGGACACGGGTTCGTGCCCCGGTCTGGGAAGATCCCACGTGCCGTGGAGCGGCTGGGCCCGTGAGCCACGGCTGCTGAGCCTGCGTGTCCGGAGCCTGTGCTCCGCAACGGGAGAGGCCACAACAGTGAGAGGCCCGCGTACCACAAAAAAAAAAAAAAAAAAAAAGGGAAACTGAGAGGACCGTTGAGACACTTTGATAGCATCTCCATTTTGGGGCGCATCCAGGTCAGTGGACTGGCCTCATTGAACAGGGTGTCAACCAGTGCATTGTTTTCAAACTCACCTGGTGAGTCACATGTGGCATGAGCTACTAGTTCTTTGCTGTAGGGCAATGTATTGGCCTGGATTGATTGAAAATTTAAGAAACAAACAAAAACCAAAATTGGTTCCTCACCACAAAGACTTGGAAAATCCATGATCTAGTTAAAGAACCTTGTTTTACATAAGAGAAGATAGAGGATTTATCTAACAAAGTCTAGAAAAGATAGTGGCAGAACCACAATAATACTGTACCAACAATTTTTTTTTTAATTAAGAAAACTATGCCCAACATACTCTGTTTTCTAACACAAGGAAAGCATGCAATACATTTTAGAAATATTTCATTAAAAATATTAAACATTCGAAGTCTTTGGGCTTTTAAAGGTTTACCCTTTCCTCCACAGAGTCCCCATTTCAAGTGAGGTTTTGCTCTGTATAGAGACACAACTGTACCACCCCACAGAAAACATTTTACACTCAAAGTTTTATTGCTCTCTTGAGGCATTATTTTGTTTCTGGGAACTCTTAAAGAATATAGGGTCACGCTAAATGGCAATTTTTTGGGTCAGTTTTGCCCAAGGCACTCTCTAATAGTGAACTAGGTACTGAAACACCTTTTGTGGGCCCTTCTGATGCAGTTTGGGGCACTATTGTGATAATAGTCTAGATGGGGGCTCCACAACTAATGGAATGCTAGGGGCCTCAAAGCATGTCTAAGCCTCCTTCAGTGCCCAGTTTATTCCACCGAATGGTGTGGGCCCAGGTAGAGCAGAGCCTAGATGTGCCCTTTGGACACCCCTGTACCCACTTCCATGAGGTTCATGGACAGATAAAACAACAAATGGCTGGACACTTCTCCCACTGCCCTGCTTAGGTTAGACTGGTTTTCTCTTACGGGTTGAGGTTTTGAACCAGCTGGAAGTAGAGACTATCATGGTTGTCACAACACCACACCTGTTTTACAGGTGAGCTAATAAGAGTATCTCACCTGTAAAACATTACACTTTTATCTCATTGGGTCCTCACCATAATCCTATAGAATTGGCAAGACAACTACTATTAGATACTTTGTTTTAAGGAAGGACGATAAAGGCCTCAAAGAGATGAACAGATGCTGATTTTATCCCCAAACTAAAACTCAAATCCACCCACATGTGTCCTTCTCCATTGTCACTGTCCGATTCTACACCACCATCATCCGTCACCTGGACAATGGTGGAAGCCTAGCAACAGTCTCCTTGCTTCACTCTTAGACCTTCCAATTGATTATTTACATAAATGTCAGAGTGCTTTTTTAAAAAAGTATAAATCATATAATATCACTGTAAGCTTAAAATCCTTTCATGGTTCCTATATATTTTTTAGATTAAAGTCCAAACTTTGTGGCAAGGTTTGCAAAGCCCACCACGATCTAGCACTTGACCACCTTTGCAACCTCATCTTATGCTGCTCTCCCCTTACTCCTGATCCATTGGCCCCAACAGCTTTCAGACTCCTCAGGCTCTTGCCCTTGCCAATCTCTCCTTTCCCATCCTCCCAATGGCTAACTTGTGGTCATTTGCATTTTTAATTCCGCTTCCTCAAGAGGACATCCCTGAATCTTCAGTCTAAATGAGCCCTTCCCACTTTCTCTTTGCTATTATACCAGCCTGATCTTGTCTTCACAGAGCTTGACACAGTTCACAGTTACGTTCACCTGTGGGCCTCTTTGTTTGAGGGCTGTCTCCCTCACCTGACTGCAAGGTTGATGAGGACAAGATCCAAGGAAACTTGGTTTACCAGCGACTGTTCAGCACATAGCTCACTGCCTGCCTCAGAGCCGGACTGCTATACATATTTGTTAAATAAAAAGGGGGAGGGCTTCCCTGGTGGCGCAGTGGTTGAGAGTCCACCTGCCGATGCAAGGGACATGGGTTCGTGCCCCGGTCCGGGAAGATCCCACATGCCACAGAGCGGCTGGGCCCGTGAGCCATGGCCGCTGAGCCTGTGCGTCCGGAGCCTGTGCTCCGCAATGGGAGAGGCCACAACAGTGAGAGGCCTGCGTACCGCAAAAAAAAAAAAAAAAAAAAAAAGGGGGTGGGGGAGGGGGTGATGATGGGCCGAAGAAGGCACAGATGGGCAAGGGTAGTGTGAGGCAGTGCCACTCTGCCTCTGAAATGATTCCTAATTCCCTTTGGTTTTGTTCTTACTTAAAACACGACCAAGGGTCCTGGAAGAGCATGCAGCTGAACACGTAGTGGGAGCTTAGTACACGTTTGAATACATGAACCAGTGTGTAATGAAAGAATGAATGGTATGTATGCATCAGAACAGATTCCCCTGCTGGGCTTTCTTTATGTATATGGTGTTAGAATATCACTGTCCCCAAGTTGCACTATCCTCTTCCCTGCTTTCAGTGGACCAGAGACCCCCCCTCCCCTGCGCCCACTGCTGCACTTGAATCAGATAGCCTCTGACCTATCATTTTCCCTTTCTCTTGCCACTGCAGAAGTCTGTTCTGAGTGAGGAAGCAGCTTGGTTATAAAACAAAGGCTCTCTGTGCATCCGGAGCCTGTGCTCCGCAACGGGAGAGGCCACAACAGTGAGAGGCCCGCGTACCACAAAAAAAAAAAAAAAAAAAAAAAAAAAAAAAAAAAAAACAAAGGCTCTGATTTTTTTTTTCCTGAAAAATACCATCAGGACGAAGGCTATGATTAATACACATAATTGAAATAAATGGCAGCTAACTGCAGAAAACCATCTCCCAGCTGTTGGAGGAAGGAAATTGCCGACAGCCGGTTCCCATTGAGTGGCTAGCAAAGGAGAGGAGCCGGTAGGAGCAGGAGAGGCTACACATCACCATCCCGCAGCGCTCCAGGGCTGCTGCTTTTGCCACATCACCATCCCGCAGCGCTCCAGGGCTGCTGCTTTTGCCACATCACCATCCCGCAGCGCTCCAGGGCTGCTGCTTTTGCCAGAGATGCCCTGAGGGCTCTGTCTCATGTGTGAGCTTCTCCATCAAATTGTAGTGTCATCGCTTTTTAGGGCTGGGGCTTGGAGCTGGGCTTTCTATGTCTGGGGATGACTTGGCAGTAGGTATCTCTGTCCTACAGAATGGGCTTTTAGAATCCTTCTGTCGCCGGCAGCATTACTGCAAACCCCAGGCTGAATCTCCTTATAAGGAGACAAGATGCTTCTTGACCTGTGTCATTACCTTCTTCTCCCCTTTCCTTGTTCATCCGTCCTATGCCAGTGGGATGGGGAGAGCAGTGGGGAGGAAGAAGATCTGGATTCTTGCTATGAGTCTGCTCTGTGATCCCGACAGACCTTTCGCCTTCCTAGGCCTTAGTCTGCTCAGTCTATGTAATATGAGATATCAGACTGGAAGATTTCTGTCCTCTCAGTTCTAAGAGTCTGTTAGAAAAAAAAAAAAAAAGATATACTTACAAATTATAAATGTATATATATTACATTTATCTATCTATCTATCTAGATTTTTATCTCCTACTGCCTTTCTTCTCAGCCCACTGTTTTACATTTAGCACCCCAAGAGTTATATGGCCCTTGTGACAGTGTTAATATGTGTCTGGCTAAACTAGTACCTAGATCAGGTGAAGGACTTTATGAACACATAAATCAGAAGACAAGAAACCTGAAGCTAGACATTCACCCAGCACACCCACACCATTATTACCAAGAATGTGAGTGCGGAACTCAGGCCTGTACATGCTGGGAAGTCAGCTGAAGGACAGTGTCGGCAGCACACCAGCTTTGGAGTTCAGTGCACCGCAATTGCCATCCCTCTGGAAGATCGTGTGCTCTGTGAATGCTGATCCTGGAAGTGCAGGCTCTGAACATCAGGGCCTAGAGAACAGCTGGGAGAGAATGTTCTCCCAGAAGAGCTCTCCTTTGTGAGCTCCCTCCGTGTGCTCTATGCTGTTTCGTCGTCTCTTTTTATCCTCAAACAATCCAAGAAGTAACGCTCTCTTCCTTCTATGAATAAGAAAACTGAGGATCAGGGATATTAGCTGCTTTTATTCAAGGTTCCCCTGTTAGTTTGCAGGCATCAGTAGTAACATTTTTTTAGTGCTTTAGTGCCAAAGAAGAAAAACCAATTTCTTTCTTCAAATAGAAGAGGACTTCTGGAGGGGTTAAATGGGGAATATAGCATTATTAGAACTTCAGGAATTTTGCTTCTCTCTCTGCCCTCTGGTTATCCTTGTGACTTTCATGTGTGACACCCTAATGCAGTGGCTGTGTTCTACCAGTCAATTTTGGAACCTTATATAATGGACCTTTAAACCCATTACTGTTGCAACCAAGATTGTCTCCTTGAGGAATTCCATCAGAGAGGGAGGGGCATTATCCAGAAGCCAGAAGTCTTCGCCTGCTGCTTGCATTTTCCACAGAGCTCCTCCTCTACCTCAGTTGAGAGTCATAGGATGTTAGTGAGATCAAAAGCCATTGAGCATTGGGGAAAGGTCGAGGACCCCTGCCCTCTCGTCACACCTTTTCATATGGATGACCCTGCTTCTAAAATTATATTTTGAATTTTCCACTTATTCTCACTGCTATGGACTGAACATCTGTCCTTCTTCCCCCAATCCCTCAAATTCATATGTTGAAGCCCTAATGCCCAATATGATGGTATTTGAAGGGACTTGCCTGGTGGTCCAGTGGTTAAGAATCCACCTTCCAATGCAGGGGACATGGGTTCAATCCCTGGTCGGGGAACTAAGATCCCACGTGCCGCGGGGCAACTAAGCCCGTGCATTGCAACTACTGAGCACGCGGTCCACAGCTAGAGAGAAGCCCACGAGCCACAGCAGAGGATCCTGCATGCTGCAATGAAGATCCCGCGTGCCGCAACTAAGACCCAATGCAGCCAAAAATAAATAAATATTTTAAAAAATGATGGTGTTCGGAGATGAGACCTTTGGGAGCGATCAGGTTTATACAGGGTCATGAGGGCAGAGCCCCCGTGGTGGGATCAGTACCTTCAAAGAAGAGGAAGAGAGCACACTTTCTTTCTCCATCATGTGAGGATACAGCAAGAAGATGGCCACCTGCAAACCAGGACCTTGATCTTGGACTTCCCAGCCTCTAGAACTGAGAGAAACAAGTGTCTGTTGTTTGACGCCACCCAGTCTATGGTATTTTGTTATAGCAGCCCACGTTGACTAAGACACTTGCCTTGTAGGTGAAAGAGGGCTAGGAGATATCTTACAGGCATGGGATTTCTTATTTTTATTCTCTTGGGAATCAGTTAGCAAGTTGGCATACTGGTGGTAGGGCCTGAAGAGAGGAGTAAAACACCAAGTGCATTTGAAACAATTCCAACTTTGAGACACTTTTTATCATTTCAGACAAATGAAGATAGAATGTTTACTGAGGTGGTGCCCTGGCCGTTTACGTAATATTTGGATAGCACGGTTCTTAGCTGCATGCAGATAATGTGTTAGATGGCTAGAAAAATAACCTGCTTGAACTGCTTCTGATTTATTCCCCCTCCCTCTCATGTCTTTGTTCACAGTAAGCACATCAATATAGAGCAGCTAGGAAATGAACATTTCTTTATGAGAGGTACAGGTGGGTTCTGGTGGACGCTACTGCATCTCAGAATAGCAGATATGGCAGAAGGGGGAATCATTGAAAAAGCAGGCCCACCCTTTCCCAGAGTGGATGGTGGTGGTGTTTGTTGGTGTCTGGGAATCAGAATATGGAGGAAGATGAGAGGACTGTCTTAGTTTATGGTTGGAGATTACATTGAAAGCCAAGTAAGATGATCATGATGATGATGATGATTTGTCAAATGGTTACTATATGCCAGGCTCTGCTCTAAATGCTTTACATGTGTTCATTTGTATCTCACCACAACCCTAGGTGAGACTTGCTGTTATGGTGTTATTACACCCATTTTATAGGTGTGGAAACGGAGGCTTAGAGAGTTTAAATAACTTCCCAAGTTCACATCGGTTAACCATGAGGGTCAGGATAAGAGCTTTCCTCAACTCCCAGCGAGATACTGAACAAGTTAAGAGTCTCCATCAGTTTGGGAAGGACTGTGATTCTGAAAGTTCTCATCTTTCTCTCAACTTCAGAAAGACCTGCCAGTATTTTAAAGGAATGTTTAATTCCTTTGAGTTATAAGCTGTCAGAGTAAGGAGGAACATGGGCTTGGGTGGAGATTGAATCTGAGTCATGTTCAGTCTAGTTCCTGAACTAGAAAGGCAGAGAACTAACAACATTTAGAGGAGATATGTTTTGGAGCCCTATTTGCTCTTGCATTGTCCCCCAGTTATGTGAAGCACCTAGAAAAATTTCTTTCTGTTTTTCAGATGAGAAGCATGAAGAAATGAGTTAGCATTTTCTTCTCCTTAATAAAATCCCTTAAGTGTTGACTTCACTAATTATGTATTTTCCTAATTTAGTTATGTTAAGCTAAAATTTACCTTTGAACATTGTGGGTTGGGGAGGATTTATAAAACAAAATGAGAAAATGGCTATTCTGTGGGGTCGGGTCAGTAAATTAGTACCCATCCCAGCTACTTCAGAGCAATTATTTGTATTCAAGTAACAAGTGCACTAATTTCAAAAGAATATCCATTTTTAAGTCTCTTGCAAGATTCTCACATACATATAGCAGAGCTCTTTCTTCCCTTATATCCTTGGAGATAATAAATGAGCATTTCTTTCAAAAAGCATTTGTTAATTTTTAAAATTCAGTCATACTGATCTTTCTTCCAATTAGGATGAATTAGTGAGATTTTATTCTGTTACATTGTGTGTAAGTACTGTTGTCCTCATTTGAATCATTAGCTTTTACCTCAATGCCGTCTGTTTTGGTTGATGCATTTGCTTACGTCTGTTATTTGCGATAGCATTTAGGAAGCTGACACTTTTGAGTGAGGTGGACTGATCTCTGAAATGAATTTGGACATTTGGACACTTATGACAGTGGGGTTGGCACTATACGGGTGGTAGACTCTTACAGATTTAAATACAGAGTTTATACTTACAGCCTATTAGTTCTAAAACATTGGTCCTCTGAGATGAGACTTTTCTGGTTGGCAATAAAATACTTCATTTTGCAATTTAAAGTTAAAAGGTGAAATGGGATGGAGCTGGGTCGATGCCCTATGGTCCTTCTGAATTAGTGATTACTTGGAAATCCCCACCCCCCAAGAGATCCCAGGATGAACAACTTTTTAATTTTATTTATTTATTTATTTATTTTTATGGTACGCAGGCCTCTCACTGTTGTGGCCTCTCCTGTTGCGGAGCACAGGCTCCGGATGCGCAGGCTCAGCGGCCATGGCTCACAGGCCCAGCCGCTCCGCGGCATGTGGGATCTTCCCGGACTGGGGCACGAACCCATGTCCCCTGTGTTGGCAGGCGGACTCTCAACCACTGCGCCACCAGGGAAGCCCTGAACAACTTTTGAGATAGCATTCACTGCACTCAATTCTTACCCAAGACAAAACCCTTGCGTGACTTAGGACAATGAACAGACATGTTTCAAAATGGTGATGGCACAAGTATTGAAAGGATACTTTGGTATATCTCATTCACTTTCTGTAGGCGTTTTGTTCTGTGATGGTTAATTTATCATGTGAAATTCAGTTGATTTATCTTGTGGTCCTGCAGAAGCCTTTCACTGTGGCCAGAGGACATGCCTGGGAATCTGGGGCCTGGGAATTCCCTCAGAGGATTTTTCTCTCTTCCTTTTGGCCTCACAAAGTAATCTTGAGCTTTGGGAAAAAAATCCTAGGAGAACTGAACAGCCTTCTGCTGACTTCCCCACTCTCTTGGAGCTTATAAACAGCACAGCTTTTATGGTACAAGACCTCCTCCCCCCGCCCCTCCTCTCCCATGAGTGCAGGATGATTTGGGTACAGAGCAGGGAAGGCGCTCGGGGTTATTAGCAAGTCCTCTTCTTCCCCCAAGGCCACGAGCTCACAAGATTTGTAGGAGAAATGTTCTGGATTGTGTATTTCTTTCTTTTTTTTTTTTTTGTGGTACGCCGGCCTCTTACTGTTGTGGCCTCTCCCATTGCAGAGCACAGGCTCCGGACGCGCAGGCTCAGCAGCCATGGCTCACGGGCCCAGCCGCTCCGCGGCATGTGGGATCCTCCCAGACTGGGGCACGAACCCGTGTCCCCTGCATCGGCAGGTGGACTCTCAACCACTGCGCCACCAGGGAAGCCCTGGATTGTGTATTTCTTGACCTTTACATATTTTTATCTTTTAAACTTTGCAAGGCAGAAGCTTTGTCTTAGAAATTGTTGTTCTTTTGTACTAAGATCCTTTGAAGTAGCTGATATGACTTGTTTTAATATTTAAAGTGTAATTTTTCGTAGGCTGCTAATAGTGAGCATTACTGTTTATTAATTACTTACTAATGACCCCAGCACAGTGCTAAAGGCTTTCCATATATTATGTCATTTAGCCTCGACAGCAAGCCTATGACTTACAAGTTATTATTTTTTTCTGATTTGCTGATGAGTAAACTGAGGCTTAAGGAAGTTAAGTAATTTGCTGAAAAATCAGATGACTTCTAAGGAGAGGTGGGATTCTGTCTGACTCCAAAGCTTGAGCAATGTTTCAGCACTGCCTGTTTTAAAAAAATATATTCTGTTATGTTAACCCTATGTTTTCCTTATTACTGGGCTACAGAACTCAGATTTCATGAGAATTTGTGGTTCTGATCTCTCGAATTCTTCAGTAGCCTTGATTATTGACCCTTCTCTCTTTCCAGTAGAGAGGAAGAGTTGTTTTAAAATGGGTGTCTGTTTACTTAAGAAAGGCCTTTGGCTATCTCTAAAGTGTGGAAAATTCTTTTTGTCCACCAACATGTGAATACTCTCAAATTGTTAGTTGATTTGTTTGCTGACATGTTTTAGTCCCCCTCCCTTTATGTAGAGAGCATAAAGGACTGGCTATAGTAGATTCCATTTTCTACACTAGCACACATGCCCCTCCCTGTGCAACTAGGGGAATAACAAGAACATGATTGGAAAGGAGGTTCATGGTTATAGGGCTGGACACCCAGTGGGCATATAATGAATCCTTGATTATTGTGCCTTCTCCTTGGCTTTCAGCCCATGTAGATTTTCTCTGGGCTGTAGCTGAGAGCTGACACCTGCAGATTTGTTTGCTTTACATATGTAGCTAATAGTCAAAATGCTTTCTCCACCTCACATGGAGGCAAGGCAAGCATTATGCAGAGTCAGAATTGACAGTTGCTAGGAGATGGGGTTTGAGGGACTCTATGGAGTTACCCCAACCAAAAACAAAATAGTCCTTCCAAAGCCTGAAATATCCCAATTGGGGCTTGATTCCATTGGATTGAGCGATACACCTTTCTTAAAGAAATGCAATTTTTTCTCACATGGAGGGGTAACTGTTATGTCCCTAACATAATATTATAATCTTTGGTGCCCCCAAAGGATATTAAATCTAATAAGTAAGATGCATTATGCTTTGTCAAGGAAGGTTAGGGTTGTGTTCTTGTTTTTTGTTTGATTTTTTTGTTTTACAGTTTAGCCTTTGATTGATAGGACAGTAGGGATGCCAATATCACATGCCAAAGGAAAGTCACTGGCAACCTCCTTGCTCTTTCCAGGGAGGCAAGCACCTTTTCCACTTAGCCTGGATTGCCTGCATCTGGGAAGGACTCAGACAAAGAAGACCCTACATGCAGGAGCTGAAGGGAGCCTTTCTTACCTCCAGACCTGCAGGATACAGTTTATTCCCCCACAGGAAGTGAAGCAGGAATGATTCTTGGCAGTCGGCCATAGCTTTAGAACTTCCTCAAGCCTGAATCCCTGGGAGCCTGAAGTAGGCTTTGAGGCTTCAGATGAGGCATCGAGTGATTGATCTCACTCCATGTGTGCATGAGGCTTGAGGTTACCCGGTGAGGCAGTACAGGGCGGGGGTAAAGAGTGAAAGCTTTTGGGTCAGCGGAACCTGGTTTTGAGCCCTAATGCTGCCTCTTACCAACTGAGCCACCAAAGACAGATTACAAAGCCTCAACCCTCATGTCTGTAGAACAAAGACTACGAGAGCGCTTGCCCCTCAGAGTTGTGATAGACCAGAGAAGGAGGTGAGCGTGGTGCTCAGCGCATGGCCAGACCTCCAGAACCAGTTGCTGCCATTATTATTAAACAGTGAAAAGCTAAGTATAAGGAAACAAACCGCTTGGAGTTACTGCACCTGGGGAACCACTTAGAACCCTGGGAAAAGGAACTTGACCTCCAGAAACACTCAACTTTTCTCAGATTCACTTCCTTGGTATAGCTTGTTAGATGGGGAATTCTAACCATAGTGTGTAGGTTTCCTTCACTTCTCTAACCAGGGGTGTCACCCTGTCTGCGTAGTTCGTGTCATGTTCAGTATGGACAGAGAAATGAAATGCATCTTTCACAAGTCTGCAGAAAACAGTCATCATGGGCCTTCCTAAAATGTCCAGAGTTAAACAGGTGTATCATTGTTTTTCCCCTTCAAAATCAATGTCAAAACTTAAGAAAAGAATTTTCTTTTGTCTGTAGACACGTATGTTTGTTTGCAATTCAATCACAAAATACTGAGAATGCTCTGATCTCCCTGTGGATGGATGAATATATTCATCTCCCCAAAGGTGTTTTAAAGTCAGTGTCAGATAAAGTTATCCATGTATTTCAGAGATGGGAAAGGGATGCTGTTTTCCAGGCAGGAATGATACAAAAAGTGTGTTTGTGGAGACTTCAGAGGCCCTTGAAGGGTCGGTCTGAGGCTGTTGCCAGGTGGTGGGCTCATCTGTGTTACTGAGACAAGGGGCTTCTCTTTCACAGAGCCCCTGGACCACTTGTAATGCTTGTCAGGGCTCGAGGAGAGTGGAGAGACATTTTATATATCACCAGCTATTGCATGCCATCACTTCTTCTTCTCTGGTCCTCTTTATTTTCCCCCACCAGCATGGTTTCTCAGATTTATTAACAGCCTTTTCAATGACTTCTGCAGCCATCAGGAAGAGAAATAAAGAGGCCTGGGAGAATCTGATCTTCTTGTGCTTGTCCCTCTTTACTGTCTTGGTTTTTCTTTTGCTTCCCCTCCTTTTTTTTTTTCTTTTCTTTTTAAGAAAATTTGATGTTGCTCCTTTGCATTAAGCTACAGTTTCTTTCCCCCTCCTTCCTCCTCTTTTTACTGCTTTTAATTGTTTTGGTGCTTTTGTTTTTCCCTGGACCTGAGAACGAGGGGAGAGGTCAGCTGGCAGAAGAGGGGCTGTACACCATTGATAAGGCTTTCAGGAGATTGCATTGAAGTCATTAAGCAGCATTCCCTCCCTGAAGTCCTAGAGTCTCCACTGCTGCAGGGGGAAGAGAAAAGGAAGCTCAGAGAGTAGAAGAGGTAACCCACATCGAGGGAGTGGCTTAGCCATGAGACCTCTGAGCAGCACACTGCTTACCCAGAGCCCTTCTCCAGGGATAGGTATTGCCCAGTGCCAGCTCTTGTGACTCTGGGACATTGATGTAAATGTGCATCTGGATGAGACACACATGCAGGAGGCCTTGGAGAAAGGACTCAAGTGAGAGTTAGGCATCCAGCATCCTGGAGATCAAAGTTCTGGAGTTTTCCCTTCTGTTATCGGGTTCATGTGTCCACCCCATAGTTATTTCGCAACTAACTCACTTATATAAAAATCAGAGGGCTTCCCTGGTGGTGTAGTGGTTGGGAGTCCGCCTGCCGGTGTGGGGGACGCGGGTTCGTGCCCCGGTCCGGGAGGATCCCGCATGCCGTGGAGCGGCTGGGCCTGTGAGCCACGGCCGCTGGGCCTGCGCGTCTGGAGCCTGTGCTCCGTGGCGGGAGAGGCCACGGCAGTGAGAGGCCTGCGTACCGCAGGAAAAAAAAAATCAGAAAGCCTGGATTTTGGTCTTGCCTCTACTGATAATTCTTTTGGACAAACACTGAACTGTGCTAGGCTTGTAAAAAGTAGAAAAATGTGATTTCAAAGTACCTTCCATCGCCAATGGCTAGATTTCACCTTACCAATTCTACCTGCCAGTGAGAAGCAGTGAGAAGCATATCCTTCCTCAGACATGGATGTGAAAACCAGTTAATTCCTTTTTCCCTCAGTGCCTTGAGGTTAACCCAAAGTCAGGGTTCTGTATAGCCTGTCCGTCAGGAAATTCATGGTGTAATACTACAGAGCATTTAAAGAAATGGTGGATGTCTTCTGGAATGGGGAAAGAAGGGAATAAATTATATGAATAATAATACCATCGGGTTGCGTAATTCTCTGTGTGTTTTCAAAGCCTGTTTACACTTCAGAATGACCTGGTTTAAGGATACTCTCTAACTTAGCCTACCCTAGAAATGTGACATGCTAAAATTTGAAAGGACTCTTCTGTTTTCACTCTCAACCTACCCCATTACTAGTGCTCTCAAAATGTGTTATCCAAATGGATGATTAAATGATCAAGTGAGTGGGTGACTTAAAGGCTTCAGGTAACACATAGTCAGTCAACTCTGTTCATTTGACTCTCAGTAATGATTGGATACAATGAAGAGTTTGGGTAGATAATGCCGGACATGAAGGGTATATAATCAGGGTATACTGGTAGGTCTGCTGTCTTGCTATAGAAACCAAAAGGAAAATGATTAGAGCATAGCCAGCTTGAGAGAGTCATCAAAGAGGGTCACTGTCCAGACTGGCAACCACAGACACTAAAGATCACACAGTGGGTTGCTTCACTCCTGATCTCAGGAGAGTGGCTTTTATACAAAGCCTGATTCTTTTTTTAATTGAAGTATAGTCGATGTATATTACATAAGTTATGGGTGTACAATATAGTGATTCACAATTTTTAAAGGTTATACTCCATTTATAGTTATTATAAAATATTGATTGTATTCCCTGTGCTGTACAATATATCCTTGTAACTTATTTTATTTATTTATTTTAATTTTGGCTATATTGGGTCTTAGTTGTGGCATGCAGAATCTTCGTTGAGGCATGCGGGATCTTTCTTTGCAGTGCGTGGGCTTCTCTCTAGTTGCGACATGAGGAGTTTTCTCTAGTTGTGGCGTGCAGACTTCAAAGCACATGGGCTCTGTAGTTTGTGACACATGGGCTCTCTCATTGAGGCACGTGAGCTCAGTAGTTGTGGCGCACGGGCTTAGTTGCCCCACGGCATGTGGGATCTTAGTTCCCTGACCAGGGACTGAACCCGCATCCCATATATTGTAAAGCGGATTCTCTACCACTGGACCACCAGGGAGGTCCCTATCCTTGTAGCTTATTTTATATATAGTAGTTTGTACCTCTTAGTCCCCTACCATTATATTGCCCCTCTCCAGTTCCCTCTCCCCACTGGTAACCACTAGTTTGTTCTCTATATCTGTGAGTCTGTTTCTTTTTTGCTGTGTTCACTAGTTTGTTGTATTTTTTAGATTCTACATATAAGTGATGTCAATACAGTATTTGTCTTTGTCTGTTTGACTTATTTTACTTAGCATAATGCCCTCCAAGTCCATCCATGTTGTTGCAGATGGCAAAATTTCATTCTTTTTTTATGGCTGAGCAGTTCTTATATGTATATATAACATCTTTATCCATTCATCTGTTGATGGACACTTAGGTTGCTTCCATATCTTGGCAACTGTAAATAATGCTGCTTTGAACATTGTGGTGCATGTATCTTTTTGAATTAGTGTCTTTGTTTTTCTTGGATATGTACCCAGGAGTGGAATTGCTGGGTCATATCGTAGTCCTATTTTTAGTTTTTTGAGAAACCTCCATACTGTACAAAACCTAACTCTTGTTGCAATAGAGGGAACAATGAGATTGAAGTTAGACCCAAGTCTAGCCTCATTCTAAATTCCTTCCTTGACAATTATTGTTATTCTAATTGGATAGCCTTGAGCCTATGAATCTCAGCTCCCCCCTTTGAAAACTGCAGATAACAATACCTGAATAGATTATGGTGAAGATTATATTAAATGTCATCTGCATAATAGTAAGCCAGAGCTAAAGCCCCTGACACACAGTAAGCTTCAAATATGGTAGTTGGCTTCATCACTGTCACCTGCATCTCAGGGACTGTGGACATTTTCTGGTAGGTGAAACAGTGATAATGCCTACTCTTCTAAGGTCATCATAGGATTGAACAAACAATATTTGCAAAGTGACTCTCACTGTGCTAGGCACATAGTAGAGGAACAGTAAGTACTAGCTTCTTTCCTTCTCCTTTCTTTGATGATGTCTTCTTGTTTTTTTTTCGGTACGCGGGCCTCACTGTTGTGGCCTCTCCCGTTGCGGAGCACAGGCTCTGGACGCGCAGGCTCAGCGGCCATGGCTCACGGGCCCAGCTGCTCCGCAGCATGTGGGATCTTCCCAGACCGGGGCACGTACCCGTGTCCCCTGCATCGGCAGGCTAACTCTCAACCACTGCGCCACCAGGGAAGCCCTGATGATGTCTTCTTACTTTTCTATTTCATTTGAGGGCAGCGGGGCACTATTGCTCTTTTGTAAAGTGGCCCAGTGTCATTGAGGGGTGTTCCAGAGGCCCCAGAAGGTGACTGGTCTTTGCTGGTTGAGGTGTGGGTAGTGGGGTAGCTGGGAGGGGAAGGAGGAATGAGCAGCACTCAGGGGCAAACCTGAGGGCACCAGAGGCTGGGATTCTGAAGCTTTTGAAAAGTTCTGCCTGTTCCTGAAATTATCCTAGTATCCGCAAGGGAATGCTACTGTTTGCATAAATCATTCCATACAACCTTATTAGTTATAATACAGAAGACACTAATGATCCCTAATTCAAATAGTAGGAGGTTAAAGCTGTTTATTTGTGGTGCTGTACAATGATAAGCAATGAGGAGTTAGATGGCTCTGAGGTCCATGAAATCTCAAAGAGCGTTTTGAATCCTCAAAGGAAGTCCAGGTTATTCTTAGGATGACTTTAGTTTAAGGTTCTAGAATATAATATACCACAGCAATGAATACATTACTTGTAGTGTTAATGTGATCATTTGTTCTTCGAAACCAGAATGTCAAGTTTGAAATGGCTAGGCATTCATCGCTAACAAAAGCATCCAACTAATTCAAGCCTCCTTTTTCCTTGAATTCTAGGTAATTGAGAGTTTTTATTTGATCTGCTTTATTGTTTTACTTCCTGACATGTGACCCATGTAGAGTTAACAACCATCCTGGTTTCCCAGGGATTGTTTCCCTTTTAGTACTGTAAGTCCCATGTCCTGGGACTCTTTCAGTCCCAGGCAAATTGGGATGGTTGGGTACCCTATCTGAAACACCTGGTAAACCCCTTTTCAGGAGAATGCCACATTTTGGTCAACATCTGACTGACAGCACACCTAGAAAAGATTCTCTGGTTCAGTGGTTCTTCAAACTTTTGAATTTTTTTGACAAGTAACATTTTTACAGAAAAGGGAAGGAGCAAAATAGGATTGACTACTTTTTATTTTGCCAACTGATGACATTACCAGATTTCATCGGTCATCGTCATTACTTTTTAAAAGAGGAAATTCCAAGATGAGAAAGGAATAGAATGAAAGTGCTATCTTCCCAGCACCTACCACGGTGTTGTATAGAGTAGGTCCTACACAGATGTGTGTTGCATGAGTGAGTATTGCATACGTTTAGCTTTTATTAAAGAATGTACAGCATTGTTCTTATCTTCCTGACTGTACTATGGATTGGTAAAAAGTTTAACTGAGACCATTGTTTGGGAACCAATGGTTAATTCCAAATCTGTGGACTATAGGATTTTTTTTTTTTTTTTTTTTTTTTTTGCGGTACGCGGGCCTCTCACTGTTGGTGGCCTCTCCCGTTGCGGGGATCAGGCTCCGGATGCGCAGGATCAGCGGGCATGACTCTCGGGGCCAGCCCGAGAGGGCATGTGGGATCTTCCCGGACCGGGGCATGAACCCGTGTCCCCTGCATCGGCAGGCGGACTCTCAACCACTGCGCCACCAGGGAAGCCCACTATAGGATTTTTTGATGGTAATTTTTCATTGTAAATCATGATAATGACATTCTGCTGTCTGCCTCAGTCACATGTTGATTTTAGTTGTAGTCAATCTCTCATTATAGGATCACTCCTGGAGAGAGATAAAACCACATTTCTGGGCCTTTAAATCAGACAGTGAGATTCAGTCAACTTCCTCTCAGACTTCAGCTGCCACTGTATCCAGATGCATCTTTGCTGATATCTGGGGATGCCACCGTAACTGGCAGGAAATAGCCAGCGGTTCTGCTTATTTTCTTAAGTCTTGGATGGTGTTTTTGTGTCCTAAGTCTCCATGCTTTTCTTTGTTCTGATTCATTCACCTACAAAGTGTGGTCAGAAACCTTGACCACCTGGTGATAATGTGCAAATATCATAACCTCTCTAAGTCTGGGATTGTCTATGCAACATCTTCATATCATAGCTGGATATCCTTATTTTATCTTAACCCATGGATAAAAATATCATTGAGAAATCTTACCTGCTACCTAATTTCTGGAGAGGGTTAGGATTTTAGTTTTATCGACATCATAGGAACTATAAATATTCATCGTAAATGGCTACCCGAGAAAGCTAAACCAATTCGAATAACTATTTCAGAGAGTCTTATAATCTCAGTTTTGTGTGCTCTTTCTAATAACAAGTCAAATAATTTTTCCCCCTCTGCAAGCCTTGAGCATACTTCTGACTGTACCCATTGGTGTTATAACTCAGGGTCCAGCTGTATGGCCCTGGAGCTTCAGTGAGCTTGCTGGGGTGATGGTTTGTGAATCATCTGACTTAGAAGGTGGGTTGCCATTTTAGATTCAGTGCATCAGAAGGGGATTTCCTTTTTATGCTCTCATAATTAAGGATTTTTTTTTTAGCAGTTATATATTTGCAGTGTTGTAAATGTAGAGAATTCTTACAATTTTCTCCATCGTTCTAATGGTCTATATTCATATCCAGTGTATGTGGTTAATATATCTAAATGTTGGCTGAAAATCTACCCTTGTTGAGCAGATAGAGGTTCCTATAAAAGCTGCAGAAGGATGCTTTACAAAATTACATAATGTATGTGAAAGCAGTTTGGAAAATATGACATGCTGTGCAAGTGTATGTGTGTGCACGTGTGCACGCGTGCATGTGCATGTGTGTGTTTAAATTAATAGTTCATCTCCCACAGGAATACTGTTGACAGAGGTCTTTGCAAAAGATACCCAACCCTCTCAGTAGGAGGCAGCATGTTCTAATGGAAAGCATACAGTGTTTAGAGGTTGACCTTGGTGTATATTTTGAATCTTCTTCTTACTAGCAGTGGTGTTGTACATGTATTTCACCCCTTGTGAATGTCAGTTTTATCATCTGTGAAATGGGTCTAGTAAAACTATTTCACAGGGCTTTTGTGAGAGTTAAATAAAACACACACCAAGTATCCTAATAAAAAAGCTCTCCTTTCAGATAACATATGAACACATATATGTTATTTCTATTAATAATACATTGGTTCTGGTGGTTAGTATTTTGAATTCTTGTAGCTCAAATCACCAAGACAAGTCTTGGTTAATTCTTGTCAAATACTACGTGTATAGTGTTTGTTTATTCACACCCTCTCTAGATTAAAGCCCAGAGCACAATACACGTTCAATAAATGTTAATTTCCTGTCCTTTTTATACTATGGTACAAAAAATCTTCTGTTAAAAAACTCTGCTAATAGTCTGAGGTGAAGAAATGATGAAAATGAAATAAACACTTTATTCTAGTTCTCTTTAGTTCTATAATTGAATTTGCAATCACTGAAGATTTTCTCCTTTAAGGCTTCTTAAATTAAGTCACTGATTTGTAAGTCTACCTCCATTTTAGAGAACTTTCCCTCTCTACCCCCTTCTAGCATACCCCATCCTCATCCACCCCCAGGTTCAGACCCCTTTGTTTAATTACGTTGGACTGTGGGCATCATCAGTCCCTTCTTGAGAGCCCTGGAATGGGGCGGTTTTAATTTTTGGCAGAATCAGCCCCATCTCACTGGCATGCTTATTTCTGTGGGAGGTAAAGGAAATGCATACCTCGCCATAAAAGAAGACACAGCCCACGTCTCTAGGATTTGTACCTCTGCACTGGCCAAGTTCCCCAGTTGTGTCTCTGAACAGGGCTTTAATCACCATGGCTTGAGTGCTCAGCAGTGAAAGCTTTAAGGGTGCTGCAGAAATGGTAGATTAGCCGCATTTAACAAAATAGAAAGTTTTCATTGTGTCATAAAAAGCCTTATTGATCTTGTCCAGGCATTGACTCCAGGGCTTTTTAACCAGCCACTCTGTCTAGTCTTGCAGGCTAGAGCCCTCAGTGCTAACAAAGAAGGGCTGGGCTGCCTGCTGCCAGGGAAGGCCAGAGGGATGGGCACAGATTCAGGTTTCCCAGTGGGGATTTTCTTAAAGAACTGGGATGATTTTATTCTGCTGTTGGGAGGCTTGTGCAGAAGCTTGTCACAACCCCCCAGACCCCAGCCAGCCTTCTCCCGCTCTCAGCATTTGCTGTGGAGCTTTCACATGGCAGCAAACGCAGGTGTCTTCTCTTCCCTCACTTCCATCAGCATTTCTCCTCTTTCCCCCCGTGAAGCCAGGCTGAACTCTGGGATGCTGAGGTACTGAGCAGTGGGTCTCCAGAAGGAGTGGGGAAGGCAGGAGGAGAACTGGTTACTTTAGCGTCACTGTGATCAATTCAACTTCATTTCAATTCAGTTCGGTCTTTATTTAACACATTTTGGGGTACGTGGGAGATTTTGAAAAGGTATGAAAAATTGCTGCTCACAAGATATGGTCAAGGAGTTGACATCTACACGTAAAATAACGAGAGAATTGTTCAAGATTTATTTGGTGATTAGGTATTTTATCAGAATCATCTGCAGGGATTTAACTTTTTAAAAATGAATGCTAAATTTCAAACATAAAAGAGTATAAACCTGTAGTAGAGGATATTGTAAACATTGGCTTAGTTATTGCCCATATTGAACAGATCTCAATGTTTTGCCATTTTTGCCTTATATCCTTTTATAAAGACTTAGTCTTGTTTGAATATCTCCCTGGTTCCATTTCTTCTCTCCCTCCCCAGAAGTAAACACTACCTGAAATTGATGGGTAGATTTTTTTTTCCATTCTTGTTACATACGAATAGCACTGTAATATATAATGGTTAGTGATCATTATGTGTGTGTGTGTGTGTGTGTTTGTGTGTGTATGTATAAATTAGTGGAGGTAAAGTTTATTAGCTACCCACAGTTTATACTCATTATTCTCTGTATATTCTGGGCTGAATGAAGGAAATATTTGGCAAAAATCTTTAACACCTAATATGTCCCTGTTGATCACCCAAATGAAGCTTGGCAGTCCCTCAATATGCTTCCCTCTTTTTGGACCAGGAAGCATTTGAGCTCCAGAAATGTCTGTAGGAATTTTCACATAACACCAAATTATCTTGTTTTCTTTGGATACTTAAAGGTGGAGAGTTTCACCAGCAGGATGATTGAGATGTAGATTTATTGAGGTAAGAGGTATATTAGGTCATCTTCCAAGGTCTCTTCTGATGCTACAGTGATGATTAGTTATGAAGGAGTTTTTACTTGTTTTCATCTCAGGTGAAAAGAGAAATTTTACGGAAATAAATATTTTAAAAGTCCATATGGGTTTAAAAATCTATGTATTGCTTCTAAATATCTTAATATCTGTTCAAGTTTTACCAAATTCTATGCACCTTTTAGGACATTTATATTCCTTTCTAAACAGTATGTGTGAATACAGTGAGTATTTAATTTAGGTAGTAATTATGGTCAATATATGTGCCACTGTAAAAAAAAAATCATTTCAGATGATCTACTTCCTGCTCCAGGATCACTGTAGATATATTTCATTATTATTAATTTTGTTTCTATCAAAATCGCAGCCTTCTCCTCTCCTCTCCTGCTGTGTGTTCCTAGTGAACTTTTTGTCCTCACCAACTCTGTAGAATATAGTCTCACAGTGTGCCATTAGGTACTCCAGTACAATTGCCTTCGTTGTTTTGTAACTTTGATAAAAGATGCTGGTTGAAGAAAAATCAACATGCAGGTTATTCTTTTTGGACTGGGCCACAGGTGAAAGGTTATATAGGTTTGCGGATGTGTGTATTTTCTACAATTTTTTATTCAAAAACATCAAAACTCAATCTAAAACTTACCTTCAGGAAGGCAACCCTGGTTAAATTTTCACCATTCTAGTCATCCATAGCCTTGGTGTAACTTCAAGAAATGTGTTTTAGTAACACTGTGGCACAAAGCTGGCTTTAAACTTATTGATATAATTGATATATTTACTTATAATTGACCTCATGTAGTTTCAGATACGTCTGTTGTCTTCCCAATCAGAGTGAAAGCAGTCCAAGGACCGGTTGTCTGAGGTGACAACTGACAACCCTATGTTCTGAATTAATGGAGGAACAGACACAAGACTCAAACTGGCAGTCAGATTAAGGATCCAGATATCAGTTCTGTTGCTGGTAGAGCTGCGTTAGAGAATGTGGCTTTGATCTGCAGTCCTACTGGGCTTCCTAGTAATTTTCCCCCTGAATTAAACTCAGCCACACAGCCATAGGCAGAAGAGCTAGAAAACCAAAGGCCTTGTTATGTAGGGGCAGAGTCTACTCTGATAGGTTTCACTGCATGGGGGAGCCTATAGGAGAACTCACAATCCTTGTAGGAAGGGCAGAGCTGAAGGGAAGAGAAAGGCAAGTCATATGGAAACAGTGATTACCTAAATAAGAATTGTGGACCTCTGTGTGTCAGACCCTTATTATATCAACAAGGAGGTGAATTACTTCTTTCATTGGAGCGGGTGAATGAGTAAATGAGAGGAGGTCAGAGTGTTACTCCAAATGACCCCCTTCTGGAGGGTGGGGAGGAAATGCTTTCCTGAAGTTGCGGATACAGGGAAATGGAATTCCCTCTACAGGATAAGAGGGCAGCATTTGTGTTTAATGATTGTCTGATTGACTGACCCACAATTAAAATGAGAAGCCGATAGTAAAAGAAGCATAATTACAGTTTGACTCATATAGATTTGGTGGTTATGGGAAACAAAATGTACAACATATTGCATAAATTATTATAAGTGGGCAGGCAGGCAGGCAGATGTAGCACAGTTGCCTCAGGCCAGGGTTTCTTAGCAATCTCCATTCCACCTTGGAGATGTCCCCTGGATTCCTCTTTACCTCTCTAGCCATTAGTCCACCCACTGGACCCCTGCTACAATACAAGTATAATTGTGCCACTCACAAGCTGAAGTTCTCCTATGCTGGTTCTCCATCCCCAGAGCCCCAAGAATATGACACATAAGACCCCAACCTGCATCTTGAGTCTCACACGCCTGCTACTTTAGCCACATTGGATTTCTCACCATCCCCTGGACACCCCGTGCTTTTCTAATGATCACACCAGTGAATACATTGTTTATTTTAACTAGAACTTCATCTGTCCTTTTGTATGGTGAGCTCTTACTCATACTTCAAGACCCAGATTAAGTTTGACCTACTGTATGGAGCCTTCCCTAACACGCAGGGTCAGTTATTCCTTCTTCTGTGTGCCCGTATCACCTATGAAACATTTACTGCACTTGTTTATATGTGCATTCTCAACAACAACAGCAACAGCTAACACGTCTGTGGCTGGGAACTGGGCCAGGAACTTTATCTGATTCATGTCTCACAGAGACTCTATGAAATATGTACTATGGTTATGCTCATCCTATAGATTAGGAAACTAGCTATTAGAGAAGTTAAGTAATAAGCTAAGGTTCCATAGAGTTAGGTAAGTTCCAGAGCCGGATATCAAACCTAGGTCTGTCCAGTTCAAAGCCTTATTATTAAATTCCATGTAATCAAGTCCACATTTCCACTACACTCTGAGCTACAGGAGGATGTCCTGTTTAATGTGAGTCCATGTCAGGATTTGGCACTTAGTGAGCATTTGAGTTTTTTTAGATTTATAATTTCTCTTCTTTAGTAAAATGTCAGCTAATTATTCCTACTCACCATGTTCCTGGGTGGTTCAAGTGCATTCAATACTGGACACATCACCTGGTGCATAGTAGGTACCTGGAAATACTTATTCCTTAAATGAATGAACAGAAAATTTAACTTTTATTGTAATACAATTGAGAGCAATGCAGTCTTTAGGATACCATTAGCTTTCTAGTGATTTCAGTGAAGCATGATTTTCCAGGCCATTCTTTTGTGGACTCGAGGCAGCTTCCCTTGCCAGGATGCTGGCTGGTTTTTTTTTCCAAGTGACAACTTGATTTACTATTTTCTTTCTCATCACTTTCAAGAAGCATGTGCCGGCTAGTGAGTGACCAAGGCAGTGTGGAAAAGTCCATTTATTTCTCTGCTGCATCTTTCCTACAGAGTCTGAGGATAAGGGTTGGAAATGGCCTTAGGAGGTCAGATTTCCTGTGTGTTTTCTTTTGTAGTGCAGGATTGCTCATAACGACACAATTTGCTGTCTGCTGGTACACTCTGCTTTTAAAATACCTGTATGATGGGATGTGGCATGTAAAGATTCATTGTTTCTCCTTGGGGGATGGCTCTGCAGTTTGATCTATTCAAATGCTTTGTTTGGCCCTAAAATACATTGTAAGGGAAATGGGACAGGAAGAAGCAAGAGTGTAGTCACTTGTGCAGTCTTCTTCCTTTTTTACTCAGTGTGTTCCTTCCCTAATTCTAGCAGGAAATGTCCTTAGATGAGGTATAATAGAGTTCCCTGTAGTAAAAAGATTTCTGTTTTTCCCTCATTTTTGCAAATATGATAATCTCACAGCTCAACAGCTAACTTGGGTGTCTTGTCTACCCATAGCTTGTAAGAAGACTTCAGAGGTGGAAATTGTTGTTCTGAATGTTGCCTTCTGAGCAGGTTGCATGGAAAGAAAGCAGAATTGTGCAAGAACAAACTCACATTTGCCTTAACTTGTTCCTTTGCCAGCAAACGACCCAAATTGGTGTTGTAGCTCAAGGCGACTTTCAGAATTGAGTGGATATGTGGTCCCTGTAGGAATGTGTAGAACAACTGTGGAACGGTGGCCTTCTCAAAAAGTTTATTTCTGCTTTGTGTACCCCTTGCCTGGGGCTTGTGCTTCTTCCATCACCATCATGGCTTCTTTGCCTGCGTAGAATTGGGTGATATGGTAGTTTACAACTTAAAAACCTGAAACCTCACATGGCAGCTGCACCAACGGAGGAGGGACAGTGCTGTCCCTGCTGAATTTGTGGATCAGAGGAAGGGAGTCAGCGGGCCAGCCCCAGGACCGTAGGACATCCCTTTGTCTGGCAGGGAGGGCAACAGTAGCTCGTGTTTTTGTGCCTCATTAGCTCCAGGGTGGGCCGGCCAGGATGGCCAGCCAGGGTTACCTTTGCATTGGTGCAGACTAAAGTACCATGCTGCGGGGGAGGCCAGTTGAAGGACAAATGATTCAAAGATGAGAACGGTTTTGCCTCTGTCTCTGGGGCGCATCCTCAGAAGCTGGCTCCCCATCCCTTCTAGAGAACAGCAGGTGTTCTGCTCAGGACCAGTGCCTGCAGCCGCTCCAGAGGGGTTGGCATTTTCATAGGCTCTGCTAAGGGGTACCTAAAAATTCCATTTCTCGGGCTCTCTGTCTGATGACAGTGAAGAGTGTGATCTCAGTTTGACTTTTTCCAACCTGCTACTAGGGAATTTTGGAAGAGAGCCAGACCCGCTCCCTGATCCCCCTGCATGGGCGCCTGTTGCCTGAGTGGGCTCTTACCTGTCATTGTTCAGTGGTTTCTCCATTTTGTGTGTGTGTGTGTGTGTGTGTTACGCGGGCCTCTCACTGTTGTGGCCTTTCCCGTTACGGAGCACAGGCTCCGGACACGCAGGCTCAGCGGCCATGGCTCACGGGCCCAGCTGCTCCATGGCAAGTGGGATCTTCCCAGACCGGGGCACGAACCCGTGTCCCCTGCATCGGCAGGCGGACTCTCAACCACTGCGCCACAAAGGAAGCCCGGTTTCTCCTTTTGACACATGGAACTTCATGCAGTTGCAGGATGTCAGATACAGGGTCCTAGATACCTATTCCCTGAGAATTTGAGTTCCTGGCAAGGTGGTGTGATGGTGTGGCAAAAGCAGTGGACTAAGAATCAGTGGGCTAAGGGTTTGGAACTGGCCTAAATGCCAAGCTCCTTGGATGCCCTATGTAAACTGTGTGCCCCCTCTTCCTTACATTAATATAATCAAAGCAAAGTGACCTCACAGAGTATCGAGGGAATACAAACAACAATTAAGAAAGCATTTGAGCATTTGGAAATATATGATATTTTAAAAACTGTGAATAGAATCCTTCTTTACCCATTCCTGACCTGTTCTCACCTGAGCCCTTTCATGCCTAGTGCTGTGTCCTTGTCCTCAGTTTTTACCTCTGGCCCTTGGTTTTCCTTGGCTGCATTTGGAACTTAAGTATCCTATGGTCTCTGGTTTTCCAGAATGTCTGCCTCTCAGTTCCTTACGTTGTCTCTTCTAGGAACTTTTGCTTCCATTCTTGCCCAATGAAATGCACATCTCACTGGGTTATATCAACATTCAGGTTGAACCAGTTTCAGGCACCCCCTGGAAAAGTGGTTCATCTGTGTTCTCTTCTTTTAACTGGGCTCTCTGCCTTCAGCTCTCATTTCTTTCCAGTTCACTCTCAACCCAGCAGAAGTTGGGCTGCATGATCTTGTACTTTAAAAATACAAATCTGACCCTCCATCCTCTCAGTAAAATTATGCAGTCATTCCTCAGAACCTTCAGAGTAAGGTCCAAATTTCTTGATCTCACAGCCTAAGACACCAAGCTATCAGGAACCACAGGCCCAATTCAACAGTGATATGCATTTCTTCATACTTCTTAGGTTGTATAGTAATAAAAAAATGACAGAATATTTTAATCTGTTTTAGAATTTCTCAGAGAAATAGAATTATTACATAAATCCGTAGTTGGGTGTTTTTTGGGAGAGAGTGGAAAATAGGACTGAGTAAGTGCTTGTTAATGAGATGTATGTATCAGTACTTGGATTACAAGCCATTTGAAAGACCAGTGCTTTATATGTCTTATACAAACGGATTCAAAACCTTGAGTTATACTTATCTCGATTGCATCTAGTGTTTAATCAATTGGACACTTACAAATAATGGGTAAACGGTTTGTTGTCATAGAAGGTTGAGCTCTGCTTTTCATGCTGTGAGAGTAACATTTTTATTTTAACACTTATGCAATTGATTGTAAACTTCGGGGTGATATAATCTAAATGAATCTAAACAGTTCCATTAGCCATGTCAGTGCCTACCCTCTTGCCAAGCTGTAGCTTTATGTTGTGTGTTACTGTGTTACATAATCCCCTGCATTCATTTTCTCTACCTGTTTAGCTTGAATACATACAAGGTGACTGAATTGTCTCTTCAGCCTCCTTCTCAGTGTAAACACTCAGTATAGAAAACAGATTGGGGGCAGTCTTACATTTTTCTAATGGAGAGTTTGGAGAATTGAATGGGCTTAGAAATGTGTTTGTCACTATTTGGTTTTGCACCTTTTAGTTATGTTCACTATCAACTTGGTATGGTTTTCAAGGTGATAAGAAAATGCTCAAGCTTTAGCCACTGGAAAAAAATTAAGACAGATTGGGATCTTAGAAAAATGTCAGTTGTGAGAGTATACAAAGGAAGAATTTCTTCAAGGTCCTCTCTCTTTCTTCTTGCAAGCCCCTTATTTGCTCTTTTAAAGACTGGGTCATGCACTGCCAATGCCTCTCCTTCCTGTAACAATCAGGAGGAAAGTATCCCATGAATTAAAAATGATATGATTTTGCTTATCTAGAATACGATTCAGAGAGTAGCTTTCCGTGGTCTATTGTTTGTTGACATGTGAAGGAGACAGCCAGCATCTGGGGTGATGCTGCTCCGGTGTTTTTCTCCAGCCCAGGGAAAGGGTAAACTGGGAAAATTCATCATTGAATGAAGAGATTGGGAAGGTTGTGAACTTTTGCAGCAGTTTTCATTAGATATTTGCAAAGGAATGTACTCTCAAGGCTATATAAAATCTTCATTGATGAATTTGCATGGATATTAGCATAAATATGCATGTGGTTTACATAAACTTTTTTCCTCACATTGGTTTTATTTCTTACTTATTTACTGTGATAGCCTCTTCTCTTAATGATGTCATTTTTCTTCTATGGCCTTCCACATAAAACGAGTTCTTTTATTTTAAACACACTGATTCCGGGGGGTGGGGATGCAGAGAAGAGAAACATTTCTTTTGGTGAGTAAGTGTGATTTACCTGGGGTAGGAGGAATAGGTCTCTGGCTCAGTTTATTCAAGGTTTGTGATGGTTTGTAAGTCAATACATGGTTCAGTGGAATCATTCATGCCCTTTGAGAAGCAGAGTAGGAGCATGTGCCATATCCAGAATGACGGGCAAAAGGAAAGGTAACTGATATTTAGAGAAAAGTCCAGAGGCAGTAGAAGTCCAGAGTAGAACTAACTGTCTGGTCTTGGGCAACTCACTTATTCCTAGTCATCAGTTTCTTCCTTAATAAAATAAGCGTGTTAAATCAGGCAATCTCTAAAATCCTTTACAGCTCTAAAATTTATTATTTTGATAGACTCCTTAGTCTAATTATATAAAAAATATTAAGCACCACATAGCACATTAAATAATATCCTAGTGCCTTGCTGTTCTGTGTCAGGCCCTTCCCCCTTTGAAGGGTACTCAGTGATTAATTGAGGCTTCTCTTTAGAGGCACTTCTTTCCTTGCTCATTTATCTCAGTTCACTGGGCACACAAAGTATAACTTAAATGTTTATAGAAGACTCCCACTAATATACCTCGTGGGGTGCCAAGAACAGGCATAGTAGTTGGCTGTGTGTACATTTGCTTTGTTAGGAAAAGAGCTTAGCGGTGATAACTGAATTTGCTTTGCTTTGCTATCTTCTGCTCTAAATCAGGGTTACGTCCAGTCTACTGAACAAGAGCCTGTCCAGTTGAATTTTAACAAAACCATTTCTTTAGAAATGAGAGATCGTGAAAATAGGGCAGTAGGGGATTGCATGGATGGACCCATTTCAAAAATACAGATAGTGCCAAATTTCTGCTCTGTGATTTTGGGGGAACTAATTTTGGTAAAATGCATCTGGCATGGGTTATGTGCTGAGTAGTACTCGCTACTTATATGTGTAAACAACACTGGTCCCCTAGAGGTGGACAAGTCCCTTTTGCTTATACCATTGTGTGTGCAAACAGAAATATGTAGGTGTACACACATCCTTGAGGCCCTCTGGAAGATATAGGACACACTTAATCTCTTCTAACTCTCTGGAGTGTGATGTTAAGGCTCATGTTTTAATGATGCGATGTTACAGTGAATTCAACAGTATATGTTGGGTGGTCATCTCTTCACATTGTAAGAGTGACTCCTTTACCTCATGATGAGAAAATACTTATTTGATTTTACTTAGGGAACTTACCAAGGGCTATGATGGTCAATAAGGATATGAATTCATGTGGACAAGCTTTGGTGACTAAGGCGGAGGTGTAGGTCTAGAAGGGAAAATAGAGTCCCCTCAACCTCACTTTGCAGACCCTGCCACCCCTATTTAAAGGGAAGCTGCATATCTAAACTTGTATTGTTGCCCATTTCTTTTCATTGAGGAGGTGCTTTTGACCAACACTGATATGAAGTAGGCCACTCTCTAAATGAGGCTGCCTGACAAGAGGACAAATGGAGGTGTACATGCTGAGTGTCTAAGTTATAAATCAGATCAATAAATAATTAAATAAAATACATTCTATTCTCTTAACCTTGAAAAATAGACCTTTGACACTACCTGGTTCACATTTAGAGTTTTTGGATTCCTAGGAGTTCTGCATTGGGAAATACCAACACAGGGAGAGCCAGCCCCTCTGGTCCTCAGCCTGTGGCCTTTCCCCTTCCTCTGCCCACATTCAGCTCCATCCTATATCACAGAGGTCTGGTATAAATGCACGTGGATGCCTCGACCCACATGGCAAAGCTCTCTCCAAACCTGTGCAAACAGTCCCCCAGGGCTAGCCCTCAGACCTTGAGGTATGCACACTGATAGCATGATTTGCCTTCAGAAAATGGATCCAGGAAGGAGGACTGCACAACCCCTGGAAACAGACTTGGGGCTCTTTGGGTAGGGAATTACAGGACCCCAGGGTCTCAAATATGGTCTTGAAAGAGAGTATGAGTCCCAGTGGAATGCCATGTTGGCTCTGTGGACCCCTGGTCCTATGGAGAGAGATGTTCTGTAGGATGGTCAGACCAGGCCATCTCAAACAGGAGACCTCTAGCGCAGAGGTCCCTTTGACTCTAAGGGAAGTATTGCTGTCTTATCAAAACATATTACCAAATTCCATTCTGTTCCCTTTTCCTCATCTGCTCAATCATTTCCTCAGGTCCAACCTCCTATTTAAAAACCCAGTCACGTTCCACTGGGCACAGGACTCTACCATGGAAACCAAAGTTAGCTGGGTTATTGATGGATGGAAATTAGAGCCAAATCTTTCAGGCTAATTGATTTTTAGTTATTGTTCAATAAAAGGTACCTAGAGCTAAAGAACCCTTCGTCAGAACAGTTAATTATCCATTCTAAACCAGCTCTTCTACAAGCATTTAAAAGCCAATATTGATGCAAAAGCAAGTAAACCTCACTTTACCATTTTGCATGAAATTTCCCTTTAGGTTTTTCTCTGAGAAAATTTGAAGGAAAGGTAGCAAGCTTTCGGGCACCATTGTGTTAGTCTTCTACCCCTGTGTGAACATATAACTTCTCTGCAGTTACCTTCTCTGCTAGTTTCCCTTGTACTTAGATATGAGTCTTGTGGAAGAGTTGGAGGGGGTGTTGTGCTGGTATCAGGCCTCTGGCAGGGACACTACCCTGTGTGCGTGTGTGTGTGTGTGTGTGTGTGTGTGTGTGTGTGTGTTCTCTTTGGTATTTGCATAGACCTGGCTCATGCCCATCAAGTGTTGACTGCTTTCCCCTTTTCTTTCTCTGTAGCTCGAGAGGAGAATGTGGCCACTTTCCGAGGCTCAGAGTACCTGTGCTACGACCTGTCTCAGAACCCAATCCAGAGCAGCAGTGATGAAATCACCCTGTCCTTTAAGACCTGGCAGCGGAACGGGCTCATCCTGCACACGGGCAAGTCGGCTGACTATGTCAACCTGGCTCTGAAGGATGGCGCAGTCTCCTTGGTCATTAACCTGGGGTCTGGGGCCTTTGAGGCCATTGTGGAGCCAGTGAATGGAAAATTCAATGACAACGCCTGGCATGATGTCAAAGTGACACGCAACCTCCGGCAGGTAATGGCTGAGGGGAGAGAGTGCCCAGAGGCTCCTCTTAGGTGGCTGGGGAGGAAGTTTGTGAAGTAGGTGGTGGGTTAGGTTACATAGAGAGGGGTAGAGATACCCTATGGGTTTGGATTTGTCAAAGTCAAACTTTCTCCCAGCCTTTACAATTTCACAAGGATAATTATTAAAATATGTTTCTTCTCTTACTTCAATTTTCCATTTGTGCTTGTTATTTAAGAAAAAAATTCAGTTGTACAGATAAAAGTTATAAATACTTTCCTTTTGTTTTGCTTTCCTTTTTATCATTTTCTTGATTACCTTTGAATATTGTATTATTGTTAAATCAATTAGGGAGAGCGTTTTGTTTCTGCAGCTTGGTAGATTTTTCTCATTCTTTGAATATATGTTTTTCTTTTTAATTAAGTTAGCCATTGCCGTGATGCCATAATTTTAATTCCTTCCAGAAGAAGTCTTTCTTTTTCTCTTCCTTTTAATTTACCAACCCCTCGTCCACTTTTATTCTTTCTGTTGGGTTGTTGTGTTAACCTCTAGCCTTGGAGTGAATCAGCTGGGATCTTTCTGAATTCCTTTGTTTCTCTGTTCCTTGGTGTTGTGGTATACTTTATTGCCCCTGTCTCTACCTCTGACACTCTTCAGTTGACTAGGAGGCCTGGAAAGTGGAAGGACCCACATAAAAAAGTCAACTTTGGAGCAGCCTTTCCTGGTTCTGTACGTGCTTGAGAACTCCCATCGCTTGCTGACTCTAAGCAGGCAACTCCGTCAGGTGACAACACTCTCAGAAAGCCTTATAGCCTAGTGAAGTTGTTTTCCGTTTCATAACTAACAATAATGATAATAATAACAACAATAATAATACCTCACCAGCCCACATCAGGAAAAAATTAAAAACACTTCCTGTAAAAGTCAAGATCTGTTCTGAGACTGCCTTTTCCAGGTTCTGTTTTCACTTGGTTTTTCTACTTGTGAATTTGTCATTAAACCCAGTTGGACAACATTCATCCTTTATTAAATCAGAAAGCATTATGTAAATTTCCAGAAGGTGCTTATCAAATTTTCTTCTGCAGTGTGATTGATTTAATGCCTTCTAATGTAAACATGAAAGCATGAGAACTGACAGGTGTTTGCCTATGTTTTCTGTTTGATAAAAGTGTAACTCCTTAATAATGCTCAGTAAATGGAGAAGGCCCCTCCACATTGGAGACACACAATATTTGAAATACCCATTTCCACACTTAAGCATGTCAGGGAAGCCCCATGGTCGGAGATGCTATTCTATCTGTGATGAAGTTGCCAAATCCTAAGAGTTAGAATCCCCCGTCATCTTCAGACACATAGGTCGAACATTTTTGAATCACCATTCTGTGTTTTTCCTGCAAGGCCAAAGAGTCCTGTTGCTGATGTTTCCTTTCATCATTCCCCACCTGTACTTACAGGAGCTGCCAAGAGAGCCCACATCACATTTTCATTTGCTAACATATAAGGGCTTGAAAGGTTTGAGTAGCAGAGACTAGACCAAAAAGGAGAATATGACCTTTTGTCGGTTTTGACTGGCAGTTGCACAGTAATACCCTCTGACATTAGTCAGTTAAGGGGGGATTTTCATATACTGGGGAGCGGAATCAGGTTGTGGTTCTCACCAGCCAATCTGTTTCTCTCTCTCTCTCTCTCTCTCTCTCTCTCTCTCTCTCTCTCTCTCTCTCTCTCTCCCACCCCACATGCTTCTTTGCCGTTCTAGAATGATTCCAGTTAGCCGGAAAAGGCTCACTTTCATTTCCACTAAAAACACTTTTCTAAAATAGAATTGGGCCCTAATTCAGTCCTTTACACTGAAATGGGGACAAACCAAACTGTAATTCAGATATTGGTTGTGCTGAGTTAGTCTGAACAAGCAGAGGAAGGCAACACTATAGGGTTTCTCTTCCAAGTTCTAAGACCCGACTCCTCTCTGTACCCTTGGACAAAGCATTTAACCTTTCCACACCACGGTTTCCATTTGTGAGATGGTGATTACAATCCTCCACGTGTGGTGGCTAAATATGCAAAGCACCTTATGTTCCAGAAGGATTATGAGCTCATCCATGGTCTGGGTGCTAGACTCACTGGGACATGCACATGATTTACATGCTGAGTATTCTTTCAAAGGTGATTGCCTCTGTCTGTCTCCATGGATGCAGCTAAGTAGAGCTCTCAAGACTAGGCTACTGAGGCCTAGGGTGTTGGGGGCATTTCTCGACAGAAGGAGTATGAATCTTTTAGAGAAAGTGCACCTAAAATTGGACCTCATCAGAATCTGCACTGAATTTTGCATCCAAATGCAATTTATTGAAAGAGGAAAAAATCTCAGAAAAGCAGAGTTGATTTTGCAAATACAATCCTTTCAACCCTGAGTCAGCTAAGATTATTATTTTTCCCATTAAAAGTACATTTGTAACATTTTTTTGAGTTCCCTAGGATACATTTGAAGGGGTGGGAAGCCCCTGTCTATTGCAGTTAAACTGTAAATCACTTCATAAATATTTGACAATAAGCTGATGGCAGTCTCGCCTACTCTTCTGGTAAGGTTGAATGGCTTCTGTGGTAAAGATTCATCTGAGGAAAGCTTACTTGGAGTTTCCTTACCAAATGGAGCAGAACTTTCCCCCTTTGTTCCTTTTTAATCATCTGCTACGGTTCTGCTTTTGGGCCAAGTCAGGCCAAGGTCAGGTACTTTGTTGGGGGTTCTGATTAATGGAGGGAACGTGGATTATCTGTTCTAAATTATAACCAGGACCTGAGTCCAAGGTCATGGCCATCACAGGAAGTGCTTTACCTTTATAGGCCACTTTAGTCAAACCGCAAACACAAAACTGGAGATAACCATCTTCTAGCCTTCCAGCCTCCCAGCTCAGGGTGTGTTGGCAATTTAACGTTTGAAAACAGCGAAGAAAAGACTAATTGTAGGGCTTCTCTAATCATGTTTAACCTGCCAGTCCTCTCTGCTATCCATGCAAGAAATTGCTTGAAAAGCATTCTTAAAGAGGAATGAGGGGAGAGTGATTCTGACAGGAGACATTCTGGCAAAGTAAACAAAGTAACATTGTTGGCTAGTGAAGGAGACTCCAACTCTTTAGATGTATTCTAACGACACAGTTATTTTAACCTGAGAGAACAGGAAAGAGGAGAAAGTTGCCTTCCTGCTGCACAAATCCACACAAAATCAAGGGGGTTGTGGATCTTTAAGTTACCTGTGGAAACCCAGAGTAAACTACATATGTAGCCTTCCTATGCTAGATGTGACCTGTAAATGTTTTAAGATCTTTTGTCCTACATTACTCTGCATGTAATCAGAGTCAGATGTGAAAAAACAATCCCCAAAGTATTGGTATTTCAGCTCTCTCTATTTATCTACGTGTGGAACGATAAACCTTGGGGGTCTTTTCTTTCAGGACAGGTGGATTGTGTTTGTGCTAGAGGGTGGGAAGGGAGCAGGGTGGTGTTCTTTCAGAACAGCTCCTGGAAAGTAAGTATGAAGCTAATTCTGACCGGGGTGAGGTCTGGTCTGAGTGGAATTTGGGAGAAGTGGGGAGTTACAAAGACGAGGTGGACTGCAGCTCCTTTCCTGGCTGTGCCTCAGGTGCCAAGGTTTTCCATAGAGTCTTGGTCTCATTGTCTTCCCCCACTCTCTTTTTCTGTGTCGGGTGCCTTTTTTTTGGAAAACTAACACAAGATCATTCATGCAATGTGTCATTTTACTAACCGACTAATGTACTAACACCCTAACGACTCATCTTTGTTTTTAGTTTTTTTAATTAACAATCGTTCTGTTCACAATTTTTAATTTCCTTTCTTCCCCCTTTTCCGCAAAGCACTCAGGCATCGGACACGCTATGGTAAACAAACTACATTGTCTGGTAGATATCATTCTTATTGTCTCTTTTTTTGGGTTTGCCGTGTGTTGCCCCCCTTTTCCTCCCCAAACCCCCCGTTTATCCTCTTTAGAGTTGTTTCTTCTTTTAAATTTTTTTGTTGAATTAAATACAAGCCTTTCTTTTTCTTTAAGAAGAAAATGGAAGGGGATACACCTGTCCTGACACTATTTGGATGAGTTTGGTTGGGACAGTTTTCCTTTTCTCTACTTTGTAATTTTTTTTTTCCTAAAGAAAAGTTTTTTTTTAAAGAAATGTTCTTTGTTGAGCTAAATTCGTTTTGTTTTGTTTTCTTATTTTGCAAGTTCCAAGTTACCGACTAGGGACAACAGAGATTTCTGTTGAGGACTTTCTTCTCTCCGTGTCTTCCTACCCCTCACTCGTCCTCCTTTCTTTTGCCCCTTCCCCACTCCCGAATCCCTTTTTTCTTTCCCTTTTGTGTGGCCACGGCTGCCACAGGTGATCTGGGGAGGAAAGTACTCGACTTCCTGTATTCTTCCTTTCCCTCCTTTCACCTTACTTCCCACCTTGGCCAAAGGGAGCTGTGCCGATTTGTGTTCTCCGTACAAACTCTGCATGGCATGTTCCTGTCTCGTGAACTTCCCCGTGGGCATCAGAATCTGTTCCCTCGTTTTCCAACTCAGTACTAACAACCTACCAGTCATCAACCCCACTCCACGTTCTCCTCTCTCTCGTTTTTGTCTCCACGCTTCTTCATGCTCCTGTCACCCTTCATATATTTTGGGGTTGGGTTTGGACTTTTTCTTTTCTTTTTTCTTAGGAAGGGAGGTGGCAGGCAGGGGAAAGACTGCCCTTGAGTTTTGAGTGTGTTTTCTTCTTTTCACTCCCATCTTGTTTTTCAGTTGGTTTCGTGCATGTAAGTGTGCAGTGGATTTTGATTCTCTTCTTTAGGGCTCCTCACCCTTGTCCCACTTCCCTCCCTTTTCTTCTTCTGCCTTCTCTCTGGGCTCCAGATGATTTTCGCATGGGTGTGTCAGTGTACGGTGCGTGCACGCTTTGAGGCCCCATCTCTTCTCTGTGCCCTCTGCTCCTTTCATGGATGTTGGGTGTATGGGTGCTGTTTGTTTCCTGTGGGCATTGTTATTATTTTGGCCATTATGCCTCATCATTCCTTTCTTTTTGTTAGCGTTGCCTGTTTTGGTTTGGATCCTTTCTTCTCTGGCTGGTGGTGATGGCAGACAAGGGAGGACAGGGGTTGGTGTCCTGGGTAGTCCGTGGCATGTATCACCCATGACTCATTAAAATCAAGACCCTTTTCCTTCCCTCCCTGAATGCATGTTTGTCAGCGTGGTGTGAGCCCAAAAAGAAACAAATAAAAAAAGAAAAAGAAAAGAAAAAAGAAAAAAACCCATCAACAACCAAAGACCAACCCCCTAACAAACCCCATTGTCAAACATCTCCTTTGCTGTTTCTCACGACCACTATAAATTACAATCTTTCAAAAGTAAATGATCATTTTACCAATGAACGGAGACGTCTGAGGATGGTTCCATTTTCTAGCCTGACTGAGTGAAGAGGGCAACGGGTAGAGCGAGTTGCTCAGCTTGGCAGTTCCGAAAAACTCTCCCAGGAGTCTGCAGGGAGACACTGGAGGCTTGGGCCACAGGGAGGCAGACCAGAAAATGGAACTTGGCTGCACATACCAAAATCAATCCAAATTAGAAAGAATACCTCACCCAAATCTTAATGAAAGTGATGCCACAGGTAGGGGAAGCCCCTGGATTTTGATAGGACTGTAAGGTCATTGTTGGGATTTTTTTTTGTCCCTATGTCCCTCCACCAGGTGACAATCTCTGTGGATGGCATCCTTACCACGACGGGCTACACTCAAGAGGACTACACCATGCTGGGCTCAGATGACTTCTTCTATGTGGGAGGAAGCCCAAGTACCGCTGACTTGCCAGGCTCACCCGTCAGCAACAACTTCATGGGCTGCCTTAGAGAGGTAAGGTTCACCCATTCCATTTAATGCACTGACTGTCTAAGAACAAATGAAATTTTCAGTTCAGTGACTGGATCTGTCCTCTGATCTATTCTATGAGGTCATAGGTTGTAGCAGAAAAGACTCTGGACTTAAAAGTAGAGGCCCTAGGTTTTGATCCCAGTTTAAGCTGGTTGCAGGACCTTGGGTTCGCCACTTAAGTACCCTGTGGTTCTGTTTCCTCATCTAACTGATGAGGAACCTGATCCCACAGGTAGCTGTGCTTTATAAATTAAATGAAATAACTCAGATGAAAGGACTTTGAAATCACAAGGAACTAGACCTGTGTGAAGTTTGAGTTTGTATTTTTGACTTGGCAAGTAGGGAAGCCTTAGCTAAAAGTGGCTCAATTTGTGGTTGTGTGTCTTGTCTAAAACATAACATATGTATTGTTTTACCTTTGCTAAACTTGGTGTTCCCAAGAGTCTCATTATTCGAGGTGAAGGAAAATTCTCAGAATATAATATTAAGGCCCAGAAGACTTGTTTTTCCTTTTTTTTTTCCTCCCTGAGAACTAGCAACTCTGAGAAAGCAGTGGGGCTTTACCATTACTCGTTTATTACTGCTGTAGCTAATGTGTTGAGACCTCTGTCTGAGAGCAAAGGAGCTTCAGTTAAGTGTAAGTTCAATCTCTAAGGTCAATTGTTGAGGCAAAAAGAATCAGACTTGATTTGCTGGAGTTCTTTTAGCACACGGTGTCATCAGAGCAGTGCACTGCACTTTTTTGTTTAATCTAAACTAAGCTTGATTGCCTAAGATAACTATACCATTTCCCTGTGGAAATTCCTTGAGAAGCTAACAGTGTTCTTTCTTGTAGATAAAGATCCCTTGTGACATGTTATGAGCCTCCTCTCAGGGCACATGTTTTATTCTTATTATGGTTATTTGAAATTTGTTGCACATCAGTTACATATGAGATGGCATCACATGTGCATTCACTCACGCCACTCGGCTGCGAGCTGTGTCTGGACAGGGGTTGCGTCTGTTATACCTGGCATAGAGCAGGTGCATAATAATTATTTATTGAATGGAGACATTTATCAGATAATCATTGGGTACCTTTTTTGTGCTGTAACTAACTAACTAATGGCTCTTTGCAAACCACGGTCTCCATGTTTGAAGACTTTGTAATCTGGGAAGAGAGATGAGATCTGTAAGGGAAAAATTATAGCTCAGGGCACTATGTGTTCAGTGCCACAGATGAAGTGATCTAACTGAGCTGAGAAAACAGATACATTTTAGGTGGGAGTCGGCATTGGAGAAGAATTGATATTTGAGCTGGGCCTTGCTGCAATAAACCATGTGTGCATTGAGAGAAAGGGGGAGGAAGGAGAGATGACAAAGGAGGGAAAAATCCAATTACAGCTTTGTATTGTTCTTGTCCTGAAGGAAAAATGACAGGAGAAAAGTCTTAGAGAGTTTTCCTCTCTCTGCTGGACATTACCTAGGCTTCTGCTGGCTACAGGGACTCCCCAGGTCATTCCTGATGGAATTGCTGTAGACATAGCACACTTCTTCCCTGGGATTTACTCCTATTTGAATAGAATAACGGTGTAAACTACTCTG
Organism: Hyperoodon ampullatus; assembly: GCF_949752795.1. Lineage (NCBI taxonomy): Eukaryota > Metazoa > Chordata > Mammalia > Artiodactyla > Ziphiidae > Hyperoodon > Hyperoodon ampullatus. The sequence continues at coordinate 155,866,374 of NC_136916.1, forward strand.
TCTAATGAACCCTGAAAGATTCTTAAACACCGTTAAATCACACTCCATTGGAATTGCACTCTCATGCGGTACGCGGGCCTCTCACTGCTGTGGCCTCTCCCGTTGTGGAGCACAGGCTCCGGACGCGCAGGCGCAGTGGCCATGGCTCACAGGCCTAGCCGCTCTGCGGCATGTGGGATCTTCCGGGACCAGGGCACGAACCCGTGTCCCCTGCATCAGCAGGCGGACTCTCAACCACTGCGCCACCAGGGAAGCCCAGATAGGGGCATTCTTGTTCCACGTTTGTAGCTCAGGAATGAATTAGACATTGATTGCTGTGGAGAGCTCGTTCATTTTTGTCGTGAAACAGCCCTGAGCCTGGAGTTTCTCCTGGACTGGGTCTAGGGGTGGCCTCTAGAACTAATTTTCCCCTGCACACAATTATGTTGAACCATCTCTCCATTATGTATTTTGAGACAAAGGAGCAATTTCCCAACCGCAAATCTATCAGTCAGGAAGGATGCCCCTGAATATTTTGAAACAAGTCTCATAAAAACATGAAGATATCTCTGATGATTTTATCCATGCAGAACCTAAAGTAAATACAATCTGCACACACACGCACACCCACACACACGTACTTACATACTACACTGTCCAGGTGGAGAGCAGACAGCTTCAAAAGTCTGTGAAAAGTGGCACTTAATAGCTTAAAAATTAAAGGCCGTTCTGAAAACCAGTGTCAGTGACAGAAATAACAGTAATAGTAATAAAAATATGCACATATCTTAGCTAGCAGCTCAGCAGAATTTAAATCCAGATCAAGTTAGAAGAAAGAAAGTCCAAAACAGTGAAGGAAGTGGTAGGCGAAACAAGAACTTAATATAAACTTTTGCACTATCTCTCCTTTACGTATATAGTATGGTCTTTCTAAGGGAGTTGGGAGGCCTTCTCATTTGTCTGAGTGCTTTAAAGAGATAGCTTTGAGTTTAATGAAATCCTGGCATAGTCTTTCTTTCCATTTAATCATTATAATTCACTTTTCTGTGGGAAAGTCTAGGAAATTCTTCTCTTGTTCCTGGCATTTCTCTTTGACAATTTCGTAAACAGTAAAAGCTTACAGCTATGTTGGGACTTCCCTCCTTGATAAATCCCACTTACCCACTTTAACTATTTCCCCTTAGAACAGTCAGCAGTTATTTTACAACTTCTTCTTCCCTTCTCTATCTCTTTCTTTCTTTTTCTGTCACCTCTGGCCATTTGTGGCTCTAAGCGGCCTTCAACTGAGCTGGGTGCTTTTATGTTTCACTTTTTTCAAAATGGGGACATGGTGAAGACCCTATGGGATTTCTCTTCCAGATCGTTGATACTTTGTGTGTGGCACAAAATAGTTTTTATCTTTGGAACTACAGTTACTTCACACCTGAAAGTTAAGTTCTGGCTCCACTCTTTTGTCTATCTGTCTATCTATCTATCACATCTTTATTGGAGTATAAATGCTTTACAATGTTGTGTTAGTTTCTGCTGTACAACAAAGTGTGAATCAGCTATATGTATACATATATCCCCACATCCCCTCCCTCTTGTGTCTCCTTCCCACCCTCCTTAACCCAACCGTCTAGGTGGTCACAAAGCACCGAGCTGACCTCCCTGTGCTATGTGGCTGCTTCCCACTAGCTATCTATTTTACATTTGATGGTGTATATATGTCCATGACACTCTCCCACTTCGTCCCAGCTTCCCATTCCCCCCCCAACCATGTCCTCAAGTCCATTCTCTACGCCTGCGTCTTTATTCCTGTCCTGCCCCTAGGTTCTTCAGAACCATTTTTTTTAATTTTTATTATTAGTTTCTGCTTTATAACAAAGTGAATCAGTCATACATATACATCTGTTCCCACATCCCTTCCCTCTTGCGTCTCCCTCCCTTCCACCCTCCCTATCCCACCCCTCCAGGTGGTCACAAAGCACCGATCTGATTTCCCTGTGCTATGCGGCTGCTTCCCACTAGCTATCTACCTTACGTTTGGTAGTGTATATATGTCCATGCCTCTCTCTCGCTTTGTCACAGCTTACCCTTCCCCCTCCCCATATCCTCAAGTTCATTCTCAAGTAGGTCTGTGTCTTTATTCCTGTTTTACCCCTAGGTTCTTCATGACATTTTTTTTTCTTAAATTCCATATATATGTGTTAGCATACGGTATTTGTCTTTCTCTTTCTGACTTACTTCACTCTGTATGACAGACTCTAGGTCTATCCACCTCATTACAAATAGCTCAGTTTCGTTTCTTTTTATGACTGAGTAATATTCCATTGTATATATGTGCCACATCTTTATCCATTCATCTGTCGATGGACACTTAGGTTGCTTCCATGTCCTGGCTATTGTAAATAGAGCTGCAGTGAACATTGTGGTACATGTCTCTTTTTGAATTATGGTTTTCTCTGGGTATATGCCCAGTAGTGGGATTGCTGGGTCATATGGTTGTTCTATTTTTTGTTTTTTAAGGAACGTCCATACTATTCTCCATAGTGGCTGTATCAATTTACATTCCCACCAACAGTGTAGGAGGGTTCCCTTTTCTCCACACCCTCTGCAGCATTTATTGCTTATAGATTTTTTGATGATGGCCATTCTGACTGGTGTGAGGTGATACCTCATTGTGGTTTTGATTTTCATTTCTCTAATGATTAGTGTTGTTGAGCATCTTTTCATGTAGTTTTTGGCCATCTGTACGTCTTCTTTAGAGAAATGTCTATTTATGTCTTCTGCTCATTTTTGGATTGGGTTGTTTGTTTTTGTGATATTGCTGGCTCCACTCTTGAGTCAAAGTGATTGTGAATTTCACCTGTGTGCACAGCTCCTAACTTGATAGCAGAGTAAAAGTGTGACAGAGAGGGTCCATGTTATCCTCCAATTATTGAAGTACTCTGCATGCCCTAGTTATCAATTCAATGTTTGTGTCCACTCAAGCATCACAAAAATCCCCACCTTGTTCCTCTTTATGGTTTTGTGTTTCAACATGTCTGTCATATTTTTGTTCTTGTTGTGTCACCAGCTCTTAGAATTGTTCTTAGCACCTAGTGGGCACTCAATAAATATTTGCCAAATGAAATCACATGTTTGTAAGTTTAAAAAATAGCTTTTAGATAAATGCTCTTAGGCACTATTGACAATGTGACTTTCTTGGGATCATTAAAGAACATCCTGACATGGCAATAGTTGAATCTTGTAGGAACCTCCCAGCTATCTGATATGAGTGAAGTATTACATAAAGAGGCCCAGCAAGACTAAAAGAAATGGGTTGGAACCCACTCTGAGAAGAACGGGATTGAAAAGGCTTTGAGGAGGCATCATAGTATAAATGAAAAGAATACTGGGTTTAAAATCAGAAAACCTGATTGGGAATACCAGCTTTATTACCTTACTGGCTATATGGCCTGGAATAAGCCACTGATCTTATTTGAGCCTCAGTTTCCTAACCTATAACATGGAGATGATAAGACCTCTGTTGTGTTCTTAAGAACAAATAAAATAATATACGTAAAAGTGAAACCATACATAAATATACAATGATGTTTTGCTACAATAATTATGATTAAGAATTATGTAATCATTCTTATAAAACAGTTTATGAAATAAATATAAGAGTAAGTGAATATACATTAGCACATGCGTATGTTTGTATTTCCCATATTACCAAATCACTATCTGGGGGAAAAACACAACTTTATTCTGAGGTTTGCCTTACTAAAATTCTCTCACCTTCACTGAAATTGGAATAACCCATCCTACCCACCCTCAGTCATTACCTAGTCTGTTTCCTTTGGACACTGGTTTATTTGACAACTGTCAGTCTCCCTTCTACGAAAATGTAAGCTCCCTGAGGACAAAGGCCTCATCTCTTCACAGGTGTTTCCCCAGCACCTAGAAGAGTTCCTGGCATAAAATAAAACACTCAATAAGCATGTCTGGAACAAATAACTAAATTAATTCATTACTGAGCTAACCTCATAGAGCTCTAAAATCTGGCAGAATTTAGATCCACAGGTATATGCTGAAAAAATACAGTATGCCAAGGACTGTGCTAAGACACAGAGATGAATCAGACACAGTTCTTGCCTCAGAGGACCTCACAGTTAGTGGGGGACACACAAATATAATTTCAAGGAAGAGCAGTTAATGCCCCAAAAAAGAGGCATTCACAGGTCCAGTGGGGCTGCTGAGGAGAAGAACTTAGTATATCATGGGGTTCAGGAAAACGCTGTGGAGGAGATGATGCCCAAGGGAGGCTTGAAGACAGATAGAAATGAACAGGGAAGAAGGTGCTGTGGGGTGATGGGGCAGCCTGAGCAAGGGCCCAGAGACAGGGCACGTCGTGGTGTCTGGGTGAGGAACTTACAAACAGTTTGCCAATGTCAGGGCACAAGATACAAGATCAGGAGTTCTGAAAATGTATCTGAAAAGTTAGGTAGGGGCCAGGTCATAGAGAGCTTTATATCACACTCTACCCTTGGACTTTAGGTAATGGAGAGCCATTGAAGGATCTGAAGTAGTAGACTGACAGAGATTGACAGCTTGTCCGTCAGCCTTTAAATTCCTTGAGAACTGAAGTTAGTCCATCTACCACTTCTATTTGATTCATCTTTTTGTCCTAGGGAGATGAGGAAGAGTTGGGAAGCCTGGTCCATTGGCTTTAGCACTGGGCCAGGAGAGTGCCTCTCTCAGTCTTCAGGTTTCTGCAGAAAAATGCTTCCTTCTAACTCCCATTTCAGTTTCCAATGACCCTCCTTGTCAGGACATTTATTTCTCCTTTCCTCTGTCCTTGACATTACTGAGCTACTATTGTTGGATGAAGCACAGTGCAGTAGAGGAAAGCAAAATCAAGGCTGAGTTGCATGAATAGTGTCTGTATTATGAGGACCAGGGAGCTGACTAAAGCCCATCACAGTATCCTCCTATGTGTTGGCATCTTCTGTGTTGTTTGACTTGGTTCTTTCTACACCATCTTCCTTTCTCCTCAATCTGTTACTTCTCCGCTGGCATGTTGGTCCTCCATTTGGCTCTCCATTGCCCATGGAGAAGCTCACCTGCTGCTGAGAACTCTGAGACCGACTGGTCTACCCCACCTTTCTTTTCTCATGGCATCTCTAGTGGGGAGGAAGGAAAGCAGGAGAATGGGGAGAGTGGAACACATATTTAAAGGAAAAAGGATTGGGTAGAACATCATTGTGCACATTACCATCCACATCCCTTTGTGATTATTAGCCATTTAAAACTGAATGGGATTTTGCAGCCAGAGATAGTCTCTGAACAGATGATTAATGGTTTAATCTGTAATAACTTTACATTTTATAGAACCCTGATAGGAGTCCACATCTGGTGAGCCAAGCTATTTAAGGCTTTGTTAATTCTGTTAATTGCTATATGTTTATTTGAATTGCTGGCACCTGTGGGCTTTAGGATAATGTGTTGTTGCTTTTTTTAAAAAAATATATATGCTTATTTTGTCCTGTCTCACTGTCTTTTCTGCTGTCTGTTATGAGATCACAATTTCTCTTCTGGTTTTTCTTTTGTATTGTCCTCTTTTTCCCTCGCTATACTTTTTTTACCCCTGTTCTCATTTTTCCTGCCTCTGTCTTCTCAGGCTCTTGTTTTGGTGTCCTTCCTGATTTCTCAGGTGGGGATAAATCACTCTGTCCATAACTAGGCAAATTTAGGTCATGTCATTGGGCCTAAAAATTCCCTTTTTCCTAGCTTTGAGAATACTGTGTGGTCCCACGATGAGCAAGATCAAGTGAGGGTTTTAGGGTCAACATGGAAGATGAGAGGAGGGTTGACTTTGGAAGCACAAGTCCAGGGTTTGGGTCTTGCATAGACTCATTCATTACCAGCTGCAAGACTCTTAGCAAGCCACTTGAATGCTCTTAGCCTCAGTTTTTTCATCAGATAATAATACTTCAGGCATTTTCGTGTTGGGAACAAATGGGATAAAAAACATGGAGGTGCTTTATAAACTGTACAAATGCTAATGTTACTATTTATGTTAATAAATGAAACCAAATTGATCAGGTATGTTTATTTAAGGAACCACTTACTGCTATTTGCTGTTGCTGCAATTAAAAAACTGCAGAAGTTAAGAGAATCCAATGTATCTTAAAAAAGAGCAACTGAATTAGAACCTGGCTACCAGATGCATTTCTGGTACTAATTAGAAAACCATACAACCACTTTGAACACCCATGTCTTGATCTGTAAAATGAGGATCGTTATCATTGTCAAACCAAACACACACTACTGTGGAATACTTCTAACGTAGAAAGACAAGTTGGATAGCAATGCAGAATTTATTTTCCCATTCTTAGGAAGATATGCACAATGTGAGCTTGGAGGGAAGAATGCCTTGGCAGAATGGAAGGGCCAATACAAAAAGGAGACCAAGAGGGACAAGATTCCAACAAGGTGGAAAAAAGTAGAAACATGAATCAGAGTCTGAGAAATTGGAAGAATGTAGCAGAAGAAGACAAGAAAGAGGAGAAACTGTGTCTCAGGAGAGGCCTATGGGGTTGACCATAGAAATTGCCATTTTTCTGGGTAAAAAAAAAAAAAGTCAAATATTGGCAATGTCATGTGAGTCAGTTTAAGAATGAAAATTTTTGAAGAGGATAATTTTTGCATTGGATCTTCTTGAAAAGAGATTACCTTCTGGATTACCAGGAGCTGAAATGGGCAGGGGAGAGAATGGCATTTGATGTCACAGAGGAAGAGGAGACAAAGCCCTGAACTACTGGGGATGTATGATGAACATGAGGTTTATTTCACAGAGGAGGCAAGGTGTGAGCTCTTAGCCCAGGGTGGCTATAAGAAAGTGGTGTGTACCTGAGGAAGAGTATCAAGGGTGGCTATAAGAAAGTGGTGTGTACCTGAGGAAGAGTATCAGGGGGGCTGAAGCTGCAGGATATTTAGTATTGCTAAATACTAAATTCTTCAGTTAATGCCAGAAGAAGATATTAAAGAATGGTTTGCTACTTATAATTGATGGGCTATTAATGGAGAAGTAAGATATGGTAAACATTTTTTAAGAGATCTGGTATTCATTTTCCCTTATTTCAATAAATGTTTCTTGATTTTTATTTTCCTTCATGCTCAGTGCAGTGATTTAGTGGCATTGACTCCATTCCTGCCTCACCTGATGAGCATGTGAGCTCTAAGTCCATCAGGAACTTCCATTACTCTGGCTGTGGTTGTTTTGTTCATAGCTGGGCACCTAACCCACACCTAATGTCACAGTTTGGATCAGTGACATTCAGGTTCAGGACTCTGTTTATATCTTGTAGGGGGGTACTTCTCCTTCCTTTGAGCTACAACTTGGGATGGTATAAAACTGACCTTCTGGCCGCCATCTTGCCGCCACAATGGGACTAAAAATGAAGCTAGAGTGGAGAAAAGCAGAGCTAAAATATGGGGAGAAACTAGGTTCTGGTGACATTTTAAGGCCCTGGATCAAACATTCTTCCACCTAGACTACGTCTGGCTTTCCAGCCATGATTGATTACATTCCTTCTTCTGTCTAAGCCAGCATGAGCTAGATTTTCTGTCATTTGCAACAGAGCCCTAAATGATGTGGAAGAATTCCTCACTCCTATTTTACCCCGTCTTCTCTGACAAGAAAATAGGTCTTTGGCCAGGAAAAGATAGACAAAGTTAGGAAATTTAATATCAGAGCCTGTTAGAAAGCACCTAATTGGTCTCTATTAATTCAAATTTCTTGACTTAGATGAACGATACAGAGAGAACTTGAAAATAAGATTTTTGAAATCCAGTTGGTTTTTGAGAAATTGTAGAGAATGGGGGAGGTTTGTAATGACTAAAGATGGAAAAAGTGTAGATAGTGCAAGTTATGGGCTTACGAACTTCATTGGCATCTGGGAAAGATTTTGGATTGCATTATTAACAGAAGATATGAGCCCACCGAAGAAAGAAGAGAACCATAGTCATTCACTAAAAACACTAAAAACGAGCCATATAAGCAACTAAACTCACATATTATTCAATATTGTTACTATACTTAAAGCTCAGAAAAGTACCATGGGCCTAGCATAGCTAAATATCAGTAAGGTATTTGGCAATACACTTTGTGATATCTTCATCCACAAGATGGGGAAAAAGGAATTGGATGTAAGAGCTATTCAGTAAAGGAGTATCTATTTAAATATACCACTGGGTCCTGGTAAATGGGTCCATTTTGACTTACATGGAAGTTTCTGGTGAATATCCAATGCTTTGTCTTACTCGACATTTAGTAGGGGCTTGAGGGAAGGTAAGAGAGCATGCTCATCAACTTTGTGAATGGCAGGGAGCTGAGAATGATAGACATTATGTGCCTTAATGTTCTGAGACTGAATTAATAAAGGTATGAAAACAAAGGAGGTGACAGTTCTATGGTATAATTTATTGGAGAAAATAGTACGCTCTGGAGCTAGAGTTCTTGGCTGCAAAACCCACCTCTATTCTCACTATCTGTAGAATGCTGGGCAAGTTACTTAACCCTCTCTGTACCTCACTTTGCTTATTTATTAAGTGGGTGGAATAATTATACCTACTTGATAGGGTTGTTGTAAGTATTAACTGAGATAATAATTTTAAAACCCTTAGAACAGTGCCCGGCATATAGAAAATGCTTGGTAAATTGTGTTTATCAGCATCATCACCATCACCACTGTGTGATAATCTGGTTACTGGGAATATTTCTCTTCAGTTCTGAATGATCAGCACTTAAAAGGTTAGCTGACTAGTTGACAGAACATGTTCAGAGCTGAGCTATGAAACAGATAGCAGTGTGCTCAAGAGTCTGACATAAAAAGAGTTGACTGATGGATCCAGGAACGTTTAACCTGAGGGAAAGATGCCTGAGCTCATGGGTTGAGAGTTGTCTTCATATGTGAAGGACTGTCTTATGAAGTGGATGTGAACATGGTTCATATATCTTCAGGAAGAAGAACTGGGGCAGTTGAGTGGGAGCTGGGTATTAGATACAAGGAAAACATTTCAATGAGAGCTGTCCAGAGTTGCCTTTCAAATAATGTATTCTCTGTCACTCAAGGCATCCAAGCAAAGTCTGGGCAGCCATCTTGCTGAGGTTGTAGAAGAGATTATAGCACAAATGAGTAGACAGTCTTGATTTTCTAGCTTCCTTCTAAACATAAGATCCTATACATATACACACTCCATTCTTTTTTTTCAGATTCTGTTCCCATATAGGTCATTACAGAGTACTGAGTAGAGTTCCCTGTGCTATACAGTAGGTTCTTATTAGTTATCTATTTTATATATAGTGTGTGTATCTGTCAAACCCCATCTCCCAATTTATCCCTCCCCACCTTTCCCCTTTGGTAACCATAAGTTTATTTTCTACATCTGTGACTCTATTTCTGTTTTGTAAATAGGTTCATTTGTACCATTTTTTTAGATTCCACATATAAGCGATATCATAGTTTGTCTTTCTCTGTCTGACTTACTTCACTCAGTATGACAATACATGTATCAAATTATCACATTATATATCTTAAACTTACAATGTTATATGCCAATCATATCTCAATAAAGCTGGGGAGAAAAAAAAACCCACATAAGATCCTATAGTGAATGAGCCTTCTGAAAAGAAAGAATGGGACTTATTAATTAGGCCAGGTTCATTGTGTTGAAGACGTTCCTGATTGATCTCCAAATCAGTTGACTACACGTGTCCCACCGAGACTCACAGAGTTGCCCTTGCAGTAGGATTTGAGGTTCCCAGCCACTGTCATCACTTATTAGTCACTTACAATTATTTCTCTTTCCTCAGACCTTCACTGGCGTCATCTCCAAAACCATGATAACCACAGCAATTATAATCATAATAACAACAATAAAGTTATCGAGCACTTAACAGTGTGGATGCACGCGAAGTATGTCTCTGTGGCTGTTTCATATGTATCCCCTAATTTAATTCTCAAAACAAACTTATGAGGTGGATTCTGTTATCATTACTAATTTGAATGTAAAGATAGTGGGCGTCTTGCCCAGGGCCACTCAGTTAGCAAGGATTGGAGCTGAGCTCTAAATACTGTTGCCGTCGTGACTCCTGCTGCCATCTCTACCAACTCCATCAAAAGACTTGGTGAAGAAGAAAAGGAAAAAGCTTCTCAGGAAAAGGTTGGTAATTCTGTGGTTAAACCCACTCTAGGGAATCGTCTCTCACTACCATTTAGAGGTTTCACTTCAGAGGAGAGGTCGTTTAATCAGGCAAAAAATGTCCTTCTGGGAGACTGGATACAGTTACGTATTTCTTTCTCCTTGCCATTGGTTGTTCTGAGAGGAAGGCAGTTTTTGCTTGATTTCCAACTCTGGGCAAACTGATATTGCTCAACCTGTTAATGGAGGAATGATTTTTATCATGGGACCTGAGTGGGCAGTAGCTCCTTTTGGTATAAACGCCAAGCAGTGGAACACCTTTTTCTTGAGATGGGCAGCACGTCTGTACTTCTGTTCCTGCCCAATATTTTCTGTGAAGTTGGAGCTATTTGCCTCCAATACCCTCAGAAAGCCAGAATGAGGAGCTTTTGGGGCTTATGGTGAATTTTCAGTCTGATTCTGGGAGTCTCTCATTTAGCTTTGCCATTTGTTTTCTCTTCAGGATAAATTCAGTGGAACTCATTGCTTTCTAAAAATGTCACTTATTTACAGCAAATGTAATCTACCACAGCATTCCCACTGAGACAAAGTCTCTTGTGTCTTCGAATGCTTCAAAGGAGACAGAAAAAGTAGTCCTTGTACACATATACCTACAGGGTTAAAGTCATCATTGAGCTAATTCATTAGCTAATGTTTTTTGAAATTGCTTTGCAAATGCCAAAACAACTCTGACATTAGCATTATGTGCTTTTGTAACCTTGTGTTCCATCCCCCCATGTGGACAGTATGCCACGACTAGTTTCTGCATAAATTTCAAGAGACACAGAAGGACACATTTTTCACTTTGAAAATCAGTGAAGATGTAGCGTAGGGCAGCAACATTGCACACCAATTATCAACCAGTAAAATTCTCCTCCTTCCCTTTCCCCCAGCTTCTCCCTCAGCAGCCAGTATTGGCAGATGGTCGATCTCATACTTCATGGAGAACATAGAAAATCTTTAGCTTATGCTTGCTAAAACTCTTCTCACTCCACTTTTACATTTACCTTCAAAGATAGTTATTGCTACCTTCTCTTCTCCTGTCTTACAGGATGAGCTCTCCTCTTCTCTGAGTGTAACTGCTGTTCTCTTTTGCATCTTCTGAGATTTAGCCCCTTTAAGGAATCCCTCCCTTTTCAGTTACCTTCGATCTTCTCTTCACCTCTTTTCTATTCCCTCAAACTAGAGACATGCTCAAAATAATTTTCTTGATTCTGTTTCCTGATGAATTTGCATCTTAGTTCATTCCTTATTTCAGTGGAAAACTTCTTGGGAGAGTTGTACGTGTGTCCCACCTTCTCTACCTCATGGTTACTCCATACCCTCTGCAATTGCAGCCACGCACCAAAGCGCCACACCTGTCCTCAGCACTTTAGTAGAATTGTGTCTTCTGGCTTAAGTTAGAAGCACTTGATTGTAAGCTCTCACAGCTCTCAGTTCTTAACTGCCTTGCATTATAAGTGCTATTATAGTTTATAGTACATTGTATTTTAATGATCTGTGCTCATATGTTTCCCTAATAGTATGGGCTTTTGGAAGCAGGGACTAGGATTTCTACAGATTGAGTATTCCCTTTAGAGTTGCATAAGTCCTGGCACATGAGTATATGGAAAATATTCTTCAAAAAATTAATAAATATTTGTGAATATCAGTAATAAAACTATTGCTTTAAATTTCCATTTCTGCCTATATCCATTTTCTCAACAGCATATCATTCATTGACTTATTCATGAGTGCAGTGTATATTCGTGGAGTGACTACTCTGTTATCAGATCTGCCTAAGTGTTGGAGTATGTGGTGAATGAGACCATATATAGGGTCCCTGAGCTTATGGAATTAATGTTATGGTTGAAGGAGACTAATAGCAAATGTGTAAAGACCTAATTAAGATACTTGCAATAAGGATATGTGGTATGAAGGAAGTAACAGAGAATAACGGGGTAGTGAGTGGTAAGGAGGTTGGGTCTCCCTTATTAGACTGAGTGGTCAGGGAAGGGCTCTCCGAGGAGGTGATAATTAAGCTGGGACCTAAGATGCAAGGAAGAGTCAACTGCACAAAGATCTGGGAGAGGCTCTTCCAATCAAAGGAAGCTGTAAGGATGAAAGGGACCCCAGGCAAGGGAAAGCTTGACATGTTCAAGACATGGCAAGGAGACTGATGTAGAAAACAAGCTAGTGGTTACCAGAGGGGAGTGGGGCGGGGGGAGGGGCAAGTTAGGAGTATGGGCTTAAAAGATACAAACTACTCAGTATAAAATAGATACGCAACAAGGATATATTGTATAGCACAGGGAGAATTACAGCCATTCTCTTATAATGACTTTCAGTGGAGTATAATCTGTAAAAATATTGAATCACTATGCTGTACACCCAAAACTAAAATAGTATTGTAAATCAACTATACTTCAATTAAAAAAAAAGAAATGGTAAGGAGACCGTTGTGGCTGTGGCTCAGTGAGAGGGGGGGTGAGAGGAAAAATGTTTATGCTTAGACATCCGGCTTGTCTTAAAAGGTCCAAGTTAGGCAATATCAACATATCAAGCTTACCTCCACCTTGGAGTCTTCATTTGCTGTTTGTCTCCTATCTAGGTTGACTTTCTCTCTCCCTTTATTCCAGAGGACAAGGTGTCCTTCCAGGTTTCTAAGCTCACCTGCTCAACTCTGCTGAGCATCTCCTTCTCTCCTGTCACCTCCTGGCATCTACGCTTCAATTATCCCCACGCTCTCTTGCACCTTTGATGCTTGCCTCTCTATTTGTTTTTCCTTTGCAGGCTACAAACATGTGCTAGTCTAGCCTGTCCTTGCATGAAATCCTTCCCTTGACGGGTACCTTCTTAAACTCAGGGAGAGAAAGAATACTTCTTTCCCAGAGATGGTAGGAAAGGAGACACAACACAGAATGGTTTTGAGGTTTGAGAAAGGAGTGATGAGAAAACTCACATGGGATGATCCATATCTGTCTAGAACAGAGGCGGGGCAGTGTGTTAAGTGTGAGAAGAATGCATGGTTATATATAATCTGGTAGGTTTAGAACAGCTGACGCTACTGTCATCACGCATTCACTCAAGTTGGAAACCTCAGGGTGAGCTTTGATCTTTCCTTCTCATTCTCCTTCTTTCCCTCTGCCCTCATCGCATCAGCCCCAAATCCCATTGACAATCCCCTTGTTGTACTTCTCATTCATTTCTCTCCTTTCTGGACAGTCGGCTCTCTCCTCCCCCTCTGCCTTCACCTGTTGTTGTGGTGTCATAACGAGTTTTCCCACCTGCATTCTCTCTGCCTGTCTCTGCAGTCTGCATTCTGCCCCACCTTGCCTTCTGTGCTGCTTTTCAGTAACATCCAGTGCCCACCAAGAGCATGTGTTCTTCAGCCGCCCACTCATGGCCTTCCGTAATTTGGCTTCAACTTTGTCACCTCTTCCTCATACGTCCTCTCTCTATTTAACCAGAGTGGCTATTTCATCTTATTCTAAATATATGTTTTGAGTTCTTGCTTCTAAAACTTCTTTATCTGGATATCTCAGCCGAGGATTTCACCCTTTCTCTCTACCATGTGACTCTTACCCATTCTTCCAGGACTCATCTCATGGCTGCCTGCTTGACCAATTGCCCTGGTTAGCAGTGGTCTTTCTCATTTCTGAATTCCAAGCACGTTTATATGGTATGTTGTGTGGGAGCTCAGATTTTGGAGGCAGACTTCCAGGCTTAAAGTTTTGTTCTGCCACTTATGATCTGCATGCCCTCGGACAAGTCAGTCAGCTTCTCTGAAACTCAGTTTCTTCATCTATAAAATGGATTTTTTTAAATTGAAGTATAGTTGATTTACAAAGTTGTGTTAGTTTCTGGTATACAGCGAAGTGATTCAGTTTTATATATATATATATATTATATATGTGTGTGTGTGTGTATTCTTTTTCATATTCTTTTCCATTGTGGTTTATTGCAGGATAGTGAATATAGTTCCTTGCTATACAGTAGGACCTTGTTGTTCGTCTATTTGTATATAGTAGTTGTATCTGCTGATCCCAAACTACTAATTTATCCCTCCCCCACCCCCTGTCCCCTTTGGTAACCATAAGTTTGTTTTCTGTGTCTGTATATTTCTGTTTTCATTGTGTCGTATTTTAGATTCTACATATAAGTGATAACATATAGTATTTGTCTTTCTCTTTCTGACTTACTTCACTTAGTATGATAATCTCTATGTCCAGCCATGCTGCTGCACATGACATTGTTTCATTCTTTTTTTATGGCTGAGTAGTATTGCATTGTGTATATGTACTGCATCTTCTTGTTCTGTTCATCTATTGATGAACATTTAGGTTGCTTCCATGTCTTGGTCTTTATAAATAGTTCTGGTATTAACATTGGGGTGCATGTACCTTTTTGAATTATAGTTTTCTCTGGATATATGCCCAGAAGTGGGATTGCTGGATCATATGGTAGCTCATTTTTAGTTTTTTAAAGAACCTCCATACTGTTTTCCATAGTTGCTACACGAATTTACATTCCCACCAACAGTGTAGGAGGGTTCCCTTTTTTCCACACCCTCTCCAGCATTTGTTATTTTTAGACTCTTTAATGATGGCCATAAAATGGGTTTCTTAATAGTACCTAACTCATAGAATTTTTATGAGAATCAAATGAAATGATGCAATACCAGCACATGGTAAGTGCTTAGTAAATATTGGATATTCTTGCCATTTATTTGGTCCTTAAAATGACCTGCATTTGTTTGTTAGCTTTTCTGGCAGACATATAATCCCTTTGAGGCAAAGAGGTTTTTGTAGTTTCAGCAGTGCTGTTTGTATCATAGGTTTATTAATTAAAGGGAGTAGAAAGTAATTTATATCCCTCAAATGAATTTCTTGGTTGACTATAAGGAAGTTACTGTTTCTCCATACCATAGTTTGACTCCAGTTGAAATGATCCCATCTACAAAATGAAAATAGTAGTTTCTTCTTTATAGACAGTGAAAAAAACTTCATTCATGGATTAATGAAAGGTATGTGCATACATGAAATATGAATTCAGTGATTTCATATTTTTTAAATTCCTGGTAATCAAATGGTGTTGTGATGGTGTTAGCATACTTTTTGTTCACAGATATTTTAAATGAAACAGTTCTGAAAGTTGATGTTTAAAATGCTAAAGGAAATAAAACTTATAACAACATGTATTAGCTTGATAGCCACCAATGTCCCTTTCAAGTCTAAAATTCTTATAAATTATAAATTGCTTTGAAATGTCTTAAAATCCCCCAATTACCTTTAAATGACTGATTTAATGAGCTTCTGTTATGTTCCATGTATACTGTCTTGAATACAAAGTGAACTGGGCATAGTTCCTTCCTTGGAAGATCTTATAGTTCAGGGGTTGGCAACTTTTTTCTGTAAAGGGCCAGGTTAGTGGCTCTCAAATGGGGACAATTTTGACCTCAGGGAACATTTGACAGTGTCTGGAGATATTTTTGTTTGTTAAGACTGGAGTAGGGGCTGGGTAGATGGAGTGAAGCAAAGGGGTAGTGAAATGATGGGGTAGGAATGCTCCCGGCATTTAGTGGGTAGAGGCCAAGGCTGTCACTGTCCATCCTACCGTGCATAGGACAGTCTCTCTATGGCAAAGAATTATCCAACCCCAAATCTCAATAGTGCTAAGATTGAGAAATTCTGGACCAGATAATAAATAGTAAATAGATAGTACAGATATGGTTTTGTGGGCCAAGGGCCTCTGTCACAACTACCAAATTCTGCCTTTATACCAGGAAAGCAGCCACAAATAATATGTAAACAAATGGGTAAGTCTGTGTTCCAGTAAACTTTATTTACATAAGAAAGTAGAAAGTAGGTTGGATTTGGCGCTAGGACTGTAGTTTACTGTCCCTTGCTCTAGGTGACATGGTAAACAAAACCAGATAATTACAATATATTACAATATATTAAGGTGTATGGTCAAAGTTTTCATAGGTTTGTCGTAAAGCTTAAAATATGGGCAGTTAGCCTGACCTGAGATATTAGAGATGGTTTCTTGAAGGAGAAAGACTTTGAAGTTTTTTTTTTGCCTATTTGTTTTTTTGGTTTTTTTTGAGTGAGGAGTTAGGCAAATAGAACTACTCCAGGAAGAGGGAATAGCATCAGCAAAGACATAAAAATGTGAAACATGTGAAATAGTGTGGTGAGTGTGGGAAACTAATAATAAGAATAAAGGGAGTGGGAGTGGTGGTGGTAGTAATAATAATAATAGCAGCTAACATTTAGTGAGCACTTACTGTATGCCAGGAACTCTTCTTAGTATTTCACATGTGCTAACTCATCTCCTAGAAACAGAGCTCAGTGTGGCTGGGTGATGTGAGATTAGGTAGGAGCTGTGAGTTTGTACTGGAGCTAGGATATTATTCTATACGTGGGTGAACCTAGAAATGAGAAGAGCAGCGAGGAAACAGTTAGTAAGACTTCTCAACTTGATTGGACGTTAAGGGTAAGGGTAGAGAGAGGTCACAAGTTTCTGGCTTGGTGACATTAATGGAATATAGAGCTACTGGAGGAGAGGCAAGCTTAATGGGGAAAATGCTAAGTTTAGTGTTGAATGTGTTGTGTTGGAGGTGCTTATGTTATCTGGAGTTCAGAGTCAAGTTCAGATAGTTGGAGCTGTAACTGTAATAAGAATATAAGGAAATATTGTTAAGTTATTTAAAATCGATGAATCCAGGTAAGAAAGCACATCCTATAGAACAATGGTTTTAAAAAATAAAAGAATCCTGAGAGTCACTAATATTTAAAAGAAGAGTAGGTTTAAAAGGAAAAAATCAGGGAGGTAGGAGGAGAATCTGAGAAAGTGGTATCACGGAAGGCGAGAAAGTAGAAAGTTTCCAGGGCTTAGTGCCAAAGAGAGCACCAGTAAGTTGAGAACTGAAAGGGCCATTGTAGCTGAGAATTCAGAGGTCATGGGTAATTTTATTTTGCTTTTGAATCAGAGAAACTTAATTGTTTTGAAATTCAGAGGCAAAAAGCCAGTAGAAGTGGAGAAGCTAAAGATATAAGAAACATAAATGTTGAAACAACATCCCAGGAGATAATTCCTAACTTTTCTTAAGTATTCATTAAGTAAAGTATATACAAGAAATCTTATATATTGTAGGCTTATATTTTGAGTTGTAGTACATTTTTTAGAAATGCATTTTTATATAATCTTTCAGTGATTCATGTTTTGTAGTTATAGTGTCCTTCCCCCAATTGATTAGCTCTGTCATTAGATTTTACTGAAGTTGTGGGCTGGAGGGGCTCAACATCTATTTGTTATAATAAAATTTAAAAGCCATAATTGTAGGACAGTAAAACTTTGGGGATATTTTTATGTGATTAGCAAATAGGACACCAACCTCATAGATGTGAAATTTTAAGACACCAAAGAATATCTAGAACGCAGTGTCAATTCAGTTGAGTTCAGTTCAATTTAAGTCATTCATTGAATGCCATGCATTTTTATTAACAGTGATATGACAGAATGTTTTGCTCTCAAACAGCTTACCATCTTATCTGTTTTGTATGTTTATTGCACAAAGGATTTACAGCAACTAAGAATGTCATTGATGAGAAATGATTTACATACACAAAAGCACTTGAATCTAATCATGAAGAAATGTAATGAAATGCTATTATCACATGTAGAATCAGTGGCACAAACAAGGTGTACTTTCAGGAAGGGAGAATCTAGCATGTACTGGAATATTGGAAGCATCTCTATTTACCAGCTCTACATGGTGTTCTTCTCTGGAGAGAATTTAACTAAAGTACTCTTAATAGAAGAATAAATGCCAGTGATAAAGTACCAAGGGGTGATCCAAACCATCAAAATACTGTTGGCTTCTTGAGGACAGACTGTGTCTTATCTTTGTATTCCCCTGGGCCAAGGCACCATGGCTACCATTTATTAAGTGCACAGTCAGTGCTGAGTTGATTATGTTTGGCTATTGGATTAGTGCAGTGGAGGCAGGTTGGACCGTGTGCTTTGTGGACACTCTCCAAATAAGGGTGCCAGTGACAAAGAGCTTCAAGATCAAGAGAAAGTGAATTGTAAGAACTCCACCTGTAGAGGACAGGGAGTGAAAATGTCTTCATAGGAGAAGAGAAGGCTAAGTGTTGGATGCATTATCAATGGGAGTTGGTCACACCCCCTGGGTTTCTTCCTACCTTACAACAGTACTTGATTCATAAAAGCATGCTTCCTGTGTGAATGAATGAGCCAGTTCTGGCTTAAGGTAGACAAACAAAAAAGAAATAACCAGTGCTTCCACCGTAGCAGTTTCTTATGAAAGAAATTTAAGGTTAAGATAAAGCTTTATGAAAAAAATAAAGTGAAATCCATAAGACTTTTAGTTCTCACCTCTATGGGTTAATCACACTGGCAGTCTCACGAAAACAGCATTGAGAATGACTGCTCTGTGATTTTTGCTAGCTTTTAGTCCCTATAGGCAAAAAAGCCTTTCTGAAAGAGATTTGAAAGTTGTGGAGTCTGATAACACTGGTAGTTGTCAGGTTTTTCTCTAATGAACAGCTTATCAGTAAATGTGCTCAGTGGTTAATTACCACATTAGGGCTTATTGTCATGAAGTGTAGTAGAATGCCCATTATCCTTATGCAAATTTGGATTTACTGCAGGTTAAATCCTGTGACCTGAAATCTAAGTCACCTGTCATAAATAACAGACCTATGTAGTAGCCCTGCTGGGATTGGCAGTGACAAAGGACCCCAGGAGTGGGGTGAATGGATCAAGCCTGGGTGGGTTGGACTTGCTCTTTGGAATGTCTCACAAAGGCTGGTGGAGCTAATTGTGCCAAGAGGCTGTTGGGTGTTTTGTTTTGATTTTGTTTCATTTTACAGGGCAACCAGGTGGCCCAAGCCACTGTTGATGCCAAGGGGTGTCCTCCACCGGGTGGCCTGGGGCATTTGGACTTGTAGGATTCAGGTAAAGCTGTGCTGTAGTTTCAAGAGACCTGTCAAATTAGAGGTGTGGATCCTAAGCTAAAGATTCAGATTCCCAGGTGTTATCATCAGCTTAGACTGCTATAACAAATACCATGGACCGGGTGACTTAAACTACAGACATTTATTTCTCATAGTTCTGGAGGCTGGGAAATCTAGGATCAAGGTTCCCACAGATTTGATATCTAATGATTCTCTTGCTGGTTTTTAGATGGCTGTCTTGGTGGACAGAGAAATCATCTCTCTTGTGCCTCTTCTTATGAGGGCACTAATCCCATCATGAGGGCTCGACCATCATGACCTCATTACCTTCCAAAGGCCCCACCTCCTAATACGATCACACTGGGGATTAGGGCTTCAACATATGACTCTGGGTGGGGGGAACACAAACATTCAGTCCATAGCACCTGGGAAGGCTTGGGACTCAAAGCAGGGAAGGCCAATCTAAGCAGACTAAGGTTCACAGTTGTCTCGGGTATTTCAAAAGGAATGGAGCACAAGGCAGCATATTCAAGAGAAGGCAGGCCTGCAGTAGAGCAGGAATGAGTGTCACACAGTGACCATGTGGGAGCCCATTGCTCAGGAGTACCCCTGGGTTTACAGACCTAATCCCACACTCTGGGGCAGAGGGGGCTACTCCTGTCCCATCAGGACTGACTCAGGAAAGAAGGGAGCTTGGGGCCCTGTGGGTCTCTCAAGTTACACTCTGCTGACTTGAGGTTAAAACAAGGCAGGAGCTGGTCAGACATAGTCAAAGCCTCATTCAAATCTATTTGCTTATAAAAGGAAGTTGGTGTTTGGTGTTTAGGGACTTCTAATACATTTATGGGCACTGATTGATATTTCTTCAAACAATAGGGGACCTTTCTGAAGCCCTAGAGCCCTGGCTACTGTACCCTACTTCCAGCATATTGAAATCTGTAACTAAGAACAAGAGGCTCTCAACATCTCAAGGATAGGAAAATCATTACTTCAGAGGTCTCTTCAAATGAATCATTAGTGCTCAGAAAGGGAAATAGAGCCTTTCATGCCTAGGGCATGTGTCCAGGTAATTTTGGCAGGGAACAACTTTTCTTACCACACTGTGAGTGTTTATGTGGCTGGGGCAGAATATGTTGTGGTGTCAGTGCTGCTCCATTAGCAGTGAGTGTGGTGGGTGAAAGTTCTTTAATTGGTCCCCAGGGTGAAAACAGCCTGGTATTTATAGGCTATTAGAGGAAAGGAGTTTAGGGAGGCAGGTGACTTGTCAGCTTTTTACACCAATGACTTTTATGTCTTCCAGGTCACATTAAAATATTTCACTTGAATCAGGAAAATAGTAGTTCTTTTCTGTCCCATCCTAAGTTCACTGTCTTAGTTAGAAGCATCCATAGAAAGTATCCCTCACTCTTCATATTTTCCCATTACAAAAGAGGAGCAAGGCTTTCTCTATTTAAGGACAGTACAAACTGTTTTAGCTGTAAGATGTAGTCCACGAATTACCGAGGCAAAGAAGAACATGGAGCAGCAGTGTGTTCTCCACACAGCAAGTACTCATTGTACGATGATGAGCAATTAGAGTGGCCGCCAAGTAGGTGGGGCCAGGCCCAGAAGAAGCACTTACTCACTGTATAGAAAATGTCAGACCAAATGCAGCTTTGAAGCTCTGTCTGGTCTCACTGTCCTGTGAACTGACTTAAGGCCTAGATGAGAGGCACAGTTGAGAGGCCTTCTTTCCTTTGAACCTCACCGTCTTGACCACTTAGCCTTCTAAGCACTGGAGGCAGGAGAGGTCTCCCAAATGAGAATCAGCCCAAGGTCATCTTATAGCAACCAAAACATGAGAGATAAGAAATAAAGGGATGAGAGAAGGCTAAGTCTCCTATAAGAGAAAGACCCAAGAGGTGGTTCTTCTGAGAGACCATCATATAGAAAAGAGACCCAAGAGGAAAGCTGTGTGCAGAGATCCAGGAGAGTAAGTGGCCCCCTTTACTTCCATTTATTAAAACGTTATCCCTCTAAAAGCTTTCCGTCCTTCTTGAGTAGGTCCATTGGGTCACTGATGAGTTAATTTTGCCCTCAATCAATTTCAAAGCTTGAAGAAAGGGTGAGAAGACAAGCTTTGAGCTATTGCTAGTGAAATTATAGGAAAAAATAAATTTTATTATTATGCCAGCTCAGGTATATTGGTAATGGTAGAGTTACGAAGGAGTCTGGCGTCACAGGAAACAATTATCCTTGAGTTGCTATTTTGCTTTCTAGTTCATGTTGTACAACTTTATGTGTTTCTGTCCTTAAGCAATATATACTATAATTTGAGTGTTTAAAATTTGTATAAATGATATCTTACTGTACATATCTTTGTACAACTTACTTTTTTATTTAACATAACATTTTCAAGATTTATCATAGAAGATTCATTTTAAGATGGAAGATAGTAGGGTTCATTTATTCATGTTAACTGCTATTTAGTATCCCATTGTAGGAATATACTTTGTTTTACTTATTCTTGCCTTTTTCTAGTATGGCTCGATATTTATGTTGTTCCCAGTTTTCAGTATTTCAGTTAAGGCTAGAGTGAATACCCCTGTATGTGTTTTTATTCACATCTGTGCCAGAGTTTATCTAGGACATATAACTAGAAGTGAAGTTGTCTGCTGGGTCATAAGCTGGGTGTATCTTTAACTTTACCAGATATTGCCAAATTGCTCTAGAAAGCAGTGTGCAAATTTGCACTCCCACTAGCAGTACGTGAATGTTTCTGTTTTCTTGATCCTTGACAATATTTGCCATTGACTGTAAATCAGATAATACAGTATAAGCCAACTCAATGGAGTTTAAGCCAGATTGACCCTATAAAATATATACCTACAATCTTCCCTCAGTTTAAGTTCCTCATTCCAACTGAGAATCTACAGACCTTAAGGGGGTATAAATTGCATGTTTCTTACCTTTTTCCTTCTTACTCTGCTAAGCCCCAGTGAGAGGCTGCCCATTCAGGTGTCAATTTGGAGCTTGTCTATTTATCAGAAGAAACTTGCTGTCTTGCCACTTAAAAATGTGTAGTTCTTCTAGTGCTTACAGAATTTTATTACCCAACCGCAGTATTTCAGATGTACTGCCTTTAAAAAAATGTCAGGATATATGAGAAGATCACAGTCTGAATACCCACATTCAGAAGATAAAGCAAAAGATACAGGCTACTATATATAAAATAGATAAAGGAGCCCTGAACCAAGATGGTGGAGTAGAAGGAAGTGCTCTCACTCCCTCTTGCGAGAACACCAGAATCACAGCCAACTGCCAAACAGTCATCGACAGGAAGACACTGGAACTCACCAAAAAAGATACCCCACATCCAAAGACAAAGGAGAAACCACAATGAGACGGTATGAGGGGTGCAATCACAATAAAATCAAAGCCCATAACTGCTGGGTGGGTGACTCACAAACTGGAGAACACTTATACCACAGAAGTCTACCCACTGGAATGAAGGTTCAGAGCCCCACGTCAGGATTCCCAACCTGGGGGTCTGGCAACGGGAGGAGGAATTCCTAGAGGAATTCCTAGAGAATCAGACTTTGAAGGCTAGTGGGATTTGATTGCAGGACTCTGACAGGACTGGGGGAAACAGAGACTCCACTCTTGGAGGGCACACACAAAGTAGTGTGCACATTGGGACCCAGGGAAAGGAGCAGTGACCCCAGGGGAGACTAAACCAGACCTACCTGCTAGTGTTGGAGGGTCTCCTGCAGAGGTGGGGGGGCGGCTGTGGCTCACCGTGAGGACAAGGACACTGGCAGCAGAAGTTCTGGGAAGTACTCCTTGGCGTGAGCCCTCCCAGAGTACACCATTAGCCCCACCAAAGAGCCCGGTTAGGCTCCAGTGTTGGGTAGCCTCAGGCCAAACAACCAACAGGGAGGGAACCCAGCCCCACCCATCAGCACTCAAGCAGATTAAAGTTTTCCTGAGCTCTGCCCAGCGGAGCAACAAACAGCTCTACCCACCACCAGTCCCTGCCATCAGGAAACTTGCACAAGCCTCTTAGATAGCCTCATCCAGCAGAGGGCAGACAGCAGAAGCAAGAACGACAATCCTGCAGCCTGTGGAACAAAAACCACATTCAAAGAAAGATAGACAAGATGAAAAGGCAGAGGGCTATGTACCAGATGAAGCAACAAGATAAAACCCCAGAAAAACAACTAAATGAAGTGGAGATAGGCAACCTTCCAGAAAAAGAATTCAGAATAATGATAATGAAGATGATCCAGGACCTCTGAAAAAGAATGGAGGCAAAGATTGAGAAGATGCAAGAAATGTTTAACAAAGACCTAAAAGAACTAAAGAACAAACAAACAGAGATGAACAATACAATAACTGAAAAGAAAACTACACTAGAAGGAACCAATAGCAGAATAACTGAGGCAGAAGAACGGATACGTAACCTGGAAGACAGAATGGTGGAATTCACTGTGGCAGAACAGAATAAAGAACAAAGAATGAAAAGAAATGAAGACAGTCTAAGAGATCTCTGGGACAACATTAAACACAACAACATTCTCATTATAAGGGTCCCAGAAGGAGAAGAGAGAGAGAAAGGACCCAAGAAAGTCTTTGAAGAGATTATAGTCTAAAATTTCCCTAACATGGGAAAAGAAATACCCACTCAAGTCCAGGAAGCGCACAGAGTCCCATACAGGATAAACCCAAGGAGAAACACACCGAGACACCTAGTAATCAAATTGGCAAAAATTAAACACAAAGAAAAATTATTGAAAGCAGCAAGGGAAAAATGACAAATAACATACAAGGGAACTCCCATAAGGTTAACAGCTGATTTCTCAGCAGAAACTCTACAAGCCAGAAGGAAGTGGCCTGATATACTTAAAGTGATGAAAGGGGAGAACCTACAACCAAATCTACTCTACCTGGCAAGGATCTCATTCAGATTCAATTGAGAAATCAAAAGCTTTACAGACAAGCAAAAGCAGCACCACCAAACCAGCTCTACAACAAATGCTAAAGGAACTTCTGTAAGTGGGAAACACAAGAGAAGAAAAGGGCCTACAAAAACCAACCCAAAACAATTAAGAAAATGGTCATAGGAGCATACATATTGATAATTATCTTAAACGTGAATGGATTAAATGATCCAACCAAAAGACACAGGCTTGCTGAATGGATACAAAAACAAGACCCATCTATATGCTGTCAACAAGAGACCCATTTCAGACCTAGGGAAACATACAGACTGAAAGTGAGGGGATGGAAGAAGATATTCCATGCAAATGGAAATCAAAAGAAAGCTGGAGTAGCAATACTCATATCAGATAAAATAGACTTTAAAATAAAGAATGTTACAAGAGACAAGGAAGGACACTACGTAATGATCAAGGGATCAATCCAAGAAGAAGATATAACAATTATAAATATATATGCACCCAACATAGGAGCACCTCAATACATAAGGCAACTGCTAACAGCGATAACAGAGGAAATCAACAGTAACACAATAATAGTGGGGGATTTTAACACCTCACTTACACCAATGGACAGATCATCCAAAATGAAAATAAATAAGAAAACAGAAGCTTTAAACGACACAGTAGACCAGATAGATTTAATTGGTATTTATAGGACATTCCATCCAATAACAGCAGATTACACTTTCTTCTCAAGTGCGCATGGAACATTCTTCAGGATAGATCACATCTTGGGTCACAAATCAAGCCTCAGTAAATTTAAGAAAATTGAAATCTTATCAAGCATCTTTTCTGACCACAACGCTATGAGATTAGAAATGAATTACAGGGAAAAAAAATGGGAAGAACACAAACATATGGAGGCTAAACAATACATTACTAAAAACCAAGAGATCACTGAAGAAATCAAAGAGGAAATCAAAAAACACCTAGAGACAAATGACAATGAAAACACTACGGTCCCAAACCTATGGGATGCAGCAAAAGCAGGTCTAAGAGGGAAGTTGATAGCAATACAAACCTACCTCAAGAAAGAACAAAAATCTCAAACAATCTAACCTTACACCTAAAGGAACTAGAGAAAGAAGAACAAACAAAACCCAAAGTTAGCAGAAGGAAAGAAATCAAAAAGATCAGAGCAGAAATAAATGAAATAGAAACAAAGAAAACAATAGCAAAGATCAATAAAACTAAAAACTGGTTCTTTGAGAAGATAAATAAAACTGATAAAACATTAGCCAGACTCATCAAGAAAAAGAGGGAGAGGACTCAAATCAATAAAATTAAAAATGAAAAAGGAGAAGTTACAACAGACATTGCAGAAATACGAAGCATCCTAAGAGACTACTACAAGCAACTCTATGCCAATAAAATGGACAACCTGGAAGAAATGGACAAATTCTTAGAAAGGTATAACCTTCCAAGACTGAACCAGGAAGAACTAGAAAATATGAACAGACCAATCACAAGTAATGAAATTGAAACTGTGATTTAAAATCTTCCAGCAAACAAAAGTCCAGGACCAGATGGCCTCACAGGTGAATTCTGTCAAACATTTAGAGACGAGCTAACACCCCTCCTTCCCAAACTCTTCCAAAAAATTGCAGAGGAAGGAGCACTCCCAAACTCATTCTATGAGGCCACCATTACCCTGATACCAAAACCAGACAAATATAAAACAAAAAAGAAAATTACAGACCAATATCACTGATGAATATAGATGCAAAAATCTTCAACAGAATACTAGCAAACAGAATCCAGCAACACATTAAAAGGATTATACACCATGATCAAGTGGGATTTATCCCAGGGATGCAAGGATTCTTCAGTATATGCAAATCAATCAGTGTGATACACCATGTTAACAAATTGAAGAATAAAAACCATATGATCATCTCAATAGATGTAGAAAAAGCTTTTGACAAAATTCAACACCCATTTATGATAAAAATTCTCCAGAAAGTGGGCATAGAGGGAACCTACCTCAACATAGTAAAGGCCATATATGACAAACCCAAAGCAAACATCATTCTCAATGGTGAAAAACTGAAAGCATTTCCTCTAAGATCAGGAACAACACAAGGATGTCCACTGTCACCACGATTATTCAACCTAGTTTTGGAAGTCCTAGCCACAGCAATCAGAGAAGAAAAAGAAATAAAAGAGATACAAATTGGAAAAGAAGAAGTAAAACTGTCACTGTTTCCAGATGACATGATACTATACATAGAGAATCCTAAAGATGCCACCAGAAAACTACTAGAGCTAATCAATGAATTTGGTAAAGTTGCAGGATACAAAATCAATGCACAGAAATCTCTTGC
Organism: Hyperoodon ampullatus; assembly: GCF_949752795.1. NCBI lineage: Eukaryota > Metazoa > Chordata > Mammalia > Artiodactyla > Ziphiidae > Hyperoodon > Hyperoodon ampullatus. The sequence goes on from NC_136916.1 coordinate 155,892,831, forward strand.
ATTCCTATATACTAATGATGAAAAATCTGAAAGAGAAATTAAGGAAACACTCCCATTTACCACTGCAACAAAAAGAATAAAATACCTAGGAATAAACCTACCTAGGGAGACAAAAGACCTGTATTCAGAAAAGTAGAAGACACTGATGAAAGAAAGATGATAGCAACAGATGGAGAGATATACCATGTTCTTTGATTGGAAGAAGCAATACTTTGAAAATGACTATACTACCCAAAGCAATCTACAGATTCAATGCAATCCCTATCAAATTACCAATGGCATTTTTTTTTACAGAACTAGAACAAAAAATCTTACAATATGTATGGAGACACAAAAGACCCCAAAGAGCCAAGGCAGTCTTGAGGGAAAAAAGCGGAGCTGGAGGAATCAGACTTCTTGACCTCAGATTATACTACAAAGCTACAATAATCAAGACAATATGGTACTGGCCCCAAAACAGAAACATAGATCAATGGAACAAGATAGAAAGCCCAGAGATAAACCCACCCACCTTTGGTCATCTAATCTATGACAAAGGAGGCAAGGATATACAATGGAGAAAAGACAGTCTCTTCAATAAGTGGTGCTGGGAAAACTGGACAGCTACATGTAAAAGAATGAAATTAGAACACTCCCTAACCCCATACACAAAAATAAACTCAAAATTGATTAGAGACCTAATGTAAGACCAGACACTATAAAACTCTTAGAGGAAGACATATGAAGAACACTCCTTGATATAAATCACTTAAGATCTTTTTTGATCCACTTCCTAGAGTAATGAAAATAAAAATAAAAATAAAAATAAATGAAGGGGACCTAATGAAACTTCAAAGCTTTTGCACAGCAAAGGAAACCATAAACAAGATGAGAAGAGAACCCTCAGAATGGGAGAAAATATTTGCATACGAATCAATGGATGAAGGATTAATCTCCAAAATATATAAACAGCTCATGCAGCTCAATATTAAAAAAACAAACAACCCAATCCAAAAATGGGCAGAAGACCTTAATAAACACTTTCCACAGAAGACGTACAGATGGCCAGGAAGCACATGAAAAGCTGCTCAACATCACTATTAGAGAAATGCGAATCAAAACTACAATGAGGTATCACCTCACACCAGTTAGAATGGGCATCATCAGAAAATTTACAAACAACAAATACTGGAGAGGGTGTGGAGAAAAGGGAACCCTCTTGCACTGTTCGTGGGAATGTAAATTGGTACAGCCACTATGGAGAACAGTATGGTGGTTCCTTAAAAAACTAAAAATAGAATTACCATATGATCCACCAATCCCACTACTGGGCATATACCCAGAGAAAACCGTAATTCAAAAACACGCATGCATCCCAACGTTCATTGCAGCACTGTTTACCGTAGCCAGGTCATGGAAGCAACCTAAATGCCCATCAAGAGACGAATGGATAGAGAAGATGTGGTACTTATATACAATGGAATATTTCTCAGCCATAAAAAGGACAAAATTGGGTCATTTGTTGAGATGTGGATGGATTGAGAGACTGTCATACAGAGTGAAGTAAGTCAGAAAGAGAAAAACAAATATCGTATATTAATGCATATTGTGGAACCTAGAAAAATGGCACAGATGAACCGGTTTGCAGGGCAGAAATTGAGACACAGATGTAGAGAACAGACGTATGGACATCAAGGGGGGAAAGCGGTAGGGGGATGGGGGTGGTGGTGTGATGAATTGTGCAATTGGGATTGACATGTGTACACTGATGTGTATAAAATTGATGACTAATAAGAACCTGCTGTGTAAAAAAATACAATTAAAAAAATAAAAATAAAGTAAAATAAGATTAGGACTAAAAAAAATAGAATAGATAAACAACAAGGACCTACTGTATAGCACAGGGAGCTATATTCAATATCTTGTAATAAACTGTAATTGGAAAGAATCTGAAAAATAAAAAATATATATGTAAAACTTTGCTATATACCTGAAGCAATGTAAATCAACTGTACTTCATTAAAAAAGAAGATAAGGCAAAACATAACCAAATCCCCAAAGCAGATATGATTACTGAGCAACTGAAAATGAAGGCATCAAAACTGTTATAAAAGGATGTTTTTATGAAAAATATTGTTCCCCAAATGTGTTCATTCTTTTCCCACTTTAGGCCTTCCCTTTCTGGGGTATTGATGGGTAGATAGGAAATCCTTGTGTTCTCCCTAGAGTTTAAAATGTGTGGTCAGCATTTGAGTCTCTCAGACCTATGGCTCCCAACGATTCCTCTCATGAAAGTCATAAAGTTATGTCTTATAGTGGACTATGTAGTTGACCTCACCTGTCATTACTATTAGTGTTGACCCTTTCATGTATAAGTGTTTTTCTTACATTTTCTACAATAGTTAAAGCAAAGTATTTATTTTTGTTGTTATGTGACAAAGAAACAAATCAAAACTTGATCATGTAGTTTAGCTTGAAGACCCAGATGTGAGAAAATCAAATTCCTTGTTCTTAATTAATGGTTAATTTCAATTTGATGAATTAATTTCAATAGAATACCAATGTATAGAAAACTACCTAATTTTTCAGGATCAGTGTGTTGAGATTTTTCTACCAAGAATGGTGTTAGTTTTGCTTCAATTCTTTGTGAATGAGAAGTGAAGTTCGATGCTACAATGGCCTTACAGACAATTGAAAGAAGTAGTTTGACAAGGATGGAAAGTTTGAGATCACTGAACTATTGCGCTTGAATCAACTGAGCATTCCTTGATTAATTTATCAAATAACTATTAAGTGCTTCTATATGTCAGGTACTGTGCTAAGTGCTGAAGAGAAAATGATGATCAGACAGAAGATATTCTATACCTTGTTGAGATCTGAGGTCTAGTTTTCATCATCTTTTTAATCAATGTGGTTTTTAAGGACATGAGATTCCATAGCCAAACAGAAGGATCCCTATATCTCTATGGCTTTAACATTTAACTTGAAAAGTAACATTAAGGATGTGTGATATGTGACTTAAGATTACATATGTATGTGTTGTTATATTCTAAATATTTTTACTGCAATATGAATTGGTATTATAAATGTGTTTTGTATTCAGTGTTGAAAAAGAGGACAGTGGGGATAGAGACACAGAGACACACAGAAAGAAGTCATAGCATGAAGTGACCATTTTTAATATGCAAGTGCATAGAAAGAAGTTGAAGCATAGAATGAAAAGTGTGATAAAGTCTATAATTTTTGTAAGAAAAAATTAATTTGTCTTCAAATAGTGTTAAAAAGCTGAAAAGACATTTCTCCCTTGGTGATATTCTCATTGTCTCTTTCTCCAGTTTAATTTAATTCATTTTAGCCAATGTATATTAAATATCTATTATTATTAAGCACTGTGCTAGCCACAGGGATACAGAATTAATATAAAATGGTTCCTTCCTTCAAGGGGCCCACAGACCAGTGAGAAATATTGGCAAGCATGTTGGAAATAATTGTAGTAATTATGATGAAGAATAAAAGATGCCAAATTAGGGCTTCCCTGGTGGCGCAGTGGTTGAGAGTCCGCCTGCTGATGCAGGGGATACGGATTTGTGCCCTGGCCTGGGAGGATCCCACGTGCCGCGGGGCGGCTGGGCCCATGGGCCATGGCCGCTGGGCCTGCGCGTCCAGAGCCTGTGCTCCGCAGCGGGAGAGGCCACAGCAGTGAGAGGCCCGCGAACCCAAAAAAAAAAAAAAAAAAAAAAGATGCCAAGTTAGAAAGATGTTTAAAATACTATGTGAGATTTCTGGTTATGATGGATAAGCTTTTATCAGAGTGACCCTGTCACTAAGGACAACTAGATAAGCCAGACAAAACATAAAAATGATCAGTCTGTAGACATCAGAGATCTACCAAGGGAGAGAGGACTCAAAGGGCCAAGATGCTGAAAAAAGAGAAGGAAAGCACAAGAATGTGAGACCAGAAGTCTCACCAAAAAGCATATGTTTTCCCCTCCAGACATTTCCTAAGAGGCAGGAAGTGCCGTCAAAGAGGCTGAGAATGTGAGCAGAACCTTCAGGAGTTTCATGGAGCTGGTAGACAGAAATTGAGTCCAGATTTATCAGTAAGGAGGGGCCTTGACAAGATTCCATTCCTAGCTCTATGCCAACAGAAATGCATACATATTACATCATAGTATCTATACAAAAATGTTGATAAACACACTATTTAAAATAGTCCCAGACTGGAAATAACCCACATGGCCATGGACAGTACAATCAATAGACTGTGTTATATTCACAAAATGGAATGTTATACAGTAATAAAAATGAATGAACTATCTACAATAACATAGATACATCTCTAAATATAATATGGAGTAAAACAAGCCAGATACAGAAGAGTACATATTATAATTTTCCTTTTATATAAAGTTTTCAACAGGATAAACTATTCTATGCTGTTACAAATCAGTTATCTTTGATGAAGAATGGAGTGAGTGGGGAGCAAGAAGGAGGCTTCTGGGGTGTTGTAATTGTCATATTTCTTGGTCTGGATGGTGAGTACATATAGATGATCACTCTGAATATTACTCGAGCTCTTGACTTTTGACTTGTTTACTTTTCTGAATATATGTTTTAATTAAATTAAAAAATATGTCAGCCAAGAGAGGAACAGTATATTTTGCTTGAGAAGGCTTGAAGCAGATTTGAAAATTGGCCATGATTATTTTTCCAGACAGAAGAGATAGGGAAAGAATGTTCCATTAAAGGAACAGCCTAAGCCAAATATACAGAAGTGAAAGGATTTATTTTCAATTAACAAGTGTTTGTGTCTAGGATGTTGATTATGTATGGGGAGAAGAGTAGGAGATTAGGCTAAAGATATAGGTTGGATCCTGTTTGTAGACAGTCATAAATTGATTGCAAAACATAAAGAGATGACAGGTTTTTGAGCAGAAACTGTAACATGGACTTTTGGATTGGACTGCGTTTGAAATACCACCAGCTAAAGACTGGTTTTGCCAGAAAAATTTGAGTTTGGAATTTAACTTCCTTTTTCCTGGAAACCTGTTCCTTCTCAGCTTATACATGAATGCAGAGTCTTCCATCTCCTTTTAATTAGTTCCTTGATCTATAGCAACACAAAGTGGAGTGGTTTGGTTTTTTCAATTTGCATAAACAACGCCTTTTTTGTAACTGTTGGCCTGTTGTTGTCTCTCTCCTTTATAGATATCATTAAGTGAATTCCCTAGGTTTAAGAGGGCCTACAATGAGGATCTCAGTGCCTGAGGTGGCTGGCCCACCTCTTGAACCAGCTTGTCCACCGTCTGAAGAGTTACACCCTGAACTATACTCTAGTATTTCAAGTGGGCTCTGGATTGGCAGGAAGAGACCGTAAACACACACTTCATTTAATTTCTCAATTTCTCAGGGATAAAAGTACTATCAGAGACATGGTGACCACATAGGGCAGGAACAGATGTAATGTTTCCTAATACAGCTTCTCTTGGCACCCAGAGTCCTTCATAGCAGCGAGCAGCAACAAGAGACACTGTTCACTTGGGATTGAGTCCTTTCAAGTCTTTTTGAAAGCTCAGGTCTTATTATGACTCTGCCTTGTGTGATTGGGACTTATGTCACAATCTAAAAGAATTGACACCAATAATCTATGCATGTCCATTTAAAGGAATGTTTTCAAATTCTGGAATATCTTGGCTGTTTATCCAAATGTGGCATGGCAAGGCCACATCTTCACCTGGAGGGGCAATCAGCATCCACATGCTGGATAAGTAGCTTTGCTTCCAGCTTTGTGGTGTTCTTGAAGACACTTTTCCATACAGAAGCAGATACCATAAGAGAAAAAAATAGAAAAATGGAATTTTTTCCCCTGAATCTTTACTGTAAGATCCTTCCCATGTTTTCAGTTTTCAAAATCAGTGAGATACTTCAGGTTAGTGGTGTGTAAATTGTTCCATGCAGATTCCTTGGTAACAGCAGAGGTGGAAACAGAAGTATGTTTTTATTTCTTTGTGGGGGGCCAAAGTCATTCCCAGGCAGTGAAGTTTCAGTGAGGAATGGACTTGGCTTATTTTATTAACTGCTTGAGCCTAAAGGAAAGTAGCTAGACCTCCCAAAGCAGCTGGCTGATTTGCAGGAAATGTTTTCGGAAAAATGGGTCGCCTCCTTAAGTTCTCATTCCATTCCCATCCCATGTGTGTCCTATTGGCAATGATGGAGATTAGAAACCACTCTACATAAAAGATGTGCAGGAGATCAGGACATACTTCTTCTCTCAATCCATAATTGATACCCCTTTACTGGTTCATTCCATTGTTGGGAGTTGGGAGGGATTTGTCAAAACCAATCTGGAACTGGTTTCCATGCTCTGTGATTCTGTTTCAATTGTGTGTTTATTCACTGCCCTGTCTATTTCTTCTCCAGAACCATAGATGAGTATGAGTCTGTCTGCATCACAAAGTGACAGTGGTGGGAGGAGCAGAAAGACAGGCAGGTGTTTATACTGAAGGAAACAGGCAAGGACCCAAAAGAGTGTGGTAGCTCAACAGTAAGTGGGCTGTTGGAGTCTGGGCCTTAATAAGGTGGGTGCCTGTTCCCTTGTGGAATTACCTTAGCCATAGTCTGATCCACATCCCTGTGGTCTCAGAGTTTCAATTTTAGCTAATGATGTTGATGATGATGATGATGATGATATCACCAACATTAATTGATCACTTACTATATGCTAAGCAGTGTCCTAAGTGCTTACATTATGAACTCATCCAGTCTTCATACTAACTCTTAGGAGATAGGTACCACACTGTCATTGAAGAGAAAAAAGCAAAACCAGAGAACAAAGATAGTTTGCTCAAAAGCCATACAGCCAGTTAAGAGTTGGAAATGAAATTAAAATCCATACAGTCTGGTTTCAGACAACACTACTATAGAGACTGAAAAACATGAATAATCTAGAGCACCATTTTCTTTCTACCTGTAAAACTCAGTCACTGCCCTGGATTAGCTTGTGGTCAGCTTGGGGCAGTTTGTCCACTGTTTGAGTTATGGGATCAGAGCAAGAGGTGCTGGTCCATTTTAGGGATATTTCATTTGGGCTGTAGAAGAGCACACTGAACTACTCTTATTCCAACAGAGTTCACTGGCTTTACAGAGCAGAATATAGAAGGGTAGATTAAGTGAAAATAAGTGAATACAGATATATAGGTATTGACAGGTGGTTGGGATTCAGACAGGTGGAGCAAGACTGCAGATTGTATCAGTGACAGTGAGTATATTATAGGGGAGGGGAGGGGCCTTATGTATGGTTAAGGTAGCAGCGGGACAAGTTGTAGGGAATCTTGGACGTCAGGAAAAGGAGTGCCTTTAGACTGATGGAAGTTTACTTTCCAAGTGTCCTTGTAGAATTCTTTATTGATCAACAGACTATTTTGTCATGATTGGCCTCATAATTTATGATATATTAAAATTTCCATATTTGGTATTTATGTTAGTGACATCTTAGAGTAAGGATTCCCTGGTGAAATTTAGAAAGACAACTTAATCACACCAGCGACATTTATATAAATGCTTTCTAAGGATGGTTTACTTGGAGAACTTCCAAAGATGGATATTGCCATCCATTGAATAAAGATTCTCATTTTTCTACTTGGGGGTCTTGTTCTCTTCCTAAACCTTTGTCCCTTAGGGTTGATAAAGGACTGTATCTTATTTGGGGGCCTCTTTTTACTGGCTGCATTAACCATACTGATCCTGGAATTGGAAGACCTTGGAAATATGCCAGATTCTAACAGTCGGGGTCTGTGGATCTTGGGCATGTGTTATAACCAGGCTGTGGCTGTGTGGAGTAATGGAGGTCTCTAGAGGGGTGGCACAGAAGAGTCACAATTTACGTGGCGATTACATTTTAAAATTGGCACATGAGGTAAAAAAAAAAAAAAGCTTACAGTCACCTTTATCCTTAACAAGTTTTTAAAATCACTGCCCGGAGTCCAGGACCCTTGAAAGCTCCAAAACCAAGAGTTAGCATCCTTGATTTCTCTCTGCATTTCTGTTAAGGCAACTCTTTCCAGGAGATATGAAGGCCAGGTCTACTTGGAATAAGGCAAAGCATTAGGTGGTAAATAGACAATTTTCTCACTCCCTCTCACTTCCCCCTGAGTATGGGCAACTGAAGTTGTGTAAGTTACATGTAAATATGATGCAACTCTACTGTACTGTTTATTGTGTTAATAAATAAATTGATTTGTAGTATGCTTTAACTGTTTCAGGTTCATTGATTCACTTTTTTGTAATGAATGTGTGAAGACAACCTTGAAAAAGCAGTTAAGACATGCCTTTTTTTATTGAAGAGCCCTGTCTCAGGTCAGGGAAACAGACAAGTAAACAAATTCTTATCGTGCAATTTGTGAAGTGCTTTAATGAGGCACTGCCTCAGGGTTTCAGGATCATAGCGAAGGGGCAAAGTGATCTGGGGGTTGGGAAGGAAGGGCTGTAGAGTGGGACATGCTGGTCCAAGGCACCGTCTTTTCTCACGAGATTGCGGCAACAACCTTCTAAATGCTCCCCCTGCTTCTGTTTTCACCTCTGGTTTTCCCCCTTCCCCAAGTCTATTCTGGCTCCCTAGCATCCAGAATTTTCCTCTTAAAACATAAAAGGAACACACACACCCCTCTGTTCAGAACCCTCCAGTGGCTTTCCATCTTGCTCAGAAGCAGAGTTTGGGTTCTTAGGAGGCCTGTAAGACCTTGTGGGCTCTGGCCCATACTACCTCTCTGCCCTCATCTCCAGTTTGCTCCTCACCATTCCCCCGATCCAGCCACATCAGCCTGTGTGATGTTCTTTGAATATGTCATACTTGACTGCTCAGACCTTAGGTAATTGCTGTCTGTCTGCCTGGAATTCTCTTTCCCTAAATATGTACAGCGCTTGTTCCCCAGTGTTTCCAAGTCCTTGCTGAAATATCACAGTATTTTAGAGGCCTTTCCTAGCTATCCTGCAAAAATAGGAGCAAGCCTCCACCCCATCCCAACACACACATTCTCTTTTAGCTTGCTTATCATTTGACATACTGTAAGTTCACTTATTTCTTTGCCCCATCAACTTAGATCTTAAGGTCCATGAGGGTAAGACTTTATCTTGTCCACTTTGGGACCATGCCTGTTCATATAGTATTAATTCAATAAATATTTGTTGAATGAGTAATTTATTTTTCTTCTCTTGCAGTATCTTCCACATATATTTGCCTAGTAAGTGGATGGATAGATGAATGATGAGTATATTCTTTTGGCACCAGCAGAAGCGATTATTCCCCAATGGACTGTTTCTCTGGAATGACTTTACCGTTTGTAATGGGGACACAAGATTTAATCAGACCTTGTCAGGAACTCTTGGGTTCTGCTGAGATAACATCTCAGTCACAGTTGTTTAAAGCAGGGTTTGGTACTGGGCAGAGGCAGTAGGAGAGGACTGGGCTGATCCAAGGAGCCTCCCTCATGCCGAGAAATTTGATTGGTAACACCTGGTTAGCTGTTAGATTAAAAATATGTGTGTATATATATGTGTGCACCCACATACTTTTCTTTGTGTATATTGTACGTTTACATAAGTACTTTTGTATATGTAAGCGTAAATATATATGACCTTAAGAATCAAAATAGAAGATCCCGAAAGTCCAAAGATTTGAACGCCACAAAGAACTCTGAAGGTTCGGTGGAACCCTTGATGCTTGGGGAACTAGAAGTATGGGGAAGGTTTATAGAGGTTTATATGGGGAAGGTTTCCCCTAGTGCACTTCTAGCTCATTAGTTACTACTTTCTGCTGAGGCTAGACATACAGCAGTGAGGAGAAGCAACAACAACAAAAGTCCCTGCTTTCGTAGAGCTTACCTTACGGGAGGTGGAAACAACGTGTAAGAAAGTAAATCTGAAGTACTATATATGGTGATACAAATGCTTTGAGGAGAGGAAACAAAATATAGTGTGGCGAGGGAGTGGAAGATAAAACGGAGTGCCATTTTAGAGAGTTGGGTTGGTAGGGAGCTGATGTTTGCTTGACAAGAAGTCAAAGGATCAGTAATTGCAAAGACCTGAGAAGGAGGTGCTTGTGGAATTCAAGGGATATACAAGCAAACGAATTAAGCGAGACCAAGTTGCATGGAGCCTTTAAGCCCTGGTGAGGGATTTGGGTTTTAGTCTGATTACAGTGAAAAGCCACTGGGCACTTTTTAGCAGGGAAGGGATTGATCTGAATTTAGAACGATCCCTCTCACTGGTCCGTGGGGGGATGGGCCACAGTGCGCACTAGTAGAGAGAGAAGATGGGGAAGTGGCTGCTGCTACCAGGCAGGCTGGAAAGTAGAACAGTGTGAATGAGAGTAGCAGCAATGAGGTGGTAAGAGGTGGATGGATGTGGGATGTATTTTGGAGATAGAGTCAGTAGGATTTATTGATGAACTGGGTGTTGGGCGTGAGAGGTGAGTAATTGTGGATATCTTTATTAGGATAAGCTAGGTTGTGTTATGGCAACAAACTCCTCCAGAATATCAGAGGCTTAAAACAAAAGAGGTGTATTGTTCACTAACACTTCATATTCTTTGTGTGTTGGCTGGTGGGCCTTGATATTTTTATTACTGTTCTCACTCTGGGACATGGGATGACAGGGTAACCACTCACTGGAACATTGGTGGTTGACATTGAAAAGGGAGAAGAGAAATGAATGAATGAAATGTTTGGCCTGAAATGACACACATCAGTTGTGCTCAAAAGGAATTAGTCAAAAGTAATCACACAGCCCCACTGACCGCACGGTGGCCAAGAAATACAGTCCTGTCTCATGTCAGGGAGGTAAAGGGTCAGAACTACTCAGACAGCAGCACTGTTAACTCCATGATGTCTTCCAGGTTTGGATAACTGTTAATACCATTGGCTAAGTGGAGATGCTTCGGAGGAATGGGCTTGGGAAAGGTGAAATCAATATTTCCCTTTTAGCCACGTTTAATTTAAAAGCCTGTCAAGTGGAGATGCCAAGAAGGCAGCTGGAAATGTGAGTCTGATGATCAGAGGAAAGCTATGGCTAGATATGTAAATTTGAGCATCAACCATATACATATATATATATATGTATATAAAATTTTGAAAATAATGAGACTCACAGAATGTAGTTGGAATCAGAAAGAGGGCCAAAGACAGAACTCTTGGACTCTTAACAGGTAGAGGTCTTATAGAGTAGTAACCAGTAAAGAAAACAGAGAGATTATTTAGGTAGGTAGAGACACAAGAGATTATGGAATCTTACAGGACCTTGAGAAGCAAATATTGCAAGAAGAATGCTGAGAGGTCAAGGGAAATGAGAATTTATTATTGGTTCTGGCAAGCTATTGACCACTCCTGTGGTGTGACGTGGGCAAGAGACTAATTTGAAGTGGATTGAGGAGAGAATAGCAAGTGTGGAATTGATGAAAGTAGGTACAGACAACTTTTGGAAGGGTTTTTCTCTAATCAGAGCAGTCAAATGGAGTCTGTAGTGAGGAGAGACATGGCACCAAGAAGATAAGAAGTTAGGAGGGGGAGCTGATTTGTGGGCAAGAGGATGATTTTGTCTCTTGAAATGTTTTGACCTAAAAGAAAGGCAGCCAAATGAAAAATACTCAGATAATAGTTGGAGATATGAATCTGAACATAGAGAAGAATCAGAGCTGGCATAAATATTTAGGAGCCCTCTGCATAGAGAAGAGTTGGAACTGGGAATGTCAGTGAGCTCTGATAGAAAATGTGTAGAGAAAAAAAAAGTGGAGGGCTTCCCTGGTGGCGCAGTGGTTGAGAGTCCGCCTGCTGATGCAGGGGACACGGGTTCGTGCCCCGGCCCGGGAGGATCCCACATGCCGTGGAGCGGCTGGGCCCGTGAGCCATGGCCGCTGAGCCTGCGCATCCGGAGCCTGTGCTCCGCAACGGGAGAGGCCACAACAGTGAGAGGCCCGCGTACCGCTAAAAAAAAATTTAAAAAGTGGAGAGATCAAGGTTGAGCCTTAGGGAACACACATTAATAAAATCAGGAGAAGAAAGTGTAGCTAGTTAAGAAATGGGAGAAAATAGGTTCACTAGATTATGTGTCATACAAATCAAAGAAAGAGAGTTTCAATACCTTTTCAAGAGGTTTTTCTTCAAGTTCTGTGTTCTCAGAAATATGTAGTCCACATGCTATGATTTCAGGCCAGATTTGCTGTAGACACTATTGCAGTTGGTTAAATACATAGCTAAGAACTGTGGAACATGTGGGATAATGGATTTTTTTATCTCAAATACATGGGATTGATGCTTTTCACTTTTCTTTTTGCTATTGTTTCTTCTCATTGTTCTGAAATTTCTCTAAAGCTTACTTAAAATAAAGATATTATTAGTGCCATACTCATCACTATCTTTTTCTTCTTCTCCTGTTTCTCTTCCTCTTTCATCTTCGTCATCATTATCAAAATAATTATCATCGCCATTAGACCTCATTGGAGCAGTTATTTTGGTATTTTAAAAATTTGGCTAGAACTCCTGAGAGGTATGCATTTTAGAATAGCAGGGTATACTGATAGCACTTTCGATTATATGTTGAGTACTTACTGAGTGCTTATTTCAAAGATGAACATGATTCCTGCCCTAAGTTCTTTCAGTTCAGTTTCCTAGGAAAGATAACAGAGAATCAGAAGGGAGAAGAAGTGCTCAGAGGGAATACAAGAGATTAAGGCTTCATATATGTGTCCCTGGAATACTTTGGAGCAGTTTTTTCTCTATTCAGGTTAGATATAAGAAGCATATGTAGATAAATAGTCCTGGCATGTGGATGCAGGGTAAAGTGATGACTACATATCTTAATATCAAATGGAATAAAAGTGGACTGTCTTTTTCTTCAAGCTAGGGATAATGTGGTTTTATGACACACCTTCTCTGGAGTATAATTTGGTTCTTTTTCAGTTCTGGTGGTATGTTTGGCTTCTTGGTCAAACCCTCCCACCCTCTGCTTCTCTCCCCGCTCCCTCCCTTCTTTCTCTCTCCCTCTTCCTCCCTTCCTTCCTTCCTCCCTCCTTCCTCCCCAGAACTTCTTACTCCTCCTACTGAATTTGTTCTATCAGTGACTTGACATCTACCTGGTTACCCAAACCAGAGACCTAGAAGTCATTATTGCTTCTCCTTCTTTCCTTAAACACTCCTCCAAGACCCATCTGTCCCTAAGGTATGTTGACTAGACTCATCTCTGTCTTGCCCATTGCCACTTTCTTAGTACAGTTGTTCATTCTTTTCTGGATTGTTGTAATGTTATGGACCACAGACCAAGTGTAGGACCGCAGTATGAAGAACAGATTGAAGGAGAAGACATCGGAGTTGGAATTAGTACTCATGAGGAATCTGTATCATACTAGTCCATGTGAGACTGAATTCAGACTCCATTTCTCCAGGGAAGAATTGACCATTCTGCCTTGAGAATCTACTGCATCCCATACATGTTCCTCTTCTAACATCACTGTACATATATGTTTACTTGTGAAACAGCTCTACTAAGAGGAAAGTTCCTTAAGGTCAGGGACCATACCATTCCTTACAGAGCCTAGCATTTAGTAAGTTCTCTATGGTTGTTCAGTGGATGATTAAAGAAAATGGAGGCCTGAATAGAACCAGTGGCAGCAGGAATGGAGTAGAGAAAATGAACGTGAAAGACTTGTTGGATGTGGAACCAAATGGACTTGGTAACAAGTTGATACTAAGGACAATGAGGAGGGAAGGATCAGCTATATCTTCAGAACTTTGAACTTGGATGACCATTAGCAGAAATAAGGAATCTGGGAGGAGGAGTCAATGAGTTTGTTTTTAAACAGGTTGATTCTAAGGTTCTTTGAAGAATTTTAATTTTAGGTAGATGATTGTTCCAGCAGACAATTCAGCTTGGATTGTGGGGCTTTGGAAAGTGTTTGGTCTAGAGATAAATATGTGTGAGTGGAGGATATTACCAATTGAGATAGAGTAGTGAAAAGGAGGAAGAGAACCTTCATCAGATGCTTGGGGAAAGCTTCTTTTTAAGCACTTCGGAAAAGATGCTGATGACAGAGGCAGAAAGTGAGTCATCGAAGAGTTACTTGGAAAATGTACAGTCAGGAAACCCTGGAAAAGAAAATTTTGAGAAGGAAGTGATAGACAAAAAAAAAATAGCTATTTCACAGACATTGACTGTTCTGAGGACTGAGGCCTATTTAAATTTAGTTAATAAATGTTAGTAATCTTATTTCAGAATTATTTACTCATAAGTTTAAAATGGTTTATCTTAGAAAGCCACTAAGTTAAAACACCGTATTTTGGATGCTGCAAAGACAAGGTGGTAAAAATCTCTCCTCTTGCATCTGTGGTTAAATAAAATACCTTTTATTGGTTTTTCTTGGAACTGTATCCTCTAGCCACACAGTCAAGTGGAATCCAGTGAAAGAAGCCAAAGAGATAAAAGCTGAGTGTCTTGATTTATCCTGTTGCCACTTTTGACTTTCTCTGTTCATTGGAAGGTATTAAGCAGTAGATTTAGGGTTACTGATAGAATTCAAATTGATGCCTTGTCTTTTCTTTGCCCTGGATCTAGGGACATTCTAGTCTCTCTTGATTTTTTTTCCCTTTCTGTACATTCACAGTTTGAGTAAGAGTAAGAGAGCCCTAGATAGACCCCAACAATCTTTTAGGTGCAGTAGGCCATGCTGTCAGCATTTTCTTCAGGGCAGCCCATAAGGAGGCCAGGGAGAAGGATGTCATTATTCATGTCATGTCTTCCTCAATCCTTGGATTGTGGTAAATACAGAAGACACTTGCTGGTCCAAATTATGTCAGGCAGGAAAATAAACATATTCTACCTTTGGGATGAAAGAAAACATAGACAAGGGCATGTCCAGTTAAATGGTCCATTAGAAATGGGGAAAATAGTGACCATGTGGTCAGTGCTATGAAAGTTCCAGGAAAGGTCCTTGGTAAACTCTGCAACCATAAATTTAATTTTATACTGTTTGCTTTGTTTACAGGTAGAAACACTTTGCTATCCTTTTTTAGTGTCCGCACCTCCTTAGGAAGCATTTAAAGAAACACATGATAGTGGTTACTTTCATGCCAGCCCAAAAATAAATTCTAAAAATCAAAGAGGCAGAGGTAAAAGTGGGTAGGTTTTTCCAAAGTCTTAGCTACCTCTCAGGATATCTATTAGACCTTTGGTTACAGGAAGGTCCCCCAAATGCCATGTATTCCCTAGGCTCATTGCCTATTTTTTGTTTCCTTGATCACTCCAGTTTGGCCTGATTAGTTGGTACCAAGCTTTCCAGCTGCTGATTTGGATTTCAAGGAAAGTTGGTAAATGCAGTGACACACTGATTCATATATACAACAAGTCTTTGTTGTGGTTTTGTCTGTGAACAGAGGAGTTCCTAGGTGGGGATGATTTCCTGAGAAGTAGTAATAGCATTGTGATTGAATAAAGGTTGTTTCTAAACTGTTCTGTCCAAAGTAACTGGAATATACAGGCCAACCATGCAGCCTAATGGTTTTTTTTTTTTAACATCTTTATTAGAGTATAATTGCTTTACAATGGGAGACTAATGGTTTTGAGAATCCATTTGGGAGTCAGATAGACTTGAGTTCAAATCCTTCCTCTGCCAGTTGAAAGCTTTGTGAGCCTGGGTAAGTCATTTTGACGTCTCCAAGTCTCAGTTTTCTCATCTGTAAAGTGGGACAGTGATGCTACCACATCGAATTGTTGTGATCATTACAGGGGGTTCTAAATATAAAGCATTTATCACCATTCTTGGCACCTAGTATCTGTCCTTCATTATCAGTGTCAGATGGAGAACTGGATGCCTCAGCCGACCCAGCCAGTATAGCTTTCCCAGGGCCTCCAGCAAGTCATCAAGCCCTCTCAGCTTTATTTCTGAAATTTTTCTAGAATCTTCCCCTCCTTCCATTTTCATCATCACTGCTCTAGACCTGGAAATTGCTTTCTCTTATTTGGATATTTTTTTTAATATGCTGCATACAGTTGCCATATTGTTTTTCATAAAACTTGTTTCTGATTATGTTCTTCCTGCTCTGGATCCTCAGTGCTTAGCTTCTTTTTCTTTTAAGTCTTTATTGAATTTGTTACAGTATTGCTTCTGTTTTATGTTTTGGTTTTTTGGTCCCGAGGCATGTGGGGTCTTAGCTCCCCAACCAGGGATCGAACCCGCACACCCTGCTTTGGAAGGTGAAGTCTCAACACCAGACTGCCAGGGAAGTCCCCTTAGCTTCGTTTTTAAGACTGTGATTTGGCATGAATTTATCTTTTCAGCTTGATCCTTTTTTCTTCATTTTCTTTGCTCTTTTCTCTTACCTGACACATACATCACCAAGCCATAATAATTCTATTCATTGCACTTTTTATACTTTTGGTCTTACATATGTCATGTTGCTGTAGATTTTCAAGTTGTTTTTTTTTTATTTGCTTCCTTTTAATTCATTTCCTGTGGCCACCAGATTAATCTTTTATACAGTGCCAACCCGACCTCATGACTCTCCCACATGAGTGGTTCCCCACTGCCTTTAGGACCAAATTAAAACTTTGCAGCCGAATGCAGGAGGTCTTCTGGGGTCTTAGCCAGTTTCCTTTTTTACCATCTTCTCTACCATCACCTCCATCCCTCCCATTACTCTGTGTAATTCAGCCATACTAATCACTCTCCATTCTGTGAATATGCCAAGATTTTTCACCCTTGTCTCTCTTTCCACATGTTGTTTCTCTTACTTTCCTCTTTCTCCTGGCTGATGCAAGTCATTTATTAAGCCTCACCTTAGTACTCTATCCTTTGGAAGGTCAATTTTTTGATTGACCCTTTCTCCCACTCATAGGTTGAATTAGGGCTCATCCTTGCTTTCATGGTAAGTAGGAATGCTTTTTAGAAACCTTTGTCATGCAAATTGCTAACTTTTCTGACTGTCTCCCCGTCTAATAGAGGACTTATCTTTTTCATCTTTGTATTTCCACAGAGCATGACACTGAATGAATAGACAATGAGCATATGAATAACTGAATAAATGTGTATGTATCTGTTTCCTTTAATAGAGTAAAAAAAAAAAATCTCTGAGGGAAGAGCCAGTGTCTCTTTCTTCTTTGTATCCCTCACACTTCCCAGCATGGTCCTTTGTATATAGTAGTTGCAAGGTAAATGCTCAGTGAATGAATAACAATATACATGTCTATTTTCCCCAGAACATGCTAAGTTCTTCAGGAAAGAGATTGTGTTGTAAAAATTAGATGGCTTCTAGCACAGTGAATTGTACATAATTCATGTTTTAATTCTTATATTAATTTTTGCTTTGATTTGAACTCCAGCTATAGTGGGTTATGAGAGTCAGGCAGCCTCTCTTTATTATATAAGCACATACTTGATAAAGCTGTGGGATCAAAACCTGATAGCTAAGCATAGCTGGTAATTTAAACTTAAGAGAGTGCATCCTAGGCTTGGATTACTAGTGTTGATAGGCCTGGACAGTTTTCCACTCTTGCTTGGTTCTTCCTCGCCAAACCTAAGAAATCCATGTATGGCAAGCCTCAAAGCAGGCAGGCTTTGCCTTGAGGGGGTTATTGCAAGTCAAACTTTAGTAGGGGCTGGGGAATGAGAAGAGAAAGAGTGTATGCATTTCCTTTGGCTACTGTAACAAAGTATCAGAAACTGGTGGCTTAACACAGAAGCAGAAATTTATTCTTTCACAGTCTTGGAGGTCAGAAGTCCAAAATCAGTTTCCAGTTTCACCAGGCAGAATTCAAGAGGCCAGCAAGGCCACGCTCCCCCTGGAAATTGTAGAGTAGAATCTGTTGCTTGCCTCTTCCAGTTTCTGGTAGCTGCTGCTGTTTCTTGACTTGTGGCTACATCTCTCCAATCCTGCCACCACCTTTACATTGTTGTCTTCTCTCTGTATGTGTAATCTCCCTTTGCTTCACTCTTAAAAGGATACAGGTGATTGCATTTAGGGCCCACCTGGATAGTAAAGGATAATCTCATCTCAAGAGCCTTAACCACGTTTGCAAAGACCCTTTTCCAGTAAGGTAGTATTTTACAGATTTTAGCCATTAGGACCTGCTATCTTTGGGAAAAATTATTCAGCCTTTCAAAGAGACAGATGTTTTTCCCCTTGGCAGACTCAAAGTGCTTATTCTTCTAGGAACTTGGTTTGCTTACATGTATACCTCATGAGTAAACCATTTTCAAACTGATGGCCCACTTAAAAGAAGCCAGGGGCTACTGTGAGGACGGGGCTAATTTAGGTCAGTCTCATGTCACTGGACAGGTGGCTATGGTAACATTCCCAGCTCTCATTATGAAAATAAACAGTTAATACTTATTGAGGATCTGAGTAAGTCCTAGAAGAGCTGGTTGGAGTTCTGGGCAAGTCAGCAGTGGCAGCCAGTTCCTGGCCCTGTTTTGGATGGATCATGGTCTAGTTCTGGGGGAACAGATGTTCTCAGCTAGCCTGGCACTCACTCTTCTGTGTCCAGCAGTTGCTTTTGCCATCTTTTTCATTAGGAGGGTCACAAAGGATGCAGGTGGTCACTGGGAGGGAAATTCAGGTGGACTCAAGAGAGGAGCGGGCTTCCCTGGTGGCGCAGTGGTTGAGAGTCCGCCTGCCGATGCAGGGGACGTGGGTTCATGCCCCGGTCTGGGAGGATCCCACATGCCGCGGAGCGGCTGGGCCTGTGATCCATGGCCGCTGAGCCTGCGCTTCCGGAGCCTGTGCTCCGCAACGGGAGAGGCCACAACAGAGAGAGGCCTGCATACCACAAAAAAAAAAAAAAAAAAAAAGAAAAAAAAAGAGAGAGAGGAGCTCTGGATCGGGCCCCATGTGCATGGTCGGAGCCGGGTCTTCACCAGCTTTTGAATTAGCGAACTTCAGCAGTTGAGTTTGGGAAGCAGATTCTTCCTGGCTCCTCCACACCTCCTTTACACCTCTCTCCTATAGCCTAAGGGGGGCATGAATCCCAGGAGAGATCTTCCACAGGGCTTTGACGGATGCCCAGAGCATACTTCATTCAGTGTGCCTTCTTGACTGTAACCTGCTAGCCTAAGCCTCAGGCAGGAGAGACTCCCATTTCTAGTGATTCTCTTATAGTCCAGCTAGTTGGAGAAACTGGATTATAGGAGGGATCTTATGGAAACATTGTTTGTTTTCTTCTGTTGTGTAGAGGTAGGATAGTAATAGTTATTGAACACAGGCTCTCAAGCCAGACTTACTCTTAATTGATACTGGCTCCACTACATAATAGCTGTGCGACCTTAGACAGATATTAAAATCTCTGATTCCCGTTTCCTCTTCTGTAAAATGAAGATAATTGTAACCAACACTTACAATGTGCCAAGAGCTATTCTAAACCCCCTACGTTTACTTAATCTTCTAGTCCTCACAACAACCCTATGAGGTAAGAGTACTGTTATTATTCCCACTTCAAAGATGAGGAAGCTGAGGTACAGAGAGGTTCAATAACTTGTCCAGGTTACACAATAACAAGAAGCAAAGTAAAGATTTGAACCCATATAGTTTGACTTCAGCAAAAGTCTCTTAACCCTATGTATGGTTAGGCCATTCAAGATGGACGTTCTCTTGCTCTCTGTGCATCCCCTACTCGACCACGTCCTGCTTCACTCACATGACCATCCAATCCTGTTAATTATAGGGCTTAATCAATAACTGCCTGCATGTTTGCCCCCTGCCCCAGCTGCTGGTTTCCCTGGTAACTGATGAGCCAACCTGATGTCAATTCTCCTTATAAATGGTAGCGTCTTTCCCCACCAAGTAGCGAAGATGGCTGCCATGGTCTGCTTGTCAGCTGCCGTTCACAGTGGGTTGTCACTCCAGGACCTTTTGCTGTCTACCAGTAAGATCCCCTGTCCAATAAACCGTTAATGTCTCTGTTACTGTCTCCGGGCTCTTTCTTCAGTCTCCACACTGGGCAGTTACAAGGCTTGCAGGCCCTCGGGTGCAGCCCAACAACTGAAGAGCCAGCCAGGAGGCTGAGAAAACTCCTGTGAGCACCAAGGTGTCAGGAAGTAAGGATGGGGAATGGAAAATTGCAGCGGTGATCTCGAGGTGGCCGTCCACTAGCCTGTGGGGCCCCGTGGCAGCCGACTGCCATGGGAGATGTCTTTCTCTTCCATTAGATTGATGATATCCTGTTAACCTCGGAATCTCTTACCAGTTTAAAAGTAACAGCCCCATGCTTGTGGTTCCTCTGACCACACAGGGATCCCTGGTGAATACAGAAAAAAAACGCAAGGACCTGCATTATCTATCAGATATTTAGGTGTTGTCTGACCCTCCACCCCTAAACAGTTACAGACACAGGCTTTAGGGATATTAACTCAGGGACACTTGTGACTTGGACGTGGCCAGTTACCCGGAAGGGTTTGCTTGGGGCCCGTGGCAATGACAAACTAATAAGAGTGTCCTTGGGCTCCTGATCCCAGCTACGGAAGTGGGCAGAGCAACCATATAGTGTGATGGAACAGCAGCCATATGCATCTACACAGCATTACAACAGGTGGGAGACCTTACAAAAGGCCTACCCGAGACCTCGATCAACGCCAAAAAAAACTATTCGGGGTCTAGAACAGCTGTGAGTGATGTACAGGACCCCCATGGACATTGGATAGTGACCCAAGGATCCACTTTACCGGCCAAGAAGTTCAGGAGTGGGCCGATAAAAATGACATATGCTGGCATTTCCACCTGCCCTACAACCCCACTGCTGCCCGGCTAATTGGAAGGATGAACAGGCTACTTAAACAACAGCTGAAACGGGAAACCGCTCTCTCAACACGAGGACCAGGAGGCTAACTCGAGCCCTACGAACTATAACTGAATATCCCAGGAGCAATGGTCCCAGTGCCTACGCCGCGTTAACCCAGAGGCAGCTAGTCAACACCATCCGAATACAACCGTTAACCATAAAGGACCTCGGCCAGCTGTCGGTCAGGACAGTAACTCACTTTTGCCCTCGCCACAGGATCTACCTGGGGGACACATTATAAAAAGGCCCTGGGACTGGCGGTAAGTCCTCGGCTGTTGGGGTGTACCACCCCGTGGGGAACAGGATTAGAAAAGAACTTAGATTTCACCTGTCTTCTACCTGCCACACTGAAGACGACTAAGGTAATTAATCCAGGCCCCCTACTGGAGAAAGGCACCATTATATTAACCCTGTGGTCTGTTGTTAAACTGCCTTTCCAGTATTTGGCCTCAGCTGTGGGGACTGAGGACTAAGGGTGGTGTTCTCTCAGGATGCTGCTACTGCTTGTGTTTTGCCTGATGGGAATGATCTCCCCTGTATCGTGCCTGTTAAACATCTTATATTTCACCCCTAGTCTGAGCAGAGGGAGATCTGTTTGCAGACTGGCCTGGAGTGGCAGCCTCACTGTGAAATGAATCTGATTGCTGGGTCTACAGTGAGATGCCATTGTTGTCCTCCTCTGGACTTCCATGAAAAATTGACCCAGTAAGCACCTGGCTTACTCTTTAGCTGCTGTCTGTGTTGCATTTGTGGTATCCAGTTGCAGTGCACCTCTAAATGACCCCAGGCGTGTTGCAGAAGAGGAGTGGACCAAGATTGTAAGAGTTGTGCAGGGTACATAGGGATGAAATGTGTAGTCAGGCCACTCAAGACGGCTGCTCTCTTGCTCCTTGTATATCTTCCTGACCAGTCCCTGCTTCACTCAGATAACCATTCAATCCTCTTAATTATAGGGCTTAATCAGCAATTGCCTGCGTGCTTTCCCCCGCCCCAGCCCTGGTTTCCCTGGTAACTGATGAACCAACCTGACGTCATTTCTCCCTATAAGTGGTAGCCTCCTCCTCCCCTGAGTAGGGAATATGGCTGTCATGTCCTGCCTCCTGTCTGCTCGACACAGTGGCGTGTCGCTCCAGGCCCTTTTGCTGCAGACATGTAAGATCCCCATCCAATAAACTGTTGATGTCTCTGGGTTCTTTCTTCAGTCTGGAAGCTGGGCAGCTACAAGGCTTGCAGGCCAATACCTTAGTTATGCTGCCTCTCATGCCTCAGGTTGTTGTGAGGATCAAATAGGGTGACCATCCAACTCAGGTAGTCTTGGAAAGTTCTGGGTTACCTGTTGTCCAGGTAAATTATTAAGGGCTCTCTTTTACTCTCAAAAGTAGTGTCATATCTTGGTTTGGGTTTATATCTTGATTTAGATATTTGCCATATGAGGAGTACATTATTTTATGTAAAATACTAAGAACAATACCTGGCCCATGGAAGGCCCTCCACTAGGGTTAGCTGTTGCTACTTTTGCTACTTCTACTACTACTGTCATCATTGCTGCTATCACCCACGGTCATCCCAAGTCTGGGAGGCTTAGAGCTGGGGGTTAGCTCAGGTTCTGCAAATGCATATCATGGGAGCCACCATGCCGCATTTTCATAACCATATTAGATGTTGATCATTATTGTGCTGTGACCAGTCTTTCCCATTTTGTGTCCTAGGCAGTCACTTTTAATTGATCAAACTTGACATGTGAAATTAAAATTATTTGCCACACCTAATTTCATTGAATCTAACATTCCAATATATGGAGACTCTGAATTTAAGCTTAGCTTGTGGGTTTCTCCAGTTATATTGAAACTTATTTGATTCCTAAAAGTGATAATGAACTTTGGATCTCTTTAGACACCATATATCCCTTTCCTGCAATACTCCTCTCTATTTCTCTATCATTTCTACCTCTAAATTTTAATTCATACGTTTCCAATTCTCTACCTGTAATTTAATATTTCATCATAAAGGACTATTGAAATACTGTAGAAATGAACAAAATATAAATAAGGAGAAGGAGTGAGTTGTAATAGGAGTTATAGTTGACACCTAAGATCCAAGACTTAGAAAAGCTTTCTTTAAATATGATTTGGTAACTGGTAGTGAAATTCATCTCGGGTTGGTTTTACGTGGCATAAGGGACATCTAGTGGCTATGTAGGTCTCTGCAGATTTACTAAAGGTAAAGTCACAGGTGTAAGTACTGGGGCTAAGGACCATCATCTTGAAAGGGAGCGCCTATAAGGAGGTTGGCCTTGTTTGTTGCATGACTCTTTATTTTGAAATTAACCAAGGGTAAAGGAACCTGTTTAGAAAAAATTAATTTGAGTCCTAGCATTTCTGCCTATATTATTGTCAGTTTGAACCCAACTCTTTTTGCTGTCTTTTGCACAAGGTTGGAAATGATTATGTTATCAGGTACCTGCCAGCCTGGCATATTCTTCCTATACTTTTGTCACCTCTTCTGCTGGTTGCAGAGGGGCTCTTTGGATCACTTTGAAAAGCCATCTGATTAGAGCCTTTATTAGGCTGGAAGCAGAGCTACTTAGCAGGCTAGGCAAGAAATAGTTGATAATTGCTTCTGACAGGCAGATCCCCTTCTTAGAAAGTTGGGTGACCATCAGGAAGCCATACATCTCTGGTCCACATGTAGTTTATATGAATGAATGGGTTTCACATTGTAAGAGGGTGAACTGCAAAGCCCTTATGTGAACTTGCCCTGTTCGCCTTAGATAGTCCTCCTGGAGCTTATGCGTTGGTCAGCACCTCTTGGTGTAGTCTGTCACTGGCCATGGTTCTGAACTCACTGCTTTCATTTTTCTGGGCTGCATGGACTACTTGGCTTTCCTGATATGCTACTATTGTTTCCAGCCAACTATGTTAGACATCTTGAAGGTTCTGTTTCATTGAGTCCTTTTATAGTAGTTCTCCCTTGCTCTTTTGCCTTTGGGCTTTTCATACAATTTTTCTTCAAAAGCTGTTTGGCATTACTCTTGTGATCTATATCCTTGCAGGGTAGTTGGTGACGGCCAGAAGTTGCTAGCCATGGCCAAAGGCTTCATTGTTGGGGATTCATTCTTGGTTTTTTTTTTTTTTTTCCTTCTGTACGCGGGCCTCTCACTGTTGTGGCCTCTCCCATTGCGGAGCACAGGCTCCGGACGCACAGGCTCAGCGGCCATGGCTCATGGGCCCAGCCGCTCCGCGGCATGTGGGATCTTCCCGGACCGGGGCACAAACCTGCGTCCCCTGCATCGGCAGGCGGACTCTCAACCACTGTGCCACCAGGGAAGCCCCATTCTTGGTTTTTTGACTCTGGGTGCAGGGGATAAAGGCTCTGAGGTATTGTTTCAAAATATGTTTTCTATGACAGTCCAGGCTACATAGTCGTAAAGAAGTGTACAGTAGTCTCTTAGCATGCTACAAGAGTGGGAGGCAGTGCTGGTGCTGAGCTTTGTCAGGCAGTGTCCTAGAGTACCTTGCTAGAATTTGTGATTGGGTTTTTTCACTGCTGCTTCTGTTAGTGTTCTGCCAAGACACACAGGCTAATGACAGCTGCCACTCTAGGGTGCAGAACTTTCCATATTTATAGCCTTAAAATATAAACACGTTTCTTAAGCATGCACACTAGGGAAAACAACCATTCAATGGTTCTATCAGGTTCTTTTTAACTGTGACACTTTAGCTTTCTACATTCTTGTCTCATCACTTACTGTCAAGCAGAATGAATGTAGAGGCTTCTTTCTGCATTTCAGTCCTCCTTCACCTAAAGGCATCAGGATGTGGACTTTGTTATCTTCCTTGCCCTTTGTCCTCTCCATTCTTCCACATCCTCCTAAAAACATATACTGACTTTGTACCAGGCCCTGGGATAGACCGTGGGAGACAGACAATTACAGCACAACATGATAAATTCTGATAGCAGTTGGAATATGGAGCTTTGGGAGCAGAGGGAAGGAAATCAGCCGTGGGTGGGAGTGAAATGGGCAAGAATGTTGGGAAAGGCTTCCAAAGTAGGTGATACCTCAACTACGCCTCTCATGGTGAGCAGTAGTTATTCAGAAAGAGAATCCAAGTGAGGTTTATGCTGAGGGGGGCGGGGTGGCAGTGGTTTATTGGAAGAACTGCAGAACTTTGGCAAGGCTGGTGATGATGAGGAGGGGGCTAGGTCAGGAAGACTTCTATATAATGCTTCAAAGTTTGCATTTGATTCTGAAGTTGGTAGCAAACCATTGAAGGGTTCTAAGCAGGGAAGGGCATGTAATCCCCAGGGAAAAAATAAGATGATTAGAGCCATGTCTAGTCCTCAGAATAAAAATAACAGTAGATTCCTAGTGATTCAGGAAGGCACCTTTTAAATTTTGTCATCTTTCTAATGAAACAGCTAAAGGCTTCCTGTCTACTCTAATGGTTCCTTTTTTCCCAATTGCATAATGACTATATTTTTAGAGCTTTTCATAATCAGCTACCACCTACTCATCTGATCTCAGTTCCTCTGCTTTGTGACATGTAACTTTCACTGTAGTCAGGTTGGTGCCCTCATCAAATATTCTAATACAGAAGGAAATGTAGGTATTCACTGGGTAGGTCAGTGTAGTACTGAAGAAAAGACAAGAATTTAGAGTGTATATTTGTTGAGCCTCAACTGTGTGCCACACACTGGGGATGCATTGGTTACGCCATCAGAAACACACAGGCTCTTTGTTTATAAAGTCTAGAAGACCATAACAGTGCCATTCCTAGAAAGCAGAGGGAAGAGAAATACAGTCTGGGTCAAGTTTCTGATTATAGGTCCTTGCATATTCATTAACTGTAGTGACAGATATCTCGCTCCAATTCTGATATAAATTATAAAACATCCTCCAACATTTTTAAGCATGTTGGTACCAGAGATCATATCTCATGTTACTTTGTGTCCTCCATGGTCTAGAGCTAAAGTTATCTGGCACAGTTACATGGATTTTTTTTTCTTTGTTTCCAATGTTTTTAGCTTACATTAAGTTGGCTTAATATTCTTTTTTAACATCTTTATTGGAGTATAATTGCTTTACAATGGTGTGTTAGTTTCTGCTTTATAACAAAGTGAATCAGCTATACATATACATATATCCCCTTATATACTCCCTCTTGCGTCACCCTCCCACCTTCCCTATCCCACCCCTCTAGGTGGTCACAAAGCACCGAGCTGATCTCCCTGTGCTATGCGGCTGCTTCCCACTAGCTATCTGTTTTACATTTGGTAGTATATATAAGTCCATGCTACTCTCTTACTTTGTCCCAGCTTACCCTTCCCCCTCCCTGTGTCCTCAAGTCCATTCTCTATGTCTGCGTCTTTATTCCTGTCCTGACCCTAGGTTCTTCATAACCATTTTTTTTTTTAGATTCCATATATATGTGTTAGCATATGGTATTTGTTTTTCTCTTTCTGATTTACTTCACTCTTCATAACAGACTTTAGATCCATCCACCTCACTACAGATAACTCAATTTCGTTTCCTTTTATGGCTGAGTAATATTCCATTGTATATATCTGCCACATCTTCTTTATCCATTCATCTATCGATGGACACTTAAGTCGCTTCCATGTCCTGGCTATTGTAAATAGAGCTGCAATGAATATTGTGGTACATGACTCTTTTTAAATTATATACATTTTTTCAGGGTATAGGCCCAGTAATGGGATTGCTGAGTCATATGGTAGTTCTATTTTTAGTTTTTAGGGGAACCTCCATACTGTTCTCCATAGTGGCTGTATCAATTTACATTCCCACCAACAGTACAAGAGGTCCCCTTTTCTCCACACCCTCTCCAGCATTTATTGTTTGTAGATTTTTTTTTTTTTTTTTTTCGGTACACGGGCCTCTCACTGTTGTGGCCTCTCCCGTTGCGGAGCACAGGCTCCGGATGCGCAGGCTCAGCGGCCATGGCTCATGGGCCCAGCCGCTCCGCGGCATGTGGGATCTTCCCAGCCCGGGGCACGAACCCGTGTTCCCTGCATCGGCAGGCAGACTCTCAACCACTGCGCCACCAGGGAAGCCCTGTAGATTTTTTGATGATGGCCATTCTGACTGGTATGAGGTGATACCTCATTGTAGTTTTTTTATTTTTACAACTTTATTGGAGTATAGTTGCTTCACAATGGTGTGTTACTTTCTGCTTTATAACAAAGTGAATCAGTTATACATATACATCTGTTCCCATACCCCTTCCCTCTTGCGTCGCCCTCCCTCCCTCCCTCCCTATCCCACACCTCCAGGCAGTCACAAAGCACTGATCTGATCTCCCTGTGCTATGCGGCTGCTTCCCACTAGCTATCTACCTTACATTTGGTAGTGTATATATGTCCATGCCTCTCTGTCGCTTTGTCACAGCTTACCCTTCCCCCTCCCCATATCCTCAAGTCCATTCTCAAGTAGGTCTGTGTCTTTGTTCCTGTTTTACCCCTAGGTTCTTCATGACATTTTTTTCCCTTAAATTCCATATATATGTGTTAGCATACGGTATTTGTCTTTCTCTTTCTGACTTACTTCACTCTGTGTGACAGACTCTAGGTCGATCCACCTCATTACAAATAGCTCAATTTCATTTCGATTTATGGTTGAGTAATACTCCATTGTATATATGTGCCACATCTTCTTTATCCATTCATCCGATGATGGACACTTAGGTTGTTTCCATCTCCGGGCTATTGTAAATAGAGCTGCAATGAACATTTTGGTACATGACTCTTTTTGAATTATGGTTTTCTCAGGGTATATGCCCAGTAGTGGGATTGCTGGGTCATATGGTTGTTCTATTTTAGTTTTTTAAGGAACCTCCATACTGTTCTCCATAGTGGCTGTACCAATTCACATTCCCACCAGCAGTGCAAGAGTGTTCCCTTTTCCCCACACCCTCTCCAGCATTTATTGTTTCTAGATTTCTTGATGATGGCCATTCTGACTGGTGTGAGGTGATATCTCATTGTAGTTTTGATTTGCATTTCTCTAATGATTAGTGATGTTGAGCATTCTTTCATGTGTTTGTTGGCAATCTGTATATCTTCTTTGGAGAAATGTCTATTTAGGTCTTCTGGCCATTTTTGGATTGGGTTGTTTGCTTTTTTGTTATTGAGCTGCATGAGCTGCTTATAAATTTTGGAGATTAATCCTTTGTCATTTGCTTCATTTGCAAATATTTTCTCCCTTTCTGAGGGTTGTCTTTTGGTCTTGTTTATGGTTTCCTTTGCTGTGCAAAAGCTTTTATGTTTCATTAGGTCCCATTTGTTTATTTTTGTTTTTATTTCCATTTCTCTAGGAGGGGGTCAAAAAAGATCTTTCTGTAATTTATGTCATAGAGTGTTCTGCCTATGTTTTCCTCCTAGAGTTTTATAGTGTCTGGCCTTACATTTAGGTCTCCAATCCATTTTGAGTTTATTTTTGTGTGTGGTGTTAGGGGGTATTCTAATTTCATTCTTTTACATGTAGCTGTCCAGTTTTCCCAGCACCACTTACTGAAGAGACTGTTTTTTCTCCACTGTGTATTCTTGCCTCCTTTATCAAAAATAAGGCGTCCATATGTGTGTGGGTTTATCTCTGGGCTGTCTATCCTGTTCCATTGATCTATATTTCTGTTTTTGTGCTGGTACCATACTGTCTTGATTACTGTAGCTTTGTAGTGTAGTCTGAAGTCTGGGAGTCTGATTCCTCCAGCTCCATTTTTCTTTCTGAAGGTTGCTTTGGTTATTCGGGGTCTTTTGTGTTTCCATACAAATTGTGAAATTTTTTATTCTAGTTCTGTGAAAAATCCCATTGCTAGTTTGATAGGGATTGCATTGAATCTGGTGATTGTTTTGGGTAGTATAGTCATTTTCACAATGTTGATTCTTCCAATCCAAGAACATGGTATATCTCTCCATCTGTTTGTATCAACTTTCATTTCTTTCATCAGTGTCTTAGTTCTGCATACAGGTCTTTTGTCTCCTTAGGTAGGTTTATTCCTAGGTATTTTATTCATTTTGTTGCAGTGGTAAATGGGAGTGTTTCCTTAATTTCTCTTTCAGATTTTTCATTAGTGTGTAGGAATGCAGGAGATTTCTGTGAATTAATTTTGTATCCTGCTACTTTACCAGATTCATTGATTAGCTCTAATAGTTTTCTGGTGGCATCTTTAGGGTTCTCTTTGTATAGTATCATGTCAACTGCAAACAGTGACAGTTTTACTTCTTCTTTTCCCATTTGGACTCCTTTTATTTCTTTTTCTTCTCTGATTGCTGTGGCTAAAACTTCCAAAACTATGTGGAATAATAGTGGTGAGAGTGGGCAACCTTCTCTTATTCCTAATCTTAGTGGAAATTGTTTCAGTTTTTCACCATTGAGAGAGGTGCTGGCTGTGCGTTTGTCGTATATGGCCTTTATTATGTTGAGGTAAGTTCCCTCTGTGCCTACTTTCTGGAGGGTTTTTATCATAAATTGGTGCTGAATAATGTCAAAAGCTTTTTCTGTATCTATTGAGATGATCATATGGTTTTTCTCCTTCAGTTTGTTAATATGGTGTATCACGTTGATTGATTTGCATATATTGAAGAATCCTTGCATTCCTGGGATACACTCCACTTGATCATGGTGTATGATCCTTTTAATGTGCTGTTGGATTCTGTCTGCTAGTATTTTGTTGAGGATGTTTGCATCTATGTTCATCTGTGATATTGGCCTGTAGTTTTCTTTCTTTGTGACATCTTTGTCTGAATTTGGTATCAGGGTGATGGTGGCCTCATAGAATGAGTTTGGGAGTATTCCTCCATCTGCTGTATCTTGGAAGAGTTTTAGAAGGATAGGTGTTAGCTCTTCTCTAAATGTTTGATAGAATTCGCCTGTGAAGCTATCTGGTCCTGGGCTTTTGTTTGTTGGAAGATTTTTTTTTTTTTTTTTTTGCGGTACGCAGGCCTCTCACTGTTGTGGCCTCTCCCGTTGCGGAGCACAGGCTCCGGACGTGCAGGCTCAGCGGCCATGGCTCACGGGCCCAGCCGCTCCGCGGCATGTGGGATCTTCCTGGACCGGGGCACGAACCTGTGTCCCCTGCATCGGCAGGCGGACTCTCAACCACTGCGCCACCAGGGAAGCCCTGTTGGAAGATTTTTAATCACAGGTTCAATTTCAGTGCTTGGGATTGGTCTGTTCATATTTTCTGTTGCTTCCTGGTTCGGTCTCAGAAGGTTGTGCTTTTCTAAGAATTTGTCCATTTCTTCCAGGTTGTCCATTTTATTGGCATATAGTTGCTTGTAGTAATCTCTCATGATGCTTTGTATTTCTGCAGTGTCAGTTGTTACTTCTCCTTTTTCATTTCTAATTCTGTTGATTTGTGTCTTCTTCCTTTTTTTATTGATGAGTCTGGCTAATGGTTTATCAATTTTGTTTATCTTCTCAAAGAACCAGCTTTTAGTTTTCTTGATCTTTGCTATTGTTTCCTTCATTTCTTTTTCACTTATTTCTGATCTGATCTTTTTGATTTCTTTCCTTCTGTTAATTTTGGGTTTTTTTTTTTTTTCTTCTTTCTCTAATTGCTTTAGGTGTCAGGTTATGTTGTTTATTTGAGATGTTTCCTGTTTCTCAAGATAGGATTGTATTGGTATAAACTTCCCTCTTACAACTGCTTTTGCTGCATCCCATAGGTTTTGGCTCATCGTGTTTTCATTGTCATTTGCTTCTATGTATTTTCTGATTTCCTCTTTGATTTCTTCAGTGAGCTCTTGGTTATTTAGTAGAGTTTTGTTTAGCTTCCATGTGTTTGTATTCTTTAAAGTTTCTTTTTCCTGTAATTGATATGTAGTCTCATAATGTTGTGACTGGAAAAGATACTTGATACGATTTTAATTTTATTAAATTTACCAAGGCTTGATTTGTGACCCAAGATGAGATCTATCATGGAGAATGTTACATGAGCACTTGAGAAGAAAATGTATTCTGTTGTTTTTGGAAGGACTGTCCTATGAATATCAATTAAGTCCATCTTGTTTAATGTATTATTTAAAGCTTCTGTTTCCTCATTTATTTTCATTTTGGATGATCTGTCCATTGGTGAAAGTGGGGTGTTAAAGTCCCCTACTGTGATTGTGTTACTGTCGGTTTCTACTTTTATGGCTGGCTGTTATCATCTGCCTTATGTATTGAGGTGCTCCTGTTGGGTGCATAAGTATTTACAATTGTTATATCTTCCTCTTGGATTGATCCCTTGATCATTATGTAGCATCCTTCTTTGTCTCTTGTAATAGTCTTTATTTTAAAGTCTATTTTGTCTGATATGAGTATTGCTACTCCAGCTTTCTTTTGATTTCCATTTGCATGGAATATCTTTTTCCATCCCCTCACTTTCAGTCTGTTGTGTCCCTAGGTCTGAAGTTCATCTCTTGTAGACAGCATATATATGGGTCTTGTTTTTGTATCCATTCAGCCAGTCTGTGTCTTTTGGTTGGAGCATTTAATCCATTTACATTTAAGGTAATTATCAATATGTATGTTCTTGTTAGAATTTTCTTTATTGTTTTGGGTTTGTTATTGTAGGTCTTTTCCTTCTCTTCTGTTTCCTGCCTAGAGAAGTTCCTTTATCATTTGTTGTAAAGCTGGTTTGGTGTGCTGAATTCTCTTAGCTTTTGCTTGTCTGTAAAGGTTTTCATTTCTCTGTCGAATCTGAATGAGATCCTTGCTGGATAGAGTAATCTTGGTTGCAGGTTTCCCCCTTTCATCACTTTAAATATGTCCTGCCACTCCCTTCTGGCTTGCAGAGTTTCTGCTGCAAGATCAGCTGTTAACCTTATGGGGATTCCCTTGTATGTTATTTGTTGTTTTTCCCTTGCTGCTTTTAATATCTTTTCTTTGTATTCAATTTTTGATAGTTTGATTAATTTGTGTCTTGGCATGTTTCCCCTTGGATTTGTCCTGTATGGGACTCTGTGCTTCTTGGACTTGATTGACTCTTTCCTTTCCCATGTTAGGGAAGTGGTGTGCTTTGGGGTGTCTGTGACCTTATTATGATTTTAGGCAGCTTCTCTGCTAATGGGTGGAGTTGTGTTCCCATCTTGCTAGTTGTTTGGCATAGATTGTCCAGAACTGTAGCTTGCTGGTCATTGAGTGGAGCTGGGTCTTAGCGTTGAGATGGAGATGTGTGGGAGAGCTTTCACCATTTGATATGACATGGAGCTGGGAGGTCTCTGGTTGACCAATGTCCTGAACTCAGCTTCCCAACTCAGAGCCACAGGACTGACACCTGGCCGGAGCACCAAGACCCTGTCAGCTACACGGAAAAAGAGAAAAAGGAAAAAAATATATATATCATTGCTCCCAAAGCCCATCTCCTCCATTTGGGATGATTCGTTGTCTGTTCAGGTATTCCACAGATGCAGGGTACATCAGGTTGATTGTGGAGATTTAATCCGCTGCTCCTGAGGCTGCTGGGAGGGATTTCCCTTTCTCTTCTTTGTTCGCACAGCTCCCGTGGCTCAGCTTTGGATTTGGCCCCGCCTCTGCGTGTAGGTCACCTGAGGGCATCTGTTCTTCGTTCAGACAGGACGGGGTTAAAGGAGCCACTGTTTCGGGGGCTCTGGCTTACTCAGGCCGGGGGGAGGGAGGGGTACGGAGTGCGGGGCGAGCCTGCAGTGGCAGAGGCCGGTGGAACGTTGCACCAGGCTGAGGCGCGCCATGCGTTCTCCCGGGGAAGTTGTCCCTGGATCCCGGGACCCTGGCAGTGGCGGGCTGCACAGGCTCCCGGGAGGGACGGTGTGGATAGTGACCTGTGCTTGCACACAGGCTTCTTGGTGGCTGCAGCAGCAGCCTTAGCGTCTCACGCCTGTCTCTGGGGTCTGCTCTGATAGCCGTGGCTCGCGCCTGTCTCTGGAGCTCTTTTTGGCAGCGCTCTGAATCCTCTCTCCTGGCGCACCCTGCAACAATGGTCTCTTGCCTCTTAGGCAGGTCGAGACCTTTTCCCGGACTCCCTCCCGGCCAGCCGTGGCGCACTAACCCCTTCAGGGTGTGTTCACGCTGCCAGCCCCAGTCCTCTCCCTGGGATCCGACCGAAGCCCAAGCCTCAGCTCCTAGCCCCGCCCACCCCGGCGGCTGAGCAGACAAGCCTCTCGGGCTGGTGAGTGCCGGTCGGCACCTATCCTCTGCGCGGGAATCTCTCCGCTTTGCCCTCCACACCCCTGTTGCTGTGCTCTCTTCCGCGGCTCCGAAGCTTCCCCCCTCCGCCACCCGGAGTGTCCGCCCGCAAAGGGGCTTCTAGTGTGTGGAAACCTTTCCTCCTTCACGGCTCCCTCCCACTGATGCAGGACCCGTCCCTATTCTTTGTCTCCATTTATTCTTTTTTCTTTTGCCCTACCCAGTACGTGGGGAGATTCTTGCCTTTTGGGAGGTCTGAGGTCTTCTGCCAGCGTTCAGTAGGTGTTCTGTAGGAGTTGTTCCACGTGTAGATATATTTCTGATGTATTTGTGGGGAGGAAGGTGATCTGCACGTCTTGCTCTTCCACCATCTTGAAGGTCTCCTAATATTCTTAATTTACATTAATTTGGCTTTTGTGTTAGAGGATAGCCAGAGTGGAGATAACATTCACCTCAAGTTCCAGCTCTGGGACTGGTGGTAACTTCATAGAGCACTACCTTGAGAATTCTGAGGCTTCATCTGGGTTTAATGAGAAAGGGAATAGAATAGAATTACATCAATTCCCAATGAATTCCATCATCTAGGAAGGAAGAGTAGAGAAATGTATTTGCCCATATGGCTCCAAGAGGTGGGAGAGTTTTCTATCTAGGTGTGGCTAAAAGGATCACCTGGAAAACTTCTCTAAATTATCTGGAAACTTTTTCAGTATCCTTTAAATCCAGTCTTGGAGAACTATGGCCCATACACATGCATTCATGTCTTATTTCTTTGCCTGGTTCTGGTTATGCCAAGTCTGTGGTTCATTAATTTAGGAAAAACTTAGCAGGCTCTGTGAGGATGATGCAGCCTGAACTGGCACATCTTATCTCCTGTGACAGACTGAACCTTGACAGATGTATCCAAAATACCCCACAAATTGGATTGGCTGAAAATTTTTTCTACAGGATACATAGACATATGTTCTTAATCAGCCTTTTTAGCTGAATAAAAGTCCTAAGAAAGTTCTTCTTGAGAAGAATAAAATTGAGGCCTTCATGATGCCAAAAGTTGGAAGTCTTAAACTTCTTAGTGTTTAAACTTACCTGATCATTGCTTTCTCACAAAGAATCCATCAAAATAAATGTTTGTCAGGCTTCCCTGGTGGCGCAGTGGTTGAGAGTCCGCCTGCCGATGCAGGGGACACGGGTTCATGCCCCGGTCCGGGAGGATCCCACATGCCGTGGAGCAGCTGTGCCCATGGGCCATGGCCGCTGAGCCTGTGCGTCTGGAACCTGTGTTCCACAACGGGAGAGGCCACAACAGTGAGAGGCCCGCGTACCGCAAAAATAAATAAATAAATAAATAAAAATAAATGTTTGTCTAAGTCTTCAGGTCTTGAGTGTAAGTGATAATGACTTGCATCATTAGTGAGGCTCTTGGGCTGGCACCCATCGCCCTGGGTTTATGAGGTTAGAGTAACTGGCTGGTCCATAGTGCTTGCTCGTGTGCTCTCTCTCTCTGGACTGCTTGCATGGCCAGGTGACAGATGGCTTGCTTTATTTTTTTTTAAATGAGGAAGGGACTGAGGACTTGGCTGGTTCAACTTCAGTTCTTAAGTTTGTCTGGATTGTTCTCACTACTCCTGCTTGCTTTCTGTCCCTTTTATCTTTGCCTACTGCTCTCTTTCAAATTAAACCATAGATCAGAAACTATAAACTGGTAGTCACTGGTGAGATCCAGCTTTCAAATATGTTTTGTTTGACCCACAGAGTGTTGGATCACACAGCCTTTTTAAAATTTAATTAATTGCCAACATTTCTACTACTGGTTTCAACTTTATCTGGAGTCTTTTTGGCCTTAATTTTGAACCCTAGAACTTAGACATTTTTTGGCTCCTACCTTGCAAGTCTGAAACTCAATTCCCATTTTCTATTGCTGGTGCTTAGTTTTTATCTTTGACAGATCCTGACCACTGTGAACAGAATATAAAGCATGAAAAGGGTGGTGTCCCTGCTATGCAGCAGTGGGGACTCTGGGCCCCAGGTTGGATGTCAGCTGTAGCTCATCAGGCAGAGTTAGTTTCCTGATCCCTGTTAGAAAGACCAGAGATGTAGATGTGGCCCCAGCCATGCCAAATATTAGCTTCTTCTGACTTTGGAAGCTAGGAGGACCATCTGCTGCCCCATTTGTGCTTGAACTTCACTGTTGGAATTTGGTCAGTGGAACACTGTGATAGATAATGATGTTAATGCTAATGAATCCTAAATCTGTGCAAGTGCATGGTGTGTGTGTGAGAGACAGAATAGCTACCATTAGGCATTTTCACATATTATAAATGCCACATTAGGCAAGTATATAATTTTCAATTCTTATTTTAACTTCAGAATTTGTTAAATCCAGAGTCTGTCACTAGTCTCTTGAGCTGACAGCTGGCTTCAAACTTAGCCTCTGAGGCAATCTTTCCATTCTAATGACTCCATGCCAGGCTATCCTGTCTGGTGATCTAGTTATGGCTTCTCAAAGAGAATAACAAAATTAATAGTGATAACTACCATTTATTGAATGCTTATGAAGTGCCAGGAACTGCTAAAGTACTTTTATATATGATCATATTATCTCATTTATTTCTTAAAACCCTGTGAAGTGAGACTTGTTACCTATAGTCTACAGGTGAAGAACCTGAGGCTGAGGCACCTTAACTGTTGTCCAAAGGGTGGAACAGGACTCAGACCCCACTTAGGGTGGTTGTGAAGTCCGTGATCTTAACCACTACCCTGTGCTGCCACTTGAGCCCAACATCTAATTTAATGAAGATACAAGCATTTATTAAGCACCTGTACAACTAGGTGCTGTTTCAGATTTTAAAAGCTGTAATGTGTATTTTTGTTAATAAGGTGTTTGAGGTTTGCTTAAAAGATAAGACCTGTGCTTATTCAAAGATAACAAGGTTGAGTGTTTTGAGTGACAAATGAGTGGAGCAGATAATTCACAGGAAAGAAAATCACAGCCAACCAGAGTCCTCAGTTGCCTGAAGGAAGGAGGGGAAGTGGTGGAGAGAAAGTAGGATGTGTGATCCTGTGGCAACCCCAGAAGCAAGATTCTTTCACAGGGCTTCTTATTTATTTACCCTGAGTAGGAATGTCACATGATAAGAAGATTAGCCCCCCCACCCCCAATTTATCTAGAAGCTGCACCATCCTGTAAGCTGAAGAGAATAAGCTCATTTTGTTATTATCTATTGTTGAAGGATTAAGTTGGGGTGGGGAACAAATCTTTGTCTTTTGCTTGTTGTATGTAAACTGCTCCACACATAGGTATAAAGTTGAAAGGCTTTACTGGGATTTGTTGTCAACACTGTTCCACATCAAGGCCCCCTGACACTGGCTTTTTGCCACCGTTCTGTTTCATCTGGCCTATATACTCCAGAGAATGTCCCCCAGTGTCCTGACTTCAGATATCCTCCACTGACCTGGATCAGGTGCTCAGACATCAAGTCACAGGCCTATAAATCATGGTCCCATAAGCCGATCTGGTGGGTTTTTTTTGAAATTGCCCTCTGTGTAGACACATAGAGGATTAAAGGTGCTTTAAAAACAAGACAAAGGAAAGGCCACGTGGTAAACCTTCTCCTCCTGGACAGGAGAAACAGTACCAAGAGGGCATCTGGACACTGCGGGGCACATACACTCCCCCATTTCTTCTGAATCCCTTGCTGAAGTGCATAGGAATGTGGCATTTACAGCAGAATTTGTGGACATAATGTTCTCAGAAAGCTGAGAACAGGGTGTCCTGGGATAAGATGGAAGAGGGAGAAAAATACTCCTGTGAACTGGGACTGTCTCTACCCCTTAGATTCACTCTCATGGACCTGCTATAGGCCTCGAGCACCATGGAAGAGTTTAACATGAAAAAGCACATCTTGTAGATTAGAACAGCCTCTCCTTTTCCCATCAGGCTTAGTGGTTTGGCCAGTAAGGCAGACAGCTTCATCACAAGCAGGCAATGTAAGAATTCTAAGTTTATCAAATGGTGGGTGGGCATCAGTAAGAACCAGAGTTGTCAGAGAGGGCCTGGAATGGGTTTGGATGTAGATCCTAATGAAGGGGCACCATCAGAGGCTGGAGACCAGAGGAAGGCACTGTAGGCTGGGAAACCTACAAGGTGAGCACATATGTAGAAGTTCTAATCCTGAGTTCACACAGAGGCCTCCAAGTTGCCTTGGAGTGGGGAGGAGTAGGGATCCGTTAGAGAGGAGAGACCAGGTTTGAAGGGCTTAGCACCTCTGCATGGAGCTGGGTGTGTTTTATGTGCCTGACTTAAGAGGTTTCTGCTTTGTGGGTAAGCATGTGCTACCGGAGAGCTTAGAAATTGCCACCTCTGGAGGATGGCCTTGCCCCCATGCAGTCAGAGAGATCTGGGTTCAAGTCCTGGTTATACCCTTAAGGGGTTATATGATCTTGGGCAAGTACCTATCACCTCTGAGCTTCTTTTTTGCAAAATGATGCTAATGCTACCTATTTCACTTCCTTAATTTGGATGATATACATTCGAGTTTTTATGAAGTGTCTGGCACATAGTAGGCTCTCAACAGGTGGTAGCTGTTTTCATTGTATTGTTCGTGTTGTCATGGCTTGCCTTACTCCTGGTATTGTTCCTGTGTGCCTCTGTATCAAAGATTAGGGAGACAGGGCTTCCCTGGTGGTGCAGTGGTTGAGAGTCTGCCTGCCGATGCAGGGAACGTGGGTTCCTGCCCCAGTCTGGGAAGATCCCACATGCCGCAGAGCGGCTGGGCCCGTGAGCCATGGCCACTGAGCCTGCGCGTCCGGAGCCTGTGCTCCGCAACG
This sequence comes from Hyperoodon ampullatus, assembly GCF_949752795.1. Lineage (NCBI taxonomy): Eukaryota > Metazoa > Chordata > Mammalia > Artiodactyla > Ziphiidae > Hyperoodon > Hyperoodon ampullatus. The sequence goes on from NC_136916.1 coordinate 155,930,608, forward strand.
GGAGAGGCCACAACAGTGAGAGGCCCGTACCACAAAAAAAAAAAAAAAAAAAAAGAGGTTACTCAGCCGTCAGTGGGAAAGGTGTGGAAACTGCGTATAAATAGACAAGTAATTTCAGGGCCATGGAGTAGATAGAGAGCTCATTTTCAAATAGCTTCTGAGAGAATTCTTTGTCTGGCAGTTTCTGGCCTGGATTCTCTTGTCTGTCTCTGCAGAAATCTGCACCGTAGTTATTCACTGTGTGTCCCAGTCTTGGACATATACCCATTTCACAGAAGAGTTCCTCCTCATAGGATGCTGCATCCTTTTAAAAGTTCTTTTTCTTTTTATCCTCCTGCCTCCTGTAGTGATGTTTGAGCTCTTTCTTCACTTAAAGTTCAATGAAGCCAAGCCTTAGTCTGTCCCTTTGGGATGAGCTGTTGTTCTACATTAATAATTAACCTTTACAAGACCTCTGGTCGTAGGCATTTAACCCAGATTCAGAGAAAGTTGAAGTTTGGTTATGACAGAGAGATCTCACATGTTGAGTGGGAGGTCGAAGGGAGAAGCTGCCGGTCATTAAACTTTTATTGTCTGTTTTCTCGTTTAGTCACTTGAGTGTTTGCCTAAGGATCTTGCAGTTTTTCCCCTTTGCACATGGTCAGTCCAGTAGAGCTAAGATGAGAAATTTAGCTTTTGAATTGGGAAGATGAATATGCATGATTTTCTATGTATTATTAAAGATGAGCTTCATGGGTGCTGGTAGTAACTGTTGTTCTGAGTGTCCACAAGTGGTAAAACACATGGACTCCAGAGCCTAACTCTCTGGGTTCAAGTCCTGCTCTGCCAGTTACCGGCCGTGTGACCATGGGCTGGTTCCTTAACTACTCTCCATATCTGTTTCTGCATCTGTAAAATGGGGGAATGATGGTAGGTATCTCAGATGGGTGTTGTCAGGATCTAATGGGATGCTAGGCTTCAGATCCTTAGCACAGTGACTGGTAGTAGGTGCTCAGTAAATATTAGCATTGTTACTATTTTCAGTGTTATTGACTGTGGTTACACCCATGGTAAAGGTCATGTAGTAGGTGAGACATTTTTAATTCTTTGTTGTTAGTTAGATATTAAAAGGCAAATATCTCTGCTTGCTTCTCTCCTGGTGTTGGGGAGAAGGGAAACAGTTCTACAGCTGGGATTAAATGGTATATACTGGAGTGACTCATCCAAGTAACTTTTTATCACTGAGATGGATTGTAAGACTTTAGCACTTAAGTCTTGTTACTTTATTAAAAATGGAGATGGGCTTCCCTGGTGGCACAGTGGTTGAGAGTCCGCCTGCCGTTGCAGGGGACACGGGTTCGTGCCCCGGTCCGGGGAGATCCTACATGCTGTGGAGCTGCTGGGCCCGTGGGCCATGGCCACTGAGCATACATGTCTGGAGCCTGTGCTCCACAATGGGAGAGGCCACAACGGTGAGAGGCCTGCATACCGCAAAAAAAAAAAAAAAAAAAAATTGGAGAGGATAAGACAAACTTCTCTGTGGAAGGGATAAAATGAGTTAACAGCCACGACAGCCACCCCCAAATAGCCGAGATTTTTATGCCCATACCATGTGCCATTTCTAAGTGCTTTGCATGTGTTAACTCATTTCATCCTTAAGAAATAGTCTACTCCTATATTTGCATTTTCAGAGGAGGAAGCAGACCCAAGTGAGTTAAATAACTTTGAAGTTCACACAGCTTAGAAGTAGTGGATGTGGGATTTGAACCTAAATGGGGGTCCTCATCTAGAATTTGAATAAGACAATGTGATGGACCTAGCAACGTGGTTTGCATGACCAATACTCAAATGCTAGCCCCTTTGCCTTCTGTTTTTGCTTGTTTATTATTATGGTGTGGATGTAACATTGCATGGAGATCAGAGGACCAAGACCTATCCAAGGGTACTGCATCAAAATTCAGTTCCAATAACAGCAAAACCTTTCTGAAATTCTGATCTTGGGAACAAGATTAATCCCTGCTTTTATATGGATTATACTGGGTTTAGAAAGTCATAATAGGTTTTTAAAAAACGTTTTAGGGTGTTTCATTCTCTCACTGTGTGTATATAGAGGACATGTGCAATTGTGCAAAAAAATATAGATCTCCTTCTTCACCAGCACTTAACACTCAGTCATCTTCTTTAAAAAGAAAAACAATACAACAGGGTAGAGTGAAAAGTAAGTCTCCCTCCTCTCCTGAATATTAATCCCACAAATCCTCTCCCCAGTGACAATTTTATAGTTTCTTGTGTTTCCTTCCAAAACTGTTTTATGCATTTACAAGCATATATGCATGTAACACACACTTCCCAACACACACACCCCAACACACACACCCTTTGCACAATGATAGCATAATGCACGCTGTCCTGTTCCTTTACTAATTTCACTTAATGTTACTCAGAGTATCTGTGTCAAAACTGGGAGCAGTACCTTGTTTATTAGGGCTGCATAATGTTCCATTTTAAAGATGTGCCCATCTGTTACTGCCGGTCATTTAGGTTGTTTCTGGTCCTTTACTGAGGACATTTCAGTAAATATCTCTGTAACTAAGTATTTGTGTCTGTGCAACTCAGTCTCTTTTGATTTCTACTTGCAAGCTTATATTGTTTAACTTTCTGACAGTGCAAAAAATTGGCCAGGAGGAAACAGACAAAAGGAATATAATGGAAATATAGGGGCTTGTTCAGGGCTTGTGGGCACCTCAGAGGTCTGTGCAGATGCTTTTTCAAGTGCTGTGTCGTGTTTCTCATTGTTTCAGACTGTTGTGTCCTGAAGCTTCCTTTTGGGCCTTTTCCCTGGGTGCCCAGTGAGCGGTGGATGGTTACTGTTTGCAAGATTAATTCATGTGGCCCTCGTCTGGCTTTTGACAGGTTGTTTATAAGAATAATGACATCCGTCTGGAGCTGTCTCGCTTGGCCAGAATTGGGGACACCAAGATGAAAATCTACGGTGAGGTCGTATTCAAGTGTGAGAATGTGGCCACGCTGGACCCCATCAACTTTGAGACCCCGGAGGCTTACATCAGCTTGCCCAAATGGAACACCAAACGCATGGGCTCTATCTCCTTCGACTTTCGCACCACTGAGCCCAACGGCCTGATCCTCTTCACTCACGGCAAGCCCCAAGAGAGGAAGGATGCTCGGAGCCAGAAGAACACCAAGGTGGACTTCTTTGCTGTGGAACTCCTCGATGGCAACCTGTACCTACTGCTTGACATGGGCTCAGGCACCATTAAAGTGAAGGCCACTCAGAAGAAAGCCAACGATGGGGAATGGTACCATGTGGACATTCAGCGAGATGGCAGATCAGGTAGGAAGAAGCGGGGTGTGTGTGTGTGTCTGAGACTAGGGGAAAGCTTCTGCTTCCTTATATTTTTTATTTTAGTTTTTGACTTGTTTGCTTGTTGATTCTTTTGCTGTTCTCCTTGATGCTTGTTATATGATTACGTAAGATTATGTTTCTGAACCAGACACCTGTCTCATCGATGGCTGACATTCTCCCCCTCATCTCCCCTGTCACTCACTGCACAGTGGTCTCAGTGATAGCTCCAAGACCCTGGGGCTAAGGATGGTTTTACAAGCAGCATTTCCACTGCTACCAAAGTGACTGTCATGTCACTTGTGTGATGGCTTTTTTCCCTCTTTATTCTCCTTTTTCCATCACCGTGGAAACCAATTGTGACATCACAGATGCCGCATTATGTGATTACTCTGTAGGATAAGCTGCACCGTGCAAGAGTTTATGCAGTGAGACACCCTTCAATAATTGGCAAGAGTCGTATTGCAGGGAAGAATTATGACAAGAAAGGAAAAGGCAAATTGATTTTTCCTAAAGTCATGTTCAATTTAAAGCCTTCCTTTGGTGTGAAAGCCTATATTTCACTCTTTGCTCAGACCTTACTAACTTTCCCTTCCTCTTCATAACCTTTTACATTGGGTTTAAATGGCTTTGTTTGTTTCTGCAGCCGCAGACCAAACAAGCTAGCCCCAGGCAGTACATAACCACTCTGGAATAGTAACAAAGCAGGGCGGGGGAAGGAAACACAAATAGAGAGTCTGAGGCTTTTGAATGCCTGAACAGTCTGCCTCACTTTCTGTGGACATGTGGCAGTGAAGGTCACATTCTGTGCCATTAGAAAGGGCATTTCACCCAGAGTAGTAATTAGAGCATTTGAATTTCACACTTATTTCCTGATTCTCCATTTAGGTAGTATTGTACTCAATAAGGGTCTTGGCTATATTTTCATATTTTTAAGGATTTACTCTCCTGGTAAACACAAAAATGTCTTCCGTTTAGACATTTTTGCATTTGGCCAACAATAGAAAGCAATAGGTTCCCCTAAAAGGCTGTAGCCACTAATGGCTGAGCTTGCGGGGGTGGCTTTTCTGCATAATTCCAGAGCTAGAGGGGTGGCAGAGATGAGCAGTGTTGCCCTAGGTAAGGAGCTGGTTGGGTTCTGTGCAGAGGTCAGACAGGTGACAGATTGCAGACCTGGATGGTTTATTGCCCAGCAGGATGCCTTATCAATTGCCTGAAATTTGATCAGAACCAAGAGGCTTCAAATTAAATGTGCTTGTTGGGCAAGAATGAACATTTTGTTCTTTTTTAAGAGAAAAATACACAAAAAATCATTTCTGAGGCCAAATCTTTTGAAATTTTATCCATTAAAAAATGTCAGCAGGGGCAGAGAGCTAGAAAGCTGTCTCAGAATTATAAGGGACACACTCCTGTTGGTTTTTAAGACTATGTGTTTTGGGTCTCTGGAGTTCGGACATGGTTGATGGGTTTCATGATTGACTCACCTAGACCTTGGCACAGCTTAAATGTCACCTATCTGTGTCACAGGCAGGCTAGAACATGTAAAATTGCCACATGTCTGTTTCTGATATTCTCAACACTAATTGATTTTTCAAGTAGGGCAGTTATTTTGTTTTGTTAGAACCATCAGTAGACCCATTTTTTTGACAAATAAGTTTGGATTACAGAAGCCTTAAATTTTATACCTGGGTGCTATGGCATTGGCTAATACTCTGAAATACTGATAAATTTGATCAAAGCCTATAAAAATTTACTGAGTAAACAAACAGTTGTCATGTAAAAGCAGCATAACAAAATTTTAATATGATATGCTAAACTTCAGTTTTTCATGAGGATATTTTCTGGTATGTTCTTATAGACCTGTATTAAAATGACTAATTATAAAAACACAAGTGTATCTAATTGTGGTACCTCCTTCCTTGCTCATCCTGAAGAATATGACTGAGAGGTGATCTCAGGAAACTTTCATCTTCATTCCCCAGCTGAGGGACTGATTCTCAAAACAGTTGTTGTCCCACACTCAGAGGATGAATTTTCCTCAGGATGTATTTAAGTGTCCACTATTTAAATCAGTTCGGGTACTGTTCTTACTTGGCAATAGATGCTTCTCCCTGTTAGGTGGTGATCAGATTAACTCTGTGGACATGTGGTGGGTAAAGAAAGCAAACTGCAAGAGAGAAGAAAAGTACCCAAGCCTCAACTTCCTCATTTGTGAAATAGGGGAAATACGAATGCCTACCTCACAGGATTGTTTTGAGGATTGAGTCCAGAAAAGCACAGAAAGTACTAAAAATGGTGCCTGGGACATTCTTATTGTTATGTAGGTTTTTAAAAGATTAAAAAGCAAAAAGGCAAAGCAGATTTTTCCAGGAGAAAACTTCCAGGGAAGAGTAGGGGGAAGCACACCTAGCTGAACCCTCCAGAGACCCCTCATGCTCTTTCTACTCTTCTACCCCTGGGTTGACTGTGATTTAGAGTGTACTTCACTTTCTTGATCTCATTTGATCTTCTAGGCCCTTCAGGCTGTCCCCTGTCATAGCTGAGGGAATTGAGACTCAGATAAGTGAAAGCTGGCTGATGGATGGCCCAGTTATCTTGGTACCAATAAAGCACTTTAAGAATACTAAATTTCTAAAATTTCTGGCATGAAGTTTAGATATCACTCTGATTTAACAGTTTAGGAAATTGAGCTGTTGAGGAAATCGAGGGGTTCAGTGACGGGTACAGGGTCAGAAAGACTAGAATCCCTGTTCCCAAGTTCCCAGGTCAGGCTCCAGGGTTACATCTTCTGTGATTTCATGTGCCTGGTCTAGCTCTGATCTCATCTCTTCTTGACTTCCTCTGGCCTCCTGTACTCTAGCCACACTCCTGCCTGTCCCAGGGCCTTTGTAGGGGCCATTCCCTATGCCGGGCACATTCTCCCCCTGGGACTTGGCATGGTTGGATCCTTCTCAACATCCTGGTTTCAGCTTACCTCTCACCTGCTTAGAGAAGCCTTTATCGACCATACACTTTAAAGTTGAACCCGTGGGCTGCTGTAGCACCCATTTTACTCTTTTCCTCCCACTCGCCATTTTCCAGTTTCTGTTTATTGGATGATTTGTTTATTTTCTGTTCCTCTGCTATGGAACATCAGCTCCATGAGAGCAGGCACGCCTTTCAAGTTCATTTATGTGTCTAGAACTATACTAGAGACAGAACAGGTGTTCAATACATGTTTGTTACATGAGTGCATAAAGAAACATGTTCCGAAGATGATGGAGGAGTAAGACGCAGAGAACACCTTCCTCCCCACAAATACATCAGAAATACATCTACATGTGGAACAACTCCTACAGAACACCTACTGAACGCTGGTAGAAGACCTCAGACTTCCCAAAAGAAAGCAGAGCACCACCTAAACAAGCTCCAGAGATGGGTGCAAGCTGCGGCTATCAGCACAGACACCAGAGACAGGCATGAAACGCTAACGCTACTGCTGTAGCCATCAAGGAGCCTGTGTGCAAGCACAGGTCACTGTCCATACCCCCTAGGAGGCTGTACAACACGCCACTGCCAGGGCCCTGTGATCCAGGGACAACTTCCCCGGGAGAGCACACGGCACGCCTCAGGCTGTTGGAATGTCACGCTGGCCTCTGCCACTGCAGGCTCGCTCCACATTCCAAGTATAACAACTGTACCCCTCCCTCCCCCAGGCCTGAGTGAGCCAGAGCCCCCTACTCAGCCTCTGTTTTAACCCCCTCCTGTCTGGGCAGGAACAGATGCCTGAGGGCTATCTACATGCAGAGGTGGGGCCGCAACCAAAGCTGAACACCAGGAGCTGTGCAAACAAAGAAGAGAAAGGGAAATTTCTCTGTGCAGCCTCAGGAGCAGTGGATTAAATCTCCACAATCAACTTGATGTACCCTGCATCTGTGGAATATCTGAATAGACAACAAATCATCCCAAAATTGAGGTGGTGGACTTTGGGAGCAGCTGTAGACTTGGGGTTTGGTGTCTGTGACTGATGTGTTACTGACTTCTATGTTTATCTTAGTATAGTTTTTAGTGCTTGTTATCATTGGTGGATTTGTTTATTGGTTTGGTTGCTCTCCTTTTTTTTCTTTCCTTTTTTTCCCTTTGCTTTTATTATTACGTTTTTATTTTAATAATTTTTAAAAATTTATTATTATTTTTCTTTCTTTTCTTCTCCCTTTTCTTCTGAGCCTTGTAGCTGACAGGGTCTTGGTGCTCCAGCCTGGTGTAAGGCCGGAGCCTCTGAGGTGGGAGGGCAAGTTCAGGACATTGGTCCACCAGAGACATCCGGGTCCCATGTATTATCAATCGGCGAGAGCTCTCCCAGAGATCTCCATCTCAACACTAAGACCCAGCTCGACTCAATGGTTAGCAAGCTCCAGTGCTGGACACCCCATGCCAAACAACTAGAAAGACAGGAACACAACCCCATCCATTAGCAGACAGGCTGCCTAAGGGCATACTCAGTTCACAGGCACCACAAAACACACCACCATATGTGGCCCTGTCCACCAGAAAGACAAGTTCCAGCCCCACCCCCGAGAACACAGACACCAGTCTCCTCCCCCAAGAAGCCTACACAAGCCACTGAACCAACCTCCCCCACTGGGGGCAGACACCAAAAACAATGGGAACTACGAACCTGCAGTCTGTGAAAAGGAGACCCCAAACACAGTAAGTTAAACAAAATGAGAAAACAGAGAAATATGCAGCAGATGAAGGAGCAAGGTAAAAACCCACTGGACCAAACAAATGAATAAGAAATAGGGAGTCTACCTGAAAAAGAATTCAGAGTAATGATAGTAAAGATGATCCAAAATCTTGGAAATAGAATGGAGAAAATACAAGAAGTGTTTAACAAGGACCTAGAACTAAAGAGCAAACAAACAATGATGAACAACACAATAAATGAAATTTTAAAATCTCTAGAAGGAATCAATAGCAGGATAACTGAGGCAGAAAATGGATAAGTGACCTGGAAGATAAAATAGTGGAAATAACTGCCACAACAGAATAAAGAAAAACGAATGAAAAGAATTGAGGACAGTCTCAGGGACCTCTGGGACAACATTAAATGCACCAACACTCGAATTACAGGGGTCCCAGAAGAAGAAGAGAAAAAGAAAGGGTCTGAGAAAATATTTGAAGAGATTATAATTGAAAACTTCCCTAACATGGGAAATGAAATAGTCAATCAAGTCCAGGAAGTGCAGAGAGTCCCATACAGGATAAATTCAAGGAGAAACATGCCAAGACACATATTAATCAAACTATCAAAAATTAAATACAAACAAAAAATATTAAAAGCAGCAAGGGAAAAACAACAAATAACATGCAAGGGAATCGCCATAAGGTTAACAGCTGATCTTTCAGCAGAAAATCTGTAAGCCAGAAGGGAGTGGCAGGACATATTTAAAGTGATGAAAGCGAAAAACCTACAACCAAGATCACTCTACCCATCAAGGATCTCATTCAGATTCGATGGAGAAATGAAAACCTTTACAGACAAGCAAAAGCTAAGAGAATTCAGCACCACCAAATAAGCTTTACAACAAATGCTAAAGGAACTTCTCTAGGCAGGAAACACAAGAGAAGGAAAAGACCTACAATAACAAACCCAAAACAATTAAGAAAATGCTAACTGGAACATACATATCGATAATTACCTTAAATGTAAATGGATTAAATGCTCTAACCAAAAGACACAGACTGGCTGAATGGATACAAAAACAAGACCTGCATATATGCTGTCTACAAGAGACCCACTTCAGACCTAGGGAGCCCTCTTGCACTGTTGGTGGGAATGTAAATTGATACAGCCCCTGTGGAGAACAGTATGGAGGTTCCTTTAAAAACTAAAAATAGAACTACTATAAGACCCAGCAATCCCACTACTGGGCATATACCCTGAGAAAACCATAATTTAAAAAGAGTCATGTACCACAGTGTTCATTGCAGCACTATTTACAATAGCCAGGACATGGAAGCAACCTAAAATGTCCATTGACAAATAAATGGGTAAAGAAGATGTGACCCATATACACAATGGAATATTACTCAGCCATAAAAAGGAGTAAAATTGAGTTATTTGTAGTGAGGATGATGGAGCTAGAGTCTGTCATACAGAGGGAAGTAAGTCAGAAAGAGAAAAACAAATACCATATACTAACACATATATATGGAATCTAAAAAAGAAATGGTTCTGAAGAACCTAGGGGCAGGACAGGAATAGAGACACTGACATAGAGAATGGACTTGAGGACATGGGGAGGGGGAAGGGTAAACTGGGACGAAGTGAGAGATTAGCACTGACATATATACACTACCAAATGTAGAATAGATAGCTAGTGGGAAGCAGCTGCATAGCACAGGGAGATCTGCTCTGTGCTTTGTGACCACTTAGAGGGGTGGGATAGGGAGGATGGGAGGGAGATGCAAGAGGGAGGGGACATGGGGATATGTGTATACATATAGCTGATTCACTTTGTTGTACAGCAGAAATTAACACAACATTGTAAAGCAATTATACTCCAATAAAGGTGTTAAAAACATTTAAAAAAATAAAATATTTGATTTATAGTCAAGAAAAAAAAAGAAAGAAAGAAAGACATTCCCATTAAAATTTATCAAGGCAATGAATGTCGAAAATGTCCCCTGTCAGGGCTGGTTGCTAAGGCCAGTACAGAGGGTATCAGCTCATGGAGAGAGAGAGAGATAAGAGCAGGTTCCATCCTTCTGGTGATGGTGAGCCAATGATGAAGACTCAGGCAGGACCTACAGCCTCTGTCCCAGGTACAGAGTAAGAAGCACCTTACATATATGAGCTCATTTACTTATCACACCAGCCTGTGAGGTGGGGACAGTTCTTTTCCCATTTTATAGATAAGGACATTGAGGACCAGGAAAGCAAAGTCACTTCTTCAAGGTTATCCAGCTAGTACGTAGTGGGGCTGGGATTTAAACACAAGCACGGTCTGTGCTGCTGTCAACCTGTATGATGTGCAACCTCTCAGCCAAGACTTTTAGGTAGAAAAAAAGATAATCATACTAGGTGCTAGGCCACTGCGATTCCTCTGGGCCAGGCTGTCTTAGCTCGCAGGGATTGGAACCAAATGGCGTACATTGTCCTTTTTACCATTTTGCGGCATTTCGTTCCCTTGCTTACATTGTTCCTTCCTGGCCAGGCAACAGTGGTCTCCCATCTCACCTGCTAGGCTCCTTTCGTTTGGTTCATCAACTGGCAGCCTCACCTGTGCTGCCAAGAGGGCTGTTAGCTCACTTTGTTTCTGTCCTCCCATCCCAGGTACCATATCAGTGAACAGCAGGCGCACGCCATTCACCGCTAGTGGGGAGAGTGAGATCCTGGACCTGGAGGGGGACATGTACCTGGGCGGGCTGCCGGAGCACCGTGCTGGCCTCATCCTCCCCACTGAGCTCTGGACCGCCATGCTCAACTACGGCTACGTGGGCTGCATCCGTGACCTGTTCATTGACGGGCGCAGCAAGAACATCCGGCAGCTGGCGGAGATGCAGAATGCTGCGGGCGTCAAGTCCTCCTGCTCACGGATGAGCGCTAAGCAGTGTGACAGCTACCCCTGCAAGAACAACGCCGTGTGCAAAGATGGCTGGAACCGATTCATCTGCGACTGCACGGGCACCGGCTACTGGGGCCGAACCTGCGAGAGGGGTGAGTAGGCCCTCGTAGTGGCACACTGGGTCTGAGTGGGGGTGACGTGCTGCAGCTGTGTCCCTGGATACACCTGCCTGTGCTTCCTTTGCTACTACAGGCTCTCCCTTTGGACCTCCCTGTGCTTGCGTTCTTCTTCAGAAGAATTTTCTTGGGTTCACTGCTTTCCAGATCATACCCTTTCTAGTTCTGGATGCTTGGATTTGTTTGGCTAGGGTTGGGTTGTGGAGAGGAGAACTTTAGAGTAAATATTACCATGATCATGCTACTTTCTTGATTAAGTGTTAGACATCTATTTAAGAAGGTGAATTCTTTTGGGATTCTGGGTTGGCTCACCAACTGGCTGTTTCCTTTGTTCATTTAACTCATGCTTTTTGATGCTTTCTTCGTGCTAGCTCTTGGATTCGGCTTTAGAAATACACTATTGAACAAAATAGCCCCAGCCCTATTCTGTGGAGCTTGCTGCTTAGTGGAATACTTAGCTGTTAAATAATCACAGACATGTTGAGTTTTATAAGAAGCAGTGTTATGTGTTGGTTAAGAACATGAATTCTGGGGCCAGACTCGGTGAGAGATGTGGCCCTCATGGAGCGATACAAACTTTCTCAAGATGATATCTTTGAGACTTGATTTCCTCACTTGCAAAATGGAGATAATTAGGTACCTTCCTCACAGGATATTAATGAGGATTAAGTGAGTCAGTAGGTTCCTGGACTATGGAAAGCATTTAGTAAATGTTAGTGATTGTTATAGTCCTAATTATTGTCATCAACATCATTAAAGGAAAAGCACAGAGAAGTTTGGGAGGCCTTTGCAAGGGGACCCAACATACTGTAGAGGTTCATAGAAAGCTTCTTCAAGAAAGAAATATATAGGTTGAGACTTGAAATATAAGTAAGAGTTAGCTTGGCAACGAGGTGGGAGGAAGCCGGGTGTCTTTTACATGAGGGCAACGTGTGCCAAGAGGTAAGAGACCATGGCACACTGGGACTTCCCTGGCGATCCAGTGGTTGAGAGTTCGCCTTCCAATGCAGGGGATGCGGGTTCGATCCCTGGTTGGGGAGCTAAGATCCCACATGCCTCGCAGCCAAAAAAACCAAAACATAAGCAACAGAAGGAGTATTGTAACAAATTCAATAAAGACTTTAAAAATGGTCCACATGAAGGAAAAAAAAAACTTAAAAAAAATATCTCCTCTAAAAAAAAATCAAAAGAGACCATGGCACAGTTGAGGAACCAAACAAAGTCCATAACAGAATGGAGTGTGTAGTGAGGTGGGGGGAAGGGTGTGAGAGGTAGCTGAAGAATTGGGGGACAAAGAGTGGGGGCTGACCATTTACAACAGGCCAGGATGCTGGGGGAAGCCCCTTTCTCTCTACCACTTTAGGATCTTACACTTGCACTGAATTTACAGTTTGGGTAAAGGGCAGAGATAAAGGTAAGCAAAGAGACAACATCAAGACAAGGAGATCCTAGTCTATAAGCCACATCCAGATTGCAGCTTGGTTAATTGTTTTATATGCCAAGCACACAGAATCTGGCTGGCTGTCCATGAGTTGTCAGTCTCTATTTTGTATGAAAGGATAATTTACATAGTTATCAAGTTTTGCTGAGGGCGTAGTTCTAGGGCTTTGAGGATACTGTATCTGTAGTAGAGATAGTTTCCGTCTACAGAAGCTTATCATTTCTTTAGCTGAGGGGTTGACACATCTATATAAGAAGCAGTAATAAAATGATACAAGGCAGCAGCATGGGCTGGACCACTAGGGGGACATGGAAATTTAGTGAAGACTTTCCTGAGGAGAGGGACATGCAGGGTCTCACCCTTAAAGACTACCAGTGGCCAGAACTGTCTAGGTATCAGAAGTCTGGTGATAAGGAGGGATCCTGGAACATGCTTGGATAACCAGTCAAGGATTTTCAAGGAGTCATTTTTGTGAGGTCAACCATATTGCTAGTTAAAGTATATTTCAAGAGAACTGCAAACCTTCCCTACAGCTGGACCAAAAGGAGGACACAGGATATTGGAGTAAAGGAAAAGGAGCTTTTTTGGGGGCTCATAGAAGTGAAATTCAGATTCACTGAATTTTCAAAGCAGCCACCCCAGAACATGAACTAAGATGGCGAGGCGGCCATCTGGCACAGAAGTGGGTCTCATTTGGCTGGCCAGTCTGTCAAGCTCCTGAACTCTTTCCAAATCTCTTTTTAGGGTAGACTATCCTGGTTGCTGGTTTGGGGAGATAGAAAAGTCATTCGACCTCTGGGATGCATGAGACCATTTTGATATAAGCCAGGAAATTGTGGATCATCCACTGTCTAGGAAGGTAGTGTAAGAACCGAAGGTCCCTTCAGACATCTCACTTCTTTCTCCTGGGTATCCTTCCAACTCAAGGGCCTTGTGGTTACTGAAGACAAGCAGTGACTGGAGACAGCTGAGCAAGGTGTCCCTGAGATCAGCTCTTCCAAGGGCAAATCAATGGGAGTTGGTCCAAGATTTGCCAAGTCCAGTGAAAGTCACTGCACCTTTTACGTTGTCACTTCTGACTAGTCATTAAAAGGCAGCTGATTGGGGATATTTGAGGGACAATTATTCCTGGTACAGTGCAGCCAAGAATCATCCATTGTGGCCAAATGAGAAGGAGCCTGGCAAATTTAAGACATTTAATCTACATGTCGCTCAAATCCCAGATGGTTCAACTGATTGTTTTGTTCCCCCGCTAATTGTTTTTTGGCCCTGTATTGTTCCTGACACCATGTTCAGAATGAATCAGTGGAGTGTAAAAATGATAGGACTCTACTTTGCTGGCAAAGAAAATCGTTTCCCTATGACGCTGTTTTTCTTTATTGAAACTGATTCGTCAGTGGAGATGCTTTTGACTTTTGTTCATTTTTCATACATGCAGCAGACATTTATTGAAACCCTAGTTTGTTCCAGGCACTGTATTAGATGCTGGCAATGCAAAAAAAAAAAAAAAGACACAGCTTCTGGTTTTGATCAAGGGGTGTATGTATAGTCCTACTGGACAAGGAAAGGTGGGAACTGTGCTAACGCTTGGTAGATGTCATGCCTGATCTTTTAGGGGAATAGCAGGGCAGACAGATGGGAGAGGCCATGCCTACATGGGTGAGTGATGGTTGGGAAAAGGGGACCTGAGGTTTCTTAGATTTTCTTGTCTGCTATTAATAATAAAACTATGGCCTCTCTCTACCTCTGACCCTCAGTATCTATTATAGGCACTTCTGGAGAGTGGTAAAGGAAGAGCATTAACATTCTTTATGCAAGAGCATGATCCCCTTTGTCAAGGAATGCTGCCCCACGCACCATAACACCATCAACAACTCAATTTACCATTCTCTAATTTTTTTCTAGAAGCATTAACCCTAAGCCTAGAATTGATCATTTGTACCAAATGTGATAAGACTAAGACAGTTCCTAAGGCAGTGTGTCCCATCTAGCCCCAACTGTGTCCTATACTTGGGCTTCATAGTAGTATCCATCCCTTGGTATCACTAGCCCCACAACAGGAATGGTAGTGTTTGAAAGAGACACTTGTTTCTATAAAATGGAGAAAGCATAGGTGGGTTGCTGAAAACTGGTATTTGGAGACAAAGCAGAGTCAGGGATGGCTCAGGTCAGACACTGGATCAAAATAGCCCAAGAACCCAAGCAAAGTGAGCAAGCACATCAGTCTGAGGTACAATTTCCAGGTTAAAGGTGTCAGCCAAAGACCAGGAAATAAGGCAAGGAAACTAGGAAATATATGAGTACATGAGACTAAGGTTAATTTGCATGAGTGTCTTTCTCTGATAGTAAAAATGGATGTCTCGGGCCTCCCTGGTGGCACAGTGGTTGAGAGTCCGCCTGCTGATGCAGGGGACACGGGTTCGTGCCCCGGTCCGGGAGGATCCCACCTGTCACGGAGCGGCTGGGCCCGTGAGCCATGGCTGCTGAGCCTGCGCGTCCGGAGCCTGTGCTCCGCAATGGGAGAGGCCACAACAGTGAGAGGCCCGCGTACCCCAAAAAAAAAAAAAAACCAAAAAAACCAAACCCAAAAATGGGTGTCTCTTGCTTGTACCCTCACAAGAGTGCTTCTACTGCCTGTGAAGATGTGCAACTCTAAATTTTGACATATAACAGTTGGCTTGATGTTGTATTTAGACCTTTTTTTCACCATGATCTGATACTGTTCTAAGGAGATGTAGATAGATCCACCCATTCCAGTTGTTCAGCTGTAGCTGTTCTGGTTTGTTATTTGTTAATCATATTGATATGGGAGAGACATCTCCATGACCTAAAAAAGCTAAGGTCTGCTTAGCTACTTCATGCCAATTTGTTTGGTTGAAATGCTTTACTCTGCTGGAAGATTGCCTGGCATTTTTAAAATCCTATTGTGTAGAGGAAACATTCTGTCTTATCTAAGATGATATGATCAGTTGACTTGGGACAACAGAGGCATCTTCTCCTTGTTAGTGTAGCCAAACTGCTTAGTTCAATTAGTGGGGACCAAGTGTCAATAGGCAAGGCTATGGGTTTAATTTATTTGTGGACCATCAAACTTCAGTTTGAGGCCACTGCAGGTTCTATCCCCTTCCCTAGATGGCTTTTCCTGAGTGTATGCCATCATTTGTTCAGCAAGAAATAAAATAGGACTCAGCACAGGTTCATCCCTGTGACAAAAATAACCTACACTATAGCACTTAGAGTCAGGATGGCCTAGTGGTTAATGGCATGAATTTTAGTCAGATGGACCTTGGTTCCTGAGTTGGTTCTGTCAGTAACTAGGTAATATACAACAAATTTTTTATTTTGTCCAAGTCTCAGTTTCCTTATCTGTAAAATGGGGACAGTGATACTTACTAGGTAAGGTTCTTTTGGTTGCAAGCTACAGAATTGACAGTGGCTAACAGAGTAAAGGAAGAAGACATATTGCATGATTACCTAGAGAGCTATTGATCAAATGACGATCTCACCAATTACATCTTGAAAAAGGAAGCAGAACAGCTCTGGGGATCCCAAGGCACTGTGATTGAAGTGATGCATCTCTCTTGTCCTATGGGTTCTGGAGTTTTCCATTCACAGTTTACATTTTCCAAAAAGAGAACCCGATTGGCCCAGTTTAGTTCATCTGTCTATTCTTCTACAGTCAGTTCTGTCCAAGTGGGCAGTCACCTAGAATAGATATGAAGTATCACCTAATATGTAAATATATAATGTTACTGAACCATTTTCTTAGTGTTCTTTCATGGTGAAGCTTGGGGTACCCTGATCCATAAGGCCATGTCCTGTTATAGATGCCCAGCCACATGGACTACTTCTGTGTGATAAACAAAAATATTTCCTGGGGTCATGGAAATTGGATGCCTTTGAGAATATTAAATTGTAGAACCAAGAAAATGTGATAGAGAGGGTAAATCTGCTCTTCTCACTGGTCCCCAGGATTCCATTTATCTGACATAAACACCAGCTGAAAACCAAGAATGCAGATATTATGAGTTCTCTCAAATGACCCTGTTCCAGCAGGAAAGGCTTGCAGGCAGCAGCTGCTCGGGGACTTCGCTTTCAGCCAGCCCCTCTGATGGCTGCTGTGTGCTCCTGGGGCAACAGTACATCCTGCTGGGGAGGGTGAGACACTGACTTTAGAGGAGGCTAGAGTGTGTCATTTGGATGCCACATGGAAATCAAGACATCAGGACATAGCAGGCCTGGCAGATTCAGTTGATGTTACCTGTACCTAATCCTTATTTCAGCAAGGGAGCAATTGGAAGCCCTGAGAAGTTAATGTCACTTTAACTTGGAGCAGCTGTAGAATGGTTAAAATTCATGGATCCTGACTCCTAATCCACTGTACTTTCCGTTACATTGAGTAGCCTTTCCTCCTCTTATATATGAAGGCGGTTGGATTATAAGGTCATTGAAGGAAAAACAGTGCATTAGGTATTTTTCTTTTCCCACAGTCTCCAGCACTGTGCTATACACATACTACGAGGTTATTGAATGTTGGAGGAAGGGTCCCAGTCCTCTGTCCTGGGTCTCCTCCTGGTCTGCACATTGCCCCTTGTGCCCTCATCCACTGCTGTGGTGTCAAAGGTTATCTATATGTCAGTGATTCCCAAATCAGTCTCTCTAGCCTCGAACTCTCTCTGGAACCCCAGATTTCTATATCCAGTTGTCTGCTTGACATCTTCATTTGGATATCTGATAGATACCTTAATCATAAAATTGAAAAATAGAAATCTTCAGTGCCTCCTCCCTGCCTTAGACTTTTTTTTTTTTACTTTTAGTTTTTCCCATCTCAGTAAATGGCATCACCATTGTCCTTGGCATTTTCCTCGGTTTTTCTTCTCCCGTCTCATTCAGTCTGTCTCAGCAAGTTCCTGTCATCTCCTCATCTAAACCCATCCTGCATCTGTCCACTTCTCTCCCTCTCCACTACTATCATCCTAGGTCAACCTACATCGATCTCTTCTTTGGAAAACTAGGTAGCATGTCATATGTTATGAAAAGCTCAAGTTCATTTTGCTCCTTCCTCAGAGTATTGAAGTGAGATTATTAAAATGTTTAAATATTCAACACATTCTTAAGTAGCTTTAGTTTCAGTAGCTTTTGGTCCCTCAAATTGCAGGAAATGAAGCTGTGATACTTCTTTGGAATTAACTTCAACATTCACATTTCCATTCCTTTTCTCTGTACCAAGCTTGGTGAGCTAAGTTGTGAGGATACAGATTTGTAGAAGACATAGTTTCAATTCTTGAGCTCACAGTCTAATAATCTGCAAATTGTAATGCAATCTACCAAGGGCAGTGATCCAGGAATATCATAGGAAAGAATGAGATAACAATTAGAAAGCAAAATATGTCCAACGTGATATCCCACGTTATAACCAGTACTGGATCTACTGGGGTCTGCTCAGACTGACTCACGGGTGTGAGAACAAAAGAAACCCTGGCTTCCAGGGTCAAATATAAAAATGCTTGTTGCTTTCCCTTGTTCCAGTGCCACTGAGGCTCTGCTCTTATTCCCCTAGGAACATCCAGGCCCTTTATTTAGATATGTGACCTTGAGATTCTTACTTGGATCCTCTGGCCTCTCTGTTCTGCAAAGACAAAATGAGGCAATTGGGTTTCATGCTCTCTCAGGGCCCATCCAGTTATAAAACTCTGTGATTCTCCAATGTCATCAGCTTGGCAGTGGCTTCCCTTATCCTGAGTAGAGGGGTAAAGGTGGGTGAAGGGCAGGGCAGGGATGCTAGCCCTTGTTCCTTGCAGTCTGCAGTACTGTCTGGGTTCGGAGGCTCAGTTTAGTCGTATCAGCACTGCGATGAAGTTGTCACGTCTCTGATTCATTCATCTAAGAATACAAATACCTTGATATAGTGGGAATACTTCAGGTCCATGACTTAAAAGTTTTAATGGCTGGATTAATGAGTAGAGCCTTGGATTTCTTAAGATCATTAAAAGACTGTCTCTTTTTCAGTCCATTGTTTACCCCCTTTCAAGGGTAAATACATGTATTAGAGAAAGAGGGCCCCCAAGAAATACATAATTCATCAACATCAACCAACATGTCCCTATTTTTTCTTATCCATTGGTGCTTTTTAAATTTTTATTTTATATTGGAGTATAGTTGATTAACAATGTTATGTTAGTTTCAGGTGTACAGCAAAGTGATTCAGTTGTACACATACATGTATCCATTCTTTTTCAAATTCTTTTCCCATTTAGGTTATTACAGAGTATTGAGCAGAGTTCCCTGTGCTATACAGTAGGTCCTTGCTGGTTATCTGTTTTAAATATAGCAGTGTGTACATGTCAATCCCAAGCTCCCAATCTATCCCTCCCCTCCCACACTTCCCCCCTGGTAACCATAAGTTCCTTCTCTAAGTCTGTGAGTCTGTGTCTGTTTTGTAAATAAATTCATTTGTATCATTTTTTAAGATTCCACATATAAGCAATATCATATGATATTTGTCTTCCTCTGTCAGACTTACTTTACTTCGTATGATAATCTTCAGGTCCATCTGTGTTGCTGTGAATGGCATTATTTCATTCTTTTTAATGGCTGAGTAATATTCCATTGTATATATGTACCACATCTTTTGTTTTTTAATTTTTAGTGGAGTATAGCTGCTTTACAATGTTGCGTTAGTTTCTGCTGTACAGCAAAGTGAATCAGTTATATGTATACATGTATCCCCTCTTTTTTGGATTTCCTTCACATTTAGGTCACCACAGAGCATTGAGTAGAGTTCCCTGTGCTATACAGTAGGTTCTCATTAGTTATCTATTTCATACACAGTAGTGTATATATGTCAATCCTAATCTCCCCATTCATCCCACCCCGCCACCTCCTTGGTATCCATAAGTTTGTTCTCTACATCTTTGTCTCTATTTCTGCTTTGCAAATAAGTTCACCTGTACTATTTTTCTAGATTCCACATATAAACAATATTACATGATATTTAATTTCCTCTTTCTGACTTACTTCACTCTGTATGACAGTCTCTAGGTCTGTCCATGTCTCTGCAAATGGCACTATTTTTCATGTCTGAGTAATATTCCATTGTATATATATACCACATCTTCTTTATCCATTCCTCTGTTGATGGACATATAGGTTGCTTCCATGTCTTGGCTATTGTAAATAGTGCTGCAGTGAACATTGGGGTGCATGTACCCTTTTGAACCATGTTTATCTCCAGATATATGCCCAGGAATGGGATTGCTGGATCATATGGTAGCTTTGTTTTTAGTTTCTTAAGGAAGCTCCATACTGTTCTCCATAGTGACTGTACCAATTTACATTCCCACCAGCAGTGTAGGAGGGTTCCCTTTTCTCCACACCCTCTCCAGCATTTATAGTTTGTAGACTTTTGATGATGGCTGTTCTGACTGGTGTGAGGTGATACCTCATTGTAGTTTTGATTTGCATTTCTCTAATAATTAGTGATGTTGAGCATCTTTTCATGTGCCTCTTGCCCATCTGTATGTCTTCTTTGGAGAAATGTCAGTTTAGGTCTTCTGCCCATTTTTTAATTGTGTTAAGACACACAGCTATATCTCTGGTGATGACCGTAGCGTTGCTCAGATTCAGTCTCTTCTTGTTTCTCTTCCTGTTCTCCTTTCCACAGGCCCAGGATTGTATGATCCCAGGAAATTGTCCTATAGTCCATGAACCCTTCCTAAGTGTTACTCTGCCAGGTTGGGGTCTGATATACCCCTGATCACAGCTTCTCTTGATGGTCTAAAGAAGAGAGTAAGGGAAGAAGATTCTAGTCATTTGAGAAGCTTGAAGCTCCAGGGGCCTCAGAAGGACAGGCTGGGGACTTTGGCGATCTTTGGAAAATCTACCGCTAGGCCTGTGTTCAGCCTGAGAATGTGAAGGTCAGCACTTTGAGGCAGCGCGTGACAGCTGCTTAGAACTGTGACACACCTGCTGTTGGCTGTGATTCTGTCAAATGCAGAGACATGGTGGCCATTTATATTACTGCTTTGTACCTTTATTACTGCCTTTGCTAAAAGCTGCTTAACTGCCAGCAGACATCTGCCCATTATAGATGCAATAAACTGAGATGCTGCTAAATTATGAGAAACAAGTGCTTCAAAATGCAACACAAGGGGATTGTCATAGCAATTTTTAGCCTCTCTGGCTTCGTGGGTCTTTTCACAGATAGATGAATCCTTCCTTGCTCCAGTCTGGATTAAGAGGAAAAGAAAGTTAACTTTTTTGAGAGAAATTATATGCCTGCTTTGTATTCTTAATATACACTGGGCTATTTAACCCTCACATCCATTCTGCAGGCTGTGTAATCTTAGCCTCATTTCCTAGATGAAGAAAATAAGGCCCCAAGTCATTCATTCCAAAGCACCTGTTGAGTACTGTGTGCCAGCGGCCACATTGATCCTTTGGGATACAAGAGAATTGATTGTGATGTTCCTCATAAACATATCAATATATTCTGATACCTGAGGAAAGGACATAAATGCGAGGAGAAATATCATGGACAGTGTCAGAGATTGGGTGACACTAGAGCTGAGGCTTGGTGGAGTAGCAGGAATCTCCCAGGAAGACCAGGCAGGGAAAAGTATTTCAGGCAGAAGGAACAGATATGCAAAGATGACTTCTGTAAACAGGAAGTTTTCCTCGTGGATGGTATCTAAGTCTTAAATTTGAGGGGATGTTTTAGAAGGTGTAGCTGAAGAAGTGGTAGGGCCCGTTGTGAGGCACCTTGTTTGTTCTCCCCAGAAGTTTGGACCTTACCAAACTCGTAAGGGGGCCTGCCAGTTTAGCAATGGGATAACAAAGTCAAATCCCTCTGGCAAGGGATGACTGGCATGTGGGAGACAGTAGGCCAAGAGACCAGTGTGCGTTAGTTCAGTTTGCATTTATATTAATTCAGGGTGGAAAATAAGAGTCCTAACTGCAATAGGGAGAATGGAGGTCGAGTTCCGGGGACACATCCAATAGACATTTAAGGGGCAATGTTGATAGGATTTACTAACCAGTCGTACACAGCTAGAGAGTGGCCGAGACTGGATTAGAATAAGAGTTTGGTCGTAGGAGCCCGTTGTTTCTTCCCTGTGCTACTCAAGCATCTCAGATCAGTTGGAGAGTCTTGGGAGGAGTGAGGAAGAGTGAGGTAGCAATTAAGGGGATAGAGCTAGGAGTCGCCTATGTATACTGGTCTCACTCTGAACATATGTGACTTACTCTCTCTCTGTGCCTCAGTTTCCATATTTACCACTGAGAATATCACCAGCGGTTGCTTAATTGGCTTTTTGTGAGCCTCTTTATTATAGAGTCAAAGTGTGTGTTGTGCTCGCAGAGATCATAAGCCAGCATGTCCCTTTCTGAAGCTAGAATTCTGCAATCTGCAATTCAAGAATGAGAACATTCTCAGACTGGTGTTTTTTTTTATTCAGTGTTTTCTTGTGTTGTAGAAATGACCTAGATATGAGTTCTGTGTTTAAGTATATGATATAGGCTAGAACTTAACAGGGGGAAGGAAGGTTGCACCAGAAGGGAACATACCAAAAGCATTGCTTTTCTCCATACTTCACATGGTTTGTATTTGGAATCAAGACATGACTAGTGTAATCCCAGATTTTGAAGAATTATGCTAAAATGGTCTGTTATTACTGTGATTATCTCAACCAAGCTTTGCATGTATTTGGTGGAAAAATGAATTGTTTCTCTTTCTCTTGTAAAAGTGGCCATATTTGAAATTAAGCTAAAAGATTCTTTCCTTATAGGTAGGGAAAATTGTATTTTTAATTTCTCTGTATCCTGGTCTCCCATTAGGACTTCACATCAATGACACCCAATACTGAGGATTGTGTACGTGTGAGTGATAGGGCACACGTGTAGTTTCCCTCTAGTTTCTGAGATGTTTTTCTGTTCTGTTTTTGATATAATCAGAGATTATTAAGGAAGAGAAACGCAAACATGTAACAGTCATGAATAGAAGGGCCAAACTGAAACCTAGACCTGGATTGATCCAAAGAAAACCAGATGAGTGTAAAGCGCTGTAGAATTATTTATCTTGCCAGAGGCCCAGATACCATCTAGCACAACCACCCTACCCCCAGTTCTAGATCAGGAAACTGAGGGCTCCAGGTAGGAAATAAGTTGCCCAAAGAATAGAATATAGTGTTTCTAGCCCCTCCTTTTGGTTCTCCTATCATTGGATTTTTCAAAGAAATCCGAAGATACCGCAGGAGCAGTATTTGTGCATATTTTATGAAGATGTATGTTTATGTCCCCATGGATTACTAAGCAGTACAATCATGAATTGTAACAAAGGTATTTGGTTAGTCTCCAGTCTTATTCTTGTTGGTAAATTTATTTAGAATGTTGGCAATTGATTTAGAGAAAAGAAATATGAAGGGAAAAGACATGTGTACATGTCTCTTATTTCATCAACGATCCCATATTACCCCATATGACAAATAAATCTAGCCCAACGGAGAGAATTTTGGAGTGACGAGTGCATTTGGGACTTGGGGCCAGAAGCTCTGCGTATATAGCTCTCAAAAGGCCCCCTTCTGTGGAATATTGGACAGCTATGTCCCTGGTAAGGAAATGCAAGGTTTCTTGGAGATCACTTCATGCTTCTTAGCATGTTTAACCTTTACAGCAAGGCATTCTCATCAAAATGACAAACCCCAACAGAGCCTTCTGAGAGGCCAGTTAATCAGAAACCTTATGAAATCTGTGGGGTTAGCACGCTCCCCATCTTTTTTCCTGCAAGGAGAGAAAGCCCTGTGTCTTTCAGATTTCAGTCTTCTCTGCAAGCCACTTGTCTGGAGCTTCCTGCTGTGACCCATAGATATTTGAATATTGTTTTCCTGTGGTGTCCCGGGGCCACATACTGACACCAGCTAAGGCTAGTACATTTTTAATCTCCATCAGTGACATTGTAAGGAAAGATGACTGCTCTGATGTTTGCTTACTTGAATTCTCCCTACTCCAGAAGTCTTCAGACCCCCAGAAAGGATCTGAAGATAGTGGCTCACTCTTAATGTCACCACATATGGTGGCAGGCGGTTGCTGACAGGGACCTCAACTCCAGCTGGCTGTCTCTGCTCCCTTTGCCCCATTTCTCAGGCTGTAATGAAACTTATTTCACAAGCAACCCAGCTTCTCCAGATACTGTAAGATGGAGCCTCCTGTGGAAATCCACAAAGTCAAGTCAATGTTGAGAGCAGAAGTAGAAAGAGAAAAGATTGATGAGTAAAAGTCATGTAGCTGTACAGGTGATAAAAACATTTATTGGGATGAGGGTGGGGGTGACTCTATCAGAATTTAGATTCATATTTAGTTGGAAAAGACCTCTGAGGTTTTTGAGTCTGACCTAACATCTGATGCATGAACACCCTTGACAAAATCTCTGAAATGTTGTATGGACTTATGGGGACATTTTCTGTTTCCATATGCTGTGTTAAATGCACAGCAGTGGGTAGCTTAATCATTGCGATAACTGTGTAAGATCGGTGCTATTTCATTCTTAATTTACATCTGAGGAATGGAGGTCACGGCTAGGTTAAATAACTTGCCTAAGGTCACTTAGTTCTTCTGGACCTTTCACTCCAGAGCCTACTCTTCTGTGATCAATATATTCTACTGCTTGCAGTGACAAGGGAGCTCACTCTTCAAGAAGCTGCTGTTTCAGTTTTGGGGAGCACCAAATACAGACATACCCTGGAGATATTGCAGGTTTGGTTCCAGACCACCTCAGTAAAGTAAATATCACAGTAAAGTGAGTCACATGAAGTTTTTGGTTTTCCAGTGGATATGAAAGCTACGTTTATGTTCTACTGTAGTCTATTAAGTGTGCAATAGCATTATGTCTAAAAAATGTGTGTACCTTAATTTAAAAATACTTTATTGCTGAAAAATGCTACCCATCATCTGAGCCTTCAGTGAGTTGTCATGTTTTTGCTGGTGGAAGTTTGGAAACATTGCAAGAATTACCAAAATGTGACACAGAGACACAAAGTGAGCAAATGCCATCGAAAGAATGGTGCTGATAGTCTTCTTGTTCAACACAGGGTTGCCACAGACCTTCAATTTATAAAACACACAATATCTGCTAAGCACAATAAAGCAAAGTGCAATAAAATTAGGTATACCTTTACTCTAAATATCTCCCGTTTACTGTAAACTGAAGTCTCTATTCTTCTAATATCTTTCTTTTGATCTTGGTTCTGGCTTTGGGAACTATACAGGATTTAATCCCTCAATTAATATTTACTTGGTACGTACTGTGCCTTGGACACCTGGGATATATAGAACTATCAAACCTAAACGCTCTTCTGTAGTAGACCTTTAGGTAGTTAAAGAGGACTGTCATTTTTCCACTGAAAGGTTGTCAGTCATTCTCAGGATAAACTTTATTAGTTTCTTCAAGTAGTCCTCATCTGTTGTGGTCTTGAGTTCCTCCATAATCCAACAGTCATTGAGGGAATGAAGGAAGGTGAGGAGGGGCTGTGTATTCACTGAATGCAAGGATGGCTTCCAGGACCAGGGAACTTTGTGGCTCTCCCCCTTTAAGCAGCAGGCATTTGTTACCAATGCAGTAACCCATATGATTATTGGACATTGTAACGTCATATGGACTGTGGATTTGTGAGGCCAGTGGGATTCACTGGTATATTTCTGAGAGGTGATAGCTAGTTGTGTATCCTGAAAAAAAATATCTTGAGCCCACAATAGGCAGCATCACATTTATTTCCTAATCTTATTGCTCAAAATAGTCCTAGACTGAGTGTGGTTAAATCACATATTTCAAAAGCAAGGCTACATTTATCTTTGGCCTTAGGAAGATCTCAGGGTATCACTTGACAAGGAAACCGTGGTTTTGACAAATATCAGCTGATATAGAATCGTTGAATGCTGGAGTTGGTCAGAAACATAAAAATCATATATTCTGGTGCTGCTAAGTTACAAAGGAAGAACTGAGGTTCGGATGGTTATGTATTACACAAGTGGTCCAAAGTCATACAGGTAGTCATGGTGGGACTCGTATCTCAATATTTTGAAACCTGGACCATAGCTCTTGATCCTAAAGCAATGTCAGGAGGTGCTCTAGCTTTGTGCCTTTGGGGTGGTCTTCCTGTGTAGCTGACAGTTAGATCCTTGTGCAACGCAGCTCCGAACCTTTCTGCATAAGTTCAGTGGGTCCTTGTGATTTTTTTTTTACATGTAATAGTCCCTTTATTTATTGCAAATAGACTAGGCAATTAATTCAGTTAGCAGCTTATGGCCTGGGAAATCTCATTACCCAAACCTTACATTATCAACACATCTGTTTAAAAAGAGATGCTTAAAGAAGTGGTCTGAATATTCAGATTCCTGATCATCTCCAAGAATAGTGGAACTACTGAAAGGCAACTTTGGAGAGAGTGTAGGGTCATACCAAGGTTATCAAACCCACTGAAGTGCACACCTCAGGAGGTATAAAAAGAGAATTCACATTTACTGAGTACCTGTTATATGCCAGGTATAACTTGATGTTTAAGATGCAAGAGCTCTGGTGTGGAACAGAGCTGGATACGAATGCTAATTCCATCACTGATTATTATATGATCTTGGGTGTGTTTTTAACCTCTCTGAGCCTCAGCTTACTGATCTATAAAACAAACTCTTTGGGGTTGTTGTGAGGCTTAAATAAGATGATTATGTAAAAATCTTAGCACAACGCCTGTAGCTTTGTGTTTAATACCTGGAGGAGTATTAGTCTCTCATTTAAATTTAGAACAAGCTTATAAAGTTTGAGGTATCGTTCATATCTTTTAATGAAACCAAGGCTCAGAAAGATGAAATAACTTGTCATTGTCACAACGTTAGTGAATACTGGAGGTAGCATTTGTAAAACCCAGTCCATCAGATTTTCTATTATGCTTTGCCATTCCTTAAAATGGGAGGTCTTGGAGGTGGGATCTGGTATCACATGAGGGAAAAAGAGCTGTGGGGAAATGGAGAGATCCTTGTTTATCTTCCAACCCTGTCTGTTCTCTGCTTCAGGACTTTCAGGGGTGGATCTAAGGAATAAGCAGTGCTAGAAGCTGTGCATTTGAAGTAAATTCAGGATTTAGAAGAGTGATCAGCATCTTCCACATCCTCTTGCCTACATTCTTTTTTTTGTTTTGTTTTTTGTTTTTGCGGTACATGGGCCTCTCACCGCTGTGGCCTCTCCCGTTGCGGAGCACAGGCTCCAGACGCGCAGGCTCAGTGGCCATAGCTCACGGGCCCAGCCACTCCGCGGCTTGTGGGATCTTCCTGGACCGGGGCACGAACCTGCGTCCCCTGCATCGGCAGGTGGACTCTCAACCACTGCACCACCAGGGAGGCCCCTTGCCTACATTCTTGATTCCTAAGTAAAGGAGAGGAACTCTTAAGTTTCCATGGGGCTGCTCCAAAAAAGCACAAAATCTATACAGCTTGGGGCTGGTGAGATAGACTTTGCCCCATCACGGTTTATCCAGGGCCACCATGTACCCAAACTCACACCTACATTCACACCCACATGTACACACAGACACACCACACGCTTCAGCCATAAACCTGGACCTCTCTGTATTTTGTTTTGCTTATCTGTCTCCTGCCATCAAGCATGTATCAAGTATCCCACTGCCAAGGATAGAAGAGCAGTTCACTCCGTGTTTGTGGAGGGAAAAAATGAAAGGCTGAATGAAAGCCTTAAATGAGTGGGGTTAACTCTAAGAGTTACTCTACTGAAGTTAGAATTCTGGTTTACTAGCTGATAAGTTTGGAGAAACTTGGGGCCTGCATGTCCCTCCTCTCTACCCCCAGACACACACACACAGATTGGGATTTTCTGGTGGACAGAGGTGGAGATGTGCCTGGAAGAGAGGCGTCCAGCAGCTCCCTTAGGCTGAGGCCTAGCGTCTTTGCCCCGTAACAGCTATTGCCAGCATTATCTGTAGAGAAGCAAGAGTCAGCGTTGCTTAGTGGACAGGTGGGCAGGCTTGGAAAGACCTAAGCGCGGGTAGAAGGAGAAGCTGACTCGTGCCTCCTGGGCAGGCACTTCTACCATCTGAGACAATGCACTGACCTTGGTGAGAAGAGTTTCCAGTTCCCGTTCGCTCCCTCTCACTCTTTTCCCTTGCCTCTCCCTGTCCTCCTTACTCTTTCCCCTCTTTCCTCTTCTTTATTTCTTCCTGATCAGTCTCACACAGTCCTTTCTTCCCTTGTCTATCCATCTTTTAGGCTTGATACAGCAATAATGTCTACCTTTTAATGGACAGTTCCTTCCCAGAGGGATGAACTTGACCCTTGTTTGTTCAAAATGTTTGGCATGGAGGCTGCCATAAAATGTGGGCTGGCACCTAGGTCTGCCTAGACAGGTGACAGAGGTAGACGGGAAGGGCAGGCCCCCACGGCCTCTGCAAGCACATTGCCTAGCCTGGAAACAATCTCTTTTTGAACTGTGATAATGAGAGGTGGTCTTGGCAAGAGGGGGTCATGACTCTGCAAAACCAAATGGCTAAAATTCTGTGGGGAACGCAGAGCAGTGCACTAGGATATCAATCCCTACTCGAGGGTGTGACTTGGCTGCTGCAGAAGAGGCTTTCTAATGTCTCTTTCTAATGTTGGGTCTGCCCCCCGGGGCTTTCTGTAAATAGAGGTTGATGGCAGCGGTGTGATGGGGAAGCAGTATGTCCTCAAGATGAAGCTGAACAGAAGGGTTTGTAAGTTTTTTGTTTCTTTGTAAGTTTTCTTTTCCCCTTCTTCCTTCAGTTCTCTCACTTCTCGCTCACCCTTCTTTCACCTTCCTGCTCTTCTTGTCCTCAGCCCTTTCAGAGCACTTGTCATTTTTTTCCCTCTGTGTATGGCATGTTTGACCCATCCCATTTTTTTTTTTTACTACAAAGAAGTAAGTGTTCCTGGCGGCTCTGATGGAACAATTGAAATAACGAACCTTGACTTTGGTAGGACTCTTATTATTGTGTCTTCCTAAAATGCTAATCAATAAACCGATCTCCAGGTTATAGTTGTGTAAGGAGTGTTTACCACTGCTGGGAAGAAGCCTCATAAAGAATTGTCACCATTGGATTATTACCAATATTCTAGGTCATGGAGCTCCATTTAAAAAAATAAACACTTGTTATTACAAAAGTGATATATGTTCACTGTAGAAAATTTGGATATATGGAAATTTATTTGTTCAACTTTTTATTTAGCCAATATTGAGTACCTATTTCATGGCAGATGATAAAAAAAGCTAAAATCAAGCATAACTATGCCAACCAGAGATGGTTATTGTTAACGTGCTGGAATGCTTTATTTTATTCCTTTGGGCAATGTATGTATAAAATATGTATCTTAAAAGTAATTTTCTATCCTGAGTTTTTCAGTGAGCTTTCATAGATTCAATTATATCATAATTTCAAAATTATATCATAATGTTAGTTTAGCATTATGTTATCACCTTTATCTCAAATTATTAAAAAAACTTAAAAGGTTTTTTTTTTTTTTTTTTGCGGTACGCGGGCCTCTCACTGTTGTGGCCTCTCCCGTTGCGGAGCACAGGCTCCGGACGCGCAGGCTCAGCGGCCATGGCTCACGGGCCCAGCTACTCCGCGGCACGAACCCGTGTCCCCTGCATCGGCAGGCGGACTCTCAACCACTGCGCCACCAGGGAAGCCCAAAAGTATTTTTTAATGACTTCACGGTAGCTATATTTGCCAATTATTGTCTCGATAATGTTGTTAATAAGCCACTCCAAAACGTAGTGGCTTACAGCAAACAACATTTAAATTTTATAACTACAGATCTGTGGATAGGTCGGGGAGGCTATCCTCCAAGCTGTGAAATGGCTGGACATAGCTGCAGGTTTTTTTTTTTTTTTTTTTTTTTTTTTTTTTTTTTTTTTTTTTGTGGTATGCGGGCCTCTCACTGTTGTGGCCTCTCCCGTTGCGGAGCACAGGCTCCGGATGCGCAGGCTCAGCAGCCATGGCTCACGGGCCCAGCCGCTCCGCGGCATATGGGATCCTCCCAGACCGGGGCACGAACCCGTATCCCCTGCATCGGCAGGCGGACTCTCAACCACTGCGCCACCAGGGAGGCCCATAGCTGCAGGTTTTAAAATTGGATTTGAGTCCACTCCATGGTCTTCACATTCCCCTTGGACCAGAAGCTACCCAGGGAATATTTTCTTGGCAAGATAATACTTATGACCATTATTGCAGAAGGGCTTAAGGAGAAGAAGCCTAAGACCCAGCAGGATCAGTTGCGGAAAATCATCAGCCTCAGCACTAGAGGTGAGGCAGAAAGATTTGATACCTGGTTTGAGGGTGGCTCCATAAAACATAACAGAGGCCAGGAAACTTCAGTGGGATAAAGTGCTCAGACATTTGGGCTCTCTAGGAATAGTAAGGAATGATTGAATCCCATTTTTGTGTTTGTTTTAAAATTCAGAATCACTGAATTGTGCTCTTGTAATCTGTGCTGATTTGCTTTTAAGTCTGGAATTCTTTTCCTGCTTGAGGTTTTATCAGGGTTCTGAATGTGTGCTGCTTAGGGTTCTGGTATTCAGGCTATTATTTTCTTTTTTTCAGGCTATTATTTTTGGTACTTCTCTGTTCTTAATGCTTGGTGTCCTGTGTCTCTCCTGATGGACCTCTTAATTTTGTTTCTTTTGTATCTGTCCCTCTGCTTTTAGTTGGTATTTATTTTTTGAAATACATATTCCATTTTGCACAGTAGATAACATGCTCTAGGAAGGCCAGAACCATGCCTTTGCCACTGCCCAGGGCCTGATGTATAGTGTGTATTAACACATGTTTGTTGATAACGATAGATTCAGGGCACAG
This sequence comes from Hyperoodon ampullatus, assembly GCF_949752795.1. NCBI lineage: Eukaryota > Metazoa > Chordata > Mammalia > Artiodactyla > Ziphiidae > Hyperoodon > Hyperoodon ampullatus. Next base: position 155,960,985 of record NC_136916.1, read on the forward strand.
GTACCCTCAATCTTTTCATCCAAAGACTTGACAAATCTTTTCTTTTTAATCCATATATTCTCCCTCCCATGTACATCGTCTTGCCCTAGGCTTATATTTCATGCTTACAGCCAAAAATTTCCTGCAGGAAACCTAGTTTTTATGTGCTTATTTCAAATATAATTTTCTAAGGAAGGAGCATGATTATCCAAGCAGAGTTTGCCAATGTCAAGGCATCAGTCAGTGTTAGAAGAGCTGATTTAGAGTAGTCAGTGGTAACAGAGACTAATTAAATTGATGAGGCTTAATAACTTGTATTCTCTCCACAGAGAAAGTTTTCCTGGCCAGAATTTCATAAGGAGCTTGTTGCCCTAAGTCAACTATATTGCATTAGGACACTGTGAGTGTGAAGGAAAGGAGAAATTGATTTGGGGGGTGGTGGAAGGGATATTGTGTGGGTAAGGCGGCTAATGCCGTAGAATGTTAGCAGAAAACCATCTATTACCACTGTGGTTTACTACCATTCAGCAAATATTGATTGAGACCCTATCATGTGATAGCCACCAGGATAGAACAGAGGATACAAAGGGTAAATGATGTCTTCAGTCTTCAGGAAGCTCAAGGTCATGCTAGGTGACTGCCTCCAGGAGGATAGGTTGGACATGAAGCCCGTATAACCAAGATCCCGTTCTTAACTGCTGCATGAACGACCTTATTTAAGATGCAAGATTTATTGGAGGTGGAGGAGGAGAGGGGAAGAGAATGGGTCTAGATCTGAGTCAGAATAGAACTACAATTTCTCTGCTCCCAGAAACAGTGAGCAAGGTAAGACTTTTCTCTAAAGTGGCAGAAAAACTTCTGCTAGGTTAGGATCAGGGTATTAGTGTAAAATATTAAAAGAGAGCCAAATAACACACATCTACATCTGTAAAGGTAAATGAAACAGACACGCACACACACACCCTTTCCCGTTTACTGGTTCATTTATCTGCTATTCCGTGACTGATGAAATTATCGCAGTTTCAGATGCAGGATCAAAATAAAGTCATTTTAACATGACTATAGTTAACACTGCTGTATGGTATATTTGGAAGTTAAGAGAGTAGATCTTAAGATTTCTCATAACAAGGAAAAAAACACTTTTTTCTTTCTTTTTCGGGGGGGGTATCTCTATGACATGATGGATGTTAACTTACCGTGGTGATCATTTCATAATATGTATAAATCGAGTCATGCTGTACACCTTGAGCTCCTACAGTGCTGTATATCACTTGTATCTCAGTAAAACTGGGAAAAGTCATTTATTCCAAAAACTCACCATTTCAAGGATGTATCATACTATATAAAAGAAAGCTCTTGCATGTTATGCTATTCTTCACACCATCATTTAAAATGATATTCATTTGAATATTACTTAGTGCCTACAATATGCCAGACAGAATATGACAACCCCTGAGTGATACAATGGTGGGCAAAAATTGACCCAGCCTTGGCCTCATAGAACTTACAGTCTGGCGACAGGAGAAAGGCATCAAAAAATCTTCAACTAAACATAGAATTGGAAACTTTCTTAAACTTGAGAAGTGTGGAAAACCTGGCCTAGTTGGAGGATCCAGAAATATTTTCCCAAGGTAATGATGCTTGAGCTGATCTTTGGAAGATAGGCAAGAGGTACCCAGGCGAGGGTGGATGTAGTCTTCCAGGCAGAAGGTTGTTGCAAGCCCAAGGGATGAAAAGGAGAATGTCAAGTTAAAGCCCAAGGAACAGAAGCTGGGTTGGTGGGGTTGGGGTACAGAGAGGGAGAGTGGAGGGGAAGGCAGGGGCATGGTCATATAGCCCTCTGATAGTACAGTGTGGTACTGATTTAGACTTTATCCTAAAGGCAATGACAGATTGTTGAACAGTGATAAGCAGAGAAGTAACATGAACATGATTTATATTTTATTATTTATTTATTTATTTTCATGGTTCATTTTTTAAAGATCACTTTGGCTATGGGATCTAGAGTGGATTGGAGGAGACTAACAGTTGATGCTAAAATACTAGCTCTCCAGGAAAGAGTCAATAGTGGACTAAATTTGGACTAGGGCAGTGACTGTGAATGTGAAGGGAAGTGAGAGAATTTGAGATATCTTTAGAAAGTCATATATTTGTAGCGTTTGAGATGTCAAAGAAAAACAAATCAGGGCTTAGAAAGGAGAGACTTTGTTCAAAAAGATTATTGCAAGGGAAGGAAAGGCACTATTGCAATAGGGAGAATGCTATGACAGTGAGGTCTGAAAGTACTGGCAAATCAAACAGAAAAAAAAGGTTTTTTCTTTTCTAGGGGGAAAAAAGGCAAGCAGGGACAAGCAGAATCTTTGGAGGGGATGTTGGACAAGCATGGGGAAATAACCATTGGGTCTGACAGCAATAAGGTCTCACTGTGGTTGGTTGATTCCCAGGAGAAACTGATAAGGGAGTCATGTTCCACTTTTGGGTCTGTGTTCAAGCTTAGGGGCACACACAGTTCAAGGTCAGGGGCCTGTAGGAATGACTCAAGTTTGGTCAAGACAAAGCAGAGGATAAGAAATGGCAATTGTGAACGCTTGGTTAGAGTACAATCCACCATGACCCAAGAGATGACTTTTCAGGGGCAAACAGGAGAGGCCAAAGCTTCTTAGTGGATCAGTGAATCCTTGTACCCCTTTCTGTAGGGGAGAGTCAGTATCTTCATTTTATATTAGGGGTTGGCAGAGTTTTCTTACAGCCTTGAGTTCATTTACCCTCACCACACCCAAAGAAGTCTATTAGAGTAGGAAGAGTTGGATTAGCAGTCAGTCTTCTGTCCACTTCTTTTACAGAAAAGGAAGCCATACTCTAGAGAGGGAAATTGACTTACCCAAGATATCACAGCTAGATGGTAGGAAGACTGTGACCTGGACCCTGAACTTCCAACATCCAGTCTGGGAATGATTTTGCTTTATATGACTGCTTCCCATCTGGGAATTTTCATGACACTTCAGTGTAGCACTGTAGATTCCTCCCAGGTAGCAAATTGAAGTGCTTTCCATCCTCTCCATCTGCTACACAGCTATATCCACAGATATATACTACACACACATCATGCCTATCTTATTCTGAAGGATGAAAGACGTCAATTTGAAATTTAATCTAATTCGCTTACTTAAGTTTTTGATTCCCATCATCGTGCTCTATCTTGTGCTTAGCTTGGCCATTCTGGGGTTCAGGATGTAGTTGAAAGGCAGATATGACTTTACTGTGACAGATAGATTATGAATGTGGTGTGGCAGATAGACTGTAGGCTTTGGGGGCAGGCAAAGCTTGGTTAGAATCCCATGTCTAACATTCACTAGCTATTGTCACCTAGGTCAAGTCATTTATGTTCTTGAAACCTTATTTTTTTTCATTTGTGGAGTTCGATACTTATAATTGCTTCATTTGATTGTTCCAAGTATTAGATGGGGGTATAGTGATGTTAACCATCCTTTTATTGGGCATGTACTATGTATCAGGCATTGTGCAAAGTGCTTTACAGAATTATTTTTTATTCACTTATTATTGTTTACTTTTTATTCACATATGCCTAATATGTTCCAGGCATCCTTCTAGGGACACAGAGAAAAAATTCTGACAAAATTTCTTACCTCCATGGAGTTTACAATCTAGTGGGGAGAAATAAAAAATAAGCAGAAGACATTAAAATATGTAAATGTTTTTGTCAGATAAGTGCTCTGGAGAAAAGTGAAACAGCTAAAAGAAAAACAAAGTAAAATAAGGGATGGGAAAGTGTCAGGGAGTTGCTGAGTATGGTGTAGCAGGGAGGTCGGTCAGTGTGCCTAGGGAGACTGCAGGCACAGTTGAGCTAATTTGCTTTTTGGTAAAATATAGCAGTTGGTAGATTTCTCCTTCCTTCCCTTGCCCCCGCCCTTCCTTCTTTTAATCCCTTGATACCTTGAGCATCCATGGTATTGCCTATGTTAGTCACTGGGGACGTGAAGTTGAATGTTTCTTTTATCCCCTAATCTATCTACCCTTCTACCCACTTAATCCCCATTTGTTCCACACAGATTTAAGACAAATAAAACAAATACGAAGTGGTCCCATCTTTTAATTCCTCTGCTTGGGCCATGCAGGTCTGCTGGAGTGGTTTGGCATCTGGAAGCTGAACTGTCCCAGGGGTCCAGTGCATTTCTCAAGTGCACTGTAGGAAGTTGTAGAATTGGCACTATCGTACCTTGGTCTGCACCCCTGGGGTGAGCCCTAAAAATCTGCTCAGCCCATTGCATGCCTCCTGTCGGGCTTCCCCAGCCTGTCCTCTTTGCAGATGGTGAGTGCCTTCATTCAAACTGTAGGTAGGGCCTTGAGGCTTGGAGCTGCAGCTGCAGCCCAGGAGAGCTTTGCTTCCAACACCCACCCACCCCGACCCCCAGGAGAGGGAGGGAAAGAATTTACCAGGATGCAGTAGAAAAAGGGCATAGGGATGTAAACATTTTCAAATTAGTTTCAGAAATCCAGTCTTAGCTATGTGGGTTTAATCACTGAAACTCTTTTTCCATTTGGGAGCAGCATGTGTCCCCTGAGGAGGAGCGCCATTATCAAGCAGTTAAATCGTTAGAGGCTGCTTAGGGGCTGGCAGGCAGTCTGCTGGGAAAGAGGAGGATGGATCCCTTTGTGGCAGTGACCTGAGTGTAGCAGCACCCCCTGCCTCAGGCTATCCGCCTAACTAGCAGTCTCTGAAGATTGCTCTGATATGTCTGTCACTGAGTGGGGTGGGAGGTACCATCCCTTACAAGGGAAGCTAAAAAGGGCCAGGAAAAGCCATGCTTCTGCATTGACTTGAAGAACCTAATGGACTGCTTGATTTTTTTTTGAATTTTTGAATTTTATTTTATTTATTTTTTTATACAGCAGGTTCTTATTAGTCATCCATTTTATACATATCAATGTATACGTGTCAATCCCAATCACCCAATTCATCACACCACCACACCCACCCCCCCGCTGCTTTCCCCCCTTGGTGTCCATACATTTGTTCTCTACATCTGTGTCTCAATTTCTGCCCTGCAAACCGGTTCATCTGTACCATTTTTCTAGGTTCCACATATATGTGTTAATATACGATATTTGTTTTTCTCTGACTTACTTCACTCTATATGACAGTCTCTAGGTCCATCCTTGTCTCTACAAGTGACCCAATTTCGTTCCTTTTTATGGCTGAGTAATATTCCATTGTATATATGTACCACATCTTTATCCATTCCTCTGTCGATGGGCATTTAGGTTGCTTCCATGACCTGGCTGTTGTAAATAGTGCGGCAATGAACATTGGGGTGCATGTGTCTTTTTGAATTATAAGTTTTTCTCTGGTTATATGCCCAGTAGTGGGATTGCTGGGTCATATGGTAATTCTATTTTTAGTTTTTTTAAGGAAACTCCATACTGTTCTCCATAGTGGCTTTATCAATTTACATTCCCAACAACAGTGCAAGGGGGTTGCCTTTTCTCCACACCCTCTCCAGCATTTGTTGTTTGTAGATTTTCTGATGATGCCCATTCTAACTGGTGTGAGGTGATACCTCATTGCAGTTTTGATTCACATTTCTCTAATAATTAGTGATGTTGAGCAGCTTTTCATGTGCTTCTTGGCCATCTGCATATCTTCTTTGGAGAAATGTCTATTTAGGTCTTCTGCTCATTTTTGGATTGGGTTGTCTCTTTTTTTAATATTGAGCTACATGAGCTGTTTATATATTTTGGACATAAATCCTTTGTTGATTCGTTTGCAAATATTTTCTCCCATTCTGAGGGTTGTCTTTTCATCTTATTTATGGTTTCCTTTGCTGTGCAGAAGCTTTTAAGTTTCATTAGGTCCGAGTTGTTTATTTTTGTTTTTATTTTCACTACTCTAGGAGGCAGATCAAAAAAGATCTTGCTGTGATTTATGTCAAAGAGTGTTCTTCCTATGTTTTCCTCTAAGAGTTTTATAGTGTCCGGTCTTATATTCAGGTCTCTAATCCATTTTGAGTTTATTTCTCTGTATGGTGTTTGGGAGTGTTCTAATTTCATTCTTTTACATGTAGCTGTCCAGTTTTCCCAGCACCACCTATTGAAGAGACTGTCTTTTCTCCATTGTATATCCTTGCCTCCTTTGTCATAGATTAGTTGACCATAGGTGCATGGATTTATCTCTGGGCTTTCTATCTTGTTCCATTGATCTATGTTTCTGTTTTTGTGCCAGTACCATATTGACTTGATTACTGTAGCTTTGTAGTATAGTCTGAAGTCAGGGAGTCTGATTCCTCCAGCTCCACTTTTTTCCCTCAAGACTACTTTGGCTATTCGGGGTCTTTTGTGTCTCCATACACATTTTAAGATTTTTTGTTCTAGTTCTGTAAAAAATGCCATTGGTAATTTGATAGGGATTGCATTGAATCTGTAGATTGCTTTGGGTAGTATAGTCATTTTCACAATATTGACTCCTTCAATCCAAGAACATGGTATATCTCTCCATCTGCCAATATCATCTTTAATTTCTTTCATCAGTGTCATATAGTTTTCTACATACAGGTCTTTTGTCTTCCTAGGTAGGTTTATTCCTAGGTATTTTATTCTTTTTGTTGCAGTGGTAAATGGGAGTGTTTCCTTAATTTCTCTTTCAGATTTTTCATCAGTAGTATATAGGAATGCAAGAAATTTCTGTGCATTGATTTTGTATCCTGCAACTTTACCAAATTCATTGATTAGCTCTAGTAGTTTTCTGTTGGCATCTTTAGGATTCTCTATGTATATAGTATCATGTCATCTGCAAACAGTGACAGTTTTACTTCTTTTTCAATTTGTATTCCTTTACTTTCTTTTTCTTCTCTGATTGCCATGGCTAAGACTTCCAAAAGTATGTTGAATAATAGTAGCGACAGTGGACATCCTTGTCTTGTTCCTGATCTTAGAGGAAATGCTTTCAGTTTTTCACCGTTGAGAATGATGTTTGCTGTGGGTTTGTCATATATGGCCTTTATTATGTTGAAGTAGGTTCCCTCTATGCCCACTTTCTGGAGAGCTTTTTATCATAAATTGGTGTTGAATTTTGTCAAAAACTTTTTCTGCTTCTGCTAAGATCGTTTTTATTCTTCAGTTTGTTAATATTGTGTATCACATTGATTGATTTGTATATATTGAAGAATCCTTGCATCCCTGGGAAAAATCCCTCTTGATCATGGTGTATGATCTTTTTAGTGTGTTGTTGGATTCTGTTTGCTAGTATTTTGTTGAAGATTTTTGCATCTGTATTCATCAGTGATATTAGTCTGTAATTTCCTTTTTTTGTAGTATCTTTGTCTGGTTTTGGTATCAGGGTGATGGTGGCCTCATAGAATGAGTTTTGGAATGTTCCTTCCTCTGCAATTTTTGGAAGAGTTTGAGAAGGATGGGTGTTAGCTCTTCTCTAAATGTTTGATAGAATTCACCTGTGAAGCCATCTGTTCCTGGACTTTTGTTTGCTGGAAGATTTTTAATCACAGTTTCAATTTCATTACTTGTGATTGGTCTGTTCATATTTTCTATTTCTTCCTGGTTCGGTACTGGAATGTTATACCTTTCTAAGAATTTGTCCATTTTATTGGCATAGAGTTGCTTGTAGTAGTCTCTTAGGATGCTTAGTATTTCTGCGGTGTCTGTTGTAACTTCTCCTTTTTCATTTCTAATTTTATTGATTTGAGTCCTCTCCTTTTTCTTGATGAGTCTGGCTAATGGTTTATCAATTTTGTTTATCTTCTTAAAGAACCAGCTTTTAGTTTTATTGATCTTTGCTATTGTTTTCTTTGTTTCTATTTCATTTATTTCTGCTCTGATCTTTATAATTTCTATCCTTCTGCTAACTTTGGGTTTTGTTTGTTCTTCTTTCTCTAGTTCCTTTAGGTGTAAGCTTAGATTGTTTAAGATTTTTCTTGTTTCCTGAGGTAGGCTTGTATAGCTATAAATTTCCCTCTTAGAACTGCTTTTGCTGCATCCCATAGGTTTTGGATCATTGTGTTTTCACTGTCATTTGTCTCTAAGTATTTTTTGATTTCCTCTTTGCTTTCTTCAGTGATCTCTTGGTTATTTAGTAACGTATTGTTTAACCTCCATGTGTTTGTGTTTTTTACATTTTTTCACTGTAATTGATTTCCAATCTCACAGTGTTGTGTTCAGAAAAGATGCTTGATATGATTTCAGTTTTCTTAAGTTTACTGAGGCTTGATTTGTGACCCAGGATGTGATCTATCCTGGAGAATGTTCCATGTGCACTTGAGAAGAAAGTGTAATCTGCTGCTTTTGGATGCAATGTCCTATAAATGTCAATTAAATGTATCTGTTCTATTGTGTCATTTAAAACTTGTGTTCCCTTATTAATTTTCTGTTTGTAAGAGCTGTCCATTGGTGTAAGTGAGGTGTTAAAGTCCCCCACTATTATTGTGTTATTGTCGATTTCCTCTTTTATAGTTGTTAGCAGTTGCCTTATGTATTGAGGTGCTCCTATGTTGGGTGCATATATATTTATAATTGTTATATCTTCTTCTTGGATTGATCCCTTGATCATTATGTAGTATTCTCCCTTGTCTCTTGTAACATTCTTTATTTTAAAGTCTATTTTATCTGATATGAGTATTGCTACTCCAGCTTTCTTTTGATTTCCATTTGCATGGAATATCTTCTTCCATCCCCTCACTTTCAGTCTGTATGTGTCTCTGGGTCTGAAGTGGGTCTCTTGTAGACAGCATATATATGGGTCTTGTTTTTGTATCCATTCAGCAAGCCTGTGTCTTTTGGTTGGAGCATTTAATCCATTCACATTTAAGATAATTATCGATATGTATGTTCCTATGACCATTTTCTTAATTGTTTTGGGTTTGTTTTTGTAGGTCCTTTTCTTCTCTTGTGTTTCCCACTTAGAGAAGTTCCTTTAGCATTTGTTGTAGAGCTGGTTTGGTGGTGCTGAATTCTCTTAGCTTTTGCTTGTCTGTAAAGCTTTTGATTTCTCTGTTGAATCTGAATGAGATCCTTGCTGGGTAGAGTAAATCTTGCTTGTAAGTTCTTCCCTTTCATCACTTTAAGTATATCATGCCACTTCCTTCTGGCTTGTAGAGTTTCTGCTGAGAAATAAGCTGTTAACCTTATGGGAGTTCCGTTGTATGTTATTTGTTGTTTTTCCCTTGCTGCTTTCAGTAATTTTTCTTTGTCTTTAATTTTTGCCAGTTTGATTACTGTGTTTCTTGGCGTGTTTCTCCTTGGGTTTATCCTGTATGGGACTCTGTGCACTTCCTGGACTTGGGTGACTATTTCCTTTCCCATGTTAGGGAAGTTTTCAACTATAATTTCTTCAGATATTTTCTCGGGTCCTTTCTCTCCCTCTTCTCCTTCTGGGATCCCTGTAATGAGAATGTTTTTGTGTTTAATGTTGTCCCAGAGGTCTCTTAGGCTGTCTTCATTTCTTTTCATTCTTTTTTCTTTATTCTGTTCTACGGCAGTGAATTCCACCATTCTGTCTTCCAGGTCACTTATCCGTTCTTCTGCCTCAGTTGTTCTGCTGTTGATTCCTTCTGGTGTATATTTCATTTCGGTTATTGTGTTGTTCATCTCTGTTTGTTTGTTCTTTAATTCCTCTAGATCTTTGTTAAACATTTCTTGCATCTTCTCGACCTTTGCCTCCATTCTTTTTCTGAGGTCCTGGGTCATCTTCACTATCATTATTCTGAATTCTTTTTCTGGAAGGTTGCCTATCTCCACTTCACTTAGTTGTTTTTCTGGGGTTTTATCTTGTTCCTTCATCTGGTACTTAGCCCTCTGCCTTTTCATCTTGTCTGTCTTCCTGTGAATGTGATTATTGTTCCAGAGGCTGCAGGATTGTAGTACTTCTTGCTTCTGCTGTCTGCCCTCTGGTGGATGAGGCTATCTCAACTCGTTGATTTTTTTTTTTTTTTCGGTACGCGGGCCTCTCACTGTTGTGTCCTCTCCCGTTGCGGAGCACAGGCTCCGGACGCACAGGCTCAGCGGCCATGGCCCACGGGCCCAGCCGCTCCACGGCACGTGGGATCCTCCCGGGCCGGGGCACGAACCCATGTCCCCAGTATCGGCAGGCGGACTCTCAACCACTGCGCCACCAGGGAAGCCCTCAACTCGTTGATTTTTAAGGACTAAGGATTGAGGAAGGAATTGTGTGTCTTCTATTTGCCACCACCACCGCAAAATAACAGCAGTAAGAACAGCTACATCCACAATACACGTCAACAACAACAATAGCTAATGCTTATGTAGGAGTTTCTAAGTCCCCAAACAGTCAATCCTAATTCATTCACTATTTATTGATCACCTGGTACATGCCATGCATTGTGCTGTAAGCACCGGGAGTAAAGCAGGAGCTAAGGCAGCCATAGTCCTTCTCCTTATGGAGCTTGCAGTCTAGGGGAAGAGATTAAATGGAGCATCTGAGGAACCCAAATCTGGTCTCCAGAGATGCCTTTGGAGGAATGAGCCTCAGCATTGTCCTCTCATTCCCAGCCTAGATGGGGGATGTCAACTTATGTGAAAACTCCACCCCTTCTCCTTCCCTTGCCTCTCAGACCCCACCCTTAGGGAAGGAGTGTCTTTATTTAACCTCCATCTGGGTGTTGCTGCACATCACTTCAGAGGGACCAGGAGCACCTGCTAAAAACCTTAAGGTCATCCATCATGAGACCTTCTGTTCTCTTTGCTGCCCTGACCTGTTTTAGGGAAAAGCCCTAAACATGGAGAGGGAGGCTGGAAAGACACAGGCCGAAAGAAATATTTGCCTCTTTCTTTCTCATCCCTCATGGTTTTCTCCTTCTTTGTCTTTTGTGTTATCTATTTTATGTTTTATTTTTCATTTTAATGCTATGGGTGGGCTTTTAAACCAGAGCCAGAAGCACACAGGCATCATATTGGGAAAATAATGAGAAGGCAGGTGGAGGGAGGGAGCTGTGAGTAAAGCAGAGTGCTGGGAGGAATCAGCATTGACTGTGCCATGCTCATGGGGCTAATGGGCCTGCAGAAGAAACGAGAACAGTGCAACCATAAGTACAGATTAGAATTGAATACAGAATTAGAATTAAAAGACGTGCAGCGGCAGCAGCAATGCAATGCGCTTATTACATTCTGTCTGTGCCTCTCTTAGAGTCTGCTTGCAGACACCAAGCCTCCACTCTCCTCCCCAGATCCTGTTCTCAGTCAGAAAGTCTTCATCACAAATCCTCACTTCTTCGATTCCCATCTGGATTAACACAGGAGGCGTTGTCCTTTTTCATCATTTTCCTTCTTCCATGACCTTTCCTTTTACTGTTTTCCTCCTGTAATAATTAGGAATGCCTCCAGCTAAAAGTGGTAGAAAAATCAAAGAATGGTAGTTTAGACAAATAGGGATGCTTTTTTCTTTCGTACCCATGAGTTCCAAGCTGGGCAGTCCAGGGCTGCCACCACAGCCCAACAATACCATTAGGGAATACATTATTTTTTCAGTCCATCATCCATAGCATGTTGACGTTTATCCTCAAGTTTTCTGCCTCATTGCTCGCAGTGTGGCTCCTGACATCCAGGCATCATGCCCTCATTCCAGCCTGGAGGAAGGAAGCAGGACAAAGAACTTTCTCTGAATGAGGCATTAGCAGTCCTCCACAGCAAACCTCTCATATCTTATGAGCCCACCTGCTCATCCTAAGACCAGTAATTGGAGGCAGGGATGCAGTTACTCTGCCTGGTTTGCACCAATCATGCTTCATCTTCTGGGGGTGGGTGTAGGTAGGGGCCTACTTGCTCTGAGAACAAGCGCCCTCCACCCCTACCTGAATAAACCAGGGCTCTGTTATCAGGGAAGAAGAGAAGCAATGGCTCTTGGACAGCATGTGCCATCCTTGTTTTTTGAGTCCCTCCTTTTGCCTAGCTTTGGTGCCCTCGAGTCTCTTAATTTTGGGGTAGGTGTGGGAAGGGGTGTCTGTTTATGCAAATATTTTTGATGTCCAAAAGAAGCTCATGTGCAGTTTTTGACATACCGTTGCACTTTGGAACTTTCAGAGCCCTGCCCTAGTATCTGGATTACAATTCTAGTTTTGGAAGCTTTTCTAGGCTTGTTTTTCCAAAAGAAACCATTTGGTTTTGTGGCTGTGTTTGAATGGATCATTTCTCACTGGTTAAACTCAGCCCATTTGCCTGAATGAACATCACTCGATGTCTTGCAGCTTAAGAACGCAGGTGGTTCTTCGTTCTTTCTCCTAGCAGGTAGTGATAAAGCGTTTGCTTGTGTAGAGAAGCATTGAGCATCTGTGTGTCCCTCACCAGGATAACCAGGCTGCAGCTAGCAATTGGCAATGACCATTGTGCGTTTCATAGCAGGAGGAAGAGGATACAATGTTTTCCCCCAAGAAATCTGGGAATCCTTATTTTCCATCCATACTGAAGAGTTCTAGTGCAAAATTCCCTTCACCCTGACGTGTTCCTCTGCCCTCCTCTACTCTAACAATAAGTGGGAAGGTATGATGGAAGGGAATGAACCCTTTACCTCAGAGGAAAAGCATCAACATTTTATTTGGTTTGGAAGCCAGAGCAGAGGGTGAGAAGCTGACCAGGATTTCTAGGAAGTAATGTAAGTATTTTTGGAACCCTTACCTTGGTCTCTACAAAAGCACAGGTTGCCCCTGGATGTATGTGGTGCAGCCTCCTCTCAACAAATTGAGTTTTCAAAGGGGCTGTTTCCTCATGTTACTCCCTGTGAGAATTATCTTTTCTAGCCGGCTTCCCACAGGAACTGATGGCATCTGGTGATTGTTTACTTCTCAGTCTTCATCTAGAACGGTGCAGGAATGTCTGAGGGAACAACATTTTTGGACAGATCAAGATGCCATGGGAGGAAACACACACACATGTCGGTGGGCATCCATCCCAAGCCCACGAGCTTTCTCCAGGTGGAAGGCAGTCACACCACAGTCCAATAAATTGTTGCACGTTAGGTTTTGGCAGTTTCACTATTTGTTCCCAAGAGCTTGCATTAGGCATTAAATAATAATAATGAGGAAATTCAATCAGAAACTATTTCAGAGCTCTTAGAGAAGGTAATGACTATAAATAAGAAAGGGAATAAGGCATATCACCTGCTGAATGTACATTGCACAAATAGCTTGTTTTGCTTAAACATTAGTTAAGCAACATTAAATTTAAAGGGCGTTTCCATTGGCCAAAGGTATGCGTTGGGTGATAGAGTGATTACTGCAAATTTGACCAGATTTTCTGTCTGGAGTAAGAGAAAATCTGGCCAGGGTATGGCTGACAGGTTGATCACAAATTTCTAATGTCCATCAAAAGTGGACTTATGACTTTATAATGAAGGCCTGCCTTTAACTGTGTAATACTATTCTTATTCCATTTTACAGGTAAAGAAAGTTTACAGGGAAATGAAATTTTAAGCTTCTCCATATAATAAATTATCACAGGAAGTGCTTTCCCATAGACTCTGAAGATAAGAAAGCTCTTCTTTTAGCTATAACTCCTTAATTTTCTACTTCTTGCAAATAACCGTTTAGTTAAATAAACTTAAGGGACCACCATTAACCAATTCATTACTTAAAGTCTATTAGTCCTTTTCTTATCAAGCATAATCACTTCTTTATTTACATTGAGCTGTATTTAGTTTATTGCTTCTAGCATTGCCCGAGAGAGGAGGATAGATATTTTGTCGTCAGGCTTATGCGGGAGAGTATAATTTTAAGATCATGGGGTTTAAAGTTAAAAAAAAAGAAGTTTGGATATAAACTCAGCTTCCTCATTAACCAGCCTGGCCACCTTTCTCAAATGACTATAGCCTCTGAAAGCCTCAGTTTCTTTTTCTGAAAAATAGGTTATCTATTCTGTTTACACGTGTCAGTGACACAAGGAAAGATGACCTTTCCGCAGCCATTCTGCCCTGCCTAGTGTTCACCTTGTAGAATGTTTTGTGTGAATTGAGCTAAATAAAGTCCTTAAATGTTGGTATTTGTTTAATCAGCATTCCACCATCAACCTGTTACTCTTTGCTCTCTGCATAACTTCCTAGGGGATCTCCTTCACTTGCATCATGGGGTCAACTTTTGTCTATCCGGCTGACTTCAGGTTTTATTCCCATAGCTGGCATTTCCCATGAGCCTCAGACACACAGATCTGCCTGCTTACCTGACATTTCTAACTAGATATTTCACAGTCAACTCAAAAGAGAATTCTCATCACCAGATATCTGAGAACCATCCATAGCTGAATGTCATTTCTTAAGACTAAATCACTAAGTATGTGTGGAGGAGAGATGGGAGACAAAGGGGAAAACAAAGGCAAAAGCCAGATTATGGAGGACCTTATGTGCCAAGCAGAAAATGTTCATTTTTATTCTGAAGACTAGGAAAGGATCTTTCATTGGAAGGCTTCTTAGCAAGTATGTAACATGGTCAGATTCAAAACCTCAGAGTTGGGAGGACCTTCTTCATAAGCTGGTAAAATTTTCTTTTACAAAGTAACAGATACCCCAGAGTTTCTCAACTTGCCCAAGGTCACTCAGCAGGCAGAGGGCAAACACCAGACTGGCATCCTATGGTCCTGAGATACAGTTTTGTGGGTTTGCCTTGGAGAAAAAGAGAATTTCAGTTGTCTATTTTCATACATTTTTACATGGCAGCTTTTTTTTTTTTTGAAAAGGAAAAAATTTTGAAAGGCTTTATTTTGGTGACATTATTTTGCCCATTTTATAGATATGGGTTTTTGGGCTTGAGGAGGTATACGACTTTTTTTTTTTTTTTGCCTATAAATTTTTCTTTCAAAACATCTGATCCAAAGAATGTCTTCCACAATAAGTGATTGACAGTCATCAATAGGATCTTCTGCGGTGACGTTTTCCACAAGGTACCCCCCAGTGAATGGCAAACCTGTCCCTTAATGAACTCAAATCTCTTAATTTTAACTCCTATACATTTTCCATGATACCACACTGAGGTAAGTTCCTTCTTTTCTGTTCTTGTATGCGGCTAGGACCGTACAGAGGCTTGTAGACTCAATGGAAGTTACACACAGAGACAGAGGTATCAAGTAAAAAAGGCAAACTGGGAGATGCAAGATGTCCACAGGATGCCTTATCATGATGACTTCTTTGTGGCTTCAGCCCAGTCAGCAGCCCTACAGAGTCTGAACCCTGGTTCTGATCACCAGTCTTGGTCAGTACATCCAGAGTGGCTTCATCTCCCAGGCATGGACCCACATTAGTCAAGCTCCAAGAGACTGGTGTATAAAACCATAATGTCAATTTACTAAAGTACAGTAAAAAATAGACTCTCAGATAGACCTAAGCTTGCCTGTTGGCATGTCTTACACTTTAACTGTAGTTTCTTTTTCTGTAGAGAAACTAAATTTTAATCAAAAAGTTGCTTGGTGAACTTGGAATTCCAAAAAAGGGGTTTAGGTCATCTTGAGCAGTTTTCCTCGGCTGAGATAGCTTGCTGCTGTCATCTTTCTGAAACTTGTCAATAGCGCCAGAATACTAAGTCTGCTCATCAAGGTGATATCTTCTGTGGACACAGAAAGCCCATCAGTGCTGGCTTCGCTCACTCTCCCTTCACCCCCTCCATCTTCCATTGCTGACCAGCTCCCTTTCTGATCGACACATCATTTCTTTAGATACATTGATACTCTCCATAATATTATCATGGAGTTTATTAGACTGGGAAACATTCTCTTTCTTTGATCTACTTTGTCTGTCTCTGCACTGAGCCTTTGTGTGTTAATTTATAGTTGTTTTCTCACAAATAGTCTTATTTCCATTCTATCTATGTTTATCAGGAGCCCTCTGCTTTTGGCCCTTTTTCTATAGACTCTATAGGGTATGGTGCCAGGCCCAGTGTTTTCTTTTATAGTATATGCTGAAAGAATCAATTTTTCCATCTTTATTCTCATCCAGAGTAACAGGGACACTTAGTAGCTCCTTTTTGCATCTCAACAATGGATTCTGTTTTGCTTAGATTAAAACGTATTTGTTTTCCAAGAGTGTGTATGTTAGAATGAAAGTAGCAGGAGTTATTGAGTCAATTGGAACTGGGTTCAGAACCTAGTTCCAAGATTTCCTCAACCTCTCTGAACCTGTTTCTTCCCTGTAAAGATTGATATAACTACCTTATGGGGATTATAAGGCTTAAGCAAGATTAAGTACGCTAATTTATTTAATATATATAGTAAGAACTCAGTCAATGCTAGTTTATTCCCACTTAAGCTTGGATACTGATTCTTGAAAGGGGGATAAATGCATTCTGGAAAAGGAAGGGTATTGATATGCTCTGATTCTGGCAGCTCAAACCATAGGCCATGGCGTGTTAGAGAAAAATGAAAGGGTGCCCAAGGCTCATTAGATTAAAATGCTGCCAGTGTCCTCTAAGCTGTAAGCTTATTTTTTGCCCACATTTCTGAAGGTTGGTTTCTAATGGGGTCAGAAATGACATAGGTTGATGACATCGTCTCTGTGCCACAGGATTCCCAGGACACGCAGTCATATTATGTTGGGTTGCTCTAAGTGAGAACACACAGAGACCTTTATAAATCTCACAAAGGCATGCTCTGCCTGGAGCATGTAACTCTGTGTGTGTTGACCTTCAGTCGGACAAGTTCTTACAGTGGAGCTACTCTGGGTACAAAACCTCATGACTTTATTTTAAGAAGATAACACTGTTGATTGACTTTACAAACCCACTCTGGGTGTCTTGGTTTGTCAAAGTGGGAGTCTTTGAGTACACAGGAAATTCATAACACCCTAAGTAATTGTACCCGATAACCTTATCTAAAAGAACTGAGTGAGTCCTTTCTATTTAAGGAAAGTGGGAAACATGAACTAAATAGGGAATTCTGCAGTAGAGCTGCTGGACCACTCATGGGCGTGCTTACTTTTACTTGTGCAGGGTGCTTGCACAACCCCATCACATTTGCTCCCCATACCCTCTTCATACTCTGTAGCTTAGTGAAGAAGGGGCTTGGGGGAGCACATTTTCTGAGACTAATGCCTTTTCAACACATTTTCCAAGTAATTTGTTGAGCGATTGCTGTTAAGACTATGATGAAAAGATAATTGAAGAAGGCAGACAGTGACACACTCGTAAAGGTAGGCAAATCCTGATCCCCTCTCCCTTGTCGTGATCCTTGGATGTTAAAATCTGGTTATGTCTCTGTTTATAAGGAATATGTGGGTGGACAGGGCAGGTGTGGGCAGTCCATTTTAGAGAAGAGGAAGGCCAAGTGCCAGGGATGATGTTAAGTGAGTTGGCAAGACACCAAAATTCATAAATGGCAGAGCCAAGACTAAGTGTTGAGAGTCCAGTGTCCTACATTCCACCATGACCTCTCTGGCCAGTGTTGTGTGTGAACTTCAGAGGCCAACAGATGAGCTCAAATCCTGATGTAAATTCATCCATTTTCTTAAGCCCCCTAAGCCTCACTTATCTGTGCTGTGTGGTATCATAAATCTACTTTTTATGTATATGGAGTGAAATAACATATGCAAGTGAGGTATCCAGTAATTGTTAGTTCCTTTGCCTTCACCTTTCCTCACCAAGAAAACCAAGGTGCAGTGAGCTTTAGTGATCTGATGAGGCCATGTGGCTGTATATAGTAAGAGAGAAGATCAAGGATTCAACAAGATTTTTCTGACCCCAATTTTATATACTGTGGTGGTTATAGAGCCTAGTCCATGAGTTTCTCTCACTTTGTTCCTGGAGAAGTTGATTTCCTTTTTCCAAATTCCTCCTTATTTGAACTTAGAGCCTCTGCTTTTCTCCTTCCAGTCTGAGAACTTGCAGGTTCTTTTATGATGAGTTCCAATGAGAATATGGCATTGCACCCAGGCTTAATTGTAGTTTTGAGAGCTTCTTCTACTTCTACATGATAACCATCATTTTAGCTGCAACTTCTCAGTCATCTCCTGAAACACCATTCTCATACTGTCACCCTCTTCTCATTTCCAGACTGTTTCTCCTTCAGCTCAGAGATCTTTTCTGCCTCCTTTAGTTTCCCTGCTTATACATTCCCCTCTCTTCTCCCTATACCTTGTCCTGTACGTTGTGGGACTTTCTCCCAGTCTGTTTTGGAGTCAGGCACTTCTCTATTATAAATGTACTTATTCAAGTACTTTCATTTTCCACAGTAAGAAAGCCTTTGGGTATGGGGGAAATGATCGATAAAGCCCACACTCTGGGCTTTATCTCATTCTTTTCTATTTAATTCCATAAAGGCTGAGGACTTTAAAAGCTTAGGTGGCTTCTTCTCCTCTCTGAGGGCCAGAGTTCCCAGAGCTCAAGGAACCAGCGCCGACCCTTCCTCCAGTTTCTGTTGATAGCTCGTTACTCAAGAACCCCAGAGGAGCAGTTTTCCAGAATCTTACCATGACAGTTTCACTCTATTGAGTATACATTAAGCTGACATTAAGAGTGACAGGCATAATGCCTACCAAGGTGGGGAGGCCATTCTGTCATGCAGCTTAGCCTGAGGAGAGACAGTAGAAGCTGTTAGGCTCTCTGAAATCTCTGAAAAAAACAAATCCTCGGCTTTGCCTATAACACCGGTTATGCTCTTGTCTTTTTTTTTTTTTTTTTTTTTTTGGTAATACATTCTTTACAGTTTCACAATTACTGTCTACACTGTGGTCTCTGTGACCTAGAAGACCCTACAAACAGGGATTCGGAGAACGCTTGAGTTACTTTGGTGGGTTTAAGGTGTTAAAGGGAAGTCACCTGCTCTCCATGGCATCCCTGGTGTTCTGAGCAAAGGAAGTGGAGCATATGTTTCACTTGGGGATAAATTCCCTTTCAGCTAATTAAAGTTGTCCCCAGTGTGGTGATGCACATTTGGGGATAGACTGGCTCCGGGGGTGAGTCCAGCTGCTGCCTTTCTCATGTTTTTCCCTCAGTGTTTTTCCCTCCTGGTGCCACCGCCTTCTTCACCCCCTTAATTCATGTAGGCCATGTCTCCTGTCACTCTGTTTTTACAACCAGTGCTAGTGTAAAATCACAGTGATTAGACCACATTAAGCTCCTGAAAGTAGGTGAATTGGCTGTGAGTGTCTCATTAAGTCCTGGACAGACGTGGTCCTGCCGTCCCTCTCCTCTAATTAAGGTATTTTTGCTCTCCCTCCACTCCTGGCTGCTTCCTGGGGAACGCGCACCTGCCCTGGGGGGATGGAAGTGGGCAGTGAGTGAGGAGAGTGCCATGGAAGCTTTTCCATGATTGAGGACCTCACCCAAAAGTGTGGCCCCCTGAAACCACAGCAGCACCGGGGAACTTGTTAGAAATACAGACTCTGGGCCCCACCTAAGACCTATTCAGTTGTGTTTTGCAGTTTAATAAGACCGGTAAGTGATTCATAAACACCTTAAAGTTTGGGAAGCACTGGGCAGAAAATAGATCGATGAGTGTTATGGGCTGACTCTTTGGACCCTCCAAAACTCATATGTTAAATCCTAACCCGCAGTACTAGGAGGTCTGGCCTTCGGGTGGTGACTGGGTCATGAAGGGGGAGCACTCATGAATGGGATTAGTGCCCTTATAGAAAAGGTAAGTAGAGAGCTCCTTGCCTCTTCTGCCATGTGAGGACACAGCCAGAAGACAGCTGTCTGAACCAGGAAGCAGGCTCTCACCAGACACAATCTGTTGGCACCTTGATCTTGGACTTCCCAGTCTACAGAACTGTGAAAAATAAATGTTTGTTGTTTAAGTCACCCAGTCTACAGTATTTTTGTTACAGTAGTCAAAATGAATGAAGATAACGGGTGAATTCCAGGACTTGAACTGGGAGAATCCTAGGTATTAAGAAAACTATGAGCTACTCTATAGAAAGAATTCATCTCTGTAGAAACTGAGTGGCAAATAACCAGTGGGTATTCATGACATTCCTTAGCAACTGTGTGTGTGTGTGTGTGTGTGCATGCACGTGTGCGTGCATGCATGCATGCATGTGTGCACATGTTTTGGCCTTGTGAAAGGATGAGAAGAATAATGTCATTGGACGAACATTTATTTAGAGCCCCAAGCACTGGAGGTGGATTCGAGTATAAGGCAAACCTGGTACCCCTCTTAAGGAATTTACAAGGAAGGTATATATTGAATAAATACCCCTGAGCTGGGCTCTGTGGGGATTCTTAAGCACTGAGCTCACCTCTTGGAAGAAGAGATGTTAAGCCGAGACTTGACGTACGGACAAATGTAGGGGTTGGAAGGGTGTACCAGGTGTACGAGGCAGAGGAAGCAGTGGACAAAGGCACAGAGACTGTCCTCAGGTCTAGTGCAGATTGGCTGGAACGTGGGGCCCGGTTGGGGGAGTGTGAGATGAGGCTGTAGCGGCGGGCCAAGGTCACTTCATACAGGGGTTTATAAGCCTGGTCATTTAGAGCTTTATTGTAAGGATGTTGGGAAGTTGTTGAGGGGTTTGTAACAGAGTTTTGAGCAGGAGGTGGGCAGAGAGAGAATGTCCTGACTGTCGTTCACAGGCTGGACATTGACTCAGCATTCAAGGGGGTCCAGCCCTCCTGGGCTGTGGGGATTGGTGCAGGCACTGTGCAGCTTTCAGGGAGACAGTGTTCCACTGACTATGCTATTAGATACAGTGACCCCAGCCATCAATTCAGAAACATGTTCACACATTCCTCTCTCCTTAAGTGGTGGGAAATTGAGGAAAATGGGAGCTGGGAGTTTTGGTGATGGTGGTGGAATGAACTGCCTCCAAATCCAGTCGACCGTAATAACATGGAAGGGTTCTCATTCTCACTCAACAAATAAGAAATGAGTTACAGACACTCTTCTAGGTACCTGGGATGTGACAGTGAGCAAAACAGAAAAAATAAAAATTCTGTAGAGCTTGTATTTGGGGTTGGGGTGGGGAGCAATATTGATTGCTGCTGTGAAGTTCTTAATTTTGTGGACACTGAAACTGCTTGGGTTTGGGGCAATTTAGAGATTCTCCTCTCTTCCTTTGTGGTTTAAGCTGTTGCCACCTTCACAGTAAGACAAGTTACCTGAAAAGGCTTTTAAGAAAGTTAAATATATTTTCTCCTGCCCTGTGGATATAACAGTGGGGGGGGGGCGGTTTTCAGTGAATAATGATGATAATGGCAGCTAGAATTTGAATGTTTACTCTGTGCCCGACATGGGTCTAAGTATCATACATGATCAATTCAGCCATCCTCACAAAACTTATCCGAAAGGAATTATCAGCATTCTACAGGTGAGGAAGCTGATGCTCAGAAGGGTGTGTGACTCATGTAGGCTGTAATTGGCAGAGCTGAGACCCAAATAAGAGACATTCAGCACTGATGGTGTGTCAGTGATCCATTCCCTAGAGGAAGTCAGAAAAACTTTTCAGAAATCGAGTGATCTGGTCATGTCACCTCATCAGTTACCAACAACCTTCCTTGGCTGTCCAAGGCTCACAGAATAAGATGTACCTATGGTGGGCCTGTGAGGCCCTGCAGCAGTTCGCCCCTGCTTCTCTCTTCAGCTCTGGTCCTGGCCATTCCCCACCCACTCTCCTCCGGGCCACACAGACCGCCTTCTTTCAGTCCCCAGTTCTTTCCCTGCTCCTTTGCCCACAGGGGCTTTGCATATGCTCTTCCCAACGCCTAAAATTACTTCTTCACTCTTTTCATTTTTGTGCATTTTCTCCAACACCAACTCAGATCTCATATTGAAAGTCATTTGCTTTGGGAAGCCATCTCTAACTTCCCTCACTAGATCAAATCCCCCTAGTATAGGTTCTGTTAATTCCACATACCTCTCCATTGCAACACTTAGGAAAATCATAATCTTCTACTTATTAGTGCAATGATCCTCAGCACATCTTCACATCAGCAGCGTCAGCACTAACTGGGAACTTGTTAGAAGTGCAGATTCTTCCACTTGCCCCAGACCTACTGAACCAGAGACTCTGGGAATGGGGCCCAGTAACCCACATTTTACCAACTGTCTGGATAATTCCAACATACACGCGTTCTAGAACCACTGTTTCAGTGTCCTTCTTTAATTGACATCTTTATGAGGAGTCTCATAGGCTCTTGATTCCATCAAAGCAGAGCCTGAGTTGTGACTGTTTTTCTTCACTTTCTATCTGGCACACATTAGATATTCAGTTAACAGTTTAGTGGATAAATGAATGAGCTCATTTGATTTTTGTACCAACTTTTAAAAGAGGTATTATTTTCAATTTTACAGATAAAAAACTGAAGCTTTGGAATTCTAGTGGCTGCTAGGCATGTCCGGTGAATTTACCGGTTTTCCCTTTGGAGGACATATCAAAGATGTGACAGCTTTAGGTACAAAGCTTCTTTGAGTAGATTCTGTTGATATTTAAGGGATCCAGTAGGGGAAACGTGATGGTGCCCACCTGAAATCAACCTGCTTTGCTCCCTTCCTTACTCAGGTGTTTATTGAGTACTGTATACTAGGTGCTCTTGGGGTTACCCAAATGAGTACTGTCCTCAAAGAGGTTCTGTTGTCCATATGTCTACCTGTCGATTGTTTGTGTGTGTGTACATTCTGTATGCATGCACGTTTTTATAATAAACTGCTAGGTAGACAGTGATGTATTCTAGAGAATGATAATCAGATGAGAACAAAACACTTCCAACTGAAAAATATAGATTGCTTTGTGGATTTGCATGATGTTTTTGGGCATGGAAATTATGAGAGAGATTTCTCACAAGGCTGCTTGTAGCAACTAAAAGAATATTAGTATTCTATTTCCCATTGAATTATTTGCCCAAAGCCATTGGCTACCCTGGATAATATTTATGCATTTTGTGTGGGAAATATCATATTCAAGGGAAACTATTTCCACATTTAACAGTTCAAAATGCTTAGACATAGAATGAAAGTTTGGCTGTGTTTGCTTGTCTAAATCATTTATGCCATTTCTCTCTCGCTCCCACTTTTAAAAATTGCCTTTGTTAAAAAAATAAATAAAACAGCTGTACTTGGCAGCTGGTTTGGACTCATGGCATTGAGGAACTGGGGAATTTGCACAATTAACAGCTATATATAGATACCAGCTCCAGGATGAGAATGTTTAACGGTGTGCCACTGTTTAACTCTGGTCCATGCGATAGTCTGATTAAAATCTTATTTACACTTCTTCTAAGTTCTTACAGCTCCTATTTTTCTTCCTTAATTTTTCAATTGGTGAGTTGTCAGATTTGGTGGAAGGGAAAGCTGATGCTGTTTAACAGACTGTTTTCTCTTTCCAGCTGATGTCTGTTATGTTTTGTATTTACTCTGCATTTGAAAATTAGCTTTGCTGTATCAGCCAAAATTGTTGCTACGTTTTTGAACATGCTCCCATTCCACCTTTTTAAAAAATATATACTTACCTGAATTTTAAGGCTGATGGTCCAGATTTTCATAATATTGATTAAAACAGGGTCTTGTGTAGCTAAGTTCGTCAACAAACGTCATGTACTTCCAGTGTGCTGGGCAAAGCTAGGCATCAGGAAAGGCTTGGTGTCTGTCTTCAAAATACTGAAACTCTTAGTTTCACAAAGGAGGCACGAAGGATAATTGCTAAATAATATGATAAACGTAATGGAATTTTAAATGCTGTGTAGTATCCTGGGTTGGATCCTGGAACAGAAGGAGGCCATTAGTGGAAAACTGGCGAAATCTGGATAAAATCTGAAGTTTAGTTAGGGGTAGTGGGCCAATGTTAGTCTCTCAGGTTTGGCAAGTGCACCATGGTTATGTAAGATGCTAACATTAGGCAAAAGAGGGTGAAGGGCATATGGGAACTGGCTGTGCTAGATTTGTAACTTTTCTGTAAATCTAAAATTATTCCAAAATAAAATGTTTATTTTTAAATGAAGGTGCTAGGATTTTAGTGCTAGGAACTCAGTTGAAAATTCCTATGATATTTGTGGGAAATAGTTGTTCTCAGGAAAGCACCGTATTCTTGCTTCCTCTTCCCTGAGTCTTAGAAGATGTGTGAGGAACTGACTGACCACAGGGGAATGAACTGACTTTTTGTGGATCAGAGCTGTGCAAAATGACCATGGTCTTGTGAAGCATCACTAAGGCTTGACTTCATGACCCTGACACCTGTTTGCCACTTTGTAATTTTGTAATCTTAGTTAACCTATCTGAGCCTTGGGTTTTTCATCTGTATAATGAACATACTGTTTTGCTTGTGCAGGTAATGGGGCTACTCTGCATAGTGAACTTAAAATGAAGTAGTGTCTTGAAAGTGCTCTCATTATTGTGCTCTGGAAATGTGAGAAAGGTACTGGAAAACCATCCAGCCATGGCACAGGTGACTAATGACAGCTGAAAGCGGTACTTCCCAGACTTGCACCTTCAACAACCCGAAAGCTGATTCTTTATCGAAGATAGACAAGGCCTTCCTTGGAAAAATGGCCTTGGAAAAAATGTGTGCTTTATTCTCTTCTGGTGGATGGCCCAAGCATTGCAGGCTCTTCTTGGCCTTTGGTGTGCCAGCAAAGGGCAGCTCCGGATAGGTTAGCAATCTTATGCATTTCAATAGCTCTGCTCTGTAATTTCCACCTTGGGGCAGCTCCATGCTTTTTTTTTTCTTCTTATGGTGCCTCAAATGGTCTCGTGACAGCGCTGTACTGTTAAATGTGTCATTTTCTGAGAATGTTCCAGTGCTTCCCCCCTTATACCTCCAGGGTTGACTTTGTCACTCCATCCCTTTCTGCTTTGTTTCAGCATACTTAGCATAAAGCCTATAGCAGTGGGATGCAAAATGTTAGCTTAGCTGCATTGTGGTCTGAGCAGCATCCTTCACAAAGAGGGATAGCCCTGGATTTTCCCTTAAGGAGAAACCCATCCTAATATTCAGTTTTGTCTTCTTTCATTTTGCTTTCTGTGTAGCAGCAAAGCAGCAATGCCGGCACAGAAATGAGGAACTTTTCATGCATTCATTCACTCCCCACCCCCCAGCTTTGAATTTCCTCAGCTGGGTACAGGAGCAGAGACATTCTCCCTCAACTTCACCTACACCACAGGTACACTTTGAGGACCTGTTCCACCAGAGCGGGCATCAGGCACTTGAGAGTCTGAGGGCTGCTGCCTGCGGGGACAGGGGCAATGCATAAACATTCTCACAATGTAAGACAGATGTAAATCAGTGCCCACTTGGTGTTACTACCAATTGGTGATATAACTAATAATAATAATAATAAAACCATTAAATAAGTTCTTACTGTGAGCCGACTTCTGACTAGGTGCTGTACATGCACTATCTGATTTGCTATTCCCAGTAATCCTGCAGGATATTACTCTTAGAAGTATTTTTACAAATGAGGCAACTGGGGCTCAGATAAGTTAAATAAATTACCCAAATATAACCTTAAGGTTATAGGAAGCAGATGAGAAAATAATTTTGGTTAGGTACATACATAGCTGCACACTGACACGCTACTTTTCCTACTTCATGTCACACATCACTCATTTTTTTCCCCCTGGAGATTCTGGAATTGACCTCACATTGCTTCTTTACCCTGACTCTAGGCAGTCATCGTTTATTGACTCGGGTTGATAAGTCCTATTTTCCATCCAGTAAATAAATGTTTGTTGAAAGAAAGGAGGATACAAATCTCTGGGCTGAGGCAGTCAAGGGAAAGCTTCACAGAGGAGTAGAAATTCAGCTCAGTCTTGAAAGGAAGTTGTAGGGCCTGGATAAGCAGTGAGTTATGATAGTAGCTTAATTTTTGAGTGCTTACTGGCTGTCAGCTCTTGCCCATGACTGTTGTGAATTCACGTAAAACCCATGGCATTTCTAGGATACATAACATTGGTATCCCCATTTCACAGAGGAGAAATAGAGTACAGAAAGGTTAAGCAGCTTGTGCAAGATCACACAGTCCACTGAAAGCAAGGCCAGGATTACAACCCAGGTGGTGTGGATCTAGAGCCTGCACTCTTAGTATACCATCCTGTTGTAAGTGGGCAGAAATGTCTAATCACTGGTGTATCCTAAGTGTCTGGCACATAGTAGGCACTTGCTATATAGTGAATGGATGAACACCTTTTTCCTTTGGTCAAATAAAAGATGAAAGGTGTTCCAGGTAGGGGGGGAATAGCAAAAGCAATGAAACGGGGAAATACCAATGATGTGCCAGCGATTAATGGGTTTCTGTGTAGCGCAGGGATTGAACATACATTTGGCAAGGCTGACTTTAGCCAGCCTAAGGAGTTCAGGCTTTGTTTGGTTTGCTTGTTATCAAGATCATCGCTTTGTGCCTGTCCAGGTTTGCACAAATCATCTCTGCTATTTTACGGTTTCATATGGTGAAGATTGTGTAATTACCTAATGGTGACTTGCAGCAGTCTAAATAAAATCTGTCCTCAAGTTTTTCTCATAAGCACTTCGAGTAGTGGGTCAAGACTAAACGGATGACAAGTTTGTGGAAATGAAAATGGTTATAATTTTCCGAGGAGAATGTCAGCATGAAGAAGTGGGAGATATCATGGCCTGGAAAAGAGTAGGTGAAATACCTGGTTCTAACAAGGTCTTGGTTATTGACCTCTATTTCCTTTGCTTTTCAAAGTTGTAGTAACCAAACAGAGCAGTTTAGATCACTTTTAATAGAGTATTTGGAATTTTCTGAGCAACTCATGTTTTATGTAAATTGAAGGTATTTCAAGGCATTTTATTGTGTGATTACCCTAGAATGCCATATCTGGAACTGGGGAAAGTTAATCATGAAAAACAATCTTCACTGAGATTTCAGCTGCAGGAAAAGACAAAAATGAACCCAAATCCCTCACCATCATTCTTCTCCCTCCTGACCATTTACAATGTGTCTTTCTTCTTAAGTCCTGAATATCCTGAGAAAAATTCTCTGTCTGAGAAAATGGAAATTAATCCAGGTAGTATTTGGATTCTTGCTGATAATAAAGTCAGGAAAAATGATTCCTGGGTACCAATAGGCTGAGAGTGTGAAAGTCAAAACCCATTTAAAGAAACCAGGGGGAATTGTCTGCGAAATAAAGCGGCTTTGTGAATGCGTGGGTGGCTTCGATTTCCAGGCGGATTGTGCAGTCAATCTCTGTGAAGATAATTTAGCTTGTTTAACTCAATGACATTTTCACTCATCATTCTTTTATTTCTCATCTCAGGCAGAGTAGACAGTATCAGTTCTGAACAAAACTGAGGTTGGACTTTTACTCTACTGTGTTCTCCCATCTATAAACTCTTTTATCAGGGTTATAAAACTGGGAATGAAATCTAGCAGTTGGAAAGAAAAATCATTTCACTAATGAAAGTCTGTGGCTGGTGTAAAATACACATTGGGGCCTCATTTGAAGACTTAACCAGGATTAAGGAAAAGCTGCTCTTCGTGGGAACTCCTCTCAGGAATATCTTTGTGTAAACGTGTGAGAAATGGATGCCGATGGACACTTTTTGGACAGCATTTGGTGTAAACCCTGGGAGAGAAATGAAATAACAAGGATGTAATGGCATGTAGAGTTTATTCAGATGTTTTTGTGTACATAAACTCATTGGAATCCTCATAACGGTTCACATGGAGTTGGGGGCATTGTTATCCTTATTTTACAGATAGGGAAGTTGAAGTTCAGGTGGCTTAGGTGACTAGCCTCAGGTCATGCACAGAGAAAGTAGGAGCAGGGATTCAAAGTCAGAACTGCCTTTCTCCAAAGACCATTCTCTTAGCCACTGAACTGTTGATGAAGAATGATTCCCAAAGGTCTATTTCCTATAAGAGCATCATTGTCCCTGCTGGACCCAGCCTTTCTTCTCGGGAACTTGTGATGGGTTAATGGTTCCTCATTTCTCTTCTAGCATATAACACATCTCCCTGAGCCTGCCACGTAATGCAAAACACAGTATTCATTCATTCATTCTATTCTTGCATGCTTTAATGCTGAAAAGCATTCGTTTTTATACCTAACATGAGGGACAGGGTTTGGTAAGGGAATGGACAAGCATAGACCAGCTGAATAGCATTCGTTTTTATACCTAACATGAGGGACAGGGTTTGGTAAGGGAATGGACAAGCATAGACCAGCTGAATAGCATTCGTTTTTATACCTAACATGAGGGACAGGGTTTGGTAAGGGAATGGACAAGCATAGACCAGCTGTGACTCTGCCTCTGAGAAAGTTACCTCATCTCTTTGAGCCTCAGTTTCTTCACCTGAATGATGGAACTTATACTGGTACTGACCACATATGTTTTGTAAGGATAAGTGTGGCAATGTCTGTCACTTAGCCCATTGGAGATGTCCACAAGTGGATGCTGGGTGAAAAGAGAGATGGGTGAGACAATCTCTACCATGAAGAAGCTCATAGTCCAACGGATGGGGAAGCAGACAAGTAATCTATGTCAATCCAGTTTCCTCAGCTGAAAAATGAAGGTAATGACATTATTTATCTCTTAGGATGATGATTAAATGGGATAAGGCATGGAGAACACTTAGAATAGTGCGTGGCTACACAGTAGGTGTTCAGTAAATTCTAGCTATAATAATAGTAATTATTAAGTGCTCAGACATAGGCTTTCACCAGTGTTATAGCTGTTCAGAAGAAAGAGGGTCAACTGTTAGGTTAAGTCAGAGAAGGCTTTGTAAAGACAGTAGCATCTGAGCTGGGTCTTGATGAATGTGGAAGAGCCTTCCATGCTGTCCAAAATTCTGCTCCCTGATGGTTAATTTTAAGCTTTAGTTCAATGGAGTGAAACTTGGTGACTGCAGGACTGCTGGCAGGTGTTGGCATAAGGGTGGAAGGGAATGCAGTATCATTGCCAAGGAATCTCAAAATTTATGAAAACAAGAGTATCTAGCAAAGTGCAGATTAAAGACAACACTGTCCCCTTTGCTGCTGATCCA
Organism: Hyperoodon ampullatus; assembly: GCF_949752795.1. NCBI lineage: Eukaryota > Metazoa > Chordata > Mammalia > Artiodactyla > Ziphiidae > Hyperoodon > Hyperoodon ampullatus. The sequence continues at coordinate 155,989,847 of NC_136916.1, forward strand.
CTATGTTCATAACAGCCTTTATTAGGAAGCTTAGCAGATGTTTGGGAGCAACATTCTTTGGGGTTTAATTGTAAAGAAAGAGACGTATAGTGGAACAGAAACAGACTTACATTCAGATCCTGCCTTATGGCTAACTAGCTGGGTGGTCTTGGCATAGCTACATTGCCTTTCTGAGGTTTCACTTCCCCAAATCTTCAAAGGAAGTCGTAATTACGTACCTTGAAGTATTGCTGTAAACACTTAGATACTACACGTAAGGTATGTGACGTATTGGTAGATTCTCAGAAAAAGAAAAATACTATGTATTTATGATTATAAATAAAATGATAATTTATATTTATATACAAATATATTTTTATAGATTTACATAATATATTTGATATATGTTATAGTTATACTTCTATTTGTAATTATAGCTAAGTGCTAAGCACTGTGCTGAGGACTCTATAGGAAATACCTTCTTTAATCTTCTCAATAAATACAAAAAAAAATAAGTAAATACATGGGTACGTATGGATATTATCCTTATTTTGCAGAGAAGGAAATTCAACCTTAGAAAGTATATGACTGTCAAAATGGGATGGTAACATGATTGATGGAAAGATGCCAACACGCTCAGTTGAGGATATAAAGTTTCTTTAATGACAAGGGTTGCAGCAGCATACAGAGGTGGTATAGTGGAGCTGCTGCTTTAAAGGCTGTCCAAGAGAGAGATGTAGCTTCTCGGGTCTCCTAATGCCCCTTATGGAGCATGGAGCTGGGGATGCCATCGCCTACCTGACCAAAGGATTCTTTTGTGTGCAGGGAGCTCCCTTTGCTGTTCTCAAGGGGTGTTTATCTCCTGGCACTCTTCCCTCCACATTTCACTGTTCTGGAAATAAATTGTGGCCGCTACCAGCTGGCCTGTACACCAGCTGTGAGTAATGAGTGCCAAGTAACCCCAGCACGTTTCTGAGAGTTGACTGTGACACTGGATGTCAGTTCCCCAGGAGCATTCCTTGTGGGAATGGGCTTTAGGTCTGTCTAAAGCTCCCTACAGCAGAACTTGCCCAAAGTCATACAACCAGAACATAGGAGAATTAGAGCTCACGGGTGATCTCTGTGACTCCTGAGCATTCCTAATGATCATGCCTCTTCTCAGTTAAGATTTGTATGATGCATATAATTAGCCAATTAGTTAAGAGTAGAAGGAGGAAAGCAAACCATCTACTTCCAAAGCAACAGAAGTTAGATATCTCAGAAGAAAGTTATGTATTTCCTGATGCTGGTAGAAGTAAGGATCAAAGGAGTTAAAGAAGAGAGCTGACCAAGGGCTGGAATGACTGCTGAGGAGAAGGTACATTCCAGGCAGGCCAACAACTCCTTCCAGGAGGGCTTACTGCCTCTTCTGACACCATCAGGCTTCCTGTGTTCCAGCTGAAATACAACCACCAGCTCTCACTTTCTGCTCAACATGAAGCTGCCCATCTTTCACACTCCAGAACAACACGTGGGCAACATATTTTTAAACAACAGCTTTTCAGTTTTTTCTTCATTTTTTCTTCATTTATCTTTTGTTTTTATTTTTTGTGATTGATTTGCTCTGGCTCCATAAAGAATAACAATTGCTAAGCCTAAGATATGTTGTAAGAATATGAAGAATTTTTCTCCTGTTTTGCCAAAGTGACTACTGGCTTGAGGGTGAGTTTGGAATGAGTGGTGAGAAGCAACTTGGCAGAGACAAGGAAGTAATCATTTCCTGAACGTAGAACATAATGAGAGAACACTCAGGGTTGAGATAGTGCAAAAAGGAGGTGGTGAGTTAGATCACGCTTCCAAGAGTTTTCACAAGGAGAACACCATTAGACCTCACTCAGCCAGCCACCTTCCAAGGTCCCCTGACTGGCTGTTTGGCATCCAGGTGACTGTACCAGCCTGCCCAGCTCTACCAAAGGGCTTAGGGGTCAATACCTGGGAGGTACATGTGTAATCCAGTCATGACACACAACACACAAACTAGGAATCAGACAAAGTGTGTTTTGCTACTGAAGGGAGTGGGTAGAAGAATTATTTGACCTTCAGCTGGCCACCCACCTGGCTGCCCAGCTAGAGAGAGGGAGCTGAGTGCATGCTCTGGTCACCTTAGCTGGGGAAGAAAGTGTGGCACATTGTACCTTCTTCCAAATTATTCTCCCCCTTTTGTTTACCTGACATACTTTTTTTTTTTTTTGCGGTATGCGGGCCTCTCACTGTCATGGCCTCTTCCGTTGCGGAGCACAGGCTCTGGACGCGCAGGCCCAGCGGCCATGCCTCATGGGCCCAGCTGCTCCGCGGCATGTGGGATCCCGGACCGGGGCATGAACCCGTATCCCCTGCATTGGCAGGCGGACTCTCAACCACTGCACCACCAGGGAAGCCCTACCTAGCATACTTTTAATCATCCTTGAAGACCCAAATAACTACTCCTCTTAGAAACGGCCCTCCTCAGGCATACTTTATAGCTTCCACATTTGTCCTTGAATGGACTCCATGTGTTACAGTGATTCCTTGACACGTCGATTTCCCCTACTGGGGTCAACGTGGGATGGTGAACAATGGCTTGCCCATCTTTGTACTGCTTACTCGCCAGTAGAGTGCATTTATCCACTGAAGTGTTTTCAGTAAATGTTTATTGGACAAATAAATGTTGAAAGCTGTAGTCTTTACTCCACTCATTGATTCTTTGGGCAAGGTCACCTGACTTCTTTTTGTTTCAGCCTGCGTACTAGGCTCAATCTATCACTAATTGAAAGGTTCTCTGAGCTTCTCAGTAGTTATGACGAAAAGAACTTTAACAGTCTGTAACTATGCCTGGGAGACATTAGGCAGACTGAAATACCTCCAGCTGAAGGAGATAGTGTTTATGCAGAGACCAGGACCCAGCCCGTGAAATAGTCCTTGGTTCGGCTTAGTGCCAGAGGTACTTCCAATGAGAGGTAACTCAACCTTGGTTTTGAGATGTTCTTCCCCAGCTAAAGATGACCTCTTAGTAGAAAGGATTTAATAATCATGGATGTTCCTTGACAAATATCTATTGCTATAAGACCTCTAGATGTCTTCACCTTGAACAGCTTCTTATAAAGCAAAATAAGAGAGAAAACAAGCAATGGGAAGGAAAAATTGCATTAGGCTGCACAAGCAAAATAATTTCTCTGGCTTATACTCCTGTAATTTGGTTTACAAAAGGAAAATATTTATGGTAGTCTACCTAACCAATTACATTGCAAAAAAATTTAATTGCTTTTAAGGCGCTTTTAAAAGCAACTTTCCTTTTCCACTGCCATCACCCATATCGGTAATTTCTAGCTTGCGGTCTGTGTCTAAAGGATAAGAATCTCCAGAACTGATTGCTGATATCTGAATCAAATTGAATTACATGTGATTAACCAACTCTTGAACTCCCACATTCCCCTCATTGCCTTCTTCCTTGGATTCTGCCTTGTCTTTGTGGGTTCTGAAATGTAGAGAAGCAGTCACATGAGATGGGGCCAGCACTGCAAGGAAGGGGGCATTATCCAACACAATTTTGTGATTTCAGGTCAGCAGCTTATGGTGTCTTGGAAAGAACATGGGCTTTGCAGTCAGATAGACCTCGTTGAGTTTGAAACCGAGCTCGTCACTCATTCTCCTTTTACCTTGGGCAGGATTCCTGAACCCTCGCTTCTCAACTTTCCTCATCTTTTTTTTTTTTTTTTTATGCCATAGAATATTTTGTTTTTTTAATTTTTATTTTTTTATTAGTTTCTGCTTTATAACAAAGTGAATCAGTTATACGTATACATCTGTTCCCATATCCCTTCCCTCTTGCGTCTCCCTCCCTCCCACCCTCCCTATCCCACCCCTCCAGGCAGTCACAAAGCACCCAGCTGATCTCCCTGTGCTATGCGGCTGCTTCCCACTATCTATCTACCTTACGTTTGGTAGTGTATATATGTCCATGCCTCTCTCTCGCTTTGTCGCAGCTTACCCTTCCCCCTCCCCATATCCTCAAGTCCATTCTCAAGTAGGTCTGTGTCTTTATTCCTGTTTTACCCCTAGGTTCTTCATGACATTTTTTTTCTTAAATTCCCTATATATGTGTTAGCATACGGTATTTGTCTTTCTCTTTCTGACTTACTTCACTCTGTATGACAGACTCTAGGTCTATCCACCTCATTACAAATAGCTCAATTTCGTTTCTTTTTATGACTGAGTTATATTCCATTGTATATATGTGCCACATCTTCTTTATCCATTCATCCGATGATGGACACTTAGGTTGTTTCCATCTCCGGGCTATTGTGAATAGAGCTGCAATGAACATTTTGGTACATGTCTCTTTTTGAATTATGGTTTTCTCAGGGTATATGCCTAGTAGTGGGATTGCTGGGTCATATGATAGTTCTATTTGTAGTTTTTTAAGGAACCTCCATACTGTTCTCCATGGTGGCTGTACCAATTCACATTCCCACCAGCATCAACTTTCCTCATCTTTAAAATGAGGTCTGTAATTCCTCAGAGGACTGCCATGATGGGTATCTAAGAAAAGCCTCACTGGATATCAAGATCCTCCACACTCAAACTGCACTTATCCTCTAACATAATTTCCCAGCAACTCCCTTATTAGCTTTCTCTTGTTGCATAACTAATTACCACAGACTTAACTGCTTAAACCAACACAGGTTTATTACTTCACAGTTTCTGGAGGTCATAAGTCCAGGCATGGGTTGGTTGGAACCCAACTGCTTTAAGTCCTCACAAGGCTGCAATCAAGGTTCAGCCAGGGCTGTGATCTCATGTGAGACTTGGGATTTTCTTCCAAACTCACATGGTTGTTGTCAGGATTAGGTTCCTTGCAGTTGCAGGACTAAGGCCTTCAGCTTCTAGAGGTTGCCCACAGTTCCCTGACATGTGGCCCTTTTCCATAGGCAGTTCACAGTTCAAAACCAATTTGCTCTTTTGAAGCCAACAGTAAAGAAAGTAAAGTTTTTATATATTTATTAACATAATCACAAGAGTTACGTCTCATCACTTTTGTTATATTCTGTTGGTTTGAAGCAAGTCACAGGCTCCACCCATACTCAAGGAGAGGGAATTACACAAAGGTGTGAACACCTAGAGATGAGGAGGAGCATCGGGGGTCACCATAGGATCTGCCCCCCACACTCTCAAAGTGCAACAAGCCACAGTGTGCCCTCCTGTCTGTGTTGGTTGCTAATTGTTTCAATGAAATTAGTTTCATCTTTCCAAAGAAATCAGAGATGGCAAACAGTTGGGAAAGTGTGATCTGTTTGCACGTTCCTCACCAGTGTAGACAAAGATAACTGATGCAGAGCTTTTGTTTCCTGAGCGTCCAGACTCAGTCTCAAAATTCTTTGAAGGACAATGCAAAAGATAGAAGCTACCATTTGATCGGTGCTGGGAAGTGTTACAAAACCTATTTGCCATCCTTGAACTGTACTGTACATCCTGGTGAGCTAGGGCCATGGATTTGCCCAGCATAATATAAAGGGAAGTGATAGCCTGGTGCCTGAGGTCCTTAACACACCGGCACCTTTAGTAAGGACAACAATTCATGTGGAACTAACAGGAATTTCCATATATAGAAAGTGTCCTTCACTCTGTTCCCGAACAGGAAACATCAGAGAAAAACCTTAAAACCAACTAGATGACAATGCAATAGAACACAGTTATGCTTACAAAGGGAAAAAAAAGTATAGGTTGTGTAACTAGAGAAATTGTTAACACAACAACTAAGAAACTATATGAGCTTGAGTTCCTTGGGAAAGAGAAATGTATCTGTAAATAAGTTTATTTCTCTGGCAATATTTGCTTGTCTTTGTATACCTCTCCATGTGCTGAGAGTTTTCTTATCATGCCTTCATGATTATATGAGTGAATTACTAGGAATGCTATTATTTTCATTATATTCTAAGCCTTATAGGAGATAAAAGAACACCCTGCACCTGTCCTTGGGCTCAGTTTAAGTTAGAGAAAAACAAAATTCTCTGTACAAGAAAAAGTTTTTTTCCTCAGTAAAACAGTTTTTAATCAATTATAATAGGCTTACCAACCATACTAACAATTACTTATACAACTTTAGCTTTTGCTGTTCTTTTTTTTTTATTAAAAAAATTTTTTTTGGCTGCATTCAAGAAAAAGTTCTTATAAGATGGCAGAGACATACTATTGATGTAAGGCTAATTTGTTTTAGTAGAGGTCCTTAGTCATGGATTATCAGTGGAAAGCATTATATAGTGAGTGCAATTTTAAGACCCTGTCCTTTTAGTTGCATAAGGGATCTCTACAGAATAAGAAACAAGAAAAGTTTATTTTACTGGCAGAAATGGAGAAAATATATATATATTTTTTGATATAAGTATATACAAATATATGTAAATAGGTTACTATGGAAAGAAACAGAGCCTGAATATATCTTCCACCCTTAAAGTTCGGACACAGTATATCAATAGGTACATAGTAAGCATATAATTAATATTTATATATTTCAGGAACAGAGTTTGGCACTAAAATGACAATATTTGGGTATAGTCATTTGATCCAGGAGAATGGAAATTGTCAGCAAACCTCCAAACCAATGCTGTTAAATCTATAACCTTATTTTAACCCTGGAGACTGTGGATGGTGACTCCACAGTCTATTCTACGGAACTGATTGTATAAATGGTTTGTAAATAAATATTTATGGACCTATTTTACTTACTTTCAAGGTTGAGACTTGTGGAGATGTTTCTTAGAATCAAATTATGAAATAAAAGGAATTGTTAGATCTGTTTCATATCATCTGAAAAATATATAATAATGTAATACTGAGTTAATTTTAGAAAACTACACTTCAAGTAGGATATTGTCTTTTGAGCCATGGGGAATATGGTAAATGGTTACTATATCAGTTACTTAGGGCAGCTGTAATAAAATATTTAAAGTAAATAAACTGGGTGGCTTAATACAGAAGTTTATTATCTCACAATTCTGGAGACTAGAAGTAAACAAATCATGGCATTAGCAGGGCAATGCTCTCTCAAAGGATCTAGAGGAGGATCCTTTCTTGCCAACCAATCCTTGGTATTTCTTGGCTGGTAGACACTTCACTCCAATCTCTACCTCCGTCATCATATGGCAGTCTTCCTCTGTGTGTGGCTGTCTCTGTGTCAAGATTTCCCCTTCCTTGTAAGGAGACCTGTCATTGGATTAGGGCCAACCCTACCCAATATGACATCAACATAACTTGATTACGTCTATAAAGAACCTGTTTCCTTCCAAATAAGGGCCACACTTATAGGTACTAGGAGTTAGGACTTGAACGTATATTTTTAAGAGACACAGTTCAACCCGTGACAATTACTAATTGGCTTCTCTTCTTCGGAGCTACCCTGTGATTGAAACTCAGTGAATTCTCTCTAGGGATAAGTACTTTGAAGATAGATTCTATAATCAGAAGGTCCCAGTTGCTTTTAGGTCTAGCCTACTCACTTTAGTAGAGTTCACTTCCATGCATTATACTGAACCCAAGGCAGGACCCCAGAGAGGTTCAGAAAGCAGTGGCAAGGTCACACATAACTACACTGGAAGGCAGAATAGAATGAGTACAACACAGATGAAGTTGGGTGGAGACCTAGAAAAAGGAGATGACCGAGCTGCTGAGGAGGTGATTGCAGGAGGGCAGTAGCAATTTTGAGGGGCAGAAACAATCTTAGCAGAGGCACGGAGATAAGGAAACACAGGATAGGTTGCATGGCTGACTGCAAGGTGTGCAATTCACCTGGAGCATAAAGTGAATTTAGAGGAACAGGGGTAGAGGGGTATGGCATCACAGGTTTTCATTGTCTGGGTAAAAGAAAAGGAACTTCATGGGATTTTCTTGTCTATTTTTATTGCTAGTTGATAAAGGCAGGACATCTCCAGATATGTGTGTGTGTATGTTGCCCAAGGATCTGTACGTGTACAGGTATAGTAACAATAGGATTTACCAACACTACTGGGTGATGGGTTTCGATATCAAGATGTTAATTCTTATAACAACACTGTGATTTGGGTTGTGTTGATACCCCCATTTTGCAGATGAGTAAACCGTGACTTAAAACATTAAGAAACTCATTCAGGGTCACACATCCCTGGTAAGCATTGGGTGTATGTATTAGGCAGTGTTCTCCAGAAAAACAGAACCAATAGGAGATACACACACACACACATATAAACACACACATACACATACATACAGAGAGAGAGAGAGAGACTTATTTTAGGAATTGGCTCACAACATGATTATGGAGTCTAAGAAGTGTCATGACTTACTGTCTGCAAGTTGGAGAACAGGAAAGCTGGTGGTATAATTCAGTCTGAGACCAAAAGGTCTGAGAAATAGAGCGCTAATGTCCAAGGGCAGGAGAAGGTGGATGTACCAGTTCAGGCAGAGAGAGCAAATTTGCCTCTCTTCTGCCTTTTTGTTCTGTTTGGGCCCTCAGTGGATGGGATGATACCCCCCCCACATTGGGGAGGTCCATCTACTTCACTCAGCTCACCAATTCAAATGCTGATCTCTTCTAGAAATCCCCTCATGGACACGCCCTGAAATAATGTTTTACCAGCTATCTTGGTATTCCTAAGCCCAGTCACGTTGAAACAGAATTAATCATCACAGTCCAGGAACTGAACCCCATTCTGGCTGGTCCCAGAGCACACACTGTTAACATCTACAGCACGGCTTATGGTTGGGCTCGGGGAAACCAGCACTTTGGTGCTGTGCACCTACCCGTAATTTATCTCAGAGTGAGCTCTCCATGTCATCTTGGAACTAATGCCTGTGTGTCGGGGGACTTTTGAAGATAACAATAACATTCATGCACTTGGTCACTGGATGAAAATGTGTCTTGGAACAGAAATGTACAAAGATGGCTCTTGCTTCTCCATTCTTGTTTATAAAAATTGGTGGATTTGCTGATTGGGGAAATAGCGGCCAAATGACTCAAGTAGCTAAGAGCATTTGAGAGTAAAAAAAATTGTTTTGGAGACCTTTAGATTATTTATTTTCTAGATAAAGAATAAGAAATTAAGAGACTTGAAGTGACTGTTCTTTATACATAGTGTATGATACTTAGTAGTTGATCAATAATTTTTAAATAAAAGGATAAAAATGTTCAAATTAAATGGGAAATTAGTGGCCAGGTAAAGACTATTTGAGGCTTTCTTACTTCAGGTTCAGTGTATTTTCTATTATATTTAAAAAAAAAAAAAAAAGGAAATTGGCAAAGATTTGGAGAGCAGGAACAAAGTAAGGCAGGGACATAGTGGATACGAGGGAGAGATGGAGGGAGGCTTCTGTTAAGAAAAACGTACAGATTTGGGGAGGTGCTAGAGGAAGCTGTTTGGAATCATGGCAAATATGCTCCACTCCAAAAAGCGCAGTAACTGTAGTCATTAGAGGTAATAGGTTAAGAAGGGAAGTAACAATCAGAAAAATGCAGTTTCACGGATGGCCCTTTATAGAACATTCCTATGGTTCTGTGCTGTCATTAATACTCGCCTCCTTCTGGTTTCCTGGACTTCGCAAATGCTTCGTGCCACTTAAGTAAAGCCATGGTAATTGTGCTGAACACCTTCAGAGGTGGCATCGTGGAGCAAGAACAGGCAGACCCAGCCCTAATGGGCTTGATTCTGGTCTCTGGAGTGAAAACACCTCTTGAAAGCTGCTGCAAGACAGCTATTGGGAGGCTTGGTAGGAAGATTTAGTGCTGCAATTTGAGGGAGCGACTCTAAGCTATTCAGTGTCTCCTGACACCCCAGATGGATTCTGGGTGGTTCCCAAGGGGGTACAGATCTAACCGTCATCCACATAAATTTATCTCTCTCTGAATAGGGGCCCTTCCCTGTCTTATGAGAGCTCAAAGCCTAGTTTTAGAGGTAGGACAAACACACACGAAGTGATGAATGAGCATTAACTGCTGGGTTGCATACTCCTGATGGCCTATTCAAGGTTCAGAGACAGGAGTTCCAAGGGGGCAGCAATGCTCGGAATTGAGGAGGTGAGAGTGGCAGAATTTGAAGGCACTTGGCAGGCTTTGGAGAAACAGACAGTTGGCATCAGGGTGGATTCTAGGGCGTGGGAACAGCCTGCAGGTGGGAATGAGGGCTTGAGTGGAATAGAAAATGTGTGTTTTGTTTGATTATATCAAGGAAAAAGTCAAGTTTGTTTGTTTTTAACACCCCTTAACCCTTATTAATTTCCTTTATTTGCAAAAAGATATCAGGCCTCAGGCTCAGTCTTTACAGACATTATTTACATTAGTTTTATTCTATTTATTTTTATGCTTAACTACTATAGGCAAATTATACTGGTTTTCCATTTTTAGTACAAGTATAAATTTATTTTAAAATACAAATATGCGAAGTAAAAAGAAATGAGGCAGTTTAAAGAAAAAGGTGAAGTAAATAAGAATTCAGGATATATATATATATAGATGGGTAAATGTGTGACATGGCTACATCATTGACCAAAGTTTGGGAAAAATGCTGTTGACAAGTGATGGCCATTGTGGGATGTTGATCCTGGTCTTCAAGTTTCTCATCCTCCTTCCATTACTCACCATACATATTCCAGCAAAATGGAATTGCTGCATGTTCCCCATAAAACATTCACGCTTTCACCCTTAGTTATTCCTGCTATCTGCCTATCTTAAAAGTGAAAATGTTTTCTTTGGAGCATTCAAACCTGGCCTTGCACTAAGTAGGTCCCAGTAAATAGTTGATGAATAAATGAGTGTAAGAATGAGTCAGTAACTAAATCAGTTGTGACTTTTCAAAAAAAAAAATCATCTTGTAATAGGGTCTAAACTAGAGTAATGGCAATGAAAAGCAAGAGAAAGGGGCCAATCCAGGTGATACTTGAAAGTGAGAAATGAGAGATCAGATTTAGGTCGCTGCTTCTTAGACTTTAATGTGCATACCAGCCATGTGGGCATCTTGTGGAAATGCAGATACCATTCAGTAGGTCTGGGATGGGGCCTGAGGTTCTGCATTTCTAACAGGCTCCCTGGGGATGCTCCTGAGGCTGGTGGGTAGATATATGTTGAGTGTAAAGTTTTAGGTGATATTGGAGAGGGGGAGAAACACAGTGAACTCCAGTTTTTTTGTGGCACTTTAAAATGTTGTTCAAAATGCTATTTTAAAGATGAAATTTGGGAAAAGAAAAAAACTCCTAAACATTCAAGGGGGTTCTTTTTCCTGTAAACGTTAGCAATGTTTTTCAATTCTGTAATCTCCTGTTTTATTTCTGTAAGTCATTTTTGGTCATGTTTTGTTCTTGTTTCTCTTAAATATAGAGCTCTGATTGGCCCATAATAAACACTGAGCAGAGGAGTGCTATGAAGTATTGTATAATCATGATCTTATTAAAGTAGGCTTGTTTGCACTTGAGGAGTGAAGCTGTCCAAGGTAATACAATAAAGGGCAAAGCTGTTCCACAAACTCAGGTCCTCTGACTCTAAGTGGGCTCTCTTTGCCTCAATACTCATTGCCATCCAATAACAAAATCTTTCAACCTAAATTGTTACCCTAGCTCCTGGGACTACTGGTGGGAGATTCTGTGGGTCAAGGCTATTGAGTGTTGTGGGGGTGAGACTCCGGCTCCCCTCCTTTCTTTGTCCTTCAGGCCCAGTCCCAGGAGCACAGGGAAGGGAGCATGCAGTGTCAGCCAGGCACTCCCCTGCTGCAGGGAGCTGCCTACCAGCCAGAGCTTGGTAATTATTATTTTACGAAAGTACATTTTGGGGATGGGCAAATCTCTGACAGCAGGATAAAGGAACAACACAGAATTCAGTTCCCTCCCTCCCCTGTGGTTATAGACCTTACTTGGCTTTTTTAAATTTTTATTTTAGGTTTAGAAGCTTCAGTCAAGAACAACAAATTAAATTGTGTACCATAGTCTTCCAGCTCATATGCTGTCACTAGGCTGTAATTACTGCTCGACACCCTTCCTCAACATTGACATCTTCACCAGCCTGAAAAAACACAATTATTTATTTGTTTTAGGTTGGTTTTCTTCAATTAATTTTAATAATCCGTGTATTTTTCTTTTTTAATTTCTTATTTGCATGTTTTATGCCTGCTATTACTTAGTTTCTGCGGTGTTTCCCAGAAATATGGAATTAGGTATGCTGGATACTCTGTTCAGAAAACTCAGTAGTCACACAGCATTATAATGGTTAAATACCAGGGCTAGTAACTAAACGCTGCTGATGTAGAGACAATTTGTGATAAAGGATCAGGACCTGAGTTCCCTTGGGAGAGAGGGGATATATCTCTAAATATCTATCTATAAATATGTATATAAATATATACAAATTTATATGTATGTGTTAGTACATGTGTGTATATGTTACATGTATATATGTATGTATATAAATTAATAATAAACTCAGCATATGCCCAATTTGAAAAAACTGGGAAATATTGAAAAAGAGATAGTGAAAGATAACTATTACCCAAATTTATCGACAAGAAATAACTATAATTTACATTTTAGTATAGTAAGCATTTTCCTATACATAGGAGAGAGTACACTTAATTTTTTGGATACTTCTGATTTTAAACCTAACATTTTATTATAAGCACTTCCCTGTGTTGTTAAAAATCTTCGGCCTTTTTATTATTTTAAATTACATGTATTTTTTCATCGATTATCAAATTAATGGATGTTTACTGTAGAAATTTGGTAAATACTGAAAATTTTAAAGAAAAATAAAATAATCCATAATTACACTACTCACAGTTAACAAATGTTACACTTTAGTATACTTCTCTCATATATATACACACATACATATATATGAACTAAATAAAATTTAATAATTTCTAACAAAACTGAATCATATTACATTTACAGCACTTTAATTTTTTCCACTTAAGTTTTAGCATGCGCTTTCCTCATGTTGATAAATGTTCTTTAAAATGATTTTTAAATGGCTGCATAATATTCCATCATGTGTTAATTAATAATAAATCATGAGAATCTAATACCCAACTAAATGAGATCTAGTTCATTCAGTCCATGTCTGTGTCTGAACAAAAAGAATAGTTTGATAGTTTGAGGGATATCATAGTTCTTTTGAAGTTGTGTAACTCAAATTTTAAAATTATCTTAAATAGATCCCATGCTATAAATATCTATTATTATTATCATTATTAATAGCTATCACATATTGATCTCTAAGTATTAAGCATCATATACATTCTCTAGTCAATATTTGCAACTCTTTGAGGTGGATACTGTTATCTCTGCTTTACAGTTAAGGAAACTGAGAGTCAAAAATAGAGGTTAAATAACTCATGAGTGGCTAAGCTTAGATTCCAACTATCTATGTAATTCCACCATCTATGCTCTTAACCACTAGACTGTGCCCATTTAATATTAACAATAGATGCATTTGTAGCTTTCCTGAATGTATTTATTTTTGCCCTATATACCTCCCAAATAACATGATTCATAATCAGTATTTTCATTCTACATCTAATGTGTGTAATGCACTATGCTCAGTTCTGCTAAGAAATACATAGAAACAGAAGCCATAGTACTTGCTCAAGAGCTTTTCAAAATCTCATTAGGTGTGCAATGTCTACATATGTGCAAGGTTTAGATTCATAAAAGACTTAAGCATGAATACAAGTTAGTAGGATAAGAGCTAGCCCATAGTAGTACACAAATAATTTCCAAATTGGTATTATGGTTCAGAGAAATGACATGCCATTGTGGGATAGAGTAGCCTGGAATATTCTACTAGGTCAATAAGTATCTCTGATGCTTATGGAATAGATAACTGCTGCTAAAAAAATAGAATATATTTTTAAAATTTGAAGACATGCTCCTTTATTTTGCTATTCCTGGATTTGCTAAATAAGACCATGTTTGATGTCTGTCTTTTAAAATGATTCTATTGGATAGTTATTAGATTCTGTTAATCTCTAGGAATTCACCAAGAACAATTTTATGTGTATGATCCAAGAGTCCATTTTAACTAGTCAGGTACCCACACCTAAGACTGCAGATTTTGGTAAAATATGGTCTGAAAATTATTTTATGGAACATAGTTATGTGGTTATGTTTTATGAACAGGTTTTCAAAAACATGTTAATATAATGCTAACTATATTTGAGTGTGCCAGTTATCTTCCAGAACCTTTCCACATTTTAACTCTGATTTTCAGATCAGTTGTGAAACCAGAATTCCCTTTCATCACTCTATTCTGCCTCTGATTAAATACCTTCTTTGTATAGATCCTTATATAACACAGAGGCAGATATAATCCTTCTAGTGGTCTCAAAATTTTGTATAAACCTGACCAGATAATCATATAGGGGAAATAGGATTTAGGGAAATTCATTTTGATAACTATGAGACAAGATTTGTAGGTCAATGTGGCATTATATTTAATCCACTTTCATCTTATTACAAATTTGGCTCGGGATATAAAATGTATACTGACATGAGATCTGTGCATTAGGTAGGTGGGTATTTTCCTTTGAATATTCCTCTGTAAAACAAAATGTTGGTGATGAAAATGCTAGCTGGTTAGTCTTATTTGCCAGGATTCGTGACCTGCATTGTGAAGGACTTAACTGTATTAGGAACACTGAACTTTGGAGCTGAAAGGAATATCGGAGCTTGTTGAGTCTAGTGGCTCTCAAACTTCAGTGTGTGTGAGTTCACCTAGAGGGCTTAGTAAAACACAGCTTGCTGGGTGCCTGCCTCAACGCCTCTGATTCAGGAGGTGAGGCCTGGGAATATGCATTCTAACATGTTTCCAGGGGATGCTGATGTTGCTGATTTGGGAGCTATACTTTGAGAACCACTCTTCTAGTTTAAGGCTTTCTTAAGCCTTAAAACTGAGGACACTGAGGACACAAGAGAGGTCATCCATGTACGTGTATAAGTCAGATCCTGTTCCTTTGCTGCTAAAAGCCCTTCTGTGGTTTCTTGTTGCCCTTGGAATAAAATCTCCAATCCTTATTATCCAGAATCTCCTGCATGCCTGGTCCCTGACTGTCCCTCCACACCAAGGTCCCCATAGAGATATATTGCACTTCGTTCCAGTTATTCAAGGGCCACGTTCTTATTTCAGCATAAAAAGCAACTAATACAGCGACATGGCACAGAGCAAGGAGTGAAGGATTGACTTCTAGAGGCTTTCAGTCCCATTTTTCAATGCTTGCCATTTGCTTGGGGCTCCAAATATAGTTAATATTCGCCACATGCTTAGTGATTTATCAGTGTTCACTTCCATGCAATAGGTCCATCTTGATTTTTCTATATATTTTACTTGGCAGAGAAGCTGATTCTCATAATAATGGCTAACATTTATTAGCTATGTGCCACATACCATGCCAAGTATTAAACAAACATTATCATATTTAATCTTCATAAAAGCCATATAAAGTAGGCATTACTTGTATCTATTTTACTAGTGAGGAAACTAAGGCTTAGAGGATTAAGTAACTTTTTGAATGTCACAGTGCTAATAAGGACAGTACTGAAATTTAGACTCTGATTTATGGGGCTAGAATCTCCATTCTTGTACTGTAAACTATACTGCCTCACAATTTTATTGTGAAATAACTACTGTGTTTGTCTAAATAGCCCTAACTGGCCAAATGATGACAACCCCTTCTCCTGGATGCTGTTTTACTGACTATCAGAAAGTCAGGTGGTGCCTTCGGTGGGAGAAAAGGGAGTTTTAGCTTGAAAGGGACTTTACAAAGACATATGAAGTGAGTAAATTGGGGTTAAGCATGGTCACATTAAAACAAAGTCAATACCTCAAAGTGTCATGTCTTTTATCTTGATAATTGAAGAGTTTATGTGAGAGTCAACACAAGAGAGGCATTCGGTCTACTTTACATGCTATTTCTCAACTGTTTTTGAGAGTGGTTTATCTCTCCTACATCCACGATAATAGAAGAGTCTAATACACTGAGACTGCTTTTATGGCTAAAGGAATTCCAGAGGCAGCCACCCATAGGGTGAGAACAATAGAAACTCCTTTAGCCTGAAGTTACAAAAAGACATCAGACAAACACTGCTTCCTCGAGAAGTTATTTATGATCAAGACTCAGTCATTGGTCAGATGAACAAATGACCTCTTTATTTCTGAAGGATCAGAAAAATATTGGAGCAATCTTACTTTCCTCCTGAAGCAAGTCTGAAATGAGTTTTACAGAAGCAAATTCCTTCAGTGTTTTGTTTTTTATTTGTTTCCTCTTAACGAACTACTTTACCTAAAAGTATCATCACTTTTTGAAATTTTGCCTTGAGAAATTCTTCTTTTTTTTTTCTTTCTCTCTCTTACTTTATTTCATTTAAGCATTAATTCCCTTATTCATTCTACACATAGTTATTTCACACTTACAATGTGCCTGAGTTTATTTATTTTAAATATTAAAACCCACTAGAGCTGAAGTTTAAATATGGGACCTCTGTAGTGGTGAGACCACCCATCATGAAGACCTCAGTGTAATTCAGAAACTGAATCAACATGGATGGAAACCAACACAGGCCCAGTTTTATACCATTATAATATCTTCCATTCCAAAGCACAATTGTATGTGCATTAAATATATGCTTCTAATAAAATAAAAGACCAGCAAATATAATATGGAATTATTTCCATATTTAGAAAAATACATCATAAACAAGGAGGGATTTTCTTAGGAAAATCTAAGGATAACATCAGGAAATATATTAATTAAATTTAATATAAGATAGTAATAATGATATTAAAGATAAAGGTGGAAAACCAAAATATTTAAATAATCAAGGAAGTAATTGATATAATCAATATATATTATTAAAAATAATCTGAACAAGCTTAGGTTGGAATAGAATTTTTAATCTTGATAATGGGAAGTTATCAAGAACCTATAGCAAATATCTTATTTATTCAGGTTAAAAACAAAACAAGGATGCCCACTATCATTTCTATTTATTGTGGAAGTAGAGAAACTAACCAATAGAATAAGAAAAGAAAATCAGATACATAAGGATTGGAGAGGAATATACTGAACTTTCCTTATTTGTGGAAAGTCCATGAAGGTCCATTGGCAGACTATTAGAGCTAAAAGTGATTTCAGCAAGTTTGCTGATTAGAAGATAAACATATAAACCTAATTAGCTTTTCTCTGCACTTATAATTACCAATTAAAATGTAGAACAGAAAAAAAATCCTGTATGCAATAGCTACAACAATATAAAGAAGCTATAAATCAATCTAAAAAGATTCATGACTTTTATGGAAAAAAATGACAAATGACAAATATCATTGAAGATTATAAAGTTCTTAGTAAATCATCAATATCTATCATTTCATGAGTATACTCAATAACATGAAGATGCCAGTTCTCCCTAAATTATTCCATAAATCTAATACAACTCTACTCAAAATCCCAACAGAATTTTTTATGTAACCTGACACAGCTGACCCTATAAAACTCATGTGTAAATGCGAGGAGCCAAAATAGCCAAGATACTTCTGGAGGCAGAAAAAAAAAAAGAACAAGAGAAAAGACTTGTCCTACCAGATATCAAGACATATTTTATAGCCATGATAATTACGATAGTGTGACACAGGCATATAGACATGTGGGATAGAATAGAGCTCAGTAACTGTCTTGTGCAATATAGAAAATTCATACATGACCAGGTGGATGTTACAAATCAGTGGTCAGTGGACAAACTAATCAGTAATGGTGCTGGGATAACTGGTTATCTATATGGAGAAAAATTAGATTTCATCTTTACATCAAACATGAAAATAAATTGAATACTTAAAAATTTAAATTTAAAATGCAAAACTTGGGGCTTCCCTGGTGGCACAGTGGTTGAGAGTCCGCCTGCCGATGCAGGGGCACGGGTTCGTGCCCCGGTCTGGGGAGATCCCACATGCTGCGGAGCGGCTGGGCCCATGAGCCATGGCCGCTGAGCCTGCGCGTCCGGAGCCTGTGCTCTGCAATGGGAGAGGCCACAGCAGTGAGAGGCCTGCATACCGCAAAAAAAAAAAAAAAAAAGCAAAACTTTAAAATTTTTAGAAGAAAATAAAGGTGAATGGCTTTATAACCTATGTGTGGAAAAGATTTCTTTAAAAAGGCCAGAAACAAAGCATATACCATAAAGAAAATGTTGATAAAATTTTCAAGGAAAAACATGATAAAAAACATAAGCCACTGACTGGGAGAAACTATTGGCAATGCATATATGTAATATACAAAGGATTGGTATTATAAGTTGTATAATGAACTCCTACAAGTCATCAAAAGAAAAAGAACCCAACAAAAAATGAACAAAGGATATGAGTAAGCAAATTATAGATGCCAAAACAAAATGGATTGTAAACATGTAAAAGGATGTACAGTCCTAATAGTAAACCTGAGACTGCAAATAATATTGTGACATTACCTCAAACCACCAGATTAGCAAAAATTAATAATTCTGATGATACTAAGTGTTGGCAAAGAGGAGGAGCAATGAGAACCCTCATATACTAAATAGTGGGAGTGTGAAATAAGGCCACCACTTTGGAGTGCAATTTAGCCTTGAAATTGAGCATAATATTTGACCTAATAATTGTACATCTATGTAAATGCTTTAGAGAGACTCTCTAACAAATTTGTATTTAGGTAATTACTAGAATGTACATTGGAACACTACTTGCAATTTAAAACAAAATTAGAAACAATCTAAATCAGCATGAGAGAACATAAATAAATTGTAGTATCTCTATACAATAGAATCCCATCCAGCAGTGGAGCAGAACAAACTAGAGCCGCAAGTAACAACACTGGTAAACCTCAAAGTCATACTCTCGAATGAAAAAAGCAAATTATACAATAAAAGTACAGCGTGATTCCTTTATGTAAAGTTTATAAACATGCCATATAATTCAAAATACTTTATGTAAAGATCTACATATATGAAGAATAAAAAAAAATTCCTGGACATGATGAATATCCCAATAAAAAGGTTACTTCTGGGGAGAAAGGTGGGAGTGCTATAAGGGGGATTTACCTACGTTTGTAACATTCTATTTCTTCAAAAATGATCTGAAACAAATACACCAGAATATTAGGAGTTAAAAAACAGATTCAGATACACATATATTTATTATATTTTTATTTCTATTTGTTTGAATGAAACATTTCAAAGTTAAATAAAGAACCACTTAGCCTTACTGAGGTCATGGATACTGAGTGCTCAGCCAGGTTTATTCACTAAGTTCTTCTACTTCCTGCTCTCAATGGGACTGATTACAATTATATATGACCACATAGCATAACTCTTCAGACTCTTTGGGAAAATGTCAAAATTGTGAATGTTAAATTCTGAAATGTCAAGGGCCAACTATAGACATACAAAACCAACTAAGGACTAAAAGGATAAAAATGAAAACAACATCAAATAAATGCTGTTTGACATAAAGTTGAGAAGAATATATAATCTCTCCTTCCCCCCTAAAATCAGCCCAGAGGATTGGCATTCGCCCTCCTGAAGGATTATCTGTCTATATGAGCAAGCGCCAGCCTGAAAAACTACACAGGATAATATAAAACAAAATAAAACAAAACCTGCTCATGTGAAGGGAAAAGAATACTCCACAAAATGGCTGCACCTTCCCCAATACATCCTTCAGCTCCCCAAACAGCTTTCCCATCCTTGACCTTCTCTTTAGAAACCCCTCCTTAAGCAGTTACACACAGCTCTGCAAATGTTAGAGTGACATTTGGACTGGGCTTGATCAGTTCGCCTGCATGTCTGTGCTCCCCTGGGACCTGCCAAGCTTCAGAGCAGCGGTATTAGCCTCACCCCCCAGAGCTAGCAATAACATTTACCAGCTACAGTTCTCTCCATCTTCAAATATTTCCTCTGGCCCACGAGAAGGTGATCCAGCCCCTCCATAGACTGGGACCTAAAGAGAGTGGTTGAGAAGGAGGTGACCCCTCCTTTAAGAACTTTTAACATTTACCTTTCATTAAAGATTGTACTTGTGTTTTAATTGGGCTTCCCTCCTAGGATTCTGATATGTTTGGAAAAAATTAATTACTGAAATTGCATACCCGTTAGGGGCGGGGCACACCTTTGATTTTTCTCATGTCATGGAAACTCTGAAAAAACTGGCTCTGATTGGTGAGGAATGGCATCTGAGTACTCACTGAAATCCATAAACATCCAGAGTTGGCAAGGAAACTATACAATTATTAATTATTTATAACTTAGAAAACAATTTTGGAGCCCTGTATGCTTAATATACGTCTAGGACTGGGCTAGTCAAGACTTAAAGAAGTCAGAATGACCTCTTTTGTTTGTTGTATCTCCAGTGCCTGAATGGATGATTGAACTGATGAGGAATGAATTGAATATCCTCCCAACAGTCTAATGAGTCATGTGCTAATCATCCTTATTTTATTAATGAGGAAACTGAAGCTCAGAGAGATTAACTTGTTAATCTTTGTTAATCTTTGCAACTTGTGCAGTTGCAAAGCTACCTCCTGTCAGGCCTTGTATACAGCCTAAGAGCATAATTGCTCTTCTGTAATCTGTACTTAAGAGGCACGTGTGTGTCAGAAATGTGATGATAAGCATTACCAGGGAAGTTAAAAGTGAATAAGAACACAATAGAATTCTAATTAACAAATGTGGAAGGAAAGAGGGCAAGAGAGAATCACCATTAGGCAAATACTGCAGTAAAAAATGTTGCAGATACGATCCACTGATGGATGCTAAACTTAGTCGGTGAAAGTTTGAGGAGAATCACAATTTGCATAGGCTCCAAGTATCTTCCACAAGATATTTATCAAGTACAAAGGAAAAGACAGGTATTTAACTTTTTTGCTTAAAAGACCTGGGAGATACCAACTTAAGTAATCAAGAAAACATCACTAGTAAAAAGACATGTCAACAACATGAACCTTTGATATAATGCACTGAGAAGGACACAATGTCATTTTTGTGGTATTCTTGCCTAAAATGCATAACCTCACTCCAGTCATGAACAAACATTGGAAAAACTCAAATTGAAGATATTTAATAAAATATCTGACCAGTAGTCTCTCTTTTTTTTTTTTTTTTTTTTTTTTTTGGCGGTACGTGGGCCTCTCACTGTTGTGGCCTCTCCCGTTGCGGAGCACAGGCTCTGGACGCGCAGGCTCAGCGGCCATGGCTCACGGGCCTAGCCGCTCCACGGCATGTGGAATCTTCCCAGACCGGGGCACGAACCCTCAACCACTGCGCCACCAGGGAAGCCCCTGACCAGGACTCTTTAAAATGACATGAAAAACAAGGAAAGATTGAGGGGCTATTATAGACTGGAGAAAACTAAGGAGAAATAACAACTAATGCAGTGTAGGATCCTGAAACAGAAAAAGAACATTAGTGGAAAAAGTCATAAAACTGAAAAAGATCTGAAGTTTATTTAAAATATTGTGCCAATGTTAATTTCCTGTTATTTAAAATCATGCTATGGTTATGCAAGATATTAGCATTAGGAGAAATAGGGTGAGAAGTGTAAGAGAATGCTTGGTATAGTTTTTGCAACTTTTCTGTAAGTATGTAAGTTTGAAATACAAGGTTTAAAACAAAAAACTAAATGAAACAAAAAATGAGCAGGAAATACACTTGCCTTCAGATTTGCTTGCAGCTTGAAGAGAGAAGCAAACTTGTAAACTAAAATGAAAGGCACACAGAAACAGTCTTGTAGGCATTGGCTGTAATATATGTGTGCACCAGATAGAAAGGGGCCATGGAGAAGGAGTGGTTGATCTTATCTGGAAAGGGAGTGCAGGTAACCAGGATAGACTGAACACAGAAGGTGATGCTTGAGGTCTTTTATCTACCATCTATTTTACTGAGAACCTGCTATAGGCCAGGCACTCCTCTAAAAAGAAGCTACATGGTAGTAAACATGAAAAGGTACTGCTTTCATGGAGCTTCCACTCTAGAAGGAGGTGTCAGATAAACACATGAACAAAAACCTGACATTTTAAGTGCTGGGATGAAAAATAAATGAGCCAATGCGATAGAACATGCTTGGGGGAAACGGGCAGTTAGATAGAGTGATTGGGGAATACCTTTCTGAGGAGCCGATAGTTAAGCTGTTAGGACCAAGGCATGAATGAGAAGGAGCAAGCCATGCAAAAACATCAGGGAGCAGGTAATTCCATGAGGAAGAACAGGTTGGCTGAATGCCCGACCACAGGAACAAATTGCTGTGTCCTATTCAATAGGACAAAAAGAGGCCAGCGTGCTGGGCTATAATGGACAAGGGGATAATAGTAGAAGATGAGCTGTAGAAGTAGGTTGACCAGCTGGCTTGAAGTCCACACTGGCATACTTTTGAATAAAAGGTGGCGCTATTAATAATTACACCAGGACAATAGAAGTAAAATGGAACTGTCTGGGCCAAACCTAGACATAATGATCACCCTATAGAGAAGAAACAAATCGTGTAGGACTTTGTGAGTCAGGCAAGGGGTACAAATGTATTCTAAGTGCCTTAGGAAGCCATGGGAGGGTAGATCAGGGGAAGGAAGTGATTGCTCTGGCTGCCAAGTGGAGAATAGACTTTTGAGAGTGAAGAGTGAAAGTAGGGGTAAGATTAGAAGTCTAGCTAGCAGGCAGAGAATGGGGGCTTGAGCTAAGGAAGTAGACACGGAAAAGGAGACTCACTCAGTTTTGAAGGCAGAGTCCGTGAGCCTTGCTTACTCTTAGTAGATAAGCCAGGATTAGCCAGTTGTTAAGGGACTGTAGAACATTCCATACGAAGGTAGTGGCAAGAGCAGAGTCACAGGAGCAGGTCATATTCTAGGAGCCCATGGTGTATTCTATGGCAAAAGTGAAGGGGCACAGAGGGGACAGGCAAAACTGTGTTGGAGATATGACCACAGGCCAGATCATCAGAGACAGAATCCAGTGCTAAGTAGTAGATACTGTGATGCCATTGACAGTACTTGACTGGAAAGTGACATGATTTGTTTTGTTTCTAGAAAAATGACACTAGGTCAACTATGCAGAAAATAAAAGAGCAAAGGAAAACCCCCCATGAAAACAGATAGAGATACCGTCTGCTAGTTAGAGGAATAAACAAGAAACCAGAAATATTTTGAGGGTGGTATAATAAGGTGAGGGACCTTTCATTTGTACTAGAAACCGTCCACCCGTTCATCAGACGCACCCTTGATTGTCTAGTGATTTACAGGATAATTAACCGTTGACTCAGGGACTGCTAGATAGTGTCGCTGAATCATAAAGAAGCTCCAAGAGGAAAACTTGAGGGACAAATTAATGTCATGTGCCATGTAACTTTCTTCTTCTGCTCCAGTGCTGTTCTTGGCCCACTCATTTCTAAGTTTTAGCAATCTCTCTCAGACTAGTGTGCCTCACATGCAATTTTGGCAAGCTAAGCATGGTGGCGGAGCCAGATAACTTGTTCCCTGTAGACTTAGAAACTCCTGAGCTGCGGGCTGTAATATAATTTACAATACAGTTAGCCAGCCCTGTAAAACTTCTGTTTGCAGGGGAATGGGGGCCTGACAAGAAGAAGTGTTTATAGCTTAATTTTAGCTGTGCTCTCCATTGTTACTGTGCTAACAGCCTGCATATGACGCATCCTAGTCATCGGTCAGATAGTTACAACTTTTCTTTTTTAATTTGGCAAGCTAAGCATAACATCACGCTTTGTGTAATAACCACCCCAGGGTCCCTTACCTTAGGAAGTGGTAGCCCTAGCATGCACCCCCATCTTTTAGGACAAAGGAATTGAGACATAATTGTTAGACATTCCATGGCTGTGGCTTATGCCTTGATAAAATTATCTGATGTCTTACTCTTCGAAAGGTCTTATACCATGATATTGATAGAAGGCTTGAGAATAAGAAAATCTGAGCAATGCCTGTTGATTTTTTTTTCTCCCTAGTGTGTTACAATAGCTACTTGCCACTTATATCACTCAACTAACAAGGTTACTTCTATTCAACCATTACCCCCAGGAGACTATAGCTAATATTAAAGCTCCACAGGTGGGGACTTTGTCGATTTCTAGATCCCAGTCTAGCACAGTGCCGGAAAACATAATAGGCACTAAAATACTATGTTTTGATTAAATAAGCCCAACTATTAGCTTAAAAATGTGCCCTAATGATTTGGAAATGAATACCACATATGATGTAGAAGAGCATGTTCTACTGAGCAAGAGTTGGCCAGGGGGTTGATGAACTGATGTGTCAACCTGAGACACTACATAGGATCCAACATACACTCTAACAACATTCTAAGTTTTGCAGAACTATGTGGAATTCAATTCCAAGGCTAGTTTATTAACCCGTGCAACTCCAGATTCTACTGTACACGAATGTAGAGTTGTGAGATCTCCCTCTATTAATTCTCTTAGTTACACCCGTTAGAAAAAATACCTTTTAATTCATGTCCATCGTGAATTGGGTGCAATGTCTGGCACTGTCACAGTTCTTCTGTACTTCCATTCCATAGTTAACTTTGCTTAAGTAGTGTTGGAAACAGCTTGTACACATATCATATATGTCATATATATAACATATATCTTATATACATATGATATATGTATATCATATATATCATATATATGTATCAACAGTACTCTGAACTAGGTGCTTCAATAGATCTTTAAGAGTGTGTGTGTGTGTGTGTGTGTGTGTGTGTGTGTGTGTGTATATGTATCTATTGATTCACCTGTTTCAGATCATTGCTGATTTTATACAGCCTGATTTTGGAAGCAGGATCCCAAATAGGAAAAAAAGGAAGGTCTTTAATATCTCCTTAAGAAAAAAACAGTCAAAGGTTTTAAATATTACCTCAGTCTCCTCAGTTTTGAAATAAAGGTTTGAATGAAGGTAAATTTTAAGTTTTGAACTCTAAATTTCCCTGCAATTCAGAAAGAGTAATTTTACAACTTCTGTATTCTTTTTTTTTTCCTTATAAAATCACAAGAGACTGTTTCTACTTTAATCAGCTAATTAGACTTCTGGCAATTTCTTCATTGGTTTGACTTTTCTAGGAAATGTATTTTATATTCCTAGACAATTTGACTTTGGTTCATGTTGAAATACTGGCCCAGTCTCTTCTTATAAGAAATCTGTACATAACTGAGGTTTGTTGAGCTGTTACATTGCAGAACAGTTGGCAAGTAGAAAATGTCTTCTCTTTTGCTGCCCTGGAGAACTTGTTTCTCTGGTCTGGCCTTAGACAATAATGGAGCGATCACATTCTGGTGAGCACAGCTGTGTGCAGAACAGTTCTCTGAGCCTTCAGTCCAATCATTTGGGAATGAAAACATCAAAAACTAGCCTGGGAAACACAACCAGGACAGGCTGCAAGTTGGCCATTAATCACTTTACTGTGTCTGCTCAATGCTGTTGTCTAACAGTGTTCTAGAATAAAGTAAAGGTGATAAGTATACAGATCCATTCAATATAGTTCCATACCTGCAATCAGTCATCCTTGTTGATGGATCAGAGGTAAAACTTTTTTAATTCAAATTTTTAGTAACCGATCATCAGTGATAATGAGAGAGCAAATGTATTCTCTGGAATACTGACAGGAAGAATATGACAGAGTGAGACAGCAAGCTTTGGGCAAAAATGAAAGTCTACAGAATAGTGCTGTCTGTTTTTCAGGATGGAAATCGTAGCTGGATGTCAGGTTCAGTCACTGAACATAGTCTGCCTATGACTGTAATGAGCCATGCTTATTATCAAAGGTAAATAATAGGACTCTAGTGTTCTTGAATGCAATCTCTACCATTATTATGAAAGTAGACCCATTGTATAGGGAATTTGAGAACAGAAGAAAGCAGAATGTCTACCTTATTTCTCTATTTAACCAAAGTAGACTTTATAATAAAGAGGAAGACTAACAAAACACTTTAACCCTTCACAATTACATTCCACTTTATAGTTTGCAGAGCTCTTTCAAATGTATTTTCTTATATGACTTTTGAAAATGATTGAAGATGTACATAAAGGAAAAGGAAAGTCAGAGAATGTGCAACTTTCCTAAGGTTGCACGCCCATAAGAGGTGGAGCTGGGAGTGGAATGTTGGCCTCCAGACACCTAGGCTCTTTCTACTGATCAATGCTGCCTCTAATATGGAAGTATCTGCACGTGAAAGCAATGGGTCATCTCTAGACATCAGGGAAATTAAAACACGTGTGTGTGCACGTACACATGTAACATTCATTGAGGACCCATTAATTTCAGACATTTGGATATCTTCGCAGTCATTCTCTTGGGCTCACCTTTGTGATGGATAGCTTTTCTTTGCAACCCTGGATCCATTCTTCACTCTTCTTCATACGTTTTTACTCAGCTTTGTACCCTGGAAGGTTATCCTATAGGGATTGCATTAACAGCCTCTCTTACCCTTTTGTATTCCAGTTGAATTTGCCCAATGGGAAGCATGCAGGAATGATGAGAATGAGGTCTGAATATTTAATTTCTTGTCTGTGATATGGCTGCCAACTGGCTGCACCCCTTGACATAAGGTCACAGTCTTGTGAGGCACTCATAGCGCACCCTTGTTCTCTCTCTCTCCCTCTTCCACTCCCCCCTCAAGGTTCTGGCAATTGACCTTCCACTTGCTCTATCAGGCCTAGACATAGTAATAATATGGGTCTGCTTTTAATAGCCCTAAATACCATATTACCTCTGAAGGGTTCACTATTCCCTACCTTTACCTTTGTAAATATTACTTTTATTAAACCTTCATCAAATGGCATAATTTGAGTTGGCCGTCTATTTCCTATTAGTATCCTGGCTGATTCAATATTATTATTATACATGTTACAAATGGGGAAACTGAAGCCCAAGAGTATTTCACAGTTAAATAACTTGCAGATCTAAGACTTCCCTGGTGGTCCAGTGGTTAGGACTCCATGCTTCCAATGCAGGGGGCATGGGTTCGATCCCTGGTCAGGGAACTTAAGATTATCCCACATGCTGTGCTAAGATCCCACATGCCGGTGAGGCCAAAAAAATAAAAATAAAAATAAAATAACTTGCAGATCTAGGACTATACCCGAATTTTCTAACTCCAAGTCGTGGATAAATATATATATATATATAAAATAATTTGCAGATCTAGGATTCTACCCAAATTTTCTAACTCCAAGCTTATATACTCATAGAGACAGCACACTGAGCAATGATTCTGAATAGGTGTAATTACATATGTGTAATTGCAGCTCTGCCCGGTAGAGCTTTCTTGAATTGACTCAAAGAGTCAGATCAATTCTAAGAAACATACCACCATCATTTATAAATATTGTTTTGAAATTTCATAATGCGTTTGCAAAATAAAGCAGCTGCAATAGTATCTGGAGGAAAATTGGGTAAGATTGCATCTAATCTCTTACCATGCCATTCTGTCTTCCCTGCAGCACCAGAGTTAGCCTAAAAAGCAAGTCTTATCATGTCATTTCCTGTCTTAAAGACCCTCTTACGTTAACTAATATCCAAACTTCCTAATTGTGCTTATTAGCTCTTTTATAATGGACCCTCTGCATCTCCCTTCAGTCTTAACCTTATCACTCCAATCCATATACTCTAGCCCATTTGGGATCATCATTGTGGTTCTCACTTGGGTTGGGGGTGGGGATTTTTCCCCCAAGAGGCATTTGACAATGTGTGGAGATATTTTGGGTTGTCATGACTAAAGAGAATGCTTCTGTCATGGCTTTAGAGTGCTTTAATTGTTTGGGGATGGGAAAGCAATCGAACTGTATGTAATGGCAGCATGATGTTGAGAATGTGAAAAGTTAGTTCTTCTCAGCCTTATCCATGAGAGGGAGGACATCACCTCATATCAGTTTTGATTCCCTGGAACTATTGGCTACTGTTGGGTCTGCTCAGACCTAGAAATGTATGTTGCTCCTGCTGCTGCAAAATACAGAATTAGAACCTGGTGGGCATTCCTGCGTAGATTTGCACAGTGTTTAAGATCAGCCCAGTCTGGGTAGAGAGGAAGCAATCTGTGTATTTTGGAAGCTTTGTTAGAATAAAACACACTTAGGGAGTGTATGAGGCCAGTGGCTGCATGAGTGAGCAGGAGGATGTCTTGAAGGTACAAAAAGAGAAGATGGTGAGGTGGGTGATTGTTTATTGGTACTTTGCTTACAAGGCTGGCCATGAGAGTATCTTCTCTCTACAGTAGATGGCTTAAGGGCCAGTGGATAGTGCTAGGAAGTCTGCTTGGTATGCTATGTGCAAAGTGAGACCTGGGAAGTCTACTACATGAAAGCACATTGCTAGTTGCTTATAGTACTGTATCGATGTCAAGGGACCCCTTGCATTCGTTAGCAGCATTACATCGATTTTGTTGTCTAGTGCTTTTGTTTTATCCCTTCCCTGTCCATGCCTACCAATCTGGCTTTCTCCTTTAAAACTGTAGGAAATGTAAATGGTGTCACTTCCAAGTTTGTGTAGGTAAGAAGAACTTCTCTGTACCATTTACTTTCTACAGTCAATTTTCCCTATAATTTTCACTTATCTTCTTGATTAGGACCTCATCACATCTAAAACAACATATGCTTATAATAACATTAAAGAACCCTCAGTTTTGATTATTTCCTATCTGTTCCTTTGGTGTTAGATGCAATGATTTGATTATGAAAAGAGGTAGGAAGATGATAGGGGAAAGTTGCCTACCAGAAACTTTCTTTCAAGTTAAACAGAAAAGGGTATACCAGCCAAATAATCATCAGCCATAAGTAAGGAAACAGGCACAACTCAGTGTCGTAAGTCTCAAAAAATAGGAGCAAGATAAATGATTCTGAAGCCAAGTTAAGAGGAATGGTCAAACATGATGAGGCTGCCAACCCTGCCTGTGTTCCTCAGGTACAGTACTGTCTAGTTGATAAAAAAAATATTGAGAATTATCCCTAAAATACCTTTATAGAGGGAAAGAAATAGATTGAGTAGATGTTCTTATCTGAGTGAAGAATAATGGGAATGTATGTAAGAGGCAACTGCATGTAACAGAAACAAACAACAGGACTGAGGATCAAAAGAGATGTCAGCAGGGCTAAAGGGCTCAAAAGTTCTAATGTATCATTCCCACCATCATGGCCTTGGGATGCCATGGTGGGCTTCAACCAGGTGGGCTGTCTTAGAGTAGAGGACATTTAACAAAGCTTCAGAAATGACAGCACGGCTCTGAAAGCTAAATGAAGCTTACACACAGTCTCGGCTGAGCTCTTCATTTCTCCCATCCATTTCCTTCCACATTGCTATCTGTCAGCCTACAGGAAAAAAAAAGTACATAGAACTAAAAATATGAAGCCATTAAACTGTAGATGACTCTGGGAGCCAGTAAATCACTGAAACTATATGTGAACAACTAGAAACTCTGGACAGAGCCACCTGAGTATGAGCAGGAAAGACAGTGACATGAGAGTGCAAATAGAAAACATCAGGCAAATAAAATTTAAAAAAACATAGGTATAGCTTAGAAAACTGAAGGAATTTGATCTAGAAGAAAACAAACCAAAGGACAGAAAAGTTTCCCATGAGCTGTATAGTCTGTAGCTCATTTGCACTGTAGAATATTTTAAGAGAATTTAATTAATGGTACAAGAATTCAAAGAAAAAGTAAAAACAAATTAAATGGGTGAATGGAAAAGAGAGACTGTATATGGACTATCTGAGAGCCAAAATATGATCACATAACTTATTTGAAATAATTAGTAACAAAAGGGGTGCAGAGAATACATGGCTAAACATTGAGGTATTGATAGAAGGAAAATGCTTCACAGTGAATGCTGATGAAAAGTCAAAGAGCAGAAATCCATAATAAAGAAACTAAGAGATATGGAGGACAGACAAGATAATTGGACCTCGGAAACAGAAAAACTGAGTACTTTAACAAAGAGATTACCTAAAGGCATTAAACCAGAAATTTGTTCTTAATATAAAGAACTGACTCTATAAAGTTCAAAATAGCATGATGGGTTCTAAGAAAATCAGATATAGTATATTCAACACTGAGATGTGTATTGATTATGTCATTGGGCTTCAAGGAATAAAATTATATTCTTTAGGCATCTATACAAAATTTACATCATTTACCACCTATGAGACGAAATGTTGGCATTATACAATCTCAAGAACAATAAATCAAAGTGTATAAAATTCTGCATGAAATGAAGTGTGACTCAAGAATTACACACAACCATGATGCAATTCAAATATCAAGAGCACAAATAGACTTTCACAAACATGAACAAACTTTGATAATAATAATACTAGTGAATTCTTTTTAAAAAGGTGTTACCATATACTTTGTGACCACCTAGAGGGGTGGGATAGGGAAGGTGGGAGGGAGACGCAAGAGGGAGGGGATATGGGGATATATGTACACGTATAGCTGATTCACTTTGTTATACAGCCGCAGCTAACACAACAGTGTAAAGCAATTATACTCCAATAAAGATGTTAAAAAAAAAAAGAAACTGATGGGTATGTTTAAAACAAAAAACAACAAAAAATAAAATAAAATAAAAAGGTGTTACCATAAAATCCAAGCACTGAAAAGGTGAAATAAAATTACTTAGAAATGGAGAAACTGTGACAAAAGGCATGGTGAGAATAGTGACCATATTT
Source organism: Hyperoodon ampullatus (assembly GCF_949752795.1). NCBI lineage: Eukaryota > Metazoa > Chordata > Mammalia > Artiodactyla > Ziphiidae > Hyperoodon > Hyperoodon ampullatus. The sequence continues at coordinate 156,020,528 of NC_136916.1, forward strand.
GAATATACAACAAACACATAATGATCATACACATTATGAATGTAGAACAAAGAATGCAGTTGATAATATCCTTGGGTTCCATAGCCATGGACTCAACCAACCTTAGATCAAAAATATTTTTAAAATTCCAGAAATTTCCAAAAAGCAAAACTTGAATTTGCCACACTGGCAACTATTTACAGAGCATTTACATTGTATTTAACACTATTTACATAGCGTTTATATTGTATGAGGTATTATAAGTATCTAGAGATGATTTTAAGTATATGGGAGGATATTTGTAGGTTATATGCAAATACTGTGCCATTTTACATAAGTGATTGAGCATCCAAAGATTTTGTTGTCCGCAAGGGGTCCTGGAACCAATCCCCCAGTACCCTGAGGACAACTGTATGTGGGTATCAGAGGTCCCCAGAACCACTCTCAATTTGAATATTTCTCTAGAAGGACTCACAGGACTTGAGATATTATATTCATGGTCATGGTTTATTACAACAAAAGTTACAGAGTAAAATCAGCAAAGGGATAAAGCATGTGGGGCAAAGTCTGGAGGAAAACAAGCCCAAGCTTCCAAGAGTACTCTTCCAGTTGAGGTGAACAAAACGTGTGCTTAATTTCTCCAGGAGTGATGTACAACAATAAATGCAAAGTGCTACCAACCAGGGAACCTCATCTGAATCTGGAGTCCAGGAATTTTATGGGAAAAGATATATAAGACATTTGTGATAATCAAAATAGGGAACTCTAGAATGGCTGGATGAGGAACTTAGCAGATCTCCCCAGTGAAACAACCATTTAATTGGTGAAAATTATTAAAACACACACAACCATTTAAAATCTCTGAAAACTGTTCTAAGGACAGACAACAAATGGAGAAACATTTATGTAAGAGATCTACTAAATCTCACTAAGAAAAGTGACAGCTATGGTATTTAAACCACAACCTGCTCCCTTCTCCTACCCCAGCCCTGCTCCTTGTTCTGGAAGCTTCATTCCAGGTGGTTATGGCCAAGAAGACAGGATCTCCCTCTCCAACCAGTTACACTGGGACTACAGTTTCACCTCAGATGCTCAGGCTACTGGTGCCTCTCAACTCTCCCCAGTTCCATGTTGCAGAAGCAATATTCCTGGTAGGCACAGCCAAGAAGAGGGCTCACTTCTCCTACTAAATCTCCATTCATAGAGCAGAAGCTCTATCCCAGGTTTGGCATGTCAAGAATATAGGGGCTCCAATTGTCCCTGCCCCAGCTTAGTCATGTTTCATGTTAGGAGGGGCAAGCTGAGAAGACCAGGACCTATCATCTTCCTCCCAGGCCCACTTTTAGAATGGGAATGTCACTCAGGGAGAAGTGGGCCACTGTTTCTGCACACAACTGGGTTGTGTAGTGGCACAGAGGTTCTGCTCTAGGGTAGATGCAAGTTATTAGGATGAAGAGCTCTGCAACTCTGCCTGGCTGTTTAGAACAAGGATTAGAGAAGTTCATGGGTAAAGGACTTTTGAAAATAATGGTGATCTTGGTCACTATCAATTCTGAAGGGACAGGTAGGTCTATGATACTAGCAGTGATGAGTGAAATGACAGACCAGAAGTTTGCTAATGTCAGAAGTTTAGCAAAGAGAATCAGGGGTAGACAAAGCCATGGAGGTCTAGATGGTTGTACACAGTTGCTGGGATACACTCACTCAGAGCTAATTAGAGGAGGAGATGGGGAAGATTTGAAAGTATTACCAAGCTATACACACATCCATCAGTAAGAGGAAGAGCCTATTGGCTCAAGGGGCTTAAGTACAACCTCTTAACTGACTGAACGATAAGCTGCTTTTAGCCAGGGGATACCCCTAGGAGACCAGGCTTAAAGCTAAAACCACACTTATCCTTGGTGGGCTGGAGGACTGTGCATATTTCCAAGACTGCACCGACTCAGGAGTGACAGGAGGGGCAACTTCCAAGTACTAGTCCCTGGCTGAACGTGAGGCAAAGTCTTAAGCTTACTGACCTGTGAAAGCAGTCTCCAAGTCACACAAATCCACCAGATAATGAGTAAAAGTTAACTGACCAAGGGGGCTTAGGTATAATAGTTGAGCAATAAGTGGCTTATACTGACCTAGGAACAACACCTAGGAAGACAGGCTAAAAGATAAAAAATGGAAAAATATCTGAACAAGGACATCAGAGCCTTCACACTGCTGGGAAAATATGTCACAGGATTAGTTCACCCAAGTCATTAAACAAATAAATGAATGAACAAACAGAAAGAAGTAGCCCTGGTGGTGGTCAGGGAGGGGAGAGCAGTATCCAGACGTGCTACAGTCTGTTATCTAAAATGTCCAGTTTTCAACAGAAAATTGTGAAACATACACAAAAAAGTGTGACCCATACATAGGAGTACATACAGGCAATAGAAACTGCCCAGATGTTGCACTTAGCAGACAACTACACCAAAGCTATTATAAATATTTTCAAAGGGATTTGTGGGAATTAAGGGAAACTGTGCTTAAAGAATTAAAGCAAAATATGATAACAGTGATTTATCAAATAGATAATGTTAATAAAGAGATTAAAATTATATATATATATATTTTCAACTTTTCAATTCCAAATTTTCTATCATTTGGGGATTATTTATCTATCTACCTATCTACCTACCTACCTCTCTATCCCTGTCTGTCTCTCTGTCTATCTATCTATCTATCTAAAATGCTTGAAAGCACAATAATCTAAATGAAAAATTCACTAGAGAGGCTCAACAGTAAATGTGAGTTAGCAGAAGAAAGAATTTGCAAACTTGAAGATAGATCAGAAGAGATTATACAGTCTAAATAGAAGAAAGAAAAATGAATGAAGATAAACAAAGCATCAGAGAAATATGGGACATCATTAAGAGTACCAACATATGTATGATGGCAGTCCTGGAAAAAAGAGAGAGAATAGGACAGAAAAAATATTTAAAGAATTAATGATTGAAGATTTCCTAAATTTGAGGAAAAACACTAATTTACACATCAGTGAGCTCTAAGTAGGATCAGTACAAAGGAATTCATTCACATCCAGACTCATTATAATAGAAATGTTGGAAGTCAAAGAGAAAATCTTGAAAGCAGCGAGAGAAAAGTGGCTCATCATATACAAAGGCCCACAATAAGATTAACAGCTGATGTCTCTTCAGAAACAATGTAGGCCAAAGGCAGTGAGTTGACATTGAAAGTGCTGAAAAAAATATAACATCAACTAAGAATCCTATAGCCGACAAAAGCATCTTCAAAAGTAAAAGTGAAACAAAGATGTATCCAGGTAAACAAAAAAACAGAATTCATTGCTAGTATACCTGCCTTATAAGAACTACTAAAAGAAGTTCAGGAAGTGAGAGCAGACAGTAATTTGAATCTACATGAAAAAACAAAGAGCTACAATAAAGGTAATTATGTAGGTAATGATAAAAGAGTATAATCACACATTTCTTTTTCTCTCTTCTTTTAACTGATTTAAAAAGAAATTGCATAAGACAATCTATAAAATTGTATTGTTGGGCCTATAACATATAGAATTGTAATATATTTGATAATAAAAAATGAATGAAGCTACATTGAAGAAATGACACCAGATGGTACCGCTAATCCACAAAAAGAAATGAAGAGAGACAGACATGGTAAATAATAAGCTTATTTAAAAAAACCTCTATAAATATATCTGAGCTCTCCTTTCTTCACTTCATAAAAATAAGTTTTTATAAAGCAATAATTATAACAATGTATTTTTGAGTTTGAAACATATATAGACATTATATGAATAACAATAATAACACAAAAAGGAGGACCAGAAGAAAGCTATGTAAGAGTAAAGTTTCTGTATCTTACTGGAATTAAGTTAGTATAAATATGAAGTAGATTCTGATAAATTAAGATGTATGTTGTAAGCCCTAGACCAACGACTAAGAAAGTAGCTCTTAGTTACTTGGTTATTTAGTTAAGAACCATCAAAGGAATTAAAATAATATGCTAGGAAATATTCACTTAAGACAAAAGGAAGTAGTAAAGGAGGAAAAGAGGAACAAAGTAGGAGAACTGGGGACTTCTCTGGTGGCACAGGGTTTAAGAATGCGCCTACCAGTGCAGGGGACATGGGTTGGAGCCCTGGTCCGGGAAGATCCCACATGCTGCGGAGCAGCTAAGCTCGTGTGCCACAACTACTGAGCCTGCACTCTAGAGCCCACGAGCCACAACTACTGAGCCCACGTGCCACAACTACTGAAGCCCGCATACCTAAAGCCCATGCTTCACAATAAGAGAAGCCACGGCAATGAGAAGCCCGTGTGCCACAACGAAGAGTAGACCCCTGCTTGCCTCAACTAGAGAAAGCCCGCACGCAGCAACGAAAACCCAATGCAGCCAATAAATAAATAAATAAATAAATTTTAAAGAGAACTGTGTAAGTACTATTATGTCAGCATTTCATGATGTGGTCTTTCAACACTCAATAATCTGATAGTTTTTAGATCAAATAACTTTCCTTATTTAGACTTATTTTCCATTGAATAGTATTCTATTCATGGTACCCCTTGTGTTTGAAATCTTTTAAGCAAATTAATGTGAATTCTGAAACAAATTTTGTTTCAGCTGATTCCTATATTAAGTTTTTTGCTTCATCACCCTCCCCTTAAAAATACTATGTTAATAGTAGAACATACTCACCAAGATACACACAAAGGTATACATTGAGATACATACTTTATTTTGTACCATTAGGTGTTTAACTACATATGCACCTGATATTTGTTCTCTGGCACTACCAATATTGACATAAAGATACATTCATTTATGCATATATTCTGCCACGATACATATCCAGAGAGATAAAAGTGGCCATTGTGTGCTGCTGTTCTTTTCTTTTTCTAGCAGCACTCTGGCAAGAATGTATTTGTTTGCTGTGGTGGTTATAAACTGCTGCTTCCCTCCTGTTCTTCATGAAATATTTACAGGACTCAAGTTTTGTTCAGTGTCTTGTTTTGCTTTGTCGTGTCTACAGCATACAGAATTACTGCCATTTGTGAGGGCATTTTCACTTTTGCAAAATGCCTTCACATCCATTATTTCATGTGATACCATTGACAAGTCAGTGAGCATGGTAGGGCAGGGACCAGTGCCATCAGATGCCTTTTACAAATGAGGAAATAGAGCCTCAGAGTTTAAGGGGTCTGCATACAGCTTATAAGTGGCAGTGGAGGTCTAGCAAGCACAAGCCACCTATCTACTAATTTGGTGCCCTCTCCTTCGACTGTGCTTAACCCTGGAAGCAGAGGCAGACTCTGGCATCCTTCATCCTGACGATCCCCTCCTTTCTTCTCTGCAGAGGCATCCATCCTGAGCTACGACGGCAGCATGTACATGAAGATCGTCATGCCTATGGTCATGCACACCGAGGCAGAGGACGTGTCCTTCCGCTTCATGTCGCAGCGAGCTTATGGGCTGCTGGTGGCTACTACCTCCAGGGACTCTGCTGACACCCTGCGTTTGGAGCTGGATGGGGGGCGCGTGAAGCTCATGGTTAACTTAGGTATCGTATGAAGTACCCTCTGCCACTCTGTTTGGGCTTGTCTTCCCTTTCTTTTCTGATTTTCATTGGTTTGACTGAATTCTTTGTTTGTTTCTTGAAATTTAGCTGCTCACCTCTTGTTTAATAGGCCAAGGATAAATCCCCACAGCAACAAACACCTTCTTGTTTCTGCATGAGGTTTTGATGTCAATTTCTGGTTTCTGACAGTGGCGGTTTCTTTACTAGAAGATTTGTTTTCTAAGTTTCCTTTCTTGGTTTTTTGAATCGTTTAGCTTTGTGTAAAACATGCTACTTTGGTCCATCTTTTGATCAAGCACATTCCCATTAAGTCCAACTCCTTGGTCACCACTCAAAACAGTCAAAGCAGAGGACAGGGACAGGGCATGAGATGGAAGCAAAATGGGAGGGTGGTGTTTGAGAGAACGAAGCCATGTGAGTGGGATGAGAAATGCGTTGTTTGAAGCTCCACAAGGACTGTTCACATGGGAAATTCTGGTGGCCTTGATGACACTAGTATCTCTTTATATTTACTTTCTCCTAGTGGGGAGCACAAGTCACATTACTTCTGTTGTCCCATCGGGGAAAAATTCTATAAGTTCAGAGTCTGTGACACATGGAAGGATGGTGTGGCTCCTGATATGTATCCCTTCATCCTTCCTGACATTCCTACCCTTACTAGACAGCCCTTTTGATAAAAATTATTGTCACACTGTTACCAGTTACTCTGTTCTTATATAATACATATCCAGTTTTCCTTAGTGTTGAAAAATTATGACAGTTTCAAATTTGTAGCTTTATTGAGAGAGGACCTGTTCTTCTACTGTAATTACCTATAATGATACTTTGGACATCCCTCTTTTATGGCCTCACATCCTCTCAGGTTGCTGACCTTCTTGACTGGATTCTAATCAATCTTCTATGGAGAGTGAGGACCTCTTGGTTTTTGGAAGGAAAAAAAGCAATCTCTATTTCTGCTGATTCTACTCAGTAGAAAGTTGGTGCCCTGTGTGTTGACAGGATTAGTGATACAGCTGCGCTCAAACTTTCTAAGCCTCTGATTTGTTTGGCTATGTAGAATATGTTTAGATACACAACTCCTTCATAAAGATGTCAGTGGAATGGCTTGTCAGAGGCATGGAGAAGACATGATGGACAAATGTATCAGATGCAGGACGATACACAACCCTAGATGTCCTGGTGGGAAGGTGGGAAATCAATACCAGTCTTATCTGCTGTCAGGTCAACTGGTCACTCTTGAAAAATGACGATACAACAATCCTAAAAATCTCTAGGACACAGAAGACTGTTTTGAGCAGTGACTTGTTTAGTTGTGTCTCTCTTTTTTTTTCCCCAAGTTGCAGCTTTTACAACACTATGCCCTTTTTCTTTTCCAAGCACATTTGATTTCTGTTGTCAGTGTGTCTCTTGGTTTTTCTTTGGTTTGTGTATGTGTGTGTTTGGTTATTTTGGGTTTTGTTTTTCTCTTTTGCTAGATCTTTGTGGGTGTTCTTTAGTTTCCAATCCTCCCCACCATCAGCCATGGTAAATCAAAAGATGGTATTCAACCCTTCAAAGGCCCAAAGCCTGCGGCCCGCATAGCAAACAGCCTTGAGAACAGAGTGTACTGAGCAGCCTGCAGGGACTGGCATTCCCCTGTCCCCCTCACCTTCCCCTCCCTACACCATCCTCCCCACCTGAAACCAACCAACCAGAGTGCATACCTGAAACCACCTCCAGTAGCCTACTGTCAAGTTCTCTGAAAAACAACAGAAGAAATAAAAGTAAAAAAAATAATGCCTCCCACAACTAAAACGAAAACAAATGTGCCCTCCTAACTAGCTCACAGAAAAGAAGATAGGGTCAGTTTTTAACTGTCTATTTCAAAGTAAGACAGAGCCAGAGATATAAGGAATATTCAGCCCCATGGGGTCCTGGGGAAATGCACTTTTTTTTTTTTCCTTTTTAGATGTTGTTTTGTAAGATTAGAAGGCCAACTATGACAGGTCTCACATCTTAGAAGGAAAAATGGAGGTGGAGGGAGATAAAAGGGGATGAAGAAAGAGATGAACAGGTGTCCTCTCTCTCTCTCTGTCTCTCTTTCTCTCTCCCTCTCTCTCTCTCTCTCTCACACATACACACAGTCATGGATCCCAGGTGTATTCCTAGAAGCATTATTTTTTGAATTTTAAACTGTCACGAAAATCTGGGAGGTGTGCTTTTTTTTTTTTTTTTTTTCCTTTTTGCGGTCCACGGGCCTCTCACCGCTGCGGCCTCTCCCATTGTGGAGCACAGGCTCCGGACGCACAGGCTCAGCGGCCATGGCTCAAGGGCCCAGCTGCTCCGCGGCATGTGGGATCTTCCCGGACCAGGGCACAAACCCGCGTCCCCTCCATCAGCAGGCGGACTCTCAAGCACTGCGCCACCAGGGAAGCCCGAGAGGTGTGCTTTTGTAAAAGACTCTGCTTTTGCCTCCTGGCTCCTTTCTGCACATGATCGGTGTAGCTCTCCTAAGTTGAGGCGTCTTAGGCAAAAGAGCACTGTGCTTCTCTAGAAACAATGGCCACTTCTTTTTTCCCTGAAGGGTATGGTTCGCCACAATGACTGGTTTGAATTTACTTTCTTTCAAACCTAACACAGAAAACTGAACTTAAATTCCTTGTACATGTGTACACAACTCTTCATACTCATGCTTTGTTTGAAGGTTCTCTTCCCCCCCTCCCTAGAATATAGCCCTTCATAAATGCTTTTTTTCTCCGTGTCATGAATTCATATTACCCTTTTTTTCATGACAGTAGAAGACATCTCCAAGCAGAGTGCGCATTTACGTACACAATCCCCAAAACTAATTTCAGAGGATCCCTCTCTCCATTTAAGTTGTGTCTCTTTTCTAGCACAGGCACGAATGATATTCCAATTTATTTCAAATTGTTCACACATATAAGGTCATGATATAAATGTCTGTATTTTTCTGATGTAACGTGTCTCTTAAATATCAAGGGGACTAGGCTTTTCCAAGGGCCTTGCTTTCTGAAGATAGCCAGCCGTGGCAATAGCAGCCATGAGCAATGTCCAGCTACACATAGCACGTTTTTAAAAGCTTTGAGGTTGGCCATTGACCAATCATATTTTTATCTCTTAGTATTAAAAGATATAATAATTTTTAATATTATAGTATTTTTAAATATTTTGAAAACCTTATTTTAATCTCACAGTAACTTTCTGAGATAAATCAATAGTGTTTTTATGATTGCTTGATAGATGTGAAACAAAGAAAGTAGGTCACAGAGGTGGGACTTACCCATGTCTCTAAACTACTTAGTCATCATGGGTTGTCTGTTACCTCCACAGATCAATACTGTGGATCAGTGATGTGACAGACTTAATGACTTCTAACTGCTTTCATGATGGTCACCTTTTAAACATGCACGGAAGGCATCTTTTTCTTAGTGCTTGGTTTGAATTGAGCCATACAGCAGAAAAGTCAATCAGTATTGGTACAGACTCATTCATGGGCCTGTAAGAATCCTCAGCAGAATGCAGGCAACCCTTCTTCAGTGGTGGAGGCTTGTAGGCAGTGCCGTGCAGCTTGGTTAATCGCATTCAGATTCTCCAGATGTTCTCTCTCTGGAAACATGGACTTGCAGACTACTGTTTACAGTATGCATCACTGAAGACATAAAACTCCTAGAAACATTCACGTCTTCCGTGCTCAACCTGAAGCTCATCAATATGGAAAATAATAATTTCTCTTTATTTACTAAAATTAAATGAAAAAACTGAAACAGAATGAACAGCACACACACACATACCCACATCCCTCAACTACCATGCCAAGGCTCAGGCAGAGAGAGGACTTTGGCTGCTACTTGAGATCTAAAGGAAATTGCCTTCCCAGGTCAGTTCTTCTGATTCATTTTTCATTAAAAAATACATCATCACTATCAAGACCACCCTCTCAGACCCTGTGAACAAGGAACTGGGGTAGATTTTTCTCCTCAAACTTATTCTTCAAGTAAAGTAGCAAAATAATTTTTCACTCTTGACTTAACATACCCAATTGTCTGCTATCTTGAAAGCTCCAAGTCCTCACATTGTTTTAAAGACACCATTCAGTGCATGGAATCACTTGAGTGAACCCAGAAGGACAAGCCCAACCCAACACCTCTGCCTAGACCAGGTCCTTGACTAAGAATACATCCTCAGCAGCACAGAAACCAAAGCAGAAAACAACTTCTTGTTTAAAATTCTTGGGGTTGTTGCTTTAGGCTCTTTCCCCTTCCTTGTCTGAAGCACGCCCATACTTCTGCTTCCCCTCTTTCTTGAATCCACCAGTGAGGGGCATTTCTCCAGCCTCGGGGGATGGTAGGTGAACCGGCAGCTGAGGCGTCACTTCTTCCTCCCTCCCTGCCCTCCCCTTCCCCAGTCCTCACCAGGGGCATGGCCTCCTCTGTCAGGTGATCGTACCAGTTGCTCCAGGGCTGTTTGCTCCCACTTTTCTGTTGCGGTTGACGACACATGACAAACCTAACCGCACGAAACCAAACCCAGATTTTTCTCAAGAGATGTTCTTCTGGGGAACAAATAAGCTCCCTGCCCCCTTCCTCAGAATGCTTGGGTGCTATAAATTGCTCCTATCTGGATTCACGTAGTTTCATTCTGCCTTGTCATTTGCCACTGGTTTCCTTCTCGCTTGCTTAAAATGGTTTTCTTCAGGAAATTCAAATCGTGGCATTATCTTCCACAAGTCCTCCAAAACTATTGGGTTAACCTTAGCTAGAAGAAAAGCACAGTTTCTAACTGTCTTTTTTTCCTGTAATTTTCTCCTTTTCTGTATCGTTTTACTTCTACCTTTTAATGTCCGGCTTTAAACAAATTCTTATAGGAATTCCCACAATTGAAAACCAAACTTAGGTTCAACTGGGCAGCCTGGTAACAGTTAACCTGAGACATTTCTCTGACCATGCTGCCCAACCCCTACTAACACCCATTGACTCTGCTCTAGACCTTTTATGCTGTGTGTCCCTGACTCCAAACAGATATTAATAAAAGGATAGATACTCTGATCTCTGGCACAAAATACCTTGTCTGGTGACCAGCACAAGAAAATTAACCACCCTTTATTCCCTCTCTTTCCCATTAAAAAAAAAGAATTTTCTTGCTTCAAGACGCAGGATCACAGAGTGAAATAGGTAGGATGTCAAAGGTGCCCAAGACCTCCTCCTCATGTGCCTGTCTCGCCTTCTCCTCAAATGCTGTGGGCGCTTGATTCAGTCTGAGCATTCAGGCAGGAAGACGGAGATGGGCTTCATGAGGGGGTTGGTCTGGGGGCCTTTGAAACCACAGCAGAGACCCCAATCAATTATGATAACATCATACAACTCCTTTTAACCAGCACCCGAGCCCACCTCTCTAAAATCTGGGATGGGTGTTTGTGCGGTTAGCTGTTTGCAAGTGGCCATTTTATGACAGAAAATGACCAGGTGGTGTTAACCCTTTCCTTACCTCTGAGGATAATGGCAAATCTGCCTGCATAAATTTCTATAGCATTTGGGGCCTGACCTGAGGAGAGAGGGTGGAGGGAGTTTGGTTTTAGAAAAAGAGAAAGGGTTAAATACTGCACTGAGAAACTTCATGTACAGATTTTTTTAAATGATACGATATGTCAGACTGGTGATATATCTTTGAAATACTAAAACAAAAATTGTCTTGATGCTACTTTTAAAGATAAATTTTAAGAAAAACCAGTTGTAGAGGGAAACAAACTAAAACCAGCATTTGGTGGGGAAATTTTTGAAGTATTTTCCAAGTTTAACAAAATTAATATTTCAAAGTCCAGTTTTGAAATACTTTATATAAGTGAATAGGATTTTTGAAAGAAAAAAAAGAAGCCTACTCGGTGTCTACTGTGGATATATATGTATACCAGTATATATCTCTATACATACGTGTATATATATATGTGTGTGTGTGTATATATATATGTATCCAACTTTACTAAACAATATACTGTACATATACACCCACGCTTAAACTTGTGCATACTGTATATATATATATAAAATGGCCACATTTCTTGCGTGTGTCTGTCCCCGGAAGGGTGGACTGATTGTTTTTGGATGTCTGCAGCTGTTACCTTGAAGGATGCAATTTCATCTTTCATTTATTTTTCCCCATCTAGACTGTATCAGGATAAACTGTAACTCCAGTAAGTTTTCCCTCAAGTTTCATTTTGTTCTTTAAAAAAAAAAAGAAAACTGACTTTATTTTGTTTACTGTTTTATGAGCTGTTTTTTATTTGAATTATTTTATTTTTTGACAGTGGAGTTGGGGGGAGCTGGGGTTGACAAGCTGAAGGGCTGGGGTGATGGTTTGGGCTGAGTGTGGCCCCGGGTGTGGTTTCGGAATTGCGGCAGGTCCTCTCTTCTTTCCTTGCATTTGTTCTATATGCGGAAAAGGAGGAAAGGGTACCTGGATAATGACATAGTTTGAAAATGAATTGAAATGGTAATTTGTTGTTTTGGGAAAATAACTCTCAGGGGTGGACAAAAAGCATTAGAGCAACCAGAATGCACTTCTCCACTACCAAAAGCTTCAGAAAATGAAAGCAAAGTTCATGACCCACAAGGTGACTGCCAACTCTGACATTTCTTTCTTGGCATTTATCGCTGTAGGTGTTTTTTTTTTTTTCCCTAAGGAGGGTGGGCAAAGCATTGCTCTTGGTAATAATGCAACATTTTAACCAAAGACTTGAGATACATTCTAGCTCTTCTGAATAAAGAATGACAGACTGTTATTTTTACCTTATTCCATTCAAATATTCCACCTCTTGAAGAAGGGTCTTAAGGAGGAACAGGCTGAATGCTACTCACGTATTTCTTCCTCTGTCTCAGAAGTGCACATTAACTGGAGTCATGAAGTAGGGCAGTAGGAGGAGAAAGAGGAAAGATGGGCATGAGGGAAAGAGTAGAACTAGGTGATAAAAGGAAGAAAGGAAGAAATATACTTTGAGCTCTATAGTGTGTTATATTAGTGAAGGCAGCTAAATAACAATTAAGCAACTAGGGTAATTGGTTAGGGTGATAAGCCACAATAGATAATCCCAGCATTTCAATGGCTCAACAAAAATGGTTTCTTTCTTGTTCGGGCAAAGTCCAGTGTCAGTTGAGCAGCTCTCCTGATCAGCTCTCTTCAAAGAAGTAATTCAGGCATCTAAGATTCTTCCATGAGTTGGATTCAACAACCTTGGAGTTTTTCACTTCCCATTCTATCCATAGGGAAGAGAGAGAGAGCTTGGATAGTTATGCAATATGTTTTATTGCCTTGCCTGAAAATGCCATACATCGCTTCTGCTTAAATTTTGTCAGACATGGTCCCATCTTAAACTCAGAGGAAAGGGAAATACAGTCTTCCTGTGGACCAAAATTGGATTGATTGAGCATCTAACGCACATGATTCTCAGTATTATCTCCTGAAACACACATGATTCTCAGTATTATCTCCTGATTTTTTGCTTCTTTCCTTGCTAGGGTCTTTCTGTAGGAACAAACTCAGAAAAGGAGATAGCCTCTTACATTTCATTTACTTGTTTATCCCATCCTTCTAAAAATTTTAAAGGTGTTAGCTGGTTTAACCTTTCTTGGGAGATATATTATCAGGATGACAAACAAATAAAGCCCAAATCCACTTCTGGGGGGGCAAATGTTCCATATAAATGAACAACAACAACAAAAAGAAATGTAAAAAATTGATATAAACAACAACTTCCTAAAGTACAGTGCTTTCTGCTTGTCTTGGCATCCCTTTCAGTTAATTTAAGCAATGTCCTATATTGCTGTGTTTAAATATTTCTAATTAGCCAGAAATTTCTCATGATATTTAGATCGTTACAAGTCTAATTGAAACATCCTTTTTCTCCAAAGACTGGCATTTTCTCTTTCTTTAAGCAGCTTTATTGATATATAATTTCCATACCACAGAGTTCATCCATTGTAAGCCTACAGTTCAGTGATTTTTATTAAATTTCTAGGGTTGTCCAAATATCACCATATTCACATTTTAGAACATTTCCAACACTCCCCAAATTTCTCTTATGTCCTTTTGCAGTTAATCCCTTCTCCTACCCATACTCCTAGACAGCTGTTGGTCTGCTTTTGTCTCTATAAACCTGCCTTTTCTGGGCATTTTGTATAAATGGAATCATGTAACATATAGTCATCTGTGTCTGGCTTCTTAAAAATATATAGCATATCTATAGAAAACTTTTTCTTTTCCTTTTGCATTAGTTTCCAGAAGGAAATAAGATGAAAGCTGAGCATGAAGGTGGAAAACGTCTTCCAAAGTTGAATCTGGCACCTTCTGGCTTCAGAGACTTATTTGCAGAACAGAACTAAGGGAGTTATTTGATCAGGGTATCAGGGCCTGCTTTTTGTGTTCTATCCATACTTTATCTTACATTTAATTCCATATATTCCATCTGATCAACCATGGAGAGTCATCATAAGACAAGTTCCCAAATTCTTTCTCCTGGGAATACAGTGATTCTTCTCCAGGACACAGATGCCAGCAGATTTTCTAAGCCTGATAAAAGATTTTCTATTCAGAGCCACCAAAAGCAGCATTGAGAGGAAATGCACACAGCAAAGATGCGTTCCCAACTTTGATCACAGAATAGAAAGAATATAACTGGTTTAAATCAGTATTTAGGTCAAAAGCCAAGATTGGATTTTGAAAAATCAATTTTGAATCCTCATGATAAATCTTTAATATACTGAGGAAGTTAGTTTTGGTGAAAGCATCAGAGAAAGAATACATAGTGCCCACTAGTTGCACGGGGGTTGAATAGAAACAAAACAAAACAAAACACAAGCTCTTCAAACTAATCTAAGTCCTTTAATGCTGAGGTGTATAGATGTGTACCCAGGGTAATGTAGAGTCACAAAGTATATGTGATACATTTTCTTGAAGTTAATTGTTGATTTGGAGTAAAAACTTGAATTGAGAGCAAAGTGATATATGATGCAGAAGAATGCAAATAAACATGAATCTTATTTAATAGATAAATCTTATTCTTATGTTTTAAGAAAAAACATTAGAATTCAAAGACCTATCATTTTTATTGTGTATCTTCTCTATTCCATTCCCACCATTATTGGCACGTGGGGAGAAAAGTTTGAGAAGACTATACAACTAAATTAGGAGATAAAACAGGTACAGGTGACTAGAACTTCTAAACCCCTCTTCTCACATACATATCAGAGTTCATAGTTCAACCTGTTATAGAATCTCAAGTTGTTTCTGTAATCTCAGGTTGTGCGGATCCTGTCTCTTACACAGTTTTTCACTGGAAGAGTACAAGAAATAAGATTGATTTGCAGCCTGAGCGTGAGAGGGAAGGTCTTTCCACTTACTCCTGAGCTCCAGCTGGCATTTCAGTAGCTGTCATAGGGTGCAATTGCTCAAGCTGCAACACAAAACTTTTTTCTCTTGAAGGGACATAGTGAATTAAACTTTAAGTTTGGATATAAGTTCATGAATTTTTCCAGTTAATTCTTTTTTAGAATGCCTGTTCTGTGAAAAGTCAGTCACGTAACATACTGAATGACATCATCTGGTTTTTTTTTTCCTGTTCATCTGCCTCAAAATATTGTTCGTTCAGGGAAATGGCTATTTCCAAGGGTGTGTGTGACTGTCTTTTTAATGGCAAGAAGAACATGAAGAAGGACCATCTTCCAGTGTGAGGAGAAAACAACTGGACATGATAGAGGGCAGTGATCACAAGACAAAAGCCTTTTTCCTTTTGGCTTTCTTGGCTGGCCCTTCTGTCAGTAACTGACACAGCTCCATGGCAAGGGTTTCCAAGAAGCAGAAACAATTTTCTAATCAGGTTCTCTGCCTTTCTCCCTTTCTTACTTTCTCTTTTCCAGTACTTTGTCTTTCCCCATAATATCTATGGTATACTTATCATTACTCATTCCAAATCTTACTACCCCTGCTTTCAAAATCCTGCAAGAATACCACACCATAAACTTTTCTCAGGCTGTGATCACCCAACGTTTATTAGAGACTGTGCCAATCAAAGTCTTTGGTTGAATCGGGGATATGCTGTGTTTGATTCATCTGCCAGGGATATTTCAAAATAAGTAGTAAGGAAATTTCCAATTTAGAACTGACTTTAAAACTGCAAAAGAGCAACAGAGTTGGCAGTCATCATGGTGGGTTGAACTCCAGGGTGACCTGGAGCACAGCTAAAGAAAACAGGGTTGCTTTCTGGGAATTTCTGGAGGAAATCACTCATTCCTATGGTTCCAGTTCCATGAGGCTGGCCGTACCTAAGAGGCATGCAGTTCTGAAAACAGGTATGAACGTCTTGTTGATCTCGTGGGTGTTTGCTCAAATGACAGTCTGTAAAATGGTTTGCCGTCTTTAACCTTGTCTGATTGTGACTCTGCTGCCCTATGATTTCCTAGCCCCTCCTTCATCCCATCCCTTTTAAGCTGTGTGCTGTATGAATGAATACAGTGACCTCATATTGATTAAATATGAGTATAGTATGAATGAATATAGTGAACACAAATTAATGAATATCAGTTTCCCCCTTTTTTCCAATCTTTCTCTCTCAAAGGCTAATTCCTCTGTGTGTGGCCATTTTCTCAATCTTTCTGGAAAGGAGGGCATATATCACATGAAAGTTGTGAGGAAATCATGAGTTTTGTGTATATGCCTGATGATTTAGGTATATGTAGAGCTCCCCCCAGTTACTTTGAACTTGAAGCCTTACTAATTTACCTGTGATAAGTTTAATTTTTTCCTTCTTTAACATACAAAAATATAATGACCTTAAAACAATGAAGTGCCACAGTGTAGTCATTTGTGTCTGAGAACAGCTTTTATAATCTTGTCCACTTCCCACAGACTCTGTTATCTTTGAATCATAGAGATGCACAGTAATATAAGAGCTGGAAGAAAATAACATCACAAGGATGTTCTATATCTCCAAATCATACCTCTGAAAGCTACTAGTATTTACTAAATATTCCTTCTCTAGCACTTGCTCTGCCTTGCACCTGTTTTTTGCTTTTTGCCTTCGCTTCTCTGCTTTGGGTTTCCAAGCAGACTCAATGCCAGTGTTTTGGCAAAGTCAACAGGGTGTGGGTGGTTCTTGCTTAATTTAGGCATTAAAATTTATTACACTAGACTTCTGGTTTCCTTCCCTTTTTCTCTGTCTTCCCTGTCTGTGGTACCAGAATAAGTGACATCATCTTTAGGCCTGCTTCATCTAGAAATCCCAGAGCTGACTTGTTTAGCTTATCCCTTTAACTCAGAAACACTTACCTCAGGTCAACCAGGAAGGCTGACTTCTTCATTACTAAGTCTCTGCGAAGGAAACTGTAGAACCTCTCTGGTATCCATTCCAAGATTTGGATCACCATTGCTGTCAGCCTGATCATACTACTTCTCTTAGTAGAGTTTTAGTGAAGATGGAAAAAAATCACAAAGCAGAATCTTATATCCAATAATGTATTATTCTTTATCCAACTATCAACATCACACCTGAGACTTTGTATTTCTTTATGGAATGATTATGGTGTACTTCAACTTTTACCAAAACCTGAATTTTAAAAGATAACACATAATTTTGTTTCTCTTTGGAATGTTTTATATTTCTTGTGACATATAAAATACCTCACATGTAAGTTTATTCATAGCATCAATAATAGGCAGATTTGACTGTGATAATAGGATGCTTCCTAAACACTGAATATTACAAAGAGCAAAAGGACTCTGGAGCCAGATAGTCTGGGTTCAACCCTTTCTATACCACTAATGAGTTTTGTGTCTGTGGACAATTTACTTTAACCCTGAGTTTCCTCAATTGTAAAATGTGCATAATTATAGTATCTGTGTCTTTGAGTAAGAACAGAAGCTAGAACATAACATGTGCTAAATGTGTGGTGATGGTGATGGTTTTGGTGATGATGAGGATGACTAGTACTAGCAGTGTATTTCAACTGAAAAGATGATCTTTTGAGAACTGTTTTTGTTCAAGAATGGATACCTATGTATTCTTAAAACCATTCTTGGTAGCTTAATAGATGCTTGTAAAATGAGCATCCTACTTCCTTCAGTCTATTACTCAGGGCAATAATAAACTCTTTTCAAGGCCATCAAAGTTGCATTGGATTCTGCATCAATAGCATTACTAATACTGTTGATGAGAACATCGCATTGGGTTTTTTTTTCCCCTCAGTGCATTATGATAAATACTTGATGTGAACCCAGAACTAATGAAAATATTTTGGTTTCATGAGTTCTTCTGTTTTTGTCTTGGAGACTCTGATATCATTTTAATAAAAGCTTAATAGTGTTCTAAAATGAAAATATTATCTTTAAAGTGCACAGATATGATTCAATGATATCATATTTGTGACTTTAATATCTTGTAATGTCAATTTTTTATAATCTAAACAGGAACTAAAATAAAAGAGAGTCAGAGAAATAAGAGTTTTTGCAGCAAGGGTACAGATTTCTGGCTAAGAACATTACTGTCTGTCTGGCTTCCTTGGCACATTCCTGGCATGGATTTAAAAGTCATCAAGTTTATTCAGACCGTTGTGAGAAAGGAGGGCTAGACCACCAAGAGGAGAAGAGAGTCATCCCCTTCTTAGGAGATCTTGTATTTTGGTTTCAACCAGTTTGTTGAAGCATAGCATAAGTCAGTATGTTAAGAGATTCACATGTGGACCTTTGGGTAATGGAAATTACACATACTCCATACACATACACAAAGGCTGGTGGTCCAGGCCTTATCAGATTTATACATGATGCCCAGAGAAGTAGAGAATTAATGACCATTTAGCAGTTAGAACTACAGTACCATCCATCCTCAAATTCTGAGAATGTCCTTGAGCACAGGTTAAAAGAGAGAAAAACAGAAGAAGGAACGTCTCTTTCAGTGGCTTTAGCTAAGACCACTTTTTCTGTGATTTGAAACTGATCCCTGGACTCTAACATGCAAATCTATCACCTTTTGGTCTGCTTCTCTTATGTACAGTGGGCTCCTGGTATGGAAAAGTCCACTCAGGAAGGTATTTTAACATTTGTAATCCATCTGGATTTTAGAAAGGATAAAGGGATTGGGATCAAGCACCCAATTAAAGAGTAGATAGAAGTGAGATTGAAGCATTATATTGTAAATAAGTGCCTTCCCAAGGAGAGTGTTTTGTCTCATAAAAGGAAGAAGCAGAGGAAATAGCAAAGGAGATGGAAAAAACAAAGAAGTTATAAACACACTTCACGAAGTATATAGATATAAGCAATGTTGATAGAGTTACTGAATTCTAGAAAAGGTTGGTAAATAAAGGAGTAAAATTTCTCTATCTTAACATCCTAAAAATGAGCAAACACCTTGCCAATTTAGGAATGATCTGCACTGTCTGGCAAGAGTGGCAATATAGACTCCTAGAACTGTTTACAATCACAGTTCAAGCCACTGTACTTTTCCATTAAATTAGTGTACATAGTTTGGAGATATGTGCATACATAATAGTGATATCTTATGTCAACACAGCCTAAAATTTTTATGCTGATATCTGGCCACTGTAGGATTTTCATGACCTGAAGCTACCTTGGACATAGTGTATACTTAAAAAATAATTAAGTCACTGAGGTAATGAATTGTACCCATTTCTCTACCTTAATTTATTATTTTTACAAATACTCTTAGGAATCGATACAGAGATACAAGCCGGAAAAATATAAACTACAAGTCTTTGTTTTGTTGTCATTCTAAAAGGAAGAAAAATAACTGGAGTGAATTTGTTCTTTTATCCCTAATAATCTGAAAGAATAAATATTATTTTCTCTGTAAAGCAGGGAACTTCAGACAAAATGAAGGTTTTCATGAAATCCAATTTGGCCAGGCTTTGGCTGGAGTCAGAAGAATTTCATGAAGGAAGGTGAATGTGTATCAGTAAATATTACATGTTGTCACTCTTTGTTCACTTATTCGATGAACATTTACTGAGAGTTAACTGGGTTCCAGGTGTTGATGTCAGTTTTAGGGATTTATACTATGGATTTCCAAGGAAAATGCAGAAGGAATCCTCATAGACTAGGCACACCCCCATTTTCCCCTCATTTTCTGTTTCTCTTAGAGAAATTGAAACTCAGAAGTATGTACCTTTAAAATCCAGATGAGTTTCTCATAGATTTTATTCAGCAATGGTTCATTTCAGTATTCCATTCAACATAATGGTTTCTTTTTTTCACAATGTATGTATGTTCCTAGTGCTGAGGCCCTGGACACTGGGTCTCCTTAGTCATGTCTTTTTCCTTATTTTCCTTTTTCTGTTTTGGCTTGTCCTCCTGCATCTGACCACCTGCTTAGAGCCATACAAAACGTCAACAGCTGATGTTTCAGGCACTGTAATTTTGACTATAAGTGGTGTTTCTGTTTTTTCTTCTACAGTTTGAAAATGTCTTTTTATACTCTGATCCATTTTATTTGTCTAATTGCTGCAGTAAGATTTACAAGGTGACAAGTTCACTAAGTATTAGTGTTAGGCACAGTTTATATTTAGGAACAGTTTATATTTTGAAAATTAGGAAGGATCACTTTATCAATGAGGTGTGGTATGTGTAGTAACCATTTGGCAAGTTACCATTACCAACCAAACCCTTTATTCCTGTTTGATAACAAGATAAATTCATCAATGAATATACTTCTTTTTTGTTGCTTTTCACTAGATAGTATATATAGTGCAGCAGGTTTCACTCATACATTATTTAGGAGAAGATTATAATTTAAATTATAGAATTTCTGGAACAGTTAACCACAAAGTGCAAGTCTCCCTACTGATTCAGAGCATCTCAACAAACAGAGTTTTCCTCAGATTTAGAATCAATTTTGGGAAGAAAACTTAGACACCAGGGGATGTTGCTTCTGAAAGAAACAGAGTAATTTTCTGGCTGTTCTATTGATTAAGTGACTAAAATCACAAGGCTTTCTAACTGGATGTTTATGAGAAGTTAGAGAAATAAATCTTAAAGGGGATGTTTACATTTTCCTTCTGAAAATGAAGTTGTTTCAGAGTAAATCTGATTATATAGTATTTGTATACAAAACAATTTTGCTGTCATCCCCAAAGCCTTGTGAAAGCAAGAGGTATATGGTGCTTAGTTATAGTAATCTAAGTCTTCCTGAATGGCTGACATTATATTGCAATAGGAAAATGTTAAAAGGCATGTGTTCTAAAAGAGAGACAAAATGTAATAGAGATCATATCCCCTGAAGCAAAGTCTTTGAACGGTTATGAACTCAGGATCCTCCCAGTAGGCCTGTTGGGGCATATATTTAAATATTAACATATTACGAATGGGGAAGCCAAGGCTTGTGGAAGGTGCATGCATTGCATAAGGTCTCAGGGTGATTAGTGGCAGGCATGAGTCTTCAAAAATTTCATTTTCTGATTCTTAATCAAATGAACACTATTTGTCACCTAAGTTGTAGTCTTTTAATGATGCTATGAGACATGATTTTCTTCAGAATTAGTTTTAAAAAACGCGGGGTCGGGGGGGAACCACTGCAAAGATACCAAATTAGGAAGGATATTGTGACCTAAACTCTTGGTTGTTGGGTGAACAGCATTATGAATAGAGTAAAGTTTAGTTCTGAAGTCTAGGAGATGACAGAGAAATGAAATTCATGTTACCCACAAGTGTGGGCAGGATAAAATCTAAAACAATAAACAGGGGGCTATTCCTCTGTTCTTAAGAAAATAAAAAGTAAGAAAATTAGAAATGTTCAAGGTAGAGAGAAGAAGGTCTGTCTATTTCCTCTGAGTGGTTTTCCTGTGACAGTCTGTCAGGAAGCCCTTTTCCTTCCAAGGAGAAGGAACTACCCCACTAACCAAAAGGAGGATGCCCCCAGGAGTGGGGTGATGAGAGCAGCAGAGACAGAAAACAGGAAAGGAGCCGAAGCAGCAGATGGCAACAACGTAATGTGTGCAAAGTAGGCAAAGACCAAGAGAAAGGACACACATGAGTATTTGTAATGGAGTAGCATAAGAGGAATGTGTTCTATCGCTGTAGAAAAATTCTGTATCTTTCTGATCTCACAAAGAAAAAGAAAACACAGTAGAAGGTGAATAAAGACAATATGGTGAAGCCATTGGCCTAGGGGATGGCTAGAGAAGGCTTGCCATCTCCTTATAAGAAGAAATTCATAGTTGAAATTAAAGTCATATTGTATACCTGTCAGTAGTTGGAATGTTTAACTTAACTGTTTGATTCACTGATTGCTATTTACAAGCAAACTCCCTATTTGATAAAGGAACCAATTTAAAAAAAACTTGCTGATTATCAGAAATAGAAAAGCTAGGTGTTCTATTACCCTAATGGCTAGGTAAGTGCCCAGGTACTTATCCATGACTGAGTTTATCCATACCCCTACATGCCTGGTAGAATGAGAATCTCATGATTGACATCTCAAAGGCAAGAAAATTGAACACTAAGTGAAGACACAGCCCCATTCTTTCCCCTCGACAAATTTTCCCTGAATGCTTTTCTTCCTTTGTTACAGCAAAAATGGATGCTGCTAAATCCATATACAAGGACATTTGCAATAACAAATTTTAAACCTTTGCTATTGTTATATAAAGTGATCGACTTTACAGATGGCTACTAGTTAACAGTAAAAATTATAGCCAAGATTGTTTTCTGCATGCCAGGCTCTGAGATGAGCAGTTTGCTTGCATGATCTTGTTTAATCTTCACCATGGTCTTATAAGGTGTTATTATCCTCATTTTAGAAATGAGACTTAATCATGTGAAACGCTTTGCCTGGCCTCACATTCTGTATATCTGACCCCAATGCTGCGCTCCTCCCAACAGCACATACTGCCTCTCCAGCTCAGATGCTGACATGTTGATGCTCAAATGAATGCAGTCAGCACTCCAGGACAAGGGCTAATGGTCCTCACGAAAGACGCTGCATCTAGTCACTAATAAATCCTATTTCTTTAGCTTGTCTTTCTGTAACCTTGACCTTTCTGGAGTCAGGCTTCCTCACCTCAGCTTTACAGGCATATTAGTGTCCCATATCTTATTCATAACTAGTCTCTAAGGCACTGCTTAATTCTGTGACCGGAAGGTACTTGGCATTTAGGGATGCATAGAGGATGAATTAGGAATTATCACAGACGTAGGGATGACTGAGAAGAGGGTAGTGCTGGAATGCCGTAACTGCTGATTGCTGAGTCATCCTCCATGTGCCTGATGCCTAGTTGGTATTCCTTGTCTTTTGTCTCTTTCCATTAGACCCTAGTGCTCTAGTCTCAGCAAACAGATTGTGGTTACCTAACTTCCCCAAGCTCTCTTATACCTCCGTTTCTGCATCTACACTTTACCTTATGCACTGTGTACCATTTCTGTCTGTATCTCCAGAGCCAACTGCTTCTCATCCTTCATGACAGCTCAGGGGTCACCACTCATGCAAAGTCTTCCCTTCCTCAGGCATGTCTAGGTTTGTTCATCTCTAAAGTTCCAGAGCACCCTGAGTGCACAACTTTCAGAAGTCTTATCACATTTGTGTTGCTTTATTTGCTTACATGTGTACCTCCTGAGCCAATCTTTGGATTCCTCACAGTTTGGGAAAATGTCCTATTCGTCATTGGATCTTCACTGTCTAGCCAGTGCCAGACATATAGTTGGCATTAATGCACATTTATTGAATTAATAATTATAAGCCTAATGACTTGAAACTTTGGATGACAAGAGAAATCTCCATGTATGAATACAGATTACTTAGTAAGAGGAAAATTGTTCCATATTTACAAAGAAGGAAATCTCAGCAGATCCAATTAGAATACCATAGATTACCATGTTAAGGATATTTGTCCAGGTCCTAAAGAGAAATATGTTTTTAGAAATCCTTACTAAATACTACTATGTTAGAAGGCTAACATTTAAAATGAGGAAATGTGATTTCAAATTGATCTGATTCTTCTTTTGATTGTTCAAAGAAACATCGGAAGCACACATTGCTTTGGGGCAGTATTGTTCTGTACATGTCAAATTGTGTAGGTTTTATGTCTCACCCACTCTGGATAGAAATCTATACTCTTTGCTGTATTATTTTTATAGGCCTCTTTAAGCTTCAGACTGATCCCAAAGAGAATGAGGAACATTACTCAGAGCAGAAAAACAAAACAAAAACAAACAACAACAGCATGGGCGGCAGCGTTACCTGGTGGGAAGAAAAGAACTTGTGGGTTCAGTTATACCTGCTCTGCTACTCATTAGCCCTTGTCCCTGAGGCAATTTCTCTGAGCCCTCATTATTAGTAGTAATAGCTATAACATCATTTGATGAAGAAGAAAAATAATTGAACGGAAGCCTTGCCTCCCAACCATGTGATTTTCATCCCAGCATTTAAACAGGCGCCAAAAACCGCTGTCACTCCTGTGGCCCTCATGTCTCACAGCTTGGATTGCTCGCTGATCACTTGAACTTGTAACAATAGAAACATCAGTTACCCCAGGCCTCCTGGGTACTTGCCTAACCTTTCTGATTTTTCAAAGGAAATTGCTTCTTTTGTAAAATATTTCACAGGAGACAGGACAGGAATCAGTGTTGGAAGAAGCTGAGTGTGCCTGAGATAACTTCCAGGGTTTTAATGTAGCAGCTGGTATAGAACCTTGTGTGAAATGAATTCAGGGCTTTTTCTCTTACTCCAAGTAAGGTCATATTATGAAGAGTGAGAATCCTCATCTACCAAAGTCACAGGGATCAAGGGTTCATTTGAATGCCAGAGAGGTTAAGCTGTCCCTGGTAAAGCTGAGTGGTCCAAGTGCCATGCCTTTATGTTTGCCCATGAAGAGATATATACAGAAGAAACAAAAACATCAAAAATGGGCCAGTGTTTAATGAGCATTTATTTTGGGCCACGTAATATTTTCAGTTGTTACGTATATTCTATAATCACAGTAATTACATGCAGTAGGCAGAACCGTCTATATAATTTGTGGAGCCTAGTGCAAAATGAAAATGTGAACCCCTTGTTAAAAAAACAGGGAAGAAGCTTTCCCTTTTCTTTAACACTCTGTCTGTCTCTCTCTACCTGTGATGGTGTTTTTCTTTTCTTTTTTTAAAATTTGCCATCTGATGTGCTCTCTCAAGCATGAGGATACTCATGGGGTGAGTGCAGACCCTCACAGTCACACAAGACCCCACCCAATGGCTCAGCACAAAGGGCAGAAAGTAGCAGCAGTTGTTTCCTGGGTGGAGATAGAAAAGAGGGTGGCCAAGCACTCATCCTGAGGGCCAGGACCATGCATGAACGAAGGCTCCCTTTCAACATCACTTAAAAAAAAATTCAAAGATAAAATTCTTTTTTTTAAAAATTTTATTTATTATTTTATACAGCAGATTCTTATTAGTCATCAGTTTTATAGACATCAGTGTATACATGTCAATCCCAATCTCCCAATTCATCGCATCACCACCACCACCCCCCTGCCGCTTTCCCCGCTTGGTGTCCATACGTTTGTTCTCTACATCTGTGTCTCAATTTCTGCTCTGCAAACCAGTTCATCTGTACCATTTTTCTAGGTTCCACATATATGTGTTAATATATAATATTTGTTTTTCTCTTTCTGATTACTTCACTCTGTATGACAGTCTCTAGGTCCATCCACATCTCAACAAATGACCCAATTTCGTTCTTTTTATGGCTGAGTAATATTCCATTGTATATATGTACCACATCTTCTTTATCCATTCATCTGTTGATGGGCATTTAGGTTGCTTCCATGACCTGGCTATTGTAAATAGTGCTTCAGTGAACATTGGGGTTCATGTGTCTTTTTGAATTATGGTTTTCTCTGGGTATATGCCCAGTAGTAGGATTGCTGGGTCATATGGTAATTCTATTTTTAGTTTTTTAAGGAACCTCCATACTGTCCTCCATAGTGACTGTATCAATTTACATTCCCACCAACAGTGCAAGAGGGTTCCCCTTTCTCCACACCCCTCCCGCATTTGTTGTTTGTAGATTTTCTGATGATGCTCATTCTAACTGGTGTGAGGTGATACCACATTGTAGTTTTGATTTGCATTTCTCTAATAATTAGTGATGTTGAGCAGCTTTTCATGTGCTTCTTGGCCATCTGTATGTCTTCTTTGGAGAAATGTCTATTTAGGTCTTCTGCCCATTTTTGGATTGGGTTGTTTGTTTTTCTAATATTGAGCTGCATGAGCTGTTTATATATTTTGGAGATTAATCCTTTGTCCGTTGATTCATTTGCAAATACTTTCTCCCATTCTGAGGGTTGTCTTTTCGTCTTGTTTATGGTTTCCTTTGCTGTGCAAAAGCTTTGAAGTTTCATTACGTCCCATTTGTTTATTTTTGTTTCTATTTCCATTATTCTAGGAGGCAGATCAAAAAAGATCTTGCTGTGATTTATGTGAAAGAGTGTTCTTCCTACGTTTTCCTCTAGGAGTTTTATAGTGTCCGGTCTTACATTTAGGTCTTGAAAACATTTTGAGTTTATTTTTGTGTATGGTGTTAGGGAGTGTTCTAATTTCATTCTTTTACATGTAGCTGTCCAGTTTTCCCAGAACCACTTATTGAAGAGACATTTTTTTCTCCATTGTATATCCTTGACTCCTTTGTCATAGATTAATTGACCATAGGTGTGTGGGTTTATCTCTGGGCTTTCTATCTTGTTCCATTGATCTATGTTTCTGTTTTTGTGCCAGTACCATATTGTCTTGATTACTGTAGCATTGTAGTATAGTCTGAAGTCAGGGAGTCTGATTCCTCCAGCTCCGTTTTTTTCACTCAAGGCTGCTTTGGCTATTCAGGATCTTTTGTGTCTCCATACAAATTTTAAGATTTTTTGTTCTAGTTCTGTAAAAAGTGCCATTGGTAATTTGATAGGGATTGCATTGAATCTGTAGATTGCTTTGAGTAGAAGAGTCATTTTCACAATATTGATTCTTCCAATCCGAGAACATGGTATACCTCTCAATCTGTTTGTATCATCTTTAATTTCTTTCACAGTGTCTTATAGTCTTCTGAGTACAGGTCTTTTGTCTCCTTAGGTAGGTTTATTCCTAGGTATTTTATTCTTTTTGTTGCAGTGGTAAATGGGAGTGTTTCCTTAGTTTCTCTTTCAGATTTTTCATCATTAGTTTATAGGAATGCAAGAGATTTTTGTGCATTAATTTTGTATCCTGCAACTTTACCAAATTCATTGATTAGCTCTAGTAGTTTTCTGGTGGCATCTTTAGGATTCTCTATGTATAGTATTATGTCATCTGCAAACAGTGACAGTTTTATTTCTTTTTTTCCAATTTATATTCCTTTTATTTCTTTTTCTTCTCTGATTGCTGTGGCTAGCACTTCCAAAACTATGTTGAATAATAGTGGCGAGAGTAGACATCCTTGTCTTGTTCCTGATCTTAGAGGAAATGCTTTCAGTTTTTCACCATTGAGAATGATGTTTGCTGTGGGTTTGTCCTATATGGCCTTTATTATGTTGAGGTAGGTTCCCTCTATGCCCACTTTCTGGTGATTTTTTATCATAAATCGGTGTTGAATTTTGTCAAAAGCTTTTTCTGCATCTATTGAGATGGTCATATTGTTTTTATTCTTCAATTTGTTAATATGGTGTATCACATTGAGTGATTTGCATATATTGAAGAAACCTTGCATCCCCGGGATAAATACCACTTGATCATGGTGTATGATCCTTTTAATGTGTTCCTGGATTATGTTTGCTAGTATTTTGTTGAGGATTTTTGCATGTATATTCATCAGTGATATTGGTCTGTAAGTTTCTTTTTTGGTAGTATCTTTGTCTGGTTTTGGTATCAAGGTGATGGTGGCCTCGTAGAATGAGTTTGGGAGCGTTCCTTCCTCTACAATTTTTTGGCAGAGTTTGAGAAGGATGGGTGTTAGCTCTTCTCTAAATGTTTGATAGAAGTCACCTGTGAAGCCATCTGGTCCTGGGCTTTTGTTTGTTGGAAGATTTTTAATCACAGTTTCAATTTCATTACGTGTGATTGGTCTGTTCATATTTTCTAGTTCTTCCTGGTTTAGTCCTGGAAGGTTATACCTTTCTAAGAATTTATCCATTTCTTCCAGGTTGTCCATTTTATTGGCATAGAGTTGCTTGTAGTAGTCTCTTAGGATACTTTGTATTTCTGTGGTGTCTGTTGTAACTTCTTTTTCATTTCTAATTTTATTGATTTGAGTCCTCTTTCTCTTTTTCTTGAGTCTGGCTAATGGTTTTTCAATTTTTTTTTATCTTCTCAAAGAACCACCTTCTAGTTTTATTGATCTTTGCTATTGTTTTCTTTGTTTCTATTTCATTTATTTCTGCTCTGATCTTTATGATTTCTTTCCTTCTGCTAACTTTGGGTTTTGTTTGTTCTTCTTTCTCTAGTTCCTTTAGGTGTAAGGTTAGATTGTTTTCTTGAGATTTTTTTTGTTTCTTGAGGTAGGCTTGTATAGCTATAAACTTTTCTCTTAGAAGTGCTTTTGCCGCATCGCATAGGTTTTGGATCATCGTGTTTTCATTGTCATTTATCTGTAGGTATTTTTTGATCTCCTCTTCGATTTCTTCAGTGATCTCTTGGTTATTTAGTAACATATTGTTTAGCCCCCACGTGTTTGTGTTTTTTAGGTTTTTTCCCTGTAATTCATTTCTAATCTCATAGCGTTGTGGTCGGAAAAGATGCTTGATATGATTTCAATTTTCTTAAGTTTACTGAGGCTTGATTTTTGAGACAAGATGTGATCTGTCCTTGAGAATGTTCCATGCGCACTTCAGAAGAAAGAGTAATCTGCTGTTTTTGGATGGACTGTCCTATAAATATCAATTAAATCTATCTCGTCTATTGTGTCATTTAAAGCTTCTGTTTCCTTATTTATTTTCACTTTGGATGATCTGTCCATTGGTGTAAGTGAGGTGTTAAAGTCCCCCACTATTATTGTGTTACTGTCAATTTCCTCTTTTATAGTTGTTAGCAGTTGCCTTATGTATTGAGGTGCTCCTATGTTGGGTGCATATATATTTATAATTGTTATATCTTCTTCTTCGATTGATCCCTTGATCATTATGTAGTGTCCTTCCTTGTCTCTTGTAACATTCTTTATTTTAAAGTCTATTTTATCTGATATGAATATTGCTACTCCAGCTTTTGTTTGATTTCCATTTGCATGGAGTATCTTTTTCCATCCCCTCACTTTCGGTCTTTATGTGTCCCTAGGTCTGAAGTGAGTCTCTTGTAGACAGCATATATATGGGTCTTATTTTTGTATCCATTCAACAAGCCTGTGTCTTTTGGTTGGGGCATTTAATCCATTCACGTTTAAGATAATTATCGATATGTGTGTTCCTATGACCATTTTCTTAATTGTTTTGGGTTTGTTTTTGTAGGTCCTTTTCTTCTTTTGTGTTTCCCACTTAGAGAAGTTCCTTTAGCAGTTGTTGTAAAGCTGGTTTGGTGGTGCTGAATTCTCTTAGCTTTTGCCTGTCTGTAAAGCTTTTGATTTTTCCATTGAATCTGAATGAGATCCTTGCCAGGTAGAGTAATCTTGGTTGTAGTTTCTTCCCTTTCATCACTTTAAGTGTATCATGCCACTTCCTTCTGGCTTGTAGTGTTTCTGCTGAGAAATCAGCTGTTACCTTATGGGAGTTCCCTTGTATGTTATTTGTCATTTTTCCCTTGCTGCTTTCAATAATTTTTCTTTGTCTTTAATTTTTGACAATTTGATTACTGTGTGTCTTGGCCTGTTTCTCCTTGGGTTTATCCTGTATGGGACTCTGTGCGCTTCCTGGACTTGGGTGGCTATTTCCTTTCCCATGTTAGGGAAGTTTTCGACTATAATCTCTTTAAAGATTTTCTCAGGCCCTTTCTCTATTTCTTCTTCTGGGATCCCTATAATGCGAATGTTGTTGCATTTAATATTGTCCCAGAGGTCTCTTAGACTGTCTTCATTTCTTTTCATTCTTTTTTCTTTATTCTGTTCTGCAGCAGTGAATTCCACCATTCTGTCTTCTAGATTACTTATCCGTTTTTCTGCCTCAGTTATTCTGCTATTGATTCCTTCTAGTGTAGCTTTCATTTCTGTTATTGTATTGTTCATCTCTGTTTGTTTGTTCCTTAATTCTTCTAGGTCTTTGTTAAACATTTCTTGCATCTTCTTGATCTTTGCCTCCATTCTTTTTCCGAGGTCCTGGATCATCTTCACTATCATTATTCTGAATCTTTTTCTGGAAGGTTGCCTGTCTCCACTTCATTTAGTTGTTTTTCTTGGGTTTTATCTTGTTCCTTCATCTGGTACATAGCCCTCTGCCTTTTCATCTTGTCTATCTTTCTATGAATGTGGTTTTTGTTCCACAGGCTGCAGAATTGTAGTTCTTCTTGCTTCTGCTTTCTGTCCTCCCCCACCTTATTTTTGAGCCTCCGATATTTCTTAACTCATGTCTTTATTTCATCTGGAAGATCTTCCTTCTCAGATTCTCACACTGAAGCTGCTTTTTGATGTTCAAAGATAAAATTCTTAAGAATTTTATGACAGCGATTGCCAAGCTTTGAGCCCCAAACCAACAGGGCTCTCTGTGATTCTACTTGTTGCATGCCTGTTAAGTTGGCCCTAGAAATAGATAAAATTATTATTTGAATTTCACAGATGAGGAAACTTGAATTATCAGAAAGAAGGTTTGTTTTTTTGGTGGCATAATTGTCCACCATTTAATTACTAAAACATATTATAGACAACTTGACTTTTTCTAAATTTTGATAGACTTTTAACAATGCATTTTTTAAGTCCTAATTGCTCCTGGATGTCTTCCCTCATGGCCAAGGACACATTATGAATCATATTAACTGTCCTTTCTGTAGAGGTTTGCACAATGGCATACAACAATGCATCACATTTTCCTGGCCAACAGAAACATGCTATATTTTGCAATGTCAGTGTTGAAGGGACTGAAGTTTTTGGCATAATTTTGTTAGTAAAAATCAGTTCTCCCTGAGTGGGTGTGATCAGTAATCACACATGCCCTGTTACGATGTCTTCACTTCCCTTTCCTAAGGATTATCTTCCTCTGGTGCCCAGTTGTGAATGGAAGTTCAAACTACGAGTCCAGTTTTACTGAACTTCAGCCTTTAAAAGCCTAAATTACCATTTCATTGCTCTGGTAGAGCATCAGTAACTAGGAAACAGAATTTGGAGTTTATCACACTAATGTACCATTGCTGCAGAAATCCCTTGGACTAAATAAGAAGGAAAAAAGAGAAACATTCTAGAAATAATTGACTATTCACCATCTTTAGAATGATGCTACCAGTGCCTTTGTTTCTAATTTTTTATTCTCTATTCACTTTTACCTAATCTAAGATGAATCAAGTAAATCCCCTTCAAAGGGAATGGATGTTGAAAAAACTATTGGGTCCCATCAGAATATTTTAAAGGAAAAGCTTTGTCTTTTCCAACAAGTACCACAGAATCTTTGGAACAGAACAAGAGCAAATGGTTTCAAGTTAATGAAGGTGAAACACTTGCTGTGGCTATTATGACTGCCATTCCTAAGGGCCACCAGGCCATGCCATTTTTCACTGTCTTTCTGGAAAGAATAATTTATGTAGGCTTCCACTGAGCAGCTGGCTTGCCTTGCCCCTGTCTTCCCTGTGTTTTGGGGCACTGCGGTGGGAGCTGACATGCTGAGCTATCTGGCTATCTCAGCCTCAGGCTAGCTCTTACCCAAAACAGTGTCAGGGAAAAGACAACATCCCTTCAGGGATGTAAGCTAGATTTCTTATAGCATTTGTACTCATGGAAGAGCATTTCCTCATATCTGCAGTATCCTTTGTTCTATGTAACAGTATACTTAGTTGTGTCTGATATTATTGTCACCACCTTTGAAGACACATACTCACTCTCCTGGGATTAGTAATATCCTTCCACTCAAATTGTTTTGTACCAGGGAACTGGTTTAATTAGACCCTCTGTATCCAAGACTGATGGTTTATTGCACAATTACCTGCAGGCAGCACGTGTTTATTGATGAGGATTTCATCAGTTTTTAATGTGATTATACATTGGTTTCACTTTCCCTTCTAAATTACCACTTAATTTATTGTTCAGTTATTATTGATACAAGTGCTATCAGTGAGTAATTCTGTTGGTGGCAAGTTCCATGTTTGGGAGGCAGGTTAACTTTCAAACTCACTCTCTTTTGGAGAGAATCTTGCTTCAACTAAAAATAATGAAGCCCTTCCGTAAATATTTGTCTCACAAATGAGAATCTTTGGCATTGAATAAACTTCACCTCTGAATATTTCCATCAAGACTTGGAAACATGGTGGTCTACTCTAAAAGGTCTAGACAGAGGTTGGCTAACTTTTTCTATAAATGGTCAGATAGTGAATATTTTAAGCTTGTGAGCCATATAGTCTCTGTCACAACTCCATTTTGCCCGTGAAGTACAAAAGCTGCCATGGATGATGTGTAAGCTAGTGGGCAAGGCTGAGTACCAGTAAAACTTTATTTACTAAAAGAAGCAGCAGGCCAGATTTGGCCTGAGGGCCATAATTTGCCAATCCCTGGACTAGAACCAAAAGAGAGGTACATTTGTAGAAATTATGTTTGGGAAGTAAACTAAACTACCTGGGATTCCAAACGATAGGGCAAATGGAAGTTTGAAAAACTATTCATTTAAAGCAATTTTTATTCTAGATGCTGGTAATGCAGTGCTAAACAAGACCAGTGCTGCCCAGTCTCACAAGGTGTGCATGCTCTTTGAGTTGTTTGTGAACATATAAATACCTAAGTGAGTCCAGATAGTGCCAAATGCAATTAATAGAATTATATAGAATAAAATACATGCCTAGAAGTGGGAGGAAATACCTTTAGGTAGGACCATCCTGGAATCCTTTCTGAGAAAATGATATTTGAACTTTGGACATTTGAAACTTGAATGATGAGAAGGATTCAGTCTTGGGAAGGTTTAGGGAAAGAGCATTCTGTGCAGAGGCATTCACAGAAGTCAAGGGCTTATGAAAGTAATATATTTGGCTTGAGGAACAGGAAGACATCATTGTCATTAAACTGTAGCAGGTGGGGCAGAGGGAAAAGGACTGTATGTCTCTATCTTAAACTGTCCCCATTAGACTGACCTATAATCACAATTTTGTGAGTTAGGGAACTCACCTTGTGATTCACAGTCATCCTTTGTTTGATTCTTGTTTATTCCCTTGGGGAGACGGATTCACAGGTATATAGAGTAAGTGTTCGTTGTCAGAGTATACTTTTTAAAAATTGGAATCCACAATTATTAAATTAGAAGCAAGCCAGCGCTTCAGTTGAGAAATAGTTAAATCAACATTTGAACCATATTTAAAGAAATGATGAAACCAGGACATTAGAGGTAAGACTTGTGGGGTTAAGAAACTGTGCATCAGAATCATAGGTCTAATTATTTGGGCAATATAGAGGATTTCACAGTAGTCAATAATCTTTGGGTAATTTGGTAAAACAGCTCAACCATTGGTAGTTTCAGTACACATGCCTAGATGCTCCAAAATCACCAGCTGATTGGATACTGTAGACTGGAATAAACCTTATCCTACCCTAAAATAATCAAATCAGTTTGTTTCACAGAAAATAATGCATCTGCTCTTGTACTATATAGTAATTTTGTGAAACTTTGGAAAAAATTATTTTTAATCCATTATTGTTTGGGGCTGTGAAAACACCTATCTAAGGAGAATTGCTTGTATCTAAATAAAATGCCTTAAGTTAATTTGACTCAAAATCAAGTGCTTTGCCTCAGTTAAATAGAATTTGAGGAAATGGTTCTAAAAGAATTAAGGCCAGCTCAGGGAAGTTAATTAGAGTGTCTTGCCTTGAAAAACAAGTTAGTTTTCTAGGCAACGGTGTTTGATAACAGTGCTTCAGATGAATGCTAAAGAATTCTACATTCTGATAAGAATTACTAGAAGAGACTAACACAGTGAGCAGTAACCTGTTACAATTTCAGACAGCCAGAGGGAGAAGTCATTCTGAATTAATGAAGGAGTATATCATGGATTTTTTAAGAAATAAAATTGCTTTAAAAAACATGCAATAACTAGACCAAGATATGTGTGTGTATGTGTGTGTGTTGTATACCTGCATCCCAATAAATGATCTTAAAGAATATATAAGCCTGACTTATTACTGCCATTTCAGTTAATTGAAATATTTCTTCCAAGTTACTTGTAGCATGCTTTAAATTATTTTATTTTTGTAAGAAGGCAAATAGGCTCAGCCAAATTGGTTTGATATCTTAATTTGCTTCACATACCTATTTTTATGGATACTATAAAGGTACATGTTAACCTAGATTCTGCTGCAAATTCTAAATTTTTGTTTGATTCTGAATAATAAGTTTTATTGAAGGTAGAAGTGTAAATGCAGCATCTCTGCTAACATAATATAGGATTTCCCAAAGTTAATTGGTCAGGAGAATGAAGTTAAGAGATTATATTTTGTAACATGGGATTTTTTTTCTACCTTGTCTTAACACAAAATATTAAAGGAATTAAAAAAAATTTTAATTTAAATCAGGATTAATATACTCACTTTTTCCTGGTGTTTCATATGTGTAACTAGAATAATACACATGCCAAGGAGCAATAAAAAAAATTATATAACAATAAAATATATTTGGAATTTCCATTTAATTTTTTCCTTTTTCTACGAAGATATAATGTATTCCTTTAAGCGTACTGAATCTCTTCCCTGGGAGTTGGCAGCAGCAACTGTTATAAGGGGAACATTTTTGAAATATGGATCTTAATCACATCTAGTGCCATATCCATCAGAGTTTCCATTTTATATGGCACATTCAACTTCTTTCATCTGACAAACATGAAATAATGCTACTTTAGCCATCTATGGGAGTTTTATTGAGTATCATCAAATGCTTAGCAAATATTTAAAACATTTCACATGTTCTTACAACCAGGAATCACATATTGAAGAGTGGTTCCTGGTTTGGGAACTTTAATGTAATGAAAAAGTGAGAAATATACATGACACGGAAGTAGGATAAGCTGATAACTTTACCAAGTTGCTTGATACTTTTTATAGAAAAGATAGTAGAAATATTATTTTTCCTCTAAACCATTTGTCATGACAAGGGCATGTGACTTACTCTTGTGGCTAAAGCTGGTGATTAGGCTTAGCCTTTTGGTTTCCGAACTGTAGCATGCAGATATCAGAAAATGGATAAAGCAAGCCACAATTCTCACTGCAAATGGATAGGACAATAAGATGTTCAGTTATTTGCAATTTTAGCAGAGTTTTCATGGGTGAATATCAACATCTCTTCCTGCATTTCCTGAAAAGTCCTGTGGTTTGGAATGCTAACATCTTCACAATTCACTTTCTCTTATGCTTTAGTAATAGTGAGCAAAAATTAATGTAATTATCATTCACATTTTACATTTGATTGTTTCATAAATAGTGGAACCATCACTTAAGTGGGTAAAATTGTTCTGTTTCATTCTTTGCTTTTGTTCAGAATTACCTATGAAATTGTTTTTCTGCAAGGTAGCTTTCCACTTACCTTGGCCTTGAAATGAGAAATTCTTTTAAAAATGTGTGTGTGTGTGTGTGTGTGTGTGTGTGTGTGTGTGTGTTTTAGAAAATTGTTTTTAACCCAAGGATACTTAGCTTTGGGTCCTGGATCAAAAACCGTTATCAGGTTTTCCACTTACATATAATTACACCTGTCAAACAGCTAATGAAGGCTGCTTCAAGAAGTCCACACAAGGCCTTGATACAATCAGCTGCTCTGTTGAGTTGTTCTTGCTGTGAATATATGATCCTTCCAGATTCCAGGTGTTACTACTTAGCTGGATGTTTCACTTTATAAGGAGGCAGTCATTTGTGAAAAACAGCTGTAATTACACAGATTTCAGGTATTTCATAATTAAACTAACAGCTGATTATAACATGGTACATGGCATGAGAATTTGCAACTAGGCTAAGTAGGAAGGAGGCTATACCTTAGTCTTTGTTCTCCTTTTGCCATTGTTTTTGACGAGTCCTCCCCATGCCTTGATGTCCATCAGTGGTCAATACCAGCCTACTTCCCCGAGGGAAAAGAGAGGAGGATGAGGGCATTAATGGATAAACGAAAGCACCTAGACCAAAGGCAGGCACTACTGTAAGCAAAAGGCATCTCCTTGGACATTTTCCCCCAACTTTTGAAAACTAGTGGATCTCAGATGTGGTTTAAATAATATGATGTTAAATGCTGGGATCAGAGAAAACAGTGTTCTTATCAGTAGCCCCGTGACTCAGAGATTTCAGTCCTTTAGAGGACTAATCTTGTTATGTAGAACTTTAAAAAGGAACCCATGTATCAGTTGGAAAGTGTTGATTCTGTTGAATCTGCACTAGGCACTGTGTAAAGATACAAGAGTTGTAGTCATGTCCAGGTCCTGATCATGTGGAATTTATAATTTAGTTTCATACACTGAAATAACTCCCTGGGGAAGAGATTAAAATGTTACCCCTGAAGGTTTGTAACCAAGGGGTTGGAAATGGAGTTCTGTAAGGCTGATCTGTCCCCAGCACCCCCCATCCCTGAACCCCACGCTGTGGGAGAGCTGCTAAGCTAAAAATGGCTGTGTTGCTGCTCATTTCTCTGCTGTTCTCTCTCTCTCTTTTTTTTTTAAACATCTTTATTGGAGTATAATTGCTTTACAATGGTGTGTTAGTTTCTGCTTTATAACAAAGTGAATCAGTTATATATATACATATGTTCCCATATATCTTCCCTCTTGCGTCTCCCTCCCTCCCACCCTCCCTATCCCACCCCTCTAGGTGGTCACAATGCACCAAGCTGATCTCCCTGT
Source organism: Hyperoodon ampullatus (assembly GCF_949752795.1). Classification (NCBI taxonomy): domain Eukaryota; kingdom Metazoa; phylum Chordata; class Mammalia; order Artiodactyla; family Ziphiidae; genus Hyperoodon; species Hyperoodon ampullatus. The sequence continues at coordinate 156,057,000 of NC_136916.1, forward strand.
GCTATGCGGCTGCTTCCCACTAGCTATCTATTTTACGTTCGGTAGTGTATATATGTCCATGCCACTCACTCACTTTGTCACAGCTTACCCTTCCCCCTCCCCATATCCTCAAGTCCATTCTCTAGTAGGTCTGTGTCTTTATTCCCATCTTATCCCTAGGTTCTTTGTGACCTTTTTTTTTTCTCTTAGATTCCATATATATGTGTTAGTGTACGGTATTTGTTTTTCTCTTTCTGACTTACTTCACTCTGTATGACAGACTCTAGGTCCATCCAACTCACTACAAATAACACAATTTCATTTCTTTTTATGGCTGAGTAATATTCCATCGTATATATGTGCCACATCTTCTTTATCCATTCATCTGTTGATGAACACTTAGGTTGCTTCCATGTCCTGGCTATTGTAAATAGAGCTGCAATGAACATTTTGGTACATGTCTCTTTTTGAATTATGGTTTTCTCAGGGTATATGCCTAGTAGTGGGATTGCTGGGTCGTATGGTAGTTCTATTTGTAGTTTTTTAAGGAACTTCCATACTGTTCTCCATAGTGACTGTATCAATTTACATTTCCACCAACAGTGCAAGAGTGTTCCCTTTTGTCTATACCCTCTCCAGCATTCATTGTTTCTAGATTTGTTAATGATGACCATTCTGACTGGTGTGAGATGATATCTCATTGTAGTTTTGATTTGCATTTCTCTAGTGATTAATGATGTTGAGCATTCTTTCATGTGTTTGTTGACAATCTGTATATCTTCTGTGGAGAAATATCTATTTAGGTCTTCTGCCCATTTTTGGATTGGGTTGTTTGTTTTTTTGTTATTGAGCTGCATGAGCTGCTTGTAAATTTTGGAGATTAATCCTTTTGTCAGTTGCTTCATTTGCAAATATTTTCACCCATTCTGAGGGTTGTCTTTTGGTCTTGTTTATGGTTTCCTTTGCTGTGCAAAACCTTTTAAGTTTCATTAGGTCCCATTTGTTTATTTTTGTTTTTATTTCCATTTCTCTATGAGGTGGGTCAAAAAGGATCTTCCTGTGATTTATGTCATAGAGTGTTCTGCCTGTGTTTTCCTCTAAGAGTTTTATAGTGTCTGGCCTTACATTTAGGTCTCCAATCCATTTTGAGTTTATTTTTGTGTGTTGTGTTAGGGGGTGTTCTAATTTCATTCTTTTACATGTAGCTGTCCAGTTTTCCCAGCACCACGTATTGAAGAGGCTGTCTTTTCTCCACTGTATATTCTTGCCTCCTTTATCAAAGATAAGGTGACCATATGTGCGTGGGTTTATCTCTGGGCTTTCTGTCCTGTTCCATTGATCTATATTTCTGTTTTTGTGCCAGTACCATACTGTCTTCATTACTGTAGCTTTGTAGTATAGTCTGAAGTCAGGGAGCCTGATTCCTCCAGCTCCATTTTTCTTTCTCAAAATTGCTTTGGCTATTCGGGGTCTTTTGTGTTTCCATACAAATTGTGAAATTTTTTGTTCTAGTTCTGTGAAAAATGCCAGTGGTAATTTGACAGGGATTGCATTGAATCTGTAGATTGCTTTCGGTAGTAGAGTCATGTTCACAATGTTGATTCTTCCAATCCAAGAACATGGTAGATCTCTCCATCTATTTATATCATCTTTAATGTCTTTCATCAGTGTCTTATAATTTTCTGCATACAGGTCTTTGTCTCCTTAGGTAGGTTTATTCCTAGATATTTTATTCTTTTTGTTGCAGTGGTAAATGGGAGTGTTTTCTTAATTTCACTTTCAGATTTTTCATCATTAGTGTATAGGAATGCCAGAGATTTCTGTGCATTATTTTTGTATCCTGCTACTTTACCAAATTCATTGATTAGCTCTAGTAGTTTTCTGGTAGCATCTTTAGGATTCTCTATGTAGAGTATCATGTCATCTGCAAACAGTGACAGCTTTACTTCTTCTTTTCTGATTTGGATTCCTTTTATTTCTTTTTCTTCTCTGATTGCTGTGGCTAAAACTTCCAAAACTATGTTGCATAATAGTGGTGAGAGTGGGCAGCCTTGTCTTTTTCCTGATCTTAGTGGAAATGGTTTCAGTTTTTCACCATTGAGAATGATGTTGGCTGTGGGTTTGTCATATATGGTCTTTATTATGGTGAGGAAAGTTCCCTCTATGCCTACTTTCTGCAGGGTTTTTATCATAACTGGGTGTTGCATTTTGTCGAAAGCTTTCTCTGCATCTATTGAGATGATCATATGGTTTTTATTCTTCAATTTGTTAATATGGTGTATCACATTGATTGATTTGCATATATTGAAGAATCCTTGCATTCCTGGAATAAACCCCACTTGATCATGGTGTATGATCCTTTCAGTGTCCTGTTGGATTCTGTTTGTCTGCTGTTCTCTTGTTTCTATAGGTTGGTAACTAAAATGGTTTATTTTAATACTCTTTAGCAAATTCTGCAATTAGTATACTATAAATCGTTCAGTGCTCCTGGTTATCTCATTTTTCATTTTTTGCCTAAGACCTCATGCCTTTTGAGTGACCTCTCCCTTCAGTAACCCTTGAAGCTCCAGTCTCATTAGCCTATACATGTCAGGAAGCTTCCAGGATTTCTAGTCTTGCAAAGCTTATGTAACAATCATTTTCATGGTTTCCTGGCACCATTTCTATGGGGATCATAGTGTGTCCATCTATCCTTTAGCTACAGCTAGATGGGCATTTCTTGGCTTGAACAGTTGGCTTTGTTCCTATAGGTAATCTAAGAAATTTGAGCGATTCTTTTCACTTACTGTTTTTCTTAGTGTATTTTAATAAGAAAAGCATCAAAGCACCTTGGTCAAGAGGAGGAATCTTGGGTCAGGAACATTTATAGACATACTTGTAATGAGCATTTGAAAAAGACTGAAAGATTTTGAGTTATCAGAGCAAAAGAAAGCTATTTCAGGTGGTAGGGAGTGGCCTTCAAAATCTGTAAAAAAAAATCCAAACATTAAAGATTTACTGTGTTTCAGGCACTGCGGCCAACACTTTATGTTCATTTTCTCATTTAGTCCTCTTAACAACACTGCCAAGGAGGTATTATCATTTCTCTTTGAGGTGAGGAAACAAGTGTATTCAATAATATTCATCCAATATTTATTGAGTGCCCATATTTCTAAGTGCTGATAATGTAGCTCTGAACAAGACAGCTCGTATTTTAGAGAAGGGAGATTAGCAAGTCAACAAATAAATAGCATAATTTTTCTGGGGCAGTATGTCATGAAAAAAGTCAGCTGAGGCAACGGCATTTCTTATGAGTCGGGGTAGGAGGGTGGTCAGGAAGGCCTCCCGAGCAAGGGCCACTGATCTGAAGCCTGAACAAAGAGCAGGAGGCCGCCTTGTGGGCGTCTAGGGAGAAGGGTCCAGGCAGAGGGTCTTGTGAATGTGGGAACACAGGAGATGTATTTGCAGGATAGAAAGAAAGCATATGAGGCCGAAGAGTGAACAGGTGAAGGCAGATGGTAAGAAAAGAGACATGGGCCATGCAAGGGTCTTGCAGGTCCAGGCAAGGAGTTTGGATCTTATTCAAAGGATCCTTTGAATAGGATGTTATTCAAAGAGGAATAGGAAGCTTTCGGGATGTTTAAGGAGATGAGTGATGTGATTCAATTTACATATTCTAGTGTTCTCTCAAGACTTTGAGTAGTTTGTTCAAGGGGAGACAGGTACAGAGGAAAGAGGGAGGGGGTTGAATTGCTCATCTGGACCTCAAACCCAGGTCCTTCTGCCTTCAGCACCCTTCCCAGCATGCTGTACTGTTTTACTTCATCATTGTTAATCAGAGACTGAAAAGAAAGAATGTAGACAATGATAAAGGGGAAAACCAGACCATAAACATTAAATCCAAAGCTTCCATTATTTTAAGAAAATGGAACAGGGCTGTTAGTGCCAACTCCTGGGCATCTGGGGGTCAGCTCGCCTTTGAGTGCTGGGTCTGCGTGTCCCTTGCTGTGTTGATCTTCAACCCCTGTGACCAGGTCACAGAGGGGAGGCTCCTGTCTAAACATTCCACTAAGAGGAGCAAAGCTTCACTTCTGAGTCTTGGGGTACAAGCGGGGGAGTTGGTTTGGGTCTGTTGAAACTCCGTTGCTGAATTTTCTCTCCTTCTCGTTCATAACCGACTCTCTAGCCACTCTTGTGCTCACCAGCATGTACTAAGCACAAAGAACAGCAAGCTTTGGAAGGTTAAGGGGCAACCTGTCCATTGCACTCTTTGCCCTGCTAAATCGAGAACCCCATGCAGCATGTGGTGCATGTGGAGGAGAGAATGCTCCTTAAGAATTTTTTATTTTGTTTCGCAGCCTCCCCTCCCCAACTCTCCTCCCCCCCCCACCTCCAGTCCATCTGTGAAGCCTGAATTCTTACACAGGCTATCTGTCTACAGACGCCCCAGCCTTAATCACGTCCTCTGTATTGTGTATGGCTCCTGAATCTATCTACTTATGTCAGTTGTTTACCAGTTCCCTTCAGCTGTCTGCTCTTTATCATATTATTGATCAGTCACTCCTGGGTATCTCAGGTTGGGGAAGAGAGAGAGAGGAGGGCTGGAAAAGGAAAGCGGGAAGAGAGTATAGCAGAGGACATCAGTTAAGATGGTTCCAGAAATAGCTCAGCCAGGCTGATGATAGCTCTGCTTACAGCTGCCCGTACGGGATTTACGCAGTTTGCTGAGATTCTCTGCTGAAATGTATTCCACCAGCTGCTCCTGCAGTTGGTGGCAGCTGGTGGTGACAGCAGTGGGCCAGCCACACCTTCAGAGAAGGAGGAAGCAATAGGTTGGGGGCACATGACAGGCTCCCACATAGGGAGATGAGGTTTGTCATAGCCTGTTAGAACTCCCCAGGCATCTGTGTTCTTTTTAAAGTATGACCTGGGCACTTGATATCCAGTTTTTTTTTTTCCCCCAATCTTTTTTTTCTTTTTGGCGGTACACGGGCTTCTCACTGTTGTGGCCTCTCCCGTTGCGGAGCACAGGCTCAGGACGCGCAGGCTCAGCGGCCATGGCTCACGGGCCCAGCCGCTCTGCGGCATGTGGGATCTTCCCGGACCGGGGCACGAACCCGTGTCCCCTGCATCGGCAGGCGGACTCTCAACCTCTGTGCCACCAGGGAAGCCCCCCCAATCTTTTTTAATGAGTTGGAGAGATGAGTTATAAAAAAGCGGTTATATTTCTCACCCACTGTACGTCTGTCTGTTATTTCGTTGTTGTTGCTACAGTTTATTGTGTACATAGACTTTGTTCTCTGTTGCACTTTCTGTTGGGAGATTCAGCTACACAAAGCACTCAGCCTTGTAACACTTTGGTCTTATCCAGGGCCTTCATTTACCAAGGAACCTCTGCACAAGTACTGGGTCTAATAGTGTAGTAAAACTAAGTGCAACTTTTATAAAGGACCCTGCCCCTCAAATATGCTAAGCCTGTGGCATGTAGAAAATGCAGTGTGTCTCACCTTAATCTGATCTAGAAATATGACCCCTTCTCAGAATGAAATGATCTTTTCACGGGCTCTCAGAATTTTGTACTCGTTTTCCTCCAGTCACTATACTTTGAATTCTAGTTTTTTGCATCCAGGTTCTCCCCTGAGCACTGTAGGGGTGCCCCTATAATTTGCTATACTTGTGGTCCTGCTCTGACACACAGCACACCCTAAACCAGTTTTTAAGCTCTCTTGTAAAATTTGTGTACTTCATCCAAAATCTCTTAAGTATTAAAATTGTATGCACTTGAAAAAGTTAAGATGTTTAAAATGTCCAGACCAGGGAGTCTTAGGGAACAGGCAAGATACAAAATAAAAGGAAAAAAGGAAAGAGTGTGTTACTGATTCTTTGTTACTTATTCTGTTATCTGTCATGCTATGGTGGGGAGAGGGGAGGAAAACCGCTTTCTCCTTACAAATTCCAGCTTCTGCTGCTGCCCTGAATATAAATACTGTTATTCCAAAAGGCTTTTGCCTACTTCTTGGTAGGCTATTCAGTGACGTATAAGATATGAAGAGCAATTTTATTGCCTAAGTGAGGGGCTGGTTAAAATGTGTTTTCCTCCTATCCAGGCTCTGAACATCTGATTCACTAGGTCAAGATGGGACTAAGAATCTGCACTTTAATAAGCATGCTCAGTAATTCTGATGTAGATTGCCTGATGACTACCATTAGAGAACCCTAGTCTAAATTCTGATAGATTTTTTTTCACAAGTGAGGGCTATAATTTGGAACCCTTGAGAAGAGGGGAACTTGAGGGAAAATAAATCAGCATCATCTGTGTTTTCCGTGATAGTTTAGAGGGCTCCAATATTAGTTTATTTCATGACATGTATTTTGTTTTGATTTGTTGCAAAATTACTGCCTTTTTATGTATATTCCATGTCAAGGTGTGAATGGGACATTTTCCATTAGTGGAAAGGCTTTCAGCATTAGCAAAAAGCAGGGAGAAAATAACTGTGATGGAGGAGAGTTAGGGCTGAAGTCCCACAGTGTGTCGAGGAGGCTGTTTCCTTGTTGCAACCCAGGTTAGAGACACCTTTGCTTCCTTTGTGCAGACAGAGTCCCCTGCTCCCTCCCCTGAAGTCTGCCTGGATTCACTGAAGTCCGCCTGGATTCACTGAAGTCCGTGTTCAAGTTCATTTAACCTACATCGCCACCTACTGTCCACCTCCATCCCCATCTAAGAAACTTTTGCTCAGGGTTGGGTGGAGATGAGGTATGAGAGGCTGTACCTTGAGTGCAAGGGGCGACTGTGAATGCACCCCTGTGGACCCCTGTTTAGGATGCCTGATCTACAATGGTTTATTCAGAATTATAGCAGTTCTATCCTTATTTCTGAGGTCTCCCTTTATTTCAATCCAGAAGCAAATTTGGGGTTAGGAATATCAGCCAAGCTCTGATTGAAACAAAAACAAACCTCTCTCCACCTAAGAGAGAGCCTAAGGCCCTCTTTCTTGGCTTTAAAATTTTTATTGATTTGGGAATTTAGTGTTAGCTCCACCTGTGAATGATGGCCACTTTGGGCCTTTGGAGTGCTCCTGGCATTTGTCAAGCTGATTTATGGAAGGAAATCTGAAAATGCTTTGCCCTCGTCCTTTGTTTCTTTATTTTGGTGGATTTCTTTTTTTCTCTCCTTGAGATTGTTTCCTACTTAAGTTGAGCAGGGAATACTGTCATATAGCACCCTTCTCTGATTCGCTTAGAAAGAGCAAGTGTCCTTTGAGAAATTCCCACTGCTGCTTGTTGGCCCTTTGCTCCTGTCCTGGAATCTCTAGAGCTGGAGATGGAAGTCATCCTATGGGTTTCTCTTGTCTTATGCTTTGGCTGTTCTCTTCCATGTGTTTGTTCTTCGCTTAATCTTGTATTGAAATCCATCCATTATCTGAGCTTCCATCTTTAGTGAAGACCCACTTTTGCATGTTATGTCCTAGGATAATATTCCAGAAAACAGATATTTGCATAGATGTAAAATCTTATTTTTATAATCTTTAGACTTAGGTTGGGTTAACCAGCATCTTCTCAGGTAGATTTCTTGGAACCTAAGGCAGAATATCTGTATTTGAAGTGCAGGGAAGGCTAAACAGAGTTTTCACTGAGCTATCCTAGATATAGAATAATGTTAGGTATTGATTCGAATTAGTGACATAGGTTAGATATTTGATATTTGGTATCAGATACAGAGCGATTACCAAGGAGAATAAAATAGGACTCGCACAGCTCCTTTCTTTTTTCCCCTAAACCTCTACTATCTAGGATTATAATAGAGGTTTTATAACCAAGAACAAAGTCTTTAACTCTCTTTGTTCCTCTAGCAAATTTTCTTCTGTTAAAAAAAGTCATTAAAGTATCTCTCTATTTTAGAAGTTCTTCATAAAGGCTATCTTAAACCATGCTATGCTTTTGGATCATTATAAGATTAATTAAAAGAATTTTTTATAGGCTAACAGCCTTAAAAATATTACTTCATACTTGTAGCATGAATTCTTATAGACCTCTTATATTGTCTAGGAGAATGTGGATGCATTGCTATTCCTGATAGCTATATTTATAATGTGGAATTGGTTTCATACTATCAAATCATATATTAAATGCATATTATATACATATTAAATTATAATATTAATATTAGTTTTCTATATAGCTATTATTTATATAGCACTTGCTGTCTACCAGGCCTTTGGACTATGCTGTTGCATCCATTACTTTACTTAATTCTCAAAATAACAATGAGAGGTCAGTACTATTCTTTCCATTTTACAGATGAGGAAATTGAGACGCATAGAGACTGACTTGGCCAACAACACACACTTCGTAAATGGCAGAAAATGAACTTGCATCTAGGGTTATCCCCCTTCCAAAGGTCACATTCTTAAACTTCTGGCTCAAATTCATCTAATGTTGAGTCGCTCTTTAATTCACAAGTTTATCTCTGCTCATTTTCAAGAGTGTTGTTGTTGAATTTTTTTTTTTTTTTTTTTTTTTTTTTTGTGGTACGCGGGGCTCTCACTGTTGTGACCTCTCCCGTTGCGGAGCACAGGCTCCGGACGCGCAGGCTCAGCGGCCATGGCTCACGGGCCCAGCCACTCCGTGGCATGTGGGATCTTCCCGGACCGGGGCACGAACCCATGTCCCCTGCATCGGCAGGAGGACTCTCAACCACTGCGCCACCAGGGAAGCCCTTGTTGTTGAATTTTTTCTCCTTAAAGGTTTCTGCAACAAAATAGCTCTGTTTGAAGATTTCAGTCTTGATTTACAGCCCTTTGTTCTTTGTTTGGGAAGGATAGAGGGACTGCAACTGCCAGGGTGAGCAGGATGGACGAGTCATTGTTGAGGGAAGAGGGCCGCTTCCCTGCTGCATAACACCCTTCATGTTTCCAGTTGTGGGCCCCTTGCTCTGGTCATCGTAAGGCATTTGCCTGTCCCTGCAGGAGGGGGAACGTCTGCTCCTTATGTGAGTCTCTGTCCAGCCCCTCCTGTGCATTCAGTAAGACCTGGCTCTTTGGGGCTAGGCGTCTCCAAAGTTTAACAAGGAAGTCCACATTCTCCACTTCCTCAGTACAGCCCTGTGGCAGTCCTTCTTGTATATAATGTCCTGGAAACCACAGAGCTTGTTACCTCTAGAAATTGCATTGACCTGTGCATTGCCCTTCTCCTTCTAGAAAGAGTGATCACAGTTCCCAAACCTTTAGCCAACACTTGGAATAGGGGAGCTGAGTGTTTTGAAAAAATTCCCTAACCCAGGTGCTCCCAGAGCTGAATCACCATGAAAAACATGGAGCCTTTGGGGGGAAGAAACAAAAGATCCTCAGGATCCAGAAATGTTATTTTTCATCAGTGCCTCTGGGAGGATATGACAGTCAATCTGTGTTAGGTTCACACTCTCATCAAATTCTAACTTTTTCCAGGAAGAGAGTAAAGGAAAACTTTTGTCTTTCTTGGCTGAAGGGTTAAGGTTTAATTCCTCCCTCTGCTTTTGGGACTCTCTTAGCCACCTTCCAGTTCAGGGGACAGCTCCTTCTAAGTGGGTGCTCCGAACAAATGTGCTGTTCAGTGGGGATTCTGGCCAGGAGTTGTCCAAGGACAGGCTGCCAGATCCACACCGGAAAAGGCCTCAGAGAAGCAGGATGTGGGTTAAGCCAAAAGATACGAAGCTTATGGGCGTGCTGTACTCCATACCCTCCACTAGCTCCGTTCATTTAATGGCTGTTTGATGAGCACCGTGTGTGTCCGGGAGAGTAGTGGGTGCTAGGGATTCAATGGCGAGCAGACAGACATCGCTCTTCCTGCATGTAGCTTACTAGCTGGTGTAGAGACAGATGCTAAACAAATAAACATCCTGGTGCACAGTGAAGAACTTCACTTCCTAAGTGCCATGAAGGGGAATTTCAATGTGCAAAGGTGCACGGCCAGAAGGCCTGTCCTATCCTGGGCTGGCTGTGGTGTGTCTAGGAGGGTTTCCTGAGCAGGTGACATTTGAGCAGATCTTAGAACGATGAGCCGGCGTTAGCTAGCTGAGTGAGGGGGCGTGAAGAGGCCCTTCAAAGAACACAAAGTGAATGTGGCTGAGGCCAAGTGAGGTATGGGTAGGGCGGCAGCAGGCAAGGCTGGAGAAGGGGGGAGGTCAGAGCGTGTGGGCCCTGGTCAGTCACGGTCAGCATTTTGCAGCTGAGCTCCCGTCCTTTCCCCTTTCACCTTGATGAAGCCAAGTCCGCAGGCTTCTCCTCACCTTTTTCTGCTTCTCATCTGTTTGTGCTGGTCACCTGAGCCTCGCACTAATCCATAGCCTCCTCTGGAGTGAAGGAAGTGCTGACAGGCAGTGAGCATAGACCCGGCCGTGGGCTGTACGCCGGCTCTGCAGACCATTCTTGGAGTAAGCAAAGGGGTGCAGGTGAAACGTGCCTTCTCTGTGGGCTGCGCACATTGTCGCACCCACCCTGATGGTCACTGTCCTCCCTGCCCACCTCTCCTCGCCCCTTTAACCTGTCCAAGGCAGGCTGACCGGCCTTGCCACTCTAGCCACTGATTTGCCCAGATGAAGCAAGCAGGATCTCATGTCTTATGACGTTGGAGGGTTCTGCAGGGATGAAGAGAGACCCCCACACTCTGCGCGCATAGACACTCCTCAGCCAGCTTCTGCTTCTCTGAGACTTGCAAATAGTCTCTAAGTGTTTTTACGCATCAGTGCTCTGATAAGGGAAACTTGTACAAAGACTAATTGTTTTTATGCTTCCTTTATAGAACATGAACACATTCGAGTTTTTGTTTCTTGTTCTGGAACATTAATTCAGGGCTTGGGAATATCAGCTTTACAGTTTCGTTTTTCTATTCCCAGAATAGGTTTAAAACAGAGAACAACATGCCTACCTACATGCCTTCTTCGGTGACAGTTGTTTTAAAAATACATAGCTTTCTTCTAAGAGAGCTATTAAGTAGAGAGAAAGTCAGGGAGAATGGACATTCAGGGATTATCATGAAGATAGCTTTATGATCATGCCTGTCATTGCCATGGTCAAAGAGACATTTATTAAATGGTAAATCCTGTTTAGTATTGCTGCTATAAAGAAAATTACAAAGTCGTAGTCTTTGTCCTGGGAAAATTTCAAGCTATGAGACAGCCTTGATTTATAAATAGTTGAAAAGGGCATAAAGGTAACAAGAACCAAAACAAGAGATTGCAAAAGATTGGGTCAATAGATAAATGGACTTCAGGTATTTATATTACTTATACGTCGAAGGTCACAACCAATCTGGGTTGCTATTCTGTTAGTCAGGACAGGGTGGCTTGTGCTGTGGTGACAAACTCCATACCTAGTAGCTTAACACCTGGAGCTTATTTCTCACTCCATACTTCATATTCATCACAGAATGCCAGGGGCTCTGCTTTTGTGTCATTAGTCTTCAGGGAGCTAGGCTGACGGGCCCTTCACCATCGGGAATGTTGCTGGTTCCCCTGGAAAAAAGGGAGGAAATAAAGGCTATTGTGACTGGCATTGAAATGTTTCTGCCCAGAAGTGACACTTTACTTCCACATACATTCCGTTAGCTCAGGCAAATCACGTGGTGATATGTACCTCCAAGGCAGCAAGAAAGTACAGTCCTCCTTTAGTAGGAAAACCAGAATGTTGATGAACAATGAGAAACTTCCGGTCAAATTTAATAATTACTCTAGCCACAGTAATTGATCAATCAACCTATCAAATGATAATAACACCACTACTTATCAGTAATGGAACACTTCCTATGTACCAGCGTCTTTGTTGAACAATTCACATACATTATTACATCTAATTCTTTACCAGCCTCTCAGGTGGGTTGTATTATTATCTCTGTTTTCCACACGATAAAATTAAAACTGGGAGTCTTTAAGTAACTTGTCTAAGGTTACACAGCTAGTATTTAACAGAGCTGTGATTCAAACCTACTTCCTCCTAATGTGAGAGTCTGAGCATTTCTCCAAGACTCCTATCATGTCAGTGAAGTCTCTTGACTTCCTTTGCATAGTGCTGGAAGGAACAGAGTAAAGTGATTTCTGACCTGGTTACTTAGAATTGCTAAAACATGTCTCTGCTTTGCTAAAAATCACCTCTGGCTTTGTTGGTCTTTAGAACCAAATGGATTGTTTTTCTTTTTGTAAACTCTTCTCAGCCCTGTTCTGCTTAGCTTCCTGTTTTTATGGTTGGTAAGATAATTTTTCCTTCACATGAGTTCCTTGAGAATTGACTTCCCAGGCACTTTCACGTTTTTCTAGCATCTAGGATTACGAGGGCTTAGAACATCCTATGGTCACCAAGACACTCTTAGGGAAGGCTCGTAGTTGAAGAATTCTTAGAAAACATAGTCACTTTTTTTAAAATTCACTTACAAGCATGTTCCCCCAAATCACTTGTTTTCAATTCTGTTTTAGTTTTCTCCTATTTGTGAATTGTCTCTCCCCTTTGTTTCAGAACATTTTATTAGTTCATTATTTTCTTTTCCATTATATCTCCAGTGTCTAGCAAAGTGCCTGGCACATATATCTTAAAAATGAAAGAAAGAATCAATGAACTGGTGGATTTCATGTTCAGAGTTCAGGTTTTTCTTCAATGCTCTTCCCAGTTTATCTCCTTCACCAATGTTTGGACAGATAGCCACTCTGCTCTGAATTATTCCATTGTTTACTGCCTGTATGATTTTGATATATTTTGTAACCTGTTCTCTCACCTATAAAATGGGGATAATGGTGTGCCTACCTCTTAGACTTGTGTAGTGAGTATTAAATAGTTACATGCTACAAAGAACTTGGAATATTACCTGACAGAGAAAGTACAATAATGATCTCTTTACCCTTTGTCTTGGGAGTCAAAACTGTCCTTCAGATTTCACTTTTCAGGTTCTTTCTTACACTGCCTTATACCTAAAATTTCATGTCCTTTCTATGCGAATTCATCACAGGGAGTTTAATTGTATTATTGCCATAGAATTAGTTAGTTACTCCTTTTAATCCAATCATTTATAATCTCTTCAGGTTATTTCCCCAGAGAGTGATATTTGTGTAAGACATTTATTCTTTTTGGCTTAAATATTAGTTATTGAGACACGATGGGCTTGATTATTTTGGCTCCATGCATATAACAACATATTCATTGATTGATTCCTTTATCCATTCAACATTTATTGAGAATAATTATAGATATGCTTAGAAGCAGAAAAGAATGTTAAAATCTTTTAGACCAAATCTTCCCTCGTTTCTACACATTGAATACTAAGCACCTAAAAGTTACAGTGTCAAAGTTGTCTCACTGAGAACAGTTAAGTGAAGGAGCATTTCATTTTGTTCTCCTTCTTCTTGGGCAATCCCATTCACCACGGGAAAGACACTCACATGAAATCATGAGCTTGTGCTCCTGTATGTTTTTTTTGTACTAATGGGAACATTTTGAATCAAATATGAGGAACACTAATTCATATATAGTCTGAAGAACCTCAGTTTTAAGTCTGTTATGGCTGATCCCAAGTCTGTACGGACCTAGGGAGAGTCTAGAGTACCATGTTTTGAGATCTTCAGCCTGGCAGTCTCACATCAGGGCACTTGAATGGGGTTGCAGAAAGGACGCCAGAAGACCTCCTGTATCCATTTCCTGTATCAGTTTTCCATGAAAATTACCACACACTGGTTGGCTTACAACTATCTACATATTTTTTCTCTCACAGTTCTGGGGGCCAGAAGTCTGAAGTCAGTGTGCTTCCTGGAGGTCACGCTCCCTCTAGGGGCTCTAGGAGGGTCCCCATTCTTGTCTCTTCCAGTGTTTATGGCTGTCAGCATCCCTGGACTTGTGGCTGCATCACGCCAGTCTCTGCCTCCATCTTCTCATGGCCTTCTCTGCTGTGTGCGTCCGCTCCTCTTTGGGTCTAACTTACGACGATACTCGTGCTTGCGTTTAGAACCCACCTGGCCAATACAGGGTCAGCTGCTCCACTTAAGATGCCTCACTTAACCACATCTTCTGTTGTATGCAGTAATAGTCACTCTTTTGCCATTTCAGGTAATAATCACAGGTTGTGGGGATTAAGACGTGGACATATCCTTTCATGGGGCTGCCATTCAATCCACCTTACCTGGGTTCAAGTCCTTGTTTGACTAACTATCCACAGTTAGGCAAGTTATCACATCTTTCTGAAATTCAGGTTTCTCATCTGTAAAATGAGAATATCAATGCCTGATTTACAGAGTTTTAATGAGAAACGGAAGAGACAGGATGTATGTGATGTTCCCTAACTTAGTTCTCAACATAATTAGTTGCCTTAGTTCCAGGTACTCAGAGGGTAGAACAGATTTTAAACAGTTTTACTTTAAAGAAAAGGTAAGGTTGACTTATATTTGGTCAAGAATTTGTTACAGTTTTATGGCTTGGTTGAAAAAATATCATTGAGCAACCACAAAATGGTTTTATATTTAGTTCACCATTATGCATAGAACAGCCACAAAAAATGGTTTTATATTCAGATAACCATTGTATGTGGGCTATGCCTCATTTAATAATAATTCCTTTCTGTCTGCTTTCTGCTGCTTCCTACCCACTAGCATATTTTGTAACATATTACTATGTGATGTCAAATTCTTTAAATAATAATGAGTGATAGTTGGAGTAACAAACCAGTGATGTCTTGCTGTCACAGGCCTGCAAAAAAAGATCTGTTGAAACAATCTTTGGCTGAATGAAACTATAAGGGCAGTATAGAAGTTATCATCCACATTTTACAGAATTCTTATTTGAGTTATGTACTTACAGATTCATATTCCAGGCTCTTTCTTAGTTGAACTGTAATTTCTACATCGGGAAGTAAAAACACTCATCAAAAAAATATGACTAAAATATAATATCCGAGTTTTGTGGTAATACATGGCATTGATTTTATTGAGTTGTTTGTGATTTGGAATAGCGCTGTCTCTCTGAATTAGGAGACAACTGAAGCAATTTAGCCAACATTGACACATAGGAATAGCATAATTAAAGTCAAGGCATGTTTCAAAATTTAACCTCTTAATGTGTTCCTCTGCAAATTCTTATTTTTAGTCATTTTAATTTCTGCAGTCACACCTTTTCAGTATCTTCTGGTCTCATTCTTTCTTTATCCTCCTCATACACTTCTGCCCCCTTGGTGTCTGCTCCTTCTTCTTGCTTATGGAAAGAATGTTGACCTTGAAGATGCATAATATTTCATTCTGTGAACTATAGCAAAGTTGATGTGACAATTGGAAGAGGCAGGAGGCAACATAATGGGCCAGGTGTCTTCCAGCTCTAAAATCCAATGAACTTACATTCTTCTGAATATTAGCTCCTTAATTAAAATCTCACACTCTATAGCTGAATCCTATCACTACCCTGTCTATCTCCTCTCTCCAATCTAAAGGAAGAATTTTTTATTATTTCATATCTTGGTTTCTTTTGGATTACTTTGAGTTATTTAAAAAAAAGTAATGAAGATATTAAGTCCAAATTTTCCAGAAGCGTATGAGCACATTATATGTGTGTGTGTGTGTTTGGGTGTAAGTGACTGAGATTTTTGCTTTTACTCAACCAACGCTTTAGAGGTCTTCAGAGTTTCCAGGTAAGTTTATTTCTTTAAGACACGACTGCATTTTTTTTCATACAACCATTTCACATCTTCCAAGAAATGACTACAAGAGCATCTGCTTCAGTGTTCATACACATCTTATCTGATCATTGTTTCCATTCTTTTCCAACCCCCATTCCACATCACATCCATAATGGCAAAATATGACTTTAGACGCCAGTTGTGTCCTCTCTACGAATGTTTTCTGTATTTGAAATGGCTGGGGAATTATCTTACATCTACCAATAGTAATTTAGAATGAGAGGGATTGGATAAGGGTCATTTCCTCCATCTCCTGAGATTTCAAAAGCTCTGTTTTCTTTTATACCTGATCAGGTCTACCAGTTGCAAAGCTGTACGATGTAGTGGAGAAGTGCATGTGGTTAATTATGACAATTACAATCAGTTCTTTACAATCTTTGCTGCTGTTATGGGGTTTAAAGACTATAATGTATGTCAAAAGGACAAAATAGTGTTTGTGCGTTTTCTGCTTACAGCTGATTTTATGACTGGGTTTTGCTCATAAACAGGTGGTTATAAGATGCAATCCTTCCATTAGTCCATTTATCTTACCTGTCTTGTACCCTGGGTTCCCTGGTATGTCATTAAACACAAGTGTTGAGATTCCCAACAACTCTCAGGGAATCTCAGGTCCTGGACAGAATCCCTTGAACATGTTACAATGAAAATGAAACCACTTATGGTCAGTGGAAGTAGATACAATGCATTTAGTTAATTTTCAGAAACTCCCTCGCTACTCTCAGACCTCTGCAGTCTGCCTTCCTACCCACCCCCACCCCCACCCTTCACCGTCTCTCCACTGTTTTTTTTTTTATCCCTGCTTAATCCCCACTCTTTCAACTTTGCCCCAGTGAAACTCTGTGCCCAGTTTCTTCTCACCTTTTTGGTCTCAAGTTCATAGCATGTTGTGAAGAGTATCGCGCGTGGAAATGAATTTCTGTGCTGTTGGCACAGTTACTTTACTTCTGATGTTGTAAGTCGAATCCTCACAGTGTGCACGTTGCCACCTCATCCTTGCCGAGGGCAGCTAGGAGAGAGGTAAGACAAACTTTTTCTCTCAGCACACCTTCCTTCTCTGCGACGCTCACCTCTGCCTGAGAGGTAGGTATGAAGAGGTTCATGGCGAAGGAAACTCTCTGAGCCTTTTCCTCCTTGAGTGTACCTTGCTTAAATAGCATGTTTCCAGTTAATGACCATCTAGTAAAGCTGACAGCCTCAAGTCCTCCTAATTCCTAACTGTCTGAAAAAATGTGCCCAACCTGCCATGGCTTATGACTGAATTATATAAACCATGAAGCATAATAAAGTCATTAACTTTTCAACATGTCAAATTTGACTTGAATTGCATCCTGCCCAGAATTTGATGGCCTTTCCCCTACACTTAAGAGGGCAGGCCTGTGTACTGTTCAAAAAGCACTTTGTCACTTCTCAGAGAACCATTAGCTTTGTGTGGCTGTCTGGACGTGCACGTCAGCAGGTCTAGGAGAAGAGGAATGTCTAGTGAAGTCAAGAGCATGGAGAAGCAGGTGTGAGGTCCACTAGGGAGAGGCAAGCATCTCTTCCCAGGAAAAGGGAAGAGGAGAAATATTCTACATTTAGGTACTGCACATTTATCCTGAAAATAACGATTCACTCTGCAGTGGGGAAACTTTGGATGAAAGTGTGTGCTTTACAAGTCTGATTACCCTTCCCCCTTTGTTCCCCACTATCAAAAATAATCATATTCTATAAATGTCAGTGGAATGTGGTTAGAGTGAAGCTACATTTTTGGAGAACCAGGTGTCAGCTCTGTCAGATTTCTATGAATAGGTACATTTATATACACTTTTTCAAAGAAAGAAAGGCCACTCACCACCCTGCTTGTAAAACTGTCAGGGATTTAGGAAAGAACTATGGTAGGCTGTCTTCACGTGGGAAAGGAAATCTGGTTCTCAAGATATTTGGGGCATTGCAGTGAATAAGGGATATTAATAGAGTTCCACCCCCAGCCTCTCTGGCTAAGAACTGATCTGCCTAGAATTTAAGAAGGAGAGGCATCTAAAGGCTTGTCCAGTGCTCATCCCTACTGCCATATGAAGGTGTCATACTGAATGTGGAGGGGAAAGTGTGGGCTTTGGGATGTATTACTGGTGTATTATCCCCCCTATTTCCACCCCTTCTTGTCCCTGGATTCCCATCTATTTAGTGAACATACTTAAGACAGGATGGTGTTCGAGGATCCTCTCCTTTCTAGAGACTAGGATAATGTTGGGTTCTTTGTATTACGGCATGGGTGGTTGGATGAAGCCATGTCACCAAAGCTTTTTTGCAAAGTAGATTTTCAGATTTCTGAAGGCTCTGGGTCAGGGGCTGGATAGCCTTGAAAAGAAAGGAAAGCCCGCCCTCTGGTGGTCAGCCTGAAGAAATGCATCAGCTAAGCCCCTGAGATAAAGTTTCAGGCCCTGCTATCAAGTAGAGAAGATGTCAACATTGGTTGGGTGAATTTCAGAATAATTTATTTATCCCAGACTAGAAATGCGGTTATTGATGAATCTGTCACCCCAAAGCATTTTCAAAGGAAATAAGACAGAAGCGTCCTTAAGGTATTTGGAGTCGTATTCTGAAATTGTTCAGCCTGTTTGTTAAACTACTGCTATGGGGCCAGTGGGGCACTAATAAAAACTCAAGCTATCAGTTACCTTGTAGGTGAGATTACAGTCAAACTGAGAACCAAGATATTAAGAATAATTATTTAGCAGGAGTGAGTAAGCCGTTTGTTTCTGTTTGCAGAAGAATTGTGGAATTGAGTAGCTGGGAGGAGTCCTTGCAGGTGATGAAGTTAAGCCAGGCCTTGAAGGGTGGGTAAGAATAGAATAAATGAGGGAAATGGAGGTGAACATTCTCATTACAGGGGCCGAGGGAGCTGGAATGGATTTGTTTTTGAAGTCAGTAGCAAGCAAGTGTGGAGAGTTAACAGTAAATAATGAGACACAGAGAACACTTGCAAATAAAAAATGAATTAGGTAAATATTTAAAGTGGTTTAATAAATTGAATCAAGGGGGGCATTTTCAGTACTCATTATGAAGATAGAGACAGTATAGCCTCGGGACTTAAGGGGTAGGTCTAGGTTCATATCCTAGGTCTGACACTTACGTGAGTCCTTAGTCAAGCGTCTTAGCCTGCCTGTCCCCATTTCCCTCCATCTGTTAAACTGGGATGGAAATAGAGTATATATTTTAGACTCAGAGATGCACAAACGCTGTTTAGATATAAGATGTAAAAGTTGAGTACAAGGCAAGCCTGCGTTGTCCCAGAGCTGCCTCTCCTTCTGGTGGTGGGTTTCCAGCTGCTGGGTGGGCACAAGCAGAAACTGAAGGACCCCTTGACAGAGGCATCATGGAGATTTATGGATCACACGGGTAACTGGACCAGGTGGCGCCCAGGGGCCCTCCAGCCTAGAGACTTGGTGATTCTAGAAAGTCCATGATGACCCACAGAAACCTTACCGAGATGAGCAGATAGTAACGACCATGTTTAAATTTGGTTCAAAATGTTCTGTTCTATGTAAAAAATACCATCACTTTAACTAATGCAGCCTATAATTGAAACAGCTATCTCAAGCTGTTCCTCTCCAGCTCGTCAAGGGAAGGAATGGAATAGGGGGTGGGAGAGGAGGGAGAAAGGCGGAGGGTCTGGAGCCAATATGTCAGCTCGTCAAAGTGGCTGTAAGAACACTGAACAAAGATCCCATCCTGAGTGTGAAAGGGGGCGGAGACTTCGGGGAACAGGAGGCTTTAAGTGGAATTCACTGCCTTCTAATTATTTGAGAAGCGAAGGGTGGGGAAGAAATGTTGACAGCAGAGGTTTCAGGGAGAACAGGCACAGTGACGCCGTGTACCATAGCACCGCACCATTTTATGTACTGCGTGTGGAAGTGGGAGGTGGAACGTGGAGTTCAGAAAGGTTGAAAAGGCAAAATGTAATCACTTCCCTTTAATTAACTCAAACAGTGCATGGCAGGTTATGGTAACATGCCTGTAGCTGAGACAGAGGTTGGCAGGCCACCGCTGAGACTTTACAGAGAGAGGGTGCCTGGGATGCCAGAGCAGGAAGGGCCTAGAAACCCTGTAGAATAATATTATAGACGAGAGAACGATCCTAGCACAATTACAGAACCCACCCAAGGTTATGTGGTTTCACCAAATCTAGGGTAACACGTCAGGTCTTTACCTGTTCAGTATTCTCTCCAGGACACTGTGTATGATGGCGTCTGCAGTGACTTCACATTAGCCCCAGATGGTCAAACTGACCATAGTACATTTGTATACAGGTTAAGATTTGGTGCATTCTTTTAACAAAAGCTTGAAAGAAGAAAGGTAAAAATTAAGAAGGAAACTACCCGTATTTCAATCAAGCTTTTCTTTTAAAGTTGCCTTAGAATATTATTATGAATTCCAGCGGCTGTTTCCATGCAGCTGTTTTAATTAAAGTGTTATCTTTTTTGTAAATAAAGTGATGGAAACTTCTGCTTAGAGCCCTGTAGGAGGCTGAGTAGGGAAGCGTCAGAATTGCAGGCAGAGCAGGTACTCTGTAATTTAGATCATGTGACTGAAATACCACCACCGCTGTGTAGAATCTGCTAAAATTGCAGTTTCAGATTTTTCAGGAGTGAATACATCTTTTATAAAAAAGAAGGCTATGCATTAAAGTTATAAAGTCACATAAAATATTATAGGAAAGATGAGAAAGTAAACTATTTTTCTCTTGTTTTACTTATTTCAAGGAAAAGAGTTTTATGAACAATTTCCAGAAAAGTTTTAAATGGTTGTGGATTTTATTTTGCTTTACAATCTGGCCATTCTTCAAGGTTTTATATTTATTCTCTTTTTGAGCTGAGACATATAGAACTAGACAGATACCCTTTTAAAAAACCTTTCATTTCCCTGATAATTGGGAGAAATAGCAAGTAGAAAATCCTCTGGAAATTGTTGGAGATTGGGACAGTGCAGTAAATGGTACCCCCTACTGAGTTCATTATCAACTGAGATGAACACAGGAGTTAGATAGGTGAAGGTTAAAATATGTCTTCCCTTCGGTGGTAAACTGGTAGGTGGCTAACACTTGTGGGGGAGGGGCTGGGTTTTAGTGTCTATAGATTTCTGTGGTATAAGTACTGCCACTTTGGTCAGGTTCAAGCTACCAATGTGATGCCACTGAATTTGGAACTGGGCAGAGATCCACACACTTGGGTCTTGCAAGCCAGTACAAACAGTCTTTGTACACCAGTGCTTGAGTCCATTACCATAAAGGCTGTGTTATAGAGTGACGCTCAGGTCTCATAGCTAAGCAGTCTTGTTAATACTACTCTTCAGAATTAGGCAGACTTAAACCACAGTTCCTTCTTTGGGGGCCTGCCAGGAGTGTTGCATGTATGGGACATCTCTCCAAATGGAAGGAAACAATGAAAATGGGGAACAAATGTTACCCTTAGCAGAATCAAAATTCAGAATGATTCTTTTCTTTTTAATAAATTTATTTATATATTTTATTTTATTTATTTTGGCTACGTTGGGTCTTCATTGCTGCACACGGGCTTTCTCTAGTTGTGGCGAGCGGGAGCTACCCTTTGTTGCGGTGCACGGGCTTCTCATTGCGGCGGCTTCTCTTGTTGTGGAGCATGGGCTCTAGGCACGCGGGCTTCAGTAGTTGTGGCATGTGGGATCAGTAGTTGTGGCTTGTGGGCTCTGGAGCGCAGGCTCAGTAGTTGTGGCGCATGGGCTTAGTTGCTCCACGGCATGTGGGATCTTCCTGGACCAGGGCTTGAACCCGTGTCCCCTGCACTGGCAGGCGGATTCTTAACCACTGTGCCACCGGAGAAGCCCAGAATGATTCTTAGAAGACCTTTACAACACTAGTGTCAACAAGGAGGTTGGAGGCGGAACTTTAAGTCTTTATCATTTTGGTGAATAGCTATTCACAGCAAAACCATCTTTGATGCTGGGCAGTGGCAAGAATTTTGGTTATCAGAAAATGGAATTTTGGGGTGGCATTTAAAAATAGATACAGTAATATACCATAATGCTTTTCTTTATTTTGTAGGAAGATACAGAAGACTAGATTCCTATTTAGTACCTTGAAATTAAATTATTTTGCCAGCTGGGTGCGACTGAAAGAAGCAGGGCAGACGTAAGAACTTAAACAACTTCATTGCCTCAGAGCAGATGATGGACTATTTTAGTGAATATGTGAAATGGTATCTGGCAAAAGCAGAGCCCTTGGTCATCTCAATTCCTTCTAGCTGATGTGCAAGAGTCCCTGCATCCAGATTTATACCTCTTCACTTACACATCCATCATTGTTAATATGCCTATACTCTGAGAAAGTAAGCCTGGAGTTGACTGCGTGAGTCTGTTTCTTCCTGGTACAGGATAGTTTATCCTTGTTGCTATTGTATTGTTACTTAACGTGTGATGGTTTTATAATTAACAATGATTATAAATTAGCTTACTATGATAACAGCTTGGGCCTAAGTAGTCTAATAATTGATAGGTTACTTTTGGGTGTAAAAATTCTGGTTATAAGTCAGGTGTCTGAAAGCACTTTTGTTGCTGTCATCATGCTAGAAGAGAAATTCTCAGCTCTGTGAGAACCTACCTCCTCATTCTGTTGCCTATGACATGGTATAGACATGGATCTCATGTTCATATGTGTCTACATTTGCTCCCCTTTGTCATAATGTCTGACCAGGGTCCTGACTCGGCCATTTAACAGACAAATTAGCTAATCCATCCTAACCCAAGCTTTCTCAGATATAAAATGGGAATGATAACAGACCTACCTCACAGGGCCTAGTGTATATAACACATTTTGTACAGGGCCAGTTGTCAACAAATGTTGGCAATTGTAGCATTCATTATTATTATTATTATTATTATTTTTATTTTTTTTGCGGTATGCAGGCCTCTCACTGCTGTGGCCTCTCCCGTTGTGGAGCACAGGCTCTGGATGTGCAGGCTCAGTGGCCATGGCTCACGGGCCCAGCCGCTCCACGGCATGTGGGATCTTCCTGGACCGGGGCACGAACCCGCGTCCCCTGCATTGGCAGGTGGACTCTCAACCACTGCGCACCAGGGAAACCCCGTGGCATTCATTATTTTAAAAATATATAATATTGTAAAACATGTATAACTTTACATTTAATGCACAGCTACTATTAGTCCATGTTTGAGGACTGACTCTCAAACTGGCAGTACTTACGTTTCCCAAGGAAAGTCCTCCTAAGGAAGGAAGCCATTTATAATTCCAGTCCATAGCTTCTCAGGTTCATATCTATTTCTCTCCTTTGTCACTCCCCTGCCTTCTCCCCTTCCCTAGTACCCAAGGTCCTCATTTATTCCCTGTTCTTTCCCATGCAAAAGTCTGATCTAGGAAAATGATATAATAAATTATTGCACAACAAAGAATACATTATTAATATTCAAGGCATTGCAGCAGAGATATAGTCTAAGAGTGTAATTTCAGCATTGAGGCCTGGGTGAGAGAGGTATTTGTTTGGCAGTGGGTTCCTTTTGATGCCTCTGAAATTACAGTCATATTGGTAACTATCTACTCCGCAGTCCATATGGCAGCCTTTAATTATACCTGTTGGAATAATCCACTTAGCCAAGGTCAAGCATCCTCTGATTACATGTTCTGTTGCTATTTCCTGGTTGTTATATATCCTTGGCAGCTGTCAGCAGCCAAATTTGGTCTTTCTAATTTTTAGTGGCACTCATCCTGTCCCGAGTTTCCCCAACACATGCTTCTTCCTTGTCAAACACGCTTTGTTTCAACTGAGTTAGTCATCATTCTGTGGACCTTACCTTGTGTGCTAGCAGCCACAGTCCACTATAGGTAGTCTTTACAAGTGATTTCAACTCCCTCTCCTAGCTTTGCGTTCTCTTCATTTCACAAAATTCTACGCAGCATATCAATCAGCAAAAACATCTGCTCTCTTCCTCCCCAGACTGGGCCACATTTCAGTGGGAGGTGAATTCAGTCCATTTCAATCTAACAGTGATGTTTGGAATGCCAGCAATGAATAAATTAAATTAACATTTTTTGGAGCACCTATAGTGTTATAGTCTTAGAGTCTTTTGCTTAATTGTTTGATTATGTACATTAGCTCATTTAATCCTCTCAACAGTCCTGTGAGATGTGCAATCTAAGAAGATGAGGTCTTTTCAGATGAGGTCATTGAGACTTGTAGAAATTAAATATTCTGTTCAAGATATGTGGAATCTAGAAAAATTGTACAGATGAACTGGTTTGCAAGGAAGAAATAGAGGCACAGATGCAGAGAACAAATGTACGGACACCAAGGGGGGAAAGAAGAGGGTGGGATGAATTGGGATATTGGGATTGACATATGTACACTAATATGTATAAAATAGATAACTAATGAGAACCTGCTGTATAGCACAGGGAACTCCACTTTGCTGTACAGTAGAAACTAACACAACATTGTAAAACACAACTATACCCCAATTAAAAAAAAAAAAAGATTTACAACTAGTCAGTGGCAGAGCCAAGAATTAAACTGAAAGTTTCCTGGCTTCAAATTTATTGCTTTTCTCCAAAACTAGGTTTTTACTATACACTAGGTTAGATTGAATGAAAAATATAAAAGAAGTACAGGTATGTAACAACAGTCCCTATGTTCACATAGTTTATGGTTTCTTAGGTTAGAATGATCTTTATGTTTTCCTATCAGATGACTTAGGGTTCTGTGGAGACAGATGTTTATGATATTATTATTTTGGTAAAGCTAAGTAGAACAAACAAGACAAAAACCTACCTTCTGGAAGTCATCTTTCAAAGATTTGTTAATCTCTTCTGGTAAAACTATAATGAGTTATAGGAAAGCATTGGGAGGAAATTTTTCAGCTTTACTTTTAGAGTTTAAAAAATAAAATCATCCCAAAGCCTAGTGGATGTGTCTTACCTGTGCTTTCCTGAATATGTCTGTGAACCAGCATTTACTGCTAGAAATTGAAATCATGAAAAGAAACAGTTTTAGCACAGGAAAGTAAAGCCAGTTTTCTACCAAATTCTAAGATCCCAGAGACAATGAATGCTGCTGTCAAAAATCATTTGAATGCAGTGTATCAGGAAGTGTTTTTCAAATTTAGCAGCGGTATAGGTTTTAGTTTGGGGTATTGCTATACTGGAGATTCATTCACTATTATATATCTTCCTAGACTACACAGATATCTCTTATAGCCCTTCCAAGGAGAGCTTGTTACTGAAATGCCACAGGACTTTATAGTCACAGTATTTTATCTCTAATCTTTCTATGGACTAGGTCCAAAGATTGTCCTCTAAAAGGGGAAGAGCTCAGAGATGGTATTTCTAGTCATGATTCAGTAGTAAGTAGCTGTATGACCTTGGTCAGGCCTCTTAACCATCTCTCTGAGTCTTATTTGCTTTTTGGTACAATGAGAGGATCAGAGTATTTGAACCTGATGTCTCCTTAGTTCCACCCGTGTTGCTATGCACAGCCCTAATCCGTAGCTTATGACTGTTCTATAAAGCTTTCCAACCACATTGTACCTACACACCTTCCCTAGGTGATTTTTTTTAGTTTTTTCACAGTTACAGAATGTTTCCCATGTGGAAAGCTGTATTACATACCATTTTGGTTCAGCATGTTTTTCCTTATGCTGTTAACAAGACTGAAGACATGAAAAAACATAGATTTTTTTTCTTATGATGTCCACCTCAAGAATTTAGAGGATATATCCAAAGTATAACTCTTCTAAAATTAATAACCATTTTTGAAGTAACTATAAGTAGCTATCCATCAATTAATCTGAATCTTTCTTGAATCTCTAGTGAATTTATGATGTGTATTTTAAGTACTTGGAAACCTGGAATATCAATTATTTTATAAACCCTTTTTCAGTCAACAGCAAAGTAAGATTATTGATGCCTATTTACTCCTTGTTGTATCTCTTTAACCATCTTGAAAGCTGTCTCCTCTGAAGCTTTTCCAGAGGATGAAGTTCAATGTAGTAACAAGATGGCAAGTGTATCTGTAGACTTTTAAGGCCTTCCGATAGTCAGTCTGCCCTGTAGCGTGTCTTATGGATAAATAATATTATCTCTAAAGGTGATACTCAACTCTCCTTGTGCTATACATGTTTCTTTTTCAGACCCATGGCTACATCTGTTATTGAATAAAAAATGTTTTCATGTTATACATTAAGTATAAAATTGTTTAGGTAAGACTTGTGCTCCTATATAGGATTATAGTAACTGTGAATTGCTTTTCTTTTTTTCAAAGGGATAGGTTAGGCATATTTGCTGTCTTTGCCAAACCTTTTCTCAATTTGTAGACTTCTGAATATGTATATTCCCCCTCTTTTTTAACATTCACATTATAAAATGAACAAAGTTAGGATGAGCCAAAAAAAAAAAAAAAAGCCCTGCATATAGCAATGCTGAAGGAAATTATTCAGGCAAGTTTTAGGGCTAAAACTCACAGTCCTTAGAAGCATGGAAGCTGTAGAGCCTTAAATGAGGCTCTACAAAGAGTGGAATTTTTAGAAATTTGACTTGTTCATACTTTGTAATTACTTAAAGGAAATCCAAGCTCTCTGAAATTAGAAAGGTGAAATTAACAACTCACTGAGTCTGTGTGTGTGTCTATGGTTCATATCTACAAATAAGTGCCTATGCTGTAAAACATCTTGGGGGATATAGGCGTTCGCTAAAATAATTCAGGCATTATGAGGAGAGAGGGAATAATAATTTAGATTGTTGGGACAGGGCAGTCAGATGGATATGAATGGGGAAGCACTATTCCCAGCAGAGATATTATCTTAAGATCCCCAAAGAGGAAGATTCCATGTGTGCATGGAAAGAGTGACTGCAACTTGAGATGCATTATAGATGGTGGGGTGGGGAAGAAACAGGGACATTCCAATGTATATTAGGTAGAAACTGCAGAACAGTAGGTGGAGGGTGGAAGGGGGAAAGTACTGTGGAGGTTATTGAATGCCTAGACAAGGAGAAGCAACCTCTTAGGTAATACACTTACCCAAGATTCTGAATTAGTTTCTCCTACTCAGCCTTTTTTTTTGGATGGTGTGGGCTTCTGTGGATGGGAGGTGGAATGTTGTGAAAAGAGGTAAGCTTATGAAGGAAGGTTCCAGAAAATTAGCTTGCTAGTGGATTCCTCTGGTGGTAGAGAGTGTTTATACCGTGTGTTAGCCTTCCTCTCCACATGAGGTACATAGGGAATTCGTCTGCACAAAGCACCTGATGGGCCAGTAGAGCTGGGAAGGCCTGTGCGAAGTAATGGAAGAGCAGATGTCACTGACAGGGTGACCTCTGACTGTGGCCGTCTCAGGGATTTTAACTTTAGAGACAGTCTTCAACTTGCCATGTGGACCTGTTATGACACTAGAGGATTTCCCTTGATTGGGAGAGAAAATGGAGAGGTGGCTTTTTGTTTGTCTGTTTTGGTGGGGTTGGTAGGGAGGAGGCAGGGGGTAGGTGGTAGGGAATGTGTATGTGTAGATTTTTAGCCTGGTAGGTAGATGTTGGAATCACATTCTACCTTCAGCAGGGCAATTGAGTTCCTCCTCATCTGAAAAGAGAGGCAGGGATGAAGGCCGTCCAGGGAGTAGGGGTCTCAGTGTTGCCCTTTATTTGGACACTTACAATCTTGAGACCAACAGGACTTAAGTGAAGCTAATTAACAAAGGGTACAGTCAACTTCATTTGGGGTTTATCAATTCCTCAACTACTTTGGAATTCTAATCTTCCTCAACTACTTCAGAATTCTACTCTTTCTCACCCTGACATTGGATCTTTGTATTTCAGATCTGGTTTTATAAACATTTAAGTTCTTGATTGAGTCAGGTCTTTGGCAGACATTTTTTGTTAACTTCTGATTGAGCCTTTATTCTCCTCCATATGGCTCCTTAAGTAGCACATTTGAAGTGTTTGTTCCCAGGGGAAAGTTAAAGTCAAATATGTGAGCTCATTTTCTCCCTATTAAGTAAAGTCTTCAGAGTTTGCAGTTCCAGGTATTCAATGTTTCATGCCTTTGGTGCTCTTTTAGAAATCTATGTATTTTTGTACGTTTTCTGTAGGCATGGGTGATCCATAGGATCAAATCTGGCTTATGTAAGTCTAGAACAAAGAGTAAGAAAACCCAGAAGCCAATAATAATGTTAAACCATCTCTTTTCTCCCATCCACAATGTGGCTCTTTAAATTTCCTGTTCTGATGAAGTATGGGGAGCTCACAGTTTACCTACATCTATGTGATATGAGCCCCATGTGGTTGAGCTTTCGTAGCCAGGTTGAGTTGAGGACAGAAAGAAGAAAATGGAATACCTCTCCCCAGACCTCCCCCTACACTTTATAGTACTTCACTGTTTACCACGTTGTTATTTGCTGATACAGTTGTTAGTGCTTAGCCCTCAACAAAATCATAAGCTTATTTAGGGACTGAGATCTTGACATACATATGTCATCTCCCAGAGTACAAGGATAGCTTAAGAACCCAAATGTCCAATAAATACCTGTTTACCGTTGTGTTGTCTTGACAAGGAATATAGAATGCCTTCCTTTTATTCATACTTTGACCTGTAAAGGGCATGGAAGGAGTGAAAAGACACAGGGTCACCTCAGACACGTTTCCTTCCCTCTCTCTTGGTCCCCTCCCATCGTTACTTCAATTACCCATTTCTCGCCTTTCCTCTAAGGATCTTGGTTCTCTGAGAAGCAGGGACTACTGAAGATCATATACTAATATTATGATCCTAAAACTCAGAACTTTGTGGCAGGGAAAAAAATGTGTGTGCTTAACTCCTTTCTCTTTGACTGTCTGACCCAATTGGATGCTCAGGAGTACTATGCTATTACTAGCCATGAGATGAAAATCTCAAGGCTGAAATAATATTATTAGCAAAGCAGTTAACATTTAATTAAATGTTTTATGTATAAAGTGCTTTATGTGTAAATGTTTTATATGCAGAGTATTATGCTGTGTGTTTTATGTGCATTGTCACATTTAATTCTCATTACAACTATGTATTAGCTATTTTGCAGGTATTATTATCATCCCCCATTATATAAATGAGGAATGAGGCTTAAAGAGATCAAATAACTTGACCAGTGTCCCCTAGCTCTTAAATGGTGAACTCAGGATTCAGATTCATGCTTAACTTCTACCCTAAACCGCCTTTGTCTTCTATAACCCTTAACCCAAGAAAAATCAGTCTTTTATGTACTAACTGCCATAGATTTGATAGTTGAGGCAAACAGATATTTTTCTAATCACACTCTTGCAGTACCCCCATTGGAATAAATTTTAGAGGTTGGAGCTTCTGTCCACCAACTGCACGGTAATCTCTTAGAATTGTCATTTTGGGTTCTGACAATTATGATGCATGTCTTTTCCCTGGGGGAGAACATTACCACCATTAGCATTTTCTGCATTGGTGATGTGAAGGACATTGTTCTAGGTGATCATTATATATGTTTGTCGTGTGTATTATCAGATGTTGTCTTATCAGTAGTTCCCACTTATTTGCATAAAATTCCCCACAAAGCTAAAACAGGATTGAGAGTTATATTAACTGTAATTGTAGAATAGAATCACAACAGAAAATACAAGTTATATTGTATGGAATATAACTTTTACAAGTTATTTTACAAGTTATATTATATGGAATCACAGAAGTACGGGCTTCATTATTATGAAAATTAATTTTTGCAAGCCAAATAGAAGATTTATGCCAGGAATTTTAGTACCTTTACATACTCTTTCTATTTATTATGTATATATATATATATATATATATATATATATATATATATATATATTAGTAAACACTGATACGTATTTAAACATTAGAATTTTTGGTCTTAACTGAATGAAGCTTTAAAAGAGTTTTTTTTTTTTAATCATGCTGAATATTCTTGACAACAGACTTCATGCTTTCTTAAAATTTGCTATGAGTTGCTTTGATAACATTAACATGGGTATCAGAATAATACAAACTCAGGAAACAGACACATGACTTACCAGCTCATTTCTCAGAGCCTTGTCACATGCACCCTTCTTATTTCATGTGTATATTGTAAATAGAAGTGCATGATCCTGTACTGTCACAGAAAAACAGTCTGAATGTTCATTGCCTAAAGGAATCCTGTGTGTGTGTGTGTGTGTGTGTGTGTGTGTGTGTAGTCTTTGATAACTACTCTGAATTTAATTCTGTTATAACCATGCTCTTATAACCTGACATCAGTAAAACCAAGTATAAAGTTACCCCCATGAGTAACCAATGTCTCACTCAGATTTTCTGTTAATTCAGCTAGCTTCCCATCTTCTTATTTCTTCTAGATACTAGACTTGCTTTTCAATCTATAAAACCAGTAGAGGGCAGCTTTACTTATTCATTTATTTAACAAATATTTTTTGATAGGCACAGTTCTAGGCATTGAAGATGCAACTGTGAACAAGACAGATAAGTTGAGTTTGCATTCTGGCTGAAACAATAAACAAGTTAAAGTCCCTAAATAAGGTAGTTTAAGTGAGTGATGAATGTCGAGAGAAAAATAAATCAGAGCAATGTGGTACTGGGATGGAGTGGGCATACTATTTTATATTGGCTATTTAGGGAGGCCTCTCTAGTTGGTGACATTGAACTTAGACCCAGATAAGAAGACGCAGTCAGGCATGAGAATATCTATAACGAGATTGTTCAAAGCCAAGGGCACACACATCAAGAGTACACACAGTAAGGTATGAACAAGTTCGGCACATTTGAAGAACAGATTGACCAGAGAAGTTTAGAGAGCAGATATTTGCAGATAAAGATTTGTTAGTGTTGATAGTTGTGTAAATGTTTACATAGTTTTAGGAGAGAGGTGACTTTAGCTTAGGGTAAGTAAAATGTTCTGTGCCAGCAATATGTCCCTAGGGGATTCTTTATGATTTTAGAAGTTGGATTAATGTCTAGTTTGATCAACAAACATACCAATTAACTTTTGTCATATGGTTTATTTGATTACATCTCTAATCTGTGTTTATATAATGTGCCTTTATAATTTACTGGTTATATAGAATGGCCACCTGTTCATTACTTCATTCAACAACCATTTACAAAGGTCCCACTATATGGCAAATTGAGTCTTTAGTTCTGGGTATGCAAACGTGAATAAGACCCTGCAGTTACGGAAATAAATACAGAAATAGGATCCTAAGTATATTTACTGGGAAATACATTTTCTCAATTTTAAAAATATGAAAAATAGTAAAAGGAACTTCAGAGAGAGTGGAATTGACCAATAAAGGTGATAACAGCTGATGTGTAGAAGGTTAAAAAATACTTTGGCGGTCTAAAAAATCTTTTGACATGTACTTATAAAACTGGATTAAGGCTTTCTATGATCTGTTATGGTGGAGTCCTTTATAAATTTAAATTAATATCACTACCAATGCATCTCTCTGGATAATAGTGCAATTGTGATTTGCAAATAGGGCCCCAGACCTGAGCTAAACTCCTGCTCAACATACAAGATGATGAAGCCCTTTACTTGGCTCTCCAGCTCTGTTAAAACCATGGGCATCCCCATGGGTCTCCAAGTCAGGCAGGATGACAACATCTTTTAGTCTGACAAGGAAATTAACAGATTTTCTGAATTTATATGAACTAATCCTGGTTTAAAATAGTATGTACTTATTTTAACCTCTTATTCTGGGGTTCGAAGTTTAGAAGTCTACACTTAAAATGTTAACTGCCCAGCCCCCAAAGAGCTATCCCAGGTGCTGAACATGTGCTGGAGAGTCAGCACCCTTAGTCTTTGTGCTTGAACTACTTTCCTGCCTTTGCCTATCCAGGTTACCTGCCCTGATTACTCTTTAATTGATCTTAGCAACCATGTGACACATTATTGTCCTGACTCCTGCTTGTTTCACATTCTAACCTACTGCATTTTTCAACTCATGTTTAAGCAGATACCAATTAAATTTTGCACCTAGAGCCTCCCACACAAGTATCTTGGCTCAGAGTTCTATTTGCTGAAAGAATGTGATCATTGATTTTACCTTCAATTATAAAGTGATTTAAAATTTTTATTTAAGTCCATAAAAAATAGAAGCTCTAAAAATAGCCTTGAAATCATTAATTCATCTAATAATCCATAAAATTAATTGAAAATATAAGCATGATGTATCTTTTCCTTCCTTCTTCTTCTTCCACTTCCCCCGTTCATCCTCCTCTTCTTGTTCATCTCCCTTTCTTTTTCCTCCTCCTCTTCCTCCCTCTCCTCTCTTCTCCTTCTCTTTCTCCTTTTCCTCTTCTTGTCATTATCATCATCATTATAAATATAATAAGTAAGGATATTTTAACTGGTGAAATATTTATATAAAATGTAGGGTTTTGCTAAAAAGTGGGTTATAAAACAATTTTATGACGATTTAGGCTTAATAGTTTAAAAATAGAATATATATAAACATAAGTAGTTTCCTGTGAATATTTTATCTTTGAACTTAGTAATTTAATTATTCTCATTAAAGCAAACGGAGACCAGTCCTTACTAGATACCTCTAACTTCTTTTTAGGAAGGATCTCTTCCTTGCTAACTGGAAAACTCAAAACACTTTAGTTAGAGAGCTGGGGTTAGTGTTGTCAGTCAATGATTAGGGCAAGGGTTTTACACTGTGTCCCACCTAAATATCATTCTATAATTTCACCCATTGTAACTTAAGAAGAATGGCATGACTAGACTGGTTAAGAATCTAAGCATTTTGATCAGTCTAGATTATTATTTTAGATCTAAAAATTCTTAGCCATGTGATCTTGGGTAAATATCCAACTTACGAATCTATGTGTTTTCACCTGTAAACTGGATATGATAAAACATCCACACACTGAAGATTGCTATTAGGATTATATGAGATAATATATACTTAAAAGTTTAGTACAGAAACTGACATCTAGTGAACATTCCATACAAGTGAATTATCATTGTCATCACTATCATAAGTCATTAACCTTAACTTTTTGTGCTTTGCCTGACCTTAAACTATATGGAAAATTAAAAGTACCCTATTCACTATGGGTATTTGACATTTGCTGAGAGTAAGTTGGTAGTAGTATCATACATGGCACCCAGTTAATGTCTCAACTTGAAATACTGTGAGTTATGAGGAAGGACAGGGAAGGTAGTGGTTACCCATTCATGAACAACCATTCTTACCTCACAATCAACCAGTTGATTATAATTGATCTGTTGCCCATGCAATCATAGTGACATTTAGAATATATTACATTACCATTTCTCTTAACATGGTGGTTAAAATTCAGTAGGCAGATAATGTAATATTGACATAATGAGTAAAATAATGATTGATAGGGAAGTTGTAAAAGTAAGAAGGTTCAATGTGTTTGAAAGTCACAGAACTTTGAAAAGTGCAACTGGTAAGGAATACTGATGAATAAAATGTGACAACTTGACACTTGGCTATGAATATAGAAATGATCCAAGGAATCTATTAAACTAGTCATTAACGAGTACAGCCTATAGAAGTGTAAATATAGCTAATAAAAGTACCTTTTAAATTTAAATATCTATCAAAGCTTCCAGAGGAAATAAACTAGATTTATACTTCATGACTTGCTCAAAATCATTGTCTTTCCTAGCATCATCTACAGTAAAGTAGTTCTAGTTTAAAATACATAAGTGGATACTTCTAAAATTAGGTTCTTTTGGAATTAAACAAAAGGGACTATGTTTTTCCAGGGACTGCTGTAGATGTCACTTTTTAACAAGACAGATAAGGCAGTCAATATATAGAGGTTTTATTTTATGGCCAAAACTAACATTTATTCAGTCAGTGACAGATGTCAATTAGAACAGCACAACTCAGGCCATGGGGAAATTGCAGAGCCCCTAACCAGAACATGAGCATTACATTATCAGATAGGTTACAGGTGTTGCTTCCATAATGACCCTTGCTGTTTAATGCAGTGTCAGAATCCGGGGAAAGAAAAAGCCAAATGGCAACTAATTTATCACCAGATTTTTAGCCAAATTACCAAAACTTGGAACTAATCAGGTCTGTTTTACAAATGAATAATGACCTTCAGGGCCTCTTTGGTTATACAGATGTTTAGATTGCTGATGTCCTAAGAATTCCATAATCTGTGCTGGCTTTAAAGTTGAGATCAAATTGTTCTTATGTGCCCAGGGTAGCATAACTCTAAGAGGAAGGTGTTCTGGGGAAAGAAAAGGAAAAAAGAGCATTTTTTATCTTCACACTGAAAAAGTCATTGCACTGAAAAAGTGCCAACAAACCCTAGATAATTTTGTGTTGATTATACTAAATTAGAATAGTGATAGCTATAATCATTTGATCCCCGAGGCATTAATGAAAGTACAGCATTATTTTGTGTGGAATATGTATCATTACCCTTGAGCTTAGGAATGAATGATTATTGGTAAGTCTGATTAAATCTGGAAGCAGTGACACAAGCTATCTTTAACCCACTAATGACAGGGCCATATTGTAATTTTATGATGAATGAATACAGTTTAGCATTTTTAGCACTTGGTGGGGAAAATAAGACATCTGCATTCATTTTCTTGATTAGACTGCAAAGTAGTACAGAGAAGCTCATAAGGAATGCTACTTAATGAAATAGTGTTTCTGCTGGTTGATTAGCCTATCATAGCTCCCAAAGCCCACAGGATTGGTTATCTTTATATGATGAATGATATTATTAAACAACGTTCTAGAGATCATGAATTCCTAGATGCAGGAGTACAAAAAAATAAAAATACTATCACTTTGCATGTATATTCCCCTTATCTTTGCAAATGCTTTCATGTGTATTTTATGGTTTAATATCATAGTAACTGTTAGAGTGAGTTAGACTTTTTATTACTTGTTTTATGAGTAAGAAAAGCACAATACAGTTTAGGTACTTCCTAAAGTCCCATAGACTGTCAGAAAAAACCAGCATGGGAACCCCAGTGTTTTGGATCCAAGTGTAATATATTTTTTTGGCCTCTGTGCAAAATTAATTTTATTTTATAATTACAGACAAATTATTATTTTTTGATTCTCTCTTTTAAAAAGGATATCTATTCTGTATGCATAGATACTATTGGAGATTCTTACTGATCAAATGGGTAACAGCCCTGGCTTAATTTTGAGTGCTAGACAAAACTGTTTCTACAATCCCCAGGCAGTTTAGGACAAGTTCTGATCCCAGCATAGCATCTGACACTCAGTGGTAGCTTGGTAAATATTAGTTCTGTCCACTGAAAAAAAAAATTCACAATGTGAGAGTTGTGAGTTAAGTTTTATTTGGGGCAAAAGGAGGACTATAGCCCTGGAGACAGCATCTCAGATAGCTCTGAGGAACTGCTCCAAAGAGGCAGGGGGAAAGGTCAGTATTATCTATGATTGTAGTGAAGAGGGTACCTGCAGTGAAGAACACATATTGGCAGAGGCTTGCTGCTAGTAACGAGGAACGGATGTCACTGATGATTTTAGTGCTTTTCTATAGATATGAGGAGATGCAAGAATTTGGGCTCATGAAATCTTCTCCTGAAAATATCTGACTCTCTAAAGGCCAGTTCTGCCAGTTTTTCCCAGAGCACAGAGTGCCTCATTCCTGATCTCCACCCTGAACTCTTTTCAGGGTGTGTTAAAGGTCAGCGGCTGTGGTGGCTAGTGACTTAATCCTTGCAGAGGCAGATGGCCAGTGCCAAGTTTTAGTTGGCAGTTCCTTTTCTTCTAATTCTTTGTGTGACCTTCTGTGGTCTAATGAAGGAACTTTTCAGTCTTCGTTGACCTAAAAACAGTGTTGATGACCCACTTGATCTTATCTATAAAACTGTTCACAGGTGATTACTCAGTAAAAATAAAAAAAAAAATTAATGACAGTAAAGCCAAACTCTGCAGGGCTAGAGGGAATTAGTATTTAGTTTCCCTCAAAGCCAAAACATTTCTACTTGAAACAGAGCTTTGCAGATGAATGGCATTCCCTTTCTCTAAATATTAGCATCATAATGGCATTCGGTTGAAGAGCTTGAATTTAGGACAATCAGAGCCAAAAATTTAAGAAGTCCTGCAGGTCTTGCTTGGCATGTAACAGATCAGGTTCTTTGGGGAAGATAAATGGAGAAATGAATCATTGTAATACAGTGAAATACATGGTAAAAAGGGTATGGATAAGGGGCAATGGAAGTGCCTAGGATAGAGAAAAAAGAAATGTCTTGGGAGTGGGTGGGAGGGAGGGAAAACTATGAAAGGGACATTTGAACATCAAACTAAACAAAGCCAGAAACCTTGGAATTATCCCTGGCACTTTCTTTCCCTTACCCTGCAAATATTCTATCAATGATTTCCAATTTTACCGCTCATCATTTCTCTGCTCCATGTCCTTCTCTTCACCCAACACTGACCTACATGGAGTTCTCATCATCTTGATTTAAAATGGGCTGGCTTATTTGGTATTCCCATTTCCAGGCATATCACCCTCAAAACCGTCATCCAGACTATTTAAAACCTTAAAGCTTAGCACCATCTTCCTATTGCTTGAAACGCTGCAAGGGTTTCCTGCTGCCTATAGGATAATATCTATCCTGATGATTCTCTGTGGTCTGGCCTCTCCCTACCTCTCATGATATGTTTATGCTGCAGAATTGTTTGTCCTTTCAAGAACATTACACTCCACTTCATGCCTCCATGCGTTTTCCTCTTTTTGTAATACCTTTTCATATCCTTTCCCAACAGGGTAAATTCTATATGTCTGTCGTTCAGTGTCCCTAATCCAGTAAGATGTTGCAGTTCTCCCATCTCAAATCTCCACTGAATCAAGTGCAGTTCTCTGTTTTTTAGAGCACCTGTGCACACTGTATCTCATTCATGTTTGTATTTCCCATTAAGTGCAATACTTGGCACATAATAGTTGCTCAACAAATGTTGGTTGATCTGATAATAACAATAACATGGACGGATAAGTAGGTAGTTGCTAGGACAACAAGTATAGAAATGACAAGGAGGTGTAAAATCAAAGGTCATATGTAATAATTTTCTGTTGATGAGCAACATATTACCACAAATTTAGTGGCTTAAAACAGCATCCATTTATTATCTCACAGTTTCTATAGATCACAAGTCAGGGTGGGCTTGGCTGGATTTTCTGCTCATGGTGTCAGCTTGATCTTAAGGCTGAAATCAAGGTGTTTGTTGGATTGAATTCTCATCTGGAGATTGGTGAGGTAACAGCTGCTTCAAAGCTTCCTTGGATTTTTGGCAGAATCTATTCCTTGTGGCTGCAGAAGTCATGTCAACTTGCTTCCTCAAGACCAGTGGTGGAGAGTGTCTCTATTGCTTCAAGTCTCTGCCTCCAGGGAAGGCTTAGGCTGTCTTTAAAGGGTTAGCCTGGTTAGGTTGGGCTTATCCAGGATAGTCTTTCTTGATTAACTCAGAGTCTTTAATGAGGGATCTTACTTACATCTGCAAAATCCTTTTGCCTTTGCCATATACCATCACATAATCATAGGAATTATATCCTATCACCTTTGCCATATTCTGTTGTCTGGAAGCAAGTCCAGGTTCTGCCTGCACTCAAGGGGAGGGGATTATCTTAGGGCCCATCTCAAAATCCTGCCCATCACATGAGTAGTTTAGAATGACTTGAAAAATAGATTTATGTGGGTAAGGAAGGAAAGGTAAAGACTATGTCAGGAAATGCCTTATGTGGCCTTCTAAGAAATGTATATAATATCATGTGGGGAGTCATTATGGGGTTAAGAAAGATGATCCTTTAGAGCATAACTTTGGAATAAGAAAGACTTGGAAAACTGGAGGAGGAAGATGGTGTAAACATGGAAAATAGGAGGTATTGAAAGGGCAGATGGAAAGTGGGGAAGGATTAAGAACTGACAGGATTTGATAGCTGATGATTCAGCAGAGGGTAAGGAAGTATTCAAAGTCAGTGTTTCAAACTAGAATGCCTGGGTGACCAAAATGGAATTGGTCTTGAGTGTTCCTGAATGATACTGAGGTGGTAACTATTTTTGGTGTAGACAGTGGATCTCAGTCTCTTGTTTCTGTTCTCATACTCTCTCTCACTTGCCTTGTCTTGTTCCAGAAAGGATCTAGAATGGCTCACCAGTTGAACTCTGCTGTTAAATACCAGTTTGCAATGACTTGGCATAATGCCTTTAGGGAAGAATGTTTTATTTCTAAATAGCTGGTACCCTAGGCAGCTATTTATGTTTTCTAAAGTTATCTGAATCCAGGAGGTTGGCAGCAGTTTTAAAAGACAGTGACCTAGCTTTCAGTTCTGAATTCTATTTTGGATCCATTATCTGACAACTCAGGCTGTTTTAAATCTAGCCTGTCTGTGTGTATAATGCAATTAAATAAGGAAGCGAATGCACAGTGTTGGAATACAGGCAGGCAAAAGTATCTTTTGCTTTTCTCTCTACATCCTCTAAATAAACTCTGGACATCCTTTATGATTTATAAGTTAATATTTCTGAAAATATCTCTTTTATCTTATGTCAGCCTTTAGATGGGAAAAATTAATATAGCAGACCATATGTTATTTTTTCTTAAATAATCACATGATGTGAAATTCACAGCTTTCCTATTCATGTTTTGTCTTCAAAATATTTGTCTTTTTTATGCCCAGTGAAAATCTCCTTTGGTTAATGTAAGCTTTTAGTTTAGAGATTTGTATTTTTGCCTGAGGTGCTACTTTGTTGGTTTTAAAATTTGTGGTACAATTGAATTCAGTACAACAGTAAAAATTTGTGTGGATTTATTTATGCCCTTTGAATATTATATAAGATTTACACAAATAGAATTGAGGAATTTCAGTAATTGGAAGTACAGTCTTCCTCTTTGTTAGAAATCTTGGCTTGGATTTACGGACATCCAGTTTCTACCTAATCCGATGATATGCTTCTCTACTGATCTTGTCAGACGTTTACATTGTTAGTTAGGTCTGAAAACAAAACAAAACAACAACAAAAAAACTGGTTCTTCTACTCTACAGTACTTCGGTCGCCAGATGTGTCCATTTTTTTCCCCACACTAAGCAATTCTTCAAATCTTGGTGGACCTCAACTGGGTGTCCTACAGTTTAACTCAATTCTGACACTAACTGCCTGGACTTAATGCAGACCCCACAGGTTAAGACTCAATCCCACAAGACTGTCCCCTACTTCAGATGCTAGTTACAAGCCCCAAGTTGTCATCTGCACTTCTGACCAACTGGTTATACGTAAATCAGGAGTTCCACAGCCCTCTTCTCAGCTTTAATAATGTGCTCTAATGGCTCCCAGAACTAGTTTATCATATTTACACTTACTGGTTTATTATAAAGGATGTAATAAAGGATACAGATGAAGAGGTACACAGGGCAAGATACAGGAGAGGGGTATAGAAATTCCATATCCTCTCCAAGTGCACCACACTCTTAACACCTTGGCGTGTTCACCACCTGGAAGGTGGTGAATCACTTAGGCATGATTGATTAGTTCATTGGCTGTCAGTTATTAATTCAGTTCCCAGAGGTCTCGGGTGGGGCTGAAAGTTCCAGCCCTCTAGTCACATGGGGTTGGCTCCTCTGGCAACCAGCCCCCATCCTCCGAGAGTCACTTCATTAGCATAAACTCAGGTATGGTTGAAAGAGGTTTGTTATGAATAATTAAAGCTGCTTCTCTTACCCTATCACTCAGGAAATTATAAGAGTTTTAGAAGCCCTGTAGCAGCAACTTGGCACGAAGATCAAATGTATACTTCTTATTATATCACAGTGTCACAGATCTGTTCTCTTATGTTAAGTTGAAATCAGCCTCTACAAAAACTACTTCCATTTGCTTACAATCTGTTGACTGTCTCAACCAAGTTACATATTGCTGGGTCCCACTGAATTTCTACTGTCTTTTTTTAAGTTAAATTTTCATGTTTGTTTTAACAAACTGTCGCATATAAATATATAAAAAGTGTTCCTGTAAAGCTTATAATGAAAATAATAAGACAGAAAAATATTGGCCTAATTCCTCCCCACCTCAATCAAGAGGTATCACTCTTAACTCTTTTAGTTTTTTCTTCTGGTTTTACATCCATATTTCTAAATTACGTGCATTATTTTTTGTTTTGGTGTATTTACATTTTATACGTGAATGCTCATTTTAGCCATCTAAAATTTTTTCCTAAATATCCTCAATTTTATCTTCCATTCCTTCTGTTAAATAAATCTCTGCTAACAAATATACATAAATATAATTTTTTTTCTAAGAGCTTTGTGCTTCATTATTTTTCATTTTAATAGCATTCAGTTTCTGGTTTTTAATAGATGCAAGTTATCTCTTAACATTATTAAGAATGAGGCTTTTAAAATAATTATTTTTCTGTTCTCTGCACTGTGTCTTTTTTAATTCTTTTTTCTTTTTTTCCCCCTCTTATCTTAGTCTCTGGCTTTCATGTTTGTGTACAGGCTATCTTACAACGTCTGGTGAATTGTGGCTATTTATTCTCAGCTAATGGTAAAACTCTAACAAGCCAATTAGAAGCTGTAATTATGGGCAATGTTTTTTTTTTTAATCAGTTGTAAAGTTAGAACATAAATAGGTGGGGACCTAGTCACTTTGTCAAAGGGCTGCCCCTTAAAAATACCTATTATCTCTAGATCTTTTCTCTCAAGTCATTTAGTTTCTCCAATAATTCAGTTTCTTGAGTCTAAGTCAGTTTCTCTGTGTGTGAGTGTTTTGTGTATGTAGGTGGGTGGGCAGTGTCTAGAGAACTGAGGAGAGAGGGCTTAGGGTAGGTGGATTGGTCTCAGGGGTCAATGTGTAAATTTACATGTAACCCTCCTATTCTCATTATGACTTCACATACCTGGCAGGTCCTGAGCCTGGGTCCCAAATCCAAAGCACTCCTGAGTGTATGTATTTCCTTGCCACAGTGGAGAGGGTATCTATGGGTCCATTTGATCCTTGTTATAACTTCCAATCAGTTCTCCTGTTTTCAGCCCTGCCCCTCACCCCTGCTTTCAGAAATATGCAGTGCCTCCAATTCCTATATCTTTCCAGGGTTCTATAGCAAATATTCCTTTGTTTACTGTTGGCTTCTTCCTCTGAGCCACTTGACTTTCACCTTTTTACATTATCCTCTTCATCATCATGTCCCTCAGGGACCAAATGTCTTCCATTTGCCAATACTTCTCTTCGTCCCTCCTTCCCCTCCCCACCACCAAGTTACCTCCCACCAACCCTTACTGCAGATCTCCCATACCTGCTTCCATTTTCCCCACCTTTACCTTCTCCCCAAATCACATCTACTTTTGAGCCTCATCTGTTCATTTGGCAGACTACCTACCTCAACCCTGGACAACACCCTCATTTTAATTTTTCCCATTTGCTCCATGCCACTGCACACGTCCACACCTAAATCTCCAGTTATCCATTTGCTGTCAGGGAGCATGTTCTGACACTGATTTGGCCTGGGTCAAGTCTGGGATTCTGAATCAAGAGCCTGGGCTTGATGGAGGAGAAATGCCAGAAGGCTTCGATGAGTGGCACAGTGCAAGGGAATAATGCAAGAAGAGTCACCTTAGGGAGAAACTACACGCTTGATAGTCTGTCCCACCTGACTGCTGAGGCTAAGAGTGAGAATCCACAAGTGACACTGTGGGATAGACTTCAAAGAACAGACACCTGAGCATTGGGATAGGGAGACGTGGTCATGGAGGAAATTCCCGAGCTGGATGAACATAGTTGGAGGAGCTTTGAAGAGAGTAGGGAGTTCCCTGGGCTTCTGTTGAGAGCAGGAGATAGGAATTGAGAATCCTGACCCAGCTTGGAAAACATTGTTTTGCTGAAGAGTTTAAACCAATTGAGGTATCTGTTATTGCTGACAAACTTTAAAAGGTTCTAGAACTGGCAAACCAACTAGGCCTGAGCTAAGTTAAAAGACTAGCATGACCAGCTGGGACAGCAACACAGCAAACTTGCTAATTAGTCTAGAGGAAGCCAATTGCCCGCATTTTTATGGACTGCTAATTGCTAAAGTAGCAGCTTGCTCTGAAGACAAAAATAACAGCATGGTAGTTTCTTGAATATAATATAAAGTGGTGTTCGGGATATAGTCTACATCAACTTTAAAAATATTCTATAGTTCTTAAACTTTAAGCGTGCACTGTTATTAATAAAGATATACTTTGGAAGTCAGTTATTTTTTTTCTTAGACTGTAAGATGAGAAATTATAGAATATGTGAGACTCTAGTTTGAGCATCTGTACTAAGGATTTTATTTTAAAGTCACTGATTTTCCATTTGAATATCATTTCTCAACCCATTTTAAAACATTTCCCAATAAGAGAGCTAAATAAATAATTTTAAAATGTTCTTTATTCTAAATAGTGTGAGATTTTTCCTAAAAATGCTCTCTTTCAACCCATTTATATTTGGGAAAAGATAATGTATTTAAAGAATTTACCTCTATTTTTTGCAACATTGCAGGCATTCCGTAAGTATTGGTAGAAAGAAAGAAAGAATGAATAAATGAACAGATGTAGAAAGATTCGTGTGCGTTAGAATGATAGAATTGCATATTTTAAAGAACAATAGCGTACAGCTAGTGCCCTTCCATTATTTTACGGATGAAGAAACTGAGGTAGAGAGGTGAGGTGGGGGGACTGCTCTGGTGTCTCATTACTGTTCAGTGGCAGTCCAGCACTCTTTTTCATTCTAAGTTAATTTTCATTCAACTTAAGAGAAGAATGAATTACTTCTGCAGGGCTGATTCTGACCCAAATCAGATTAAATCAGTAAAGCCTGGCTTTGTTAAAGGCTCAAATGCCAAATGACAAAAGTAAAGCATCTTTTAAAACAAAAACAAAACCAAAGTAATTGGCGTCTTTGGTTTTATTAAGGAGTGAAGTTTTCAAAGGCAAAGAGGGGAAAAAAATTGGAAACTCTGTGTCACGGACCTAATTTGAAAGTGTGAATGTCAGACTCGATATGAAGGAGAGGTAAGCTAGCCCTGAGGAGGTAGAACTGCATAAAAGGTAAAAGCGGATTTCCTTCTCCAGTGAATCAATAGAAGTTCATGGATCTGAAGATTTATTTGTCTGTTGCATTGGTGACTAAAATCCTCTGATAGGATTGACAGCTGACTTAGGTATTGCATAATAATTATATGTGGCAGAACAAATCTAATGAAGATGCAACTAATTAGTAGATGAATATTTAGACCCAGCAATAGCACTGATGGCTCAGATACCAGGTAACATTTCTTCACAGGTAGAATTTATTAAGAAGTAGATGTGACTTGTTTGTCTTCTTAATTAAAGGTTTGGTTGCATTTCCAAAGGGCTGTTAATAAATAATGTGCAGTCACTTATCAAATGTGAGACTCTGCCCAAGTTATTAATTATTCTGAGCCTCGTGTTTCTCATTTGTACCAATAGGTTTATAATGGCACCTACCACATGGAGCTGTTGTGGGGATTAAATGAGGGCATGCATGTAAGGTTTTGCCTAGTGCGTTCCACATAAAAAGCACTCAATAAATGTTGGCTATTGTTATTGTTGTCAGGCACTCCAGGGAAGCTGTATTGTAAAAAAACATACTTCTGCTGCTGCTGCACTGAAACCTCAGTAAATCATTGTTTTCTCACTGGCCTACTATATAATTTTGTGGATATTTCTACCTCAAGATCCTCCCCAAGGGGGCAATGCAATGTAGTTGAAAGATCTATCACTTGGAATTCAGAACATTTGGTTAAAATCCAAAGTTCACAAGTACAATTTGTGCTATCCTAGAACTCCCAGGAAGGTGAGATCCATCCATTTGATCACTTTCTGGCTGAACAAACGTGTATCTCTTAAATTTTCTTAAGTCATTGAATGGTTTCTAAAATTGAGATGACCATACCCATCTCACTGGGATGCTATGAGGATCAGATGAAGGTATCTAGTCAAAGTTCTCATTTGCAGACTCCGTGGTGTTGAATGAGTATCGGTTATTGATATTCTCTGAAGGTCGACATTCAGTTACTCCTTCAGGACCCAGGATAAAAGCTACCTCTTCTCTGAAGCTTTTCCTGAGCTCCCCAACCTCCAGATGTCATGTCAGCTCTCCTTCCTCTGCACTTCTATTCCATGTCAGCTGATCTTCCTTGGTATTCAAAGAAAGACTGCCTTGTAGAGCAGTAATTTATATTCTTTTATTCCTGCTACAACACCTTCAGAAGAAAGCACCCATATCTAATTGTCTGCATGGTCCCCCACAGTGACAGTATCTTGCTTATAGTAAGTGCTCAACAAATATTTGATTAGTGAGTAAACAAGCTTTTATGAACCCATATGCAACACTTAAGTTCTGTAAGTTACGTAGAAATAGTAAAAACAAATAACTTAATTACAATTTTATCCTTTCAACAAGGTGACCAA
Organism: Hyperoodon ampullatus; assembly: GCF_949752795.1. Lineage (NCBI taxonomy): Eukaryota > Metazoa > Chordata > Mammalia > Artiodactyla > Ziphiidae > Hyperoodon > Hyperoodon ampullatus. Next base: position 156,101,078 of record NC_136916.1, read on the forward strand.
ATCCTGTAGGATTTGAAATTAATTAGAAATTAACTCATCTTTTATTCATTTATCCTGTTAATCAATAAATAAACATATGTTGAGCATGTTCTAGGTGCCAGGTACTATGGTGGTGGGCACTAGGAATTCAATTTAACAAAAAAATTCAATTCAGCTTCTACCCCACAGAGCTTGCAGCTTATACATAATAAGAAATAAGAAGGAAATAATATCGAAACTTGCTTTGGCAGACTAAACATTTAGACCTTTCTTTGTTGAAAGAGGTCAATAAAGAATTCCAAATGACTTTTTCTATCCATTATTAATTCCAACAATTTGGTCTCTGTTCATTAGTAAGATTAAATTTGGCTACTGAGAATAGGTCAGGCAAATTATTTTTCTGGTTAAAAAAAATTACATTGAACTATTTGTAATGAGGTGGATGGACCTAGAGTCTGTCATACAGAGTGGGGTAGGTCGGAAGGAGAAAGACAAATACTGTATGCTGACACATATATATGGAATTTAAGAAAAAAAAAAAGGTCATGAAGAACATAGGGGTAAGACAGGAATAAAGACACAGACCTACTAGAGAATGGACTTGAGGATATGGGGAGGGGGAAGGGTAAGCTGTGACAAAGTGAAAGAGCGGCATGGACATATATACACTACCAAACGTAAGGTAGATAGCTAGTGGGAAGCAGCCGCATAGCACAGGGAGATCAGCTCGGTGCTTTGTGACCGCCTGGAGGGGTGGGATAGGGAGGGTGGGAGGGAGACGCAAAAGGGAGGGGATATGGGAACATATGTATACATATAACTGATTAAATTTGTGATAAAGCAAAAAATAAAATAAATAAATAAATAAATAAATAAAAAAAAAAAAAAAAAAAAATTACAGCTGCTGGATGAAATTTGCTTTGAATTGTTTTTCGTAATCACAAGTAATTGGGCATGTCCTATTCAGTTAAAAATAAATATACAAAGGTACATTGATCTACTTTCCTTGATAACGAGTTTTGAAAACCATAGCTATATTACTGAAACTTACTTCACTTATTAAAAAGTCCAGGGGGCACAAGTAACCTTTACAGAATATTTCCACATAACAAGACAAAATTATTTAATGAAACTCCTGGACATATATTTTAATTGAAAAATTATAAGCAATTCTCCACTGACATGGAGCCAGCCAATATGATGCAAAATGAATTTCTCAGTTATTGTATTGTCTGGTAGGTAATTTGAGTGAAAGGAAAACTTGCGTTCCAGCAGAAGCCAGTGGAATGTTACATTTTAAAGATGAGGAGTGGGTCTTCTCAAGGTTGGTTAACTCCCCATGCTGCTTCCGCACCCCTCTGCATGTATCCCTGCCCACACACACTCACCTACACCAACTCTAGACTCTGCTTCCCTAGAGCTGTGACGGCTTTTGAGCAAAGCAAATGAAGCGTAGAGTGTCTATGTGCCTCTTTTTCCACATCAGATCAAGGAGTTTATGGATGAAAAACACCCAGACTGATTTGCCTTTTATATCAGTCAGGGTCCTCGTGGGAAAACTGGTGACACACAAACGAGTAGTATGATGACACTTGACCTATTTACAGTGACGTGGGCAGGACAAGTCTGTGGTCAGAGATGCCCATGTCGTTTGAAGAAGCACCCTTATAGCTCTTACCACGGATAGGCCTAGCAGGGAAAAGGAAGGAATAGTTCCTGGAGCCAAGAGAGAGAGCTGTGGCTACAACTAGCTGAGGGTCTGCACACTTCAGCAGAGAAATGCAAGTGCCGCCAGCCTCTGAGGACTGGCTGGGAGGGAACCAGGGGTATTGATACCACAGTCCCACTTTCCCCACTCCCCAGCTTCCTGCCAGTGCCTCCCACTGGATGCAACCCAGAAAGATGAGCTTCCCAGAGAGTGGGGGGCAGGTGGAGAATGAATACAAAGGGCCAAAGAAAATATCAAGTACACCCTTTATGTAGTAAGTGACATATATGTATTATACCTATGGTGCAGATGCTCATGAGAAAGCTCTCACTGCTTTCAAGAAAGTTTATAGACATTATTCAGTTGATATTCATAAAACCCTTTTGAGATGAGCATTATTATTCCCATGTGATGTAACAGAGATTAATGTAGATGTGTTCACAGACACCTTCCTTATTCCAGCTCACCAGCTCAGTTTCCTCTTTCGTCTTTTCTACAGAGGAGAGATTCTTTCTTGCTGGAAGAGAGACTAAGTTAATCTAAATAATGAGTGAATGAGAGTGTGAGGGAGTTTCTCAGCAATTTTAAGAGCTAAGGCACCACAGCAGTTTAAGACTGTGAGGGAAGTAAAGAAAGGGTAGGAAAACAGGTTACCTGTATTGCATTACCTTTAATACCCTTCAGGAAACTTGAGTGAAGAATGTAATCACTTTGAACATTTCTCTTTGTTATTGGACTGCAGTTTTGAACGAGGTGTAGTTTAGAGACTGAACCACATGGTGTTCACATTTACTAGGTTTACGCTCACTTCACATTTATTTAAAGTGAGAATGAAAGTGGTTAAGAGTCTTGCCTAAGGTCACACCCTCAGAAAGTGCAGAGTTGTCACTCCAGTCCAGGTTTGTTGATTCCAGATCCATCAGTCTCAATTCAGCTTTGGCTGAATTTACCTTTGCTGAGTTTGTTGAGTGATAAAGCTTTCTGGAGGAAGGATTTCTTTTAATACCTGGTTAGTATATAGTACACCCCTTATTAGTTGGAGAGATTGGCCCTTTATACTCCTTGTGTAAAGAGGCTTGTTTAGTAATGGTCAAGTGTCGTTGAGTCATTCAGATAAATAGTTCCATGATTAAATTTTACCTGCCTCATTTATTTTTATAATGTCAATATACCCTTTATTTTTTTAACAGCTTTATTGGAGTATAATTGCTGTACAATGGTGTGTTAGTTTCTGCTTTATAACAAAGTGAATCAGCTATACATATACATATATCCCCATATCTCCTCCCTCTTGCGTCTCCCTCCCACCCTCCATATCCCACCCCTCTAGGTGGTCACAAAGCACTGAGCTGATCTCCCTGTGCTATGTGGCTGCTTCCAACTAGCTATCTATTTTACATTTGGTAGTGTATATAAGCAATATACCCTTTAAAATAGGAGCTGGACTTATTGTTTCTTCAGTCCATTTAGTCATGACATTGTTATTTCAAGAATGTTCTGATGATTTCTAATTGCTCTTAAAGCCCTGTTTGAATCCTACTGCAGACCCTTGTGTTACATGTCACCTGTGACCCACCTCTGTTTGCTTTCATTCACTGCCTGTCATAATCAGAAAGCATTTTAAAATCAGGCGTTTTTGTATATTTAAAAAAAGAAATCAAATTGAGTTTTGTTTCTGGGATATGACAGATTAAAAAAAAATCCATGTAGGTAGGTAGGAGCTACTGACAGCAGAATATCTGGTAGATACATGAGCTGTCAACTGTTTGCAAACTTCTGCCCCCATCAGCTCCTAGTAACCCTTCCAACTCCCTGCCTGAGATCAAAATCACAGACATTTCCACCACTGCTCACCTTTCTGATTCTGTTGGGGTTACTCTATATTAGATTTCTTGTTAAGACAATCTACTTATCCAGCTTGCATTTGTGGTACTGTATTTTCCTATTAGTTCTAGATTCAAGAATTTTTTAAAGAAATTGATTACGTAGTGATAACAGTGACTGTAACAATACCCAGCATCATTCTGAAATAAGAACAAGTCGATGTATTTTCTTTAATCAAAGACACATTAAGACACCTTATTGCAGTTAGTGGAGTGGTTAAGGGAACAGACTTTAAAACCAAATAGCCTGTATCTGAATTCTAATTCAACCACTAACTAGCTCTGTGATCTTGAACAAGTCACTGAAACTCTCTGGGCCTCAGTTTTCTCATCTGTATGAAAGAGACAATGTTAGTACTTATTTCTTAGAGCTGTAGTGAGGATTTGTAAATTAATAAATAGTATTCAGGAGAGTATCTGACACATAGCAAACATTCAGCAGTACTGGCTGCTATTATTATTTACCCCTGACCTAACATTATGGTGTAAATTTTCAGTGAAAATTTATCTTCAGTTAAAATTTCAGTAAAATTTACCGGGCACTGTGAAACTTCAGTGTCAGGTAGCCCTAGTTCAAATTTCAGTTCTTCCACTTACTAAGTAGATGAACTTGGTCAGGTTATTTGACATTTAGTAATATCAATTTTCATATTCATAAAATAGGATGGTAATGTATCTATTTTAGAGGGTTGACATGTGGCATAATATGAAGTTTGGCATATGTAAATTAGATAAATATAAAATACATATGTAAAAAGTACATAGCCAGGTTTTGACTCATAGAAAGCATTCATTAAATGATGCTATTATTTTTGTCTTTAATATCTTCATTGGAGTATAACTGCTTTACAGTTTTGTGTTAGTTTCTGCTGTATAACAAAGAGAATCAGTTATATGTATACATATATCGCCATATCCCCTCCCTCTTGCATCTCCCTCCCACCCTCCCTATCCCATCTCTCTAGGTGGTCACAAAGTACCGAGCTGACCTACCTGTGCTATGCAGCTGCTTCCCACTAGCTATCTGTTTTACATCTGGTAGTGTATATATGTCAGTGCCACTCTCTCACTTCGTCCCAGCTTACCATTCCCCCTCGCCATGTCCTCAAGTCCATTCTCTATGTCTGCGTCTTTATTCCTGTCCTGCCCCTAGGTTCATCAGAACCATTTTGGTTTTTTTTTTTAATTCCATATATACATGTTAGCATATGGTATTTGTTTTTCTCTTTCTGACTTACTTCACTCTGTATGACAGACTCTACATCCATCCACCTCACTACAAATAACTCAATTTCGTTTCTTTTTATGGCTAAGTAATGTTCCATTGTATATATGTGTCACACCTTCTTTATCCACTCATCTGTCTATGGACACTTAGGTTGCTTCCATGTCCTGGCTATTGTAAATAGAGCTTCAGTGAACATTTTGGTACATGACTCTCTTTGAATTATGGTTCTCTCAGAGTATATGCCCATTAGTGGGATTGCTGGGTCATATGGTAGTTCTATTTTTAGTTTTTTGAGGAACCTCCATACTGTTCTCCATAGTGGCTGTATCAATTTACATTCCCACCAACAGTGCAAGAGGGTTCCCTTTTCTCCACACTCTCTCCAGCATTTATTATTTGTAGATTTTTTGATGATGGCCATTCTGACTGGTGTGTACCTCAGTGTAGTTTAGATTTGCATTTCTCTAATGATTAGTGATATTGAGCATCCTTTCATGTGTTTGTTGGCAATCTGTATATCTTCTTTGGAAAAATGTCTATTTAGGTCTTCTATATCCATTTTTGGATTGGATTGTTTGCATTTTTGTTATTGAGCTGCATGAGCTGCTTGTAAATTTTGGAGATTAATCCTTTTTCAGTTGCTTCATTTGAAAATATTTTCTCCCATTCTGAGTGTTGTCTTCTCATCTTGTTTATGTTTTCCTTTGCTGTGCAAAAGCTTGTAAGTTTCATTAGGTCCCATTTATTTATTTATTTATTTTTGTGGTACGCGGGCCTCTCACTGTTGTGGCCTCTCCCGTTGTGGAGAACAGGCTCCGGACACGCAGGCTCAGTGGCCGTGGCTCACGGGCCCAGCCGCTCTGTGGCAGGTGGGATCTTCCCTGACTGGGGCATGAACCCATGTCCCCTGCATCAGCAGGCGGACTCTCAACCACTGCACCACCAGGAAAGCCCTGTTTATTTTTATTTCCATTTCTCTAGGAGGTGGGTCAAAAAGGACCTTGCTATGATTTATGTCATAAAGTGTTCTGCCTATGTTTTCCTACAAGAATTTTATAGTGTCTGGCCTTGCATTTAGGTCTTTAATCCATTTTGAGTTATTTTTGTGTATGGTGTTAGGGAGTGTTCTAATTTCATTCTTTTACATGTAGCTATCCAGTTTTCCCAGCACCACTTATTGAAGAAACTGTCTTTTCTCCATTGTATACTGTTGCCTCCTTTGTCAAAGATAAGATGACCATATGTGCATGGGTTTATCTCTGGGCTTTCTATCCTGTTTCATTGATCTATATTTCTGTTTTTGTGCTGGCACCATACTGTCTTGATTACTGTAGCTTTGTAGTATAGTCTGAAGTCAGGGAGCCTGATTCCTCCAGCTCCATTTTTCTTTCCCAAGATTGCTTTGGCTATTCGGGTTCTTCTGTGCTTCCATACAAATTGTAAAATGTTTTGTTTTAGTTCTCTGGAAAATGCCATTGGTAGCTTCATAAGGATTGCTTTAAATCTGTAGATTGTTTTGGGTAGTATAGTCATTTTCACAATGTTGATTCTTCCAATCCAAGAACATGGTATATCTCTCCATCTGTTGGTATCATCTTTAATTTCTTTTATCAGTGTCTTATATTTTTCTGCATACAGGTCTTTTGTCTCCTTAGGAAGGTTTATTCCTAGGTATTTTATTCTTTTTGTTGCAATGGTAAATGAGATTGTTTCCTTAATTTCTTTTTCAGATTTTTCATTGTTAGTGTATAGGAATGCAAGAGATTTCTGTGCATTAATTTTGTATCCTACTCCTTTACCAAATTCATTGATTAGCTTACTGGTAGCATCTTTAGAATTCTCTATGTGAAGTATCATGTCATCTGCAAACAGTGACAGTTTTACTTCTTCTTTTATGGTTTGGATTCCTTTTATTTCTTTTTCTTCTCTGATTGCTGTGGCTAAAACTTCCAAAAGTATGTTGAATAATAGTGGTGAGAGTGGGCAACCGTGTCTTTTTCCTGATTGTAGTGGAAATTGTTTCAATTTTTCACCATTGTGTATGATGTTGGCAGTGGGTTTGTCTTATATGGCTTTTATTATGTTGAGGTAAGTTCCCTCTATGCCCACTTTCTGGAGAGTTTTTATCATAAATATCTGTTGAATTTTGTCAAAGCTTTTTCTACATCTGTTGAGAGTATCATATGGCTTTTATCCTTCAGTTGGTTAACATGGTGTATCACATTGATTGATTTGCATGTATTGAAGAATCCTTGCATTCCTGGGATAAACCCCACTTGATCATGGTGTATGATCCTTGTAATGTTCTGTTGGATTCTGTTTGGTAGTATTTTGTTGAGGATTTTTGCATCTATGTTCATCAGTGATATTGGTCTGTAGTTCTTCTTTTTTGTGACATCTTTGTCTGGTTTTGGTATCAGGGTGATGGTGGCCTCGTAGAATGAGTTTGGGAGTGTTCCTCCCTCTGCTATATTAATTAATTAATTAATTAATTAACTAAGTAATATGTTTTTGACTGCATTACATCTTCTTTGCTGCACATGGGCTTTCTCTAGTCACGGAGAGTGGGAGCTACTCTTCATTGCGGTGCCTGGGCTTCTCATTGAGGTGGCGTCTCTTGTTGTGGAGCATGGACTCTAGGTGCATGGGCTTCAGTAGTTGTGGCTCACGGGCTCTAGAGCACAGGCTCAGTAGTTGTGGCACATGGGCTTATTTGCTCCATGGCATGTGGGATCTTCCAAGACCAGGGCTGGAACCCATGTCCCCTGCATTGGCAGGCGGATTCTTAACCACTGGGCCACCGGGGAAGCTCCCTGTGCTATAATTTGGAAGAACTTGAGAAGGATAGGTGTTAGCTCTTCTCTAAATGTTTGACAGAAATCACCTGTGAAGCCATCTGATCCTGGGCTTTTGTTTGTTGGAAAAGGTTTTTAATCAAAGTTTCAATTTCAGTGCTTGTGATTGGTCTGTTCATATTTTCTGTTTCTTCCTAGTTCAGTCTTGGAAGTTTGTACTTTTCTAAGAATTTGTCCATTTTTTCCAGGTTGTCCATTTTATTGGCATATAGTTGCTTGTAGTAATCTCTCATGATCCTTTGTATTTCTGCAGTGTCAGTTGTTAATTCTCCTTTTTCATTTCTAATTCTGTTGATTTGAGTCTTCTCCCGTTTTTTCTTTATGAGTCTGGCTAATGGTTTATGAATTTTATCTTCTCAAACAACCAGCTTTTAGTTTCTTTGATCTTTGCCACTGTTTCCTTCATTTCTTTTTCATTTATTTCTGATCTGATCTTTATGATTTCTTTCCTTCTGCTAGCTTTGTTTTTTTTTTGTTGTTGTTGTTGTTCTTCTCTCTGTAATTGCTTTAGGTGTAAGGTTAGGTTGTTTATTTGAGATTTTTCTTGTTTCTGGAGGTAGGATTGTATTGCCATAAACTTCCCTCTTAGAACTGCTTTTGCTGCATCCCATAGGATTTGGGTTGTGTTTTCATTGTCACTTGTTTCTAGGTATTTTTTGATTTTCTCTTTGATTTCTTCAGTGATCTCTTGGTTATTTAGTAGTGTTTTGTTTAGCCACCATGTGTTTGTATTTTTTACAGTTTCTTTTTCCTGTAATTGATATCTAGTCTCATAGCATTGTGGTCGGAAAAGATACTTGATACGATTTCAATTCTGTTAAATTTACCAAGGCTTGATTTGTGAACCAGGATATGATCTATCCTGGAGAATGTTCCATGAGTACTTGAGAAGAAAATGTATTCTGTTGTTTTTGGATGGACTGTCCTATAAATATCAATTAACTCCTTGTTTAATGTGTCATTTAAAGCTTGTGTTTCCTTATTTATATTCGTTTTGGATGATCTGTCTGTTGATGAAAGTGGGGTGTTAAAGTCCCCCACTATTATTGTGTTACTGTCGATTTCCCCTTTTATGGCTGTTAGCATTTGCTTTATGTATTGAAGTGCTCCTATGTTGGGTGCGTAAATATTTACAATTGTTATATCTTCTTGAATTGATCCCTTGATCATTATGTAGTGTCCTTTTTTGTCTCTTGAAATAGTCTTTATCTTAAAGTCTATTTTGTCCGATATGAGAATTGCTACTCCAGCTGTCTTTTGATTTCGATTTGCATGGCATATCTTTTTCCCTCCCCTTACTTTCGGTCTGTATGTGTCCCTAGGTCTGAAGTGGGTCTCTTGTAGACAACATATATATGGGTCTTATTTTTGTACCCATTCAGCCAGTCTGTGTCTTTTGGTTGGAGCATTTAATCCATTTACATTTAAGGTAATTATTGATATTTGTGTTCGTATTACAATTTTCTTAATTGTTTTGGGTTTGTTATTGTAGGTCTTTTCTTCCTCTTGTGTTTCCTGTGTAGAGAAGTTACTTTAGCATTTGTTGTAAAGCTAGTTTGGTGGTGCTGAATTCTCTTTTTTTTAAAAAAATAAATTTATTTATTTATTTACTTACTTATTTATATATTTTTGGCTGCATTGGATCTTTGTTGCTGGGCACAGGCTTTCTCTAGTTGCTGCAAGTGTGGGCTACTCTTCGTATTGGTGCACAGGCTTTTCATTGCGGTGGCTTCTCTTGTCACAGAGCATGGGCTCTAGGGTGCGCAGGCTTCAGTAGTGGTGGCACATGGGCTTAGTTGCTCCGCAGCATGTGGGATCTTCCCAAACCAGGGTTTGAACCCGTTTATCCTACATTGGCAGGTGGATTCGTAACCACTGCAACACCAGGGAAGCCCATACTGAATCCTCTTAACTTTTGCTTGTCTGTAAAGGTTTTAATTTCTCCGTCGAATCTGAATGAGATTCTTTCTGGGTAGAGTAATCTTGATTGTAGGTTTTTCTCCTTCATCACTTTAAATATGTCCTGCCACTCCCTTCTGGCTTGCAGAGTATCTGCTGAAAGATCAGCTGTTAACCTTATGGGGATTCCCTTGTGTGTTATTTGTTTTTCCCTTGCTGCTTTTAATATTTTTTCTTTGTTTTTAATTTTTGATAGTTTGATTAGTATATGTCTTGGCATGTTTCTCATTGGATTTATCCTGTATGGGATTCTCTGCACTTCCTGGACTTGATTGACTATTTCCTTTCCTATGTTAGGGAAGTTTTCAACTATAATCTCTTCAAATATTTTCTCAGACCCTTTCTTATTCTCTTCTTCTTCTGGGACCCCTACAATTGGAATGTTGGTGCATTTAATGTTGTCCCAGAGCCCTCTGAGACTGTCCTCAATTCTTTTCATTCTTTTTTCTTTATTCTACTCTGTGGCAGTTATTTCCACTATTTTATCTTCCAGGTCACTTATCCATTTTTTCTGCCTCAGTTATTCTGCTATTGATTCCTTCTAGAGAGTTTTAAATTTCATTTATTGTGTTATTCATCATTGTTTGTTTGTTCTTTCATTCTTCTAGGTCCTTGTTAAACGTTTCTTGTATTTTCTCTATTCTATTTACAAGATTTTGGATCATCTTTACTATCATTACTGTGAATTCTTTTTCAGGTAGACTGCCTACTTCCTCTTCCCTTTTTTAATCTGGTGGGTTTTTACCTTGCTCCTTCATCTGCTGCATATTTCTCATTTTGTTTAACTTACTGTGTTTGGGGTCTCCTTTTTGAAGGCTTCAGGTTAGTAGTTCCCATTATTTTTGGTGTCAGCCCCCAGTGAGGTTGGTTCAGTGGCTTGTGTAGGCTTTCTGGTGGAGGGGACTTGTTCCTGTGTTCTGGTGGGTGAGGCTGTATCTTGTCCTTCTGGTGGGCAGGGCCACGTCTGGTGGTGTGTTTTGGACTGTCTGTGAACTTATTATGATTTTAGGCAGCCTCTCTGCTAATGGGTGGGATTGTGCTCCTGTCTTGTTGGTTGTTTGGCATGGGGTGTCCAGCACTGGAGCTTGCTGGCCATTGGGTGGAGCTGGGTCTTAGTGTTGAGACAAAGGTCTCTGGGGGAGCTCTCGGCCATTGATATTATGTGGGGCTGGGAGGTTTCTGGTGGTCCAGTGTCCTGGGTTTGACCCTCCCACTTGGAGGCTCAGGCCTGACACCCAGCTGGCTCACCAAGTCTCAGCCAGCTACGTGGCTCAGAAGAAAAGGAAGAGGAAAAAAAGAAAAGACTAAAACAAAAAAATGGACAGACAGAACCCTAGGACAAGTGGTAAAAGCAAACCTATACAGACAAAATCACACAAAGAAGCATATACATACATACTCACAAAAAGAGAAAAAGGAAAAATAAATATATATATATAAAAAGGAAGAGAGCAATGAAACCAATAAACAAATTCACCAATGATAATAAGCTCTAAATGCTAAACTAAGATAAACATAAACCCAGAAACAAATTAGATGCAGAAAGCAAACCCGAAATCTACAGTTGCTCCCAAAGCCCACTGCCTCAGTTTTGGGAACATTCATTGTCTCTTCAGGTATTCCACAGATGCAGCGTACATCAAGTTGATTGTGGGGATTTAATCTGCTGCTCCTGAAGCTTCTGGGACAGATTTCCCTTCTCTTCTTTGTTCGCACAGCTCCCAGGGTTCAGCTTTAGTTTTGGCCCTGCCTCTGCCTGTAGGCCACCCTCAGGAGTCTGTTCCCCACCCAGGCAGGAGGGGCTTAAAGGAGTGGCTGATTAGGGGGTTCTTGCTCACTCAGGCCAGGGGGAGGGAGGGGTACAGTAGTCATAATTGGAATGTGGGACGAGCCTGAGGCAGCAGAGACTGGGGTGACATTGCAACAGCCTGAGGCATACCCTGTGTTCTCCCGGGGAAGTTGTCCCTGGATCTGGGGACCCTGGCAGTGGCATGCTGCAAGGCTCCCGGGGGCGGTGTGTGTGTGTGTTTGGATATTGACCTGTGCTTTACACAGGATTCTTGGTGGCTGCAGCAGCATTAATGGTTCATGCCCATCTCTGGGGTCCGAACTGGTAGCCATGGCTTGTGCCCGTCTCTGGGGGTAGCTTAGGTGGTGCTCTGCCTTCTGTGGGCCGACAGGGAAGTAATCCCTGTCTTCACACAACACAAAACAAAGGTCTCTTGCCTCTCCGGCAGGTCCAGACTTTTTCCTGGACTCCTTCCTGGCTAGCCGTGGGGCACTACCCCCCTTCAGGCTGTGTTCACGCAGCCACCCCCAGTCCTCTCCCTGGGGTCTGACCTCCAAAGCCTGAGCCTCAGCTCCCAGTCCTCACCCGCCCTGGCAGGTGAGCAGACAAGCCTCTCAGGCTGGTGAGTGCTGGTCGGCACCGATCCTATGTGTGGGCATCTTTCCGCTTTGCCCTCTGCACCCCTGTTTCACTCTCCTTCGTGGCTCTGAAGCTTCCTCCCCCCGCCCACCCCTCTTCCCCACCAGTGAAGGGGCTCCCTGGTGTGTGGAAACTTTTCCTCCTTCGCAGCTCCCTCCCTGAGGTGCAGGTCCCATCCCTATTCTTTTGTCTCTGTTTTTTCTTTTTTCTTTTGCCCTACGCAGGGATTCCCTGTGTGGGGATTTTCTTGGGCTTTTGGGAAGTCTGAGGCCTTCTGCCAGCGTTCAGTAGGTGTTCTGTAGGAGCTGTTCCACATGTAGATGTATTTTTGATGTATTTGTGGGGAGGAAGGTGATCTCCACGTCTTACTCCTCCGCCATCTTGAAGGTCTCCATGGTTATTATTTTTAGAAGAAATTATCTGTAATGTTACTAATAAAAAAAAGCACATAAAGTGGAAAGGGAGAGAGTTTCATGTTCTGCAAAAGAAGTGTTGATTAAAAAGTCTTATATTTAAATCTGCAAGTGAGGCTAAACTCAAGGTGTTTTGAAATGATTTTACCAACCAAAAGAATTGCATGTAATATGTAATGATTCCTTTATTCTCCCATTAAAATAATTATTGTCAAAGCAATGACACTTACTTTGACCACTCTCCATGTGTTGCAATAACAGTCCACCACTCTTGTCTCCAAATTTCTATGACATCATTGGCAGTTTAATAGAGCATCCAATCAGAATATGCTAAAGAGCATTACTATGCTAACTTTGCAGAAGTCTAGTTCAAAAGCAAAGAATCTTGACAGCTTAGACACTTTGATTTTATTATCAATACACGTAGGATATACCTCAGGCTATCTGAAAAGTGAATTTAGATTTCTAACTTGAACAAACCCCCAAATCTCAGCAAACTAACCCAAAAGAAGAATTTTGTTTTAGTATTAGTTTTGCTCATTCACATGTAGTCCAAGCAGTTAGAATCAGTGAAGGGAAGTGAGGTTCTGTTCCACATAGTCATGCAGGACCCAAGCTGACAGAGGCCCTGCTGTCTTCCACATTGGGCTTCCAAGGTGGTTCTAGGTATCAGAAGTACCTGGAAGTGGCACACATCACTTTTGGTCACATTTCTTTGGCCAGAGGTTAGTTCCAAGGTCCCACCTCTAGTCGCAAAGGGAGCTGGGAAATGTAGTCTCTGGCCGACATTGCTTAGCTGAACAGCTCAGTGCTGTGTCAGGGAGCACAAGTATTTGGTGGATAGTGAATGATCTCTGCCATACCCTTATTACAGTAAAGTTATAACAATAGAGTTAGTCTCATTTTTCTCCCTCCTCTTCCTTAATTAAAAAGAAAGGGGCTTCCCTGGTGGCGCCATGGTTGAGAGTCCGCCTGCCGATGCAGGGGACACGGGTTCGTGCCCCGGTCCGGGAAGATCCCACATGCCATGGAGCGGCTGGGCCCGTGAGCCATGGCCGCTGAGCCTGCGCGTCCGGAGCCTGTGCTCTGCAATGGGAGAGGCCACAGCAGTGAGAGGCCCGCATACCGCAAAAAAAAAAAAAAAAAAAAAAAAGAAAGAAAAAGAAAGAATAAGCACTGAATTGGATGTGCTTGTTTAGAATAAGAACCCTATTTCACCTATCATTGTACCTTTGGTGCCTGACTCAGAGCTTAGCATGTATTAGATATTCACTAAGTATTCCTTGAGTGATCCAATGAACACACACTCCCCATCTTCTTGCCTCATTCTTCCTTTCTTTCTCCTTTCCTTCCTTCCTTTGTAAATCTCTCTTTTTTTCTGATTTCAAAGGCTTTCAGAGGCTTTATTTTCTGCTAGGCACTGTGATGAGTGATGAGGAATCAAAGACAAATTTAATCTTGGGGAAAAGGCACATCAAAACAAGAATAAAGAAAAAGACGTCGAGGTAACATATCAGTAAACATTTCAAAATTGTTAGTTTCATGAAAATGTTTACCAGAGTTAAGAAAGACTAAATAATCCTCTGTCAAACATGGATATGCTATTCTAGGAGGTTTACACTCAGCTCCATCTTTAACTTGTGCTAGTGAGACCCCAGCCTTAACAGAATGCTGCCCTCGGGGCTCAGTCTATGGGATCCTGCATAGGTGAGACCACTTCCACTTCGTGGTGAAAGCCCTCTCATGCTTTGCTGGTAATGGTAGCATCATCTAAGATCTGTGTTGTGGTAAGCTGGCCATTCTAGTGGTAGGGATTGTCTACGTTGGTTTGTTTTTCAGAGTTTTGAGTTTTCTTATATGGCTCTTGGTGTTTTCTTGTAATTTAATATGCTCCAGTCCTACCTGCATCACAACTGTGTTCTTCCTGATGGTGAAAGTGATGATAGCATGGGTCATTTAATCAGCATTAGCAACTATGGCTTGGCACTGCATCAATCACATTATAGACATTATTTCTTTTACTCCTCACATCAGCCCTGTTAGGTAAGTCTCACTGTACATATTTAGAGATTTGGGAAATTATGTTCAAATAGGTTTGGTAAATTGTCTAAAGTTATCTGTTTGAGAAAGGAACAGAGCCAGAATCCAAATACAGATTTGCCTGACTCCAAAGCCTGTGCACGCAAGCCCTCTGGCTGATCATCATTTGTTTAGGCTGTTAAGGGTGAAAGATAATTTTATCCTCTTTTTCTAGAAAGGGAGATTTACACAGACATTATAGTAACTTTTTCAAAATGTAGGATGAGGACTAAAACACAAGTGTATGGGCTCCTGCGTATTTTTGTCCAGGCTTCAAGAAACCCAGGGTGTTTCTGAATGTGCTACAGGAATTCCAGGGACCTCTTGAATTTAGGGCATTGTGTTATTATGAAAATTAAGCCCATAGGGTATCAGATTTTCAAGACCTATGACCTCAAGAAGGTTAAGTACCATGTTCCTTCCTGAACATGCAAAGATATGCTTGTTTGACTAAAGGCTAATTTTCTAATTTCAGAAATATGGTAAGGAATAGACTTCCCCCATAAATGAATGAGTCTTCACAGAAATTACACAGACTCACAGAATATGAGTAAAATTTTTTTAAAAGCAAGACTTTATAGCAAACTCCTGGCCTCTATGGAGCCTGGAAAGAAGAAAGAGTTGAAAAAGAGTTAACAGAGAGGAGAAGAAGACTCACAGCTTCTTGCTGATTCAAGCTGATTGGAGGAGGAAGTGGTGTAGCTGGCAGTGACACGGTTATTTCATATCTCCGTGTCCTGAGGGAACTAGGGACAGGAGCTCACTCTGGGGGCCGAGGGCTCTGCCTAGGGTCTCAGGCTGCATACCTGTAGCACCTGGGATCGGAGGTACCTCCTCTTGCCTCGGGCTTCCTGGGGGGCCTTTGGGTCCTTCTTATTCCTGGGGTCAGATGGGTATGGTCCTGGATCTCATTTCTTAGCACTTAGGAGTAGACTGACCAGGGCTAAGAAGCCAGTAGTCCTTTAAAACTAAGTTATGCACTGACATTTCAGAAATAGCATTGATGTCTAAATTCCAACTGCTACATTATAGTCAACATTCAGCTTTCTAGTTCAGGCTTTGATTAATTTAAGGAAAAAGGGGATCATGATTCACCACAAAATGGCAGATGCAGGGGAGCCCATGTCCCCAGAAGGAGATTTCCTGGGGACCCCTAACAATCAAGAGAATCTGTTCTCTTTCTAAGCTGGTAGCAAGTTATTGAATTTTGAGTGTCCAGCATTCGTTGTGAGGGTAAGCTGGGTGAAATGTGGACACTAACTGTTTACGAATGTAAGACATAATTCCTGCCCTTGAGAAATGTATAATTGGTCAATATAGTTAGTACCAACATGGGAACATTGCAAAACATTTTGTTAACAAATGCTAAATGTTATTCTGATTTAGTGCAATTCAGAGTGACACATTTTTAGAACAGCACTTTTCCTGTTTCCAGGAAAAGTAAGTTTTCCTCTTCTATGAAGGCATAGACAAGTTCTGAGCAATGTGTTACTTTTTCTCTCTATTCCCCATTTCCTCCTGAATGCGGGTCTAATTTTCTTCATATTGCTCTTTATTGGAATCCATAAAAGTTTTCCAAGATTATTCTCAGGCAGACTTTTGTGAAGAAAATTAAATCTTTATGAGTCAGATTTTTAAAATATTTTGTAATGTAATTATACAACCAGGCATAAGAAAGTACCTGGTAGAATCACTGATGCAGAAGTCAGATCCCTGAGGGAGCCTGTAATTGAGGGGGGAGAAGAATCTCACACACACACACACACACTCACACTCACATACACACACCCCAGATTTGGAACCAGAAAAACACCATTCATGTAGATGTCTGCTTGTTGTCACTCATGTCACCTTGAACAAGTCACTTCATTTCTCAACACATGTTTTCTTGTCTGTATGACAGGGGAGAATCTGATTTCAGGAGACTATTGGTTATGTCAGATGGAATCACACTTTAAAAAATATCTTAAAAACCGTGAAGTATGATGAAAATGTTAGTTTTCATTATCTAAATCATATTTAGAGATGCAGGAGGACAAGTTTATTTTTTCATTTTTAGAATCCGATTTTCACATAACCGACTTCGTTTTTTGTGATGTTTAATCTGCCAAGCAAAAGATCTTGTTCAAAGGGGAAGGATAAATAAGATTAACTTTCCGTAAATCCTTTACAAGTTTTATTGTTCGTCTTTTCATGGGGGAAATGTCTGAATGCGTTTTCCTTCATGGAGCCTTCGTTCTGTGAGTGCCCATTGAGCTGCTGAGAGCAGTTTGCTTTCAGAGAAGCATTGTGCTTGGTGTGCAGTTTGAATCTGGGATCATGATCTTATTATCATTTTTTCTACTCCATTGCTTTACTTCACCAGCTGCATCCTGGCTCCTAACACAATCTATGGCTAGCCCTTTTTTTTTTTTTTTTTTTTTTTGCAGTACGCGGGCCTCTCACTGTTGTGGCATCTCCCGTTGTGGAGCACAGGCTCCGGACACGCAGGCTCAGCGGCCATGGCTCACAGGCCCAGCAGCTTTGCGGCATGTGGGATCTTCCCGGATCGGGGCACGAACCCGTGTCCCCTGCGTCGGCAGGCGGACTCTCAACCACTGCACCACCAGGGAAGCCCTAGCTAGCCCTTTTGATGGTTTTTTGAATGGCCATCCCTCCACTTCTGAATATTTCTCCAGTATTTTGCTGCTAAACAATGCAGGAGTTGTGATGATGTTCATTCATTCACTCAACACACATTTAAAGAGCACTTAATATGAGCAGGTACTTTGAGTACTGAGCATGGAGTACCTGCTGGAATCACTGATACAAAAAACAAATCCCTGAACTCAAGGAACCTGCAGTAGAGAGATGAAGGACACACCCACTGTGTAGCAAGTGTAGGGGTTGAATGGTGCTCCCCAAAAAGATATGTCCCATGGAACCTGAGTGTGATTTTATTTGAAATAAGGATCTTTGCGGGTATAATTAAATTAAGCCTTTTGAGATGAGATTTCCCTGAATTATCTAGATGGGCCCTAAATCCAGTGAAACGTGTCCTTCCTTATATGAGACATAGAGACATATGGAGGCCATGTGAAGAGATTAAAGGGAGGCAGAGATTAAATGGTACAGCTGTAAGAAATGATGATAGACACCAGACGCTGGAAAAGGCAAGGAATGGAGTATCCCCTGGAGCCTTCAGAGGGAGTACCCGCCCTGCTGAATTCTGGATTTCAGACTTCTGGACCCCAGAAATATGAGAGAATAAGTTCCTGTTATTTTAAGTCACCAAATTTTGGGTAATTTATTAGGGCTGCCCTAGAAATCTAATACAATATGGAACAGGATAATCTACACAATATATAAAATGACACAACACAACCAAAGTTTACTTCTTATTGGAAGGATGGTCTTTACTGTACAATCAGTTTAGAAGCATTGAATTATGAAAATATCATTGCCTGGTATGCATCAATTATATTGCAGTAATAACATTGCAAATAACAAACTAAGCACAAATTATTTCCTATAATTTCAGTTTTATGGCAACATCCTATGTTAAAGTTTAATTTTAAATTGCCATCTCAAGAAACAATTGCCAGGTTCTCATGCAACAGTGTTCTTCAAACAGGAGAAATGCAGCTCCCTGCCCACATCAAGCTGCAGTATAAGTGAAATCACAAACAGAAATGACCTCTGCATTTTCATAGTCTCTTCTTAACTTATCAGACAATAAATGTGTGTAAACTTGAAAGAGTTCACGTGGACACAGTTCAACAGTGTGGAAGCCTCACAGAAGGGTGGGCCCTCTCCTATAGATCCCACCAGGGATGTCAGAGAGTAGATCAGGAAATTTAGATCAAGTGGTATTTGTCTCATAAGCTGGAAAGCCAAAATTATCTTTAGGCACCCATACTTTTAGTCTCCTATGAGTTAGGGAGTTTTGGAGCAAAATGATTGTTGTTTGCTGGTGGTGGCTATGGGATCTGAGTGGTGATATCAGTTCACCAAAAATGGAAGCCACTGAGGCAGCAGTGTATTCCCCATTCAAAATGTGGTGACCATTCCCTTTAGTTTTCAAAACAGCTCAAAGTAAGGCACTAATGTTAATGAGTACTATACATAAATTTTAAGTACTGTGAAAGTTTAAACTATTAACATTTCCATTTATTAGCTTTGATTAGCTTAGTTGGTGGTGACTCCAGATGATAACTGGGTGAAATAAGATTTGGGGCCTCAGAAGATACAGGCCAGTGGGAGCCTGCCGTATCTGTATTTATATTATACAACAGCACTGGCGACTTCTAGGTCGTGCCAGGGTAAACGTTTCCCAGGTACTTACTCCTTCGGTCTTCATGACAATCAGGAAGTACGTATAGGATTATTGTCCATATTTGTTTCACTAATGAGATAATTGAAGCTTAGAGAAAGTTAAGCAATTTGTCCAAGGTCACACTTTTAAAATGGGCAGAGCCAGGATTTGAGCCCAGGCAGGATGACTCTGGCATCTCTACTCTTATGCCCTTTTGGTGGGTAGAGGTGGTCTGCCAAAGAATGATTAAGTCTCTGGAATATGAGTCATGTCTACAGTGATCTCAGGGAGCTGACTTTAAATCCAGGGAACGAGAAATGAATATCCCACGCTTCTTTGTCTTGAAGCTGAGGCACTAGATAGCATGGGTTAACTGGGTATTCAGGCAGAATGAGAGATTCATTATATTTGCCGCAAATGAACACAGATGGACACTCTTCAAACAGAGATTCATATTGAATTTTAATGGTGCTCTTCTGAAGAACACATTTGCAGGATGGATCATAGCATATTCATACTTCCCTTTAGCTTGCCAAATGTGAGATGATTAAGAAACCTGCTTGTACTTTAAATATTCTCACCATATAGATGCATATTTCAAATGTATATGTCTGCAATAAATATTTGTTGAATGAATATGAATGTATATACACAAACATATATGAAGCAACATGAACACGTACATTTAATTTAACAAATATTTGTTGCGTACTCACTGAATGTAAACTTGGACTGAAAGAGTGGCGGAAATCACAGATTTATTTTCTGTTCCCAAGGAGCTTTTTTTAAATTTTTTTTTTTTTTGCGGTACGCGGGCCTCTCACTGTTGTGGCCTCTCCCGTTGCGGAGCACAGGCTCTGGATGCGCAGGCTCAGCGGCCATGGCTCACGGGCCTTGCCGCTCCGTGGCATGCGGGATCTTCCCGGACCGGGGCATGAACCCGTGTCCCCTGCATCAGCAGGTGGACTCTCAACCACTGCGCCGCCAGGGAGGCCCCCAAAGAGCTTTTTGAGGGGAGGTGAGACACACTCACCATTATTCTGGGAGTGGTTTTCAAAGTGTGGTCTCTGGTCCAGCAGCATTGGCATCACTTGGGGGCTTGTTAGAAATGCAGATGTTTTCACCCCACCATAGACCTCCTGGATCAGAACGCTGTGGATGCCGGCCCAGCAATTTATGTTTCTAGAAGTCCTCCAGGGAAGTCTGGTACACATGAAAGTGTTAGAACCACTGGGCTACAGGAGAGCTTGAATGTGCTGAAGGAAGCTAGAGATTACTTTCAGATGGGGACATTTGAGAGGACTTGAAGGAGGTGGTATTTGAGCAGTCGTAGAGGACAAGTAGATTTTGGTCGATAGAATGGATAAGAAAGGGAATAAAGTCAAAGAGAAGAGCATGAGTCAAAATTAGCTTGTTGCCTACGTGCAGGCTGCCTATGGCTGAAAACCTGGATTGAAGTCAGGCGAAGGCTCTGAATGACTTTCATGGGTTTAGACATTATTCTGAAAGCAACAGGGAATCATTGAAGGATTGAAAGTTCCTGAGTGGGGGCTGAAGTGTGATCAAAGCTACCTCCCCCCCCTGTTTTTTTTTTTGTACCCAGTGAATGTAATTCAGCAGGTGTACTGAGCTAATAGAACTTCACAGTCTTAAATCAATCTTTTTTCCCCCTATTAAGATCACAAACTTTAAGAATTATTATGTGTCCTGGCTGGAGCCATGACAATCTCTGTTCTTTTTTGACTACTTTGACAGATGCAACTTAATTTCAATAACTGAGCAATGCCCATGGGTCGTGTGTGTGTGTGTGCATGTGTGTGCATGCGTGTGCTCACACATGCTCTCTTTGCTTGTGGGGAGTCACACAGCTGCTTTTGAATTCAGCTGGGCATTAGGAAGCTGCATAAAGACAAAAATGTTGCCACCTGCTTGTGCTCCCTTTGTTATCTGGGAGTCAGAGGGGTGACTGTGCTCTGAAGTGGTGCAGGTGGCCTCTCCCGATACTAATTCCAGCATCTTAACCAGCATCACAAGAGAGTTCTCTGGAAGGGAAATAATTCTGTCCCTATCCCTGATTACTTCTATTTTTCTGGTATTGTGGGCACCTGCTTGGCCACCCACCTTCCTTTTCTTCATTACCTACTTACGTCATCTTTCTCCTTCCCCGGGTCAGCCTGTATATTTCAATCCATCCACACCCTGAATGAGCTCATTCATTCACTGGCTTTCTCCTTGGAGTCCTCATTGTGCCTTCTTTTGTTGGCATAATTGATCCTCTGGTTTGCAAGAGCAGGTGGATGGATTGGTTTATTGCTTAAAAAAAAATCTTTCCTCATCTCTCTTTTATTGCACCAATCTTTAGTCAATCTTTGGTTCAGGCAGCTCGTTCTCCCTCTGTTGACTAATCTCTTTGTGTATCCATCATGCTGGTGGTGAGGGAGTCCATGCTGGGTCTGCTGTTGAGTGAGGAAGGTAAAAGCCCACTGATGAAATAGCTGTGATTCATGATATTCAAGTTGGGGAGGGATTGAGTCCGTCACGAAGGCCAGAAGTACTGATTATCATTTACCTCGTCTGCAGAAGGGGCCTTTTATTTTAGGCCCTAATGGGACCATTCCAGCTATCCTTCCCACACTTCTAATGGAATTGCAGGATTTCGTGGCAAAACTGTTATGTATTCTTGAGCACATTTCATCTAACACTCCAGGAGCCTTGCTACACACATTGGTTTTCCTCAATTTTGAACTTCTTGAGGGTGTGAATTTACTTAGTCCAGGATTTTAAAAGGCCTTTATACAGTCTAGTTTTAAGTGATCCAGATACTAGATTTCTTTTCTATCCTTTGAGGAGGCTTCTGACAACAGCTAATTGTGTGGCACTGCCTAGTAATCTCATTGTTAATTAATATGAAATTGTATAAGGTCTCAAAAGGACATTTGGCGTCCACTAGAAATGTCAACATGTTTTTGTTTCAGCACAGTATGCTTCTCTCTTCCATTCAGTAAAATAATACTAACAATAATAATAATAATGATAGAATCAGCTAAATATGATTATGACAACACTTTATTATTCCAATATTTTAAGCAAAGAGGCCCTTATGTGTTCTCTAATATATTCAACTCAACATCCGTGCTCAAGATTCTATGTTGGATGCTCTGAATTTAGTAAAAGTGAATGGGATGTGATTACTAGCTTCCAGAGGTTGAGAATTGAGTGAGGAAGAGATAGAATGTGTATGTGTGTGTGCATATATATATAAAGTCTACAGAAGCCATCAGAGGAAATATGAATAACTGAGGATATTGATAAATAAGAAGAGAAGGGACATTCTAGCAGAGTAAAGGACATGGAAATGGAAGAGCACAGGGAGTGTTTGTGGGCACCTACCTCATATTTGGGAGGGGCTGGTGACTATGAGAGTCGGTGGGGTCTAGTTTAGAAAGGTAGACTGGGGAAGGAAAGGTGACATAGGATTTAATTTGACAAGCAGTGAGGAACCATTAATAGTTTTGAGCAGAGGTTGGTGAACTATGGGCCACAGATGAAATCCAGCCCACTGTCTGTTTTTGTCAATAAAGTTTTATTTGAACACATCATACTCATTCCCTCATCTGTTTATTGTCTGTGGCTGCTTTCATGCATCAATGGCAGCCCTGAATAGTTGCGATACAGACCATCTGGCCACCAAGCTGAAAATATTTGTCATCTGGCCCTTTATAGAAATCCAGCTGACCCCTGATTCCCTTCCATGAAGTAAAACATTCTTTTATGCCAGGATAGGCAATCCATGGTCATAATGGACAGTGGTGGAAACATAGATGCTTCTTAGAGCAGCAGTTTTGCACTTAGAGGCTTAAATATTTAAATGAATGAATGAGTGAATATACACTTCTGCTAAGATATCATGGTAACAGTAGGAGGTTTGGCTTTTTTTCTGGACAAAAGACCAATGTGAGAGTAGTTAGAGGACAGAGTTCCTTTTGGACCGTGTTCGGTTTTTCTGGGGAAAAGGCATCTGAAGACATCTGGGCACGTTTGTCACCAGAAGTGATTCACAGAGGGTGAAGCTACAGTCTTTTTTTTTTTTTTTTTTGCGGTACGCGGGCCTCTCTCTGTTGTGGCCTCTCCCGTTGCGGAGCACAGGCTCCGGATGCGCAGGCTCAGCAGCCATGGCGCACGGGCCCAGCCGCTCCGCGGCATGTGGGATCCTCCCGGACCGGGGCACGAACCCGTGTCCCCTGCATCGGCAGGCAGACTCTCAACCACTGCACCACCAGGGAAGCCCTGAAGCTACAGTCTTGATGGACTTTGGCCATGACTCTTTTCAAACATTCAAGGCAGCCCTACCTCTGCTTACATTAACTTTCCACCTTCTCTCTGCTCTAGCCAGCTCCCAGCCCTCAAACACTACACGTTTCTCACAAATAATGCACTCGAGCTTCCTTCTTTGCACCTATCAATTATTTACCACTTGTAGATGGGGGTGGAAGGAGGAAGACTTAATCTAGGGTTATTTCACATGTGCAAATTCCTTGTTTGGTTTTGTTTCATCATCAGCAATTTCTTTGGCTCTCAATGGATGGCATGTACTTTATTAGTTTATACTTAGTGATCTTTTAAAAATAATTTCTGCATGGTTAACTCAAAAGTTATGTCATTTAGCTCACATAATAATGGCTTTGTCAGTTTTCAGCAGCAGAGACTATATTCTGCCTTTTTAAAATTCAGCAGTGGGATCAAGAGGTCCCACTTAAGGTGCCTCCCTGATGTGCACAAGGGCTGAGAAGGAGCACCTGTCTTCTCCCCTGCTTTGTAATAAATATAGTACTTGTAGCTAGAATAATCATGGAGTTTCATAAGGGGGCCAGCATGGCGCCATAAAAGGGTGGTGACATATTTATTAAGTACTTGGAAGTTAAACTTCTGGAGAGCTCTCAAGCTAATCGGTGCCCCTTGTTCAGAACTGGAGACTCTCTGTTGAGAGAATTCAGAGGATGTTTAGATATCTATATAAATGCATTAAAAAAAATCTAGCCTTTAATTTAAACGAAGCCCTTGAAGAATGATACAAACATGGCTAAACTTCCCCAGGGAACCTGCAGCTGTGGCGAGAACTCCCCAGGGGCAGTAAGGGTATGAATGGTGTTGGACTTTTATTACATTTATCTTCAAGGAGCAAGAACCAGAAAGGAAAGATGGCAGGAGCTGTCCACGTTAAGCAGAGACGCATAAACATCTTCAGGTGGCGCTGTCCAAAGCACAGCTGGTTTGTCGTGTGTATGGGTGTGTGTGCATGTTTGTGTCTGAAGATGTGGCTTATATATTGTGCTGTAGGTTATAGTCTGTGGATTCATAGTCTCCTCTTCGTTAGTTTTCTCCATGTTCCATCTCTAGTATCTTTCTAACAAATGACTCATTTTGCCCACCTATTTTTGTAAGCCTATTGTCTTGAGTGAAAATAATTGGATGATTGATAATTATGTAACAACTTCAGTGCCTTTTCCTGTTCGTTTATTGTAGAATTTCAGGGGAACATCTTGGTCTAGTGTAGGTGTTCTCAATTAAAATATTGAGAAAAGCTGTGAGGTATTTTAGCGACGTTTGGAAGTGATTTTTTTTTTAATTACAGGAAGTTTTCCAAACCCTCCTGCTCTCGTATTCCAGCATGCTTCCTGCAGTGGGAGTCAAGAGCCAGAGCAAATGGCCAGCCAGAACGCTGGCTTTGTGTGAGAGAGTGCATTCCGTCTGAGTGAGCATTGTCCCTCTGCTGGGAACCAGAGGAAAGGTGGCAAAACCTTTTCCTCAAGGAAATACAATTCCAAAAGTAAGATAGGATGCTGCTTTGGAGATGCAGCAATGGGACAACAATTACCCCCTAGCAGCAACTTCTTTTACCCTTTGTTTTGGAAAACCAGGGAAGAGAGAAAAGGAATAAAGAGATGGCAGGAGAAGGGGAAAAGGAGAATATTACACCACGGTGTGGCTACGCACTCCCTGAGAAATCAAGAAACACATCCGATGGGGAGTCACGTCCCCTGGTGATGCCCAGCCCCAAATATAAGAATTGGTTCTTCTTTATACTCTAGGTTGTTTCACCTGGGAAGATTTTACTCACCTGTATCATATTTATCAGATGGGAAGTGTGACATCTGCCACATGGCATGTAGTAGAAATTCACTAGAATGTGTTGGTTTGCTTGTGTGAGTTCCAGAGGTGATTGGTTCCCCACCAGCCCAGGTCACATTCTTCTCATGGGAATCTGCAGTCTTTTTGGTATTTGACACACTGGAGTTGGGAGACTGAAGGGTTATTATGCTTTATGGATGCCCATCATTTTAATGTAATATTCAATCTTTACAGAATTGATGCAACATGTTCACATTTATGAGAACAAAGAGGACATTGTAGCTGATGCAGTACCAGTTTGCATCTCATATAAATGCATATTGCTCAGCACAATCATTTTTGTGAACCTAAAGTAAAAAACTCTGAGATTTCCCTATAAAAGTACTGATGCTCTAAGCTTTATTTTGAAAAGAAAATACGTCAAGTTCTTTTCTACCTTGATTTAGATCAATAGACCTTTAATCTTCCTTTTCATTTTTAAGGAAGTGATATTATTCCTTCAAATGAGAAAAGGTGGAACTTTTGTCCATGATTCCCTTGTGTTCAGACCTGTCTTCTCCTCTCCCTTCTGTCTTTAAGGAGCTCTGGGAAACCAACCTGGAAACATTGTTTTCTCGATAATTGTCATTATCTATTTTCACTTTGATTTCCTCCAACTTAATTGGTGAAGTACTTTTTCTCCCATCTAAAAACAACTAAGCTGACTGCCATGAACATTTTTGAACATTTAGTTTATGCCAGTTTCCATGCTTAGTTCTCTAAGTGGTCTAACATTTCTTCTTTTTCATCACGATAACCCAAGGAGTGAGTCCTCTTATCATTCCCATTATTGCAGATGAGGAAACTGAAGCTTCAAGCAGGTCCTTAGTTTGTGGTTAAGATCTCAGGAGCCAGAATACCTGGGTTAGAAGCCTGAGGGAATTTGGCCTCCTGAGACCTCTGCCTGCTTCTGAGTCCAGTGGGCTCATGACTTTAGCCCCACCTTTTACTTTCGGTTTCTGTCCTCTTTCTCATTTGTGAAGACTCCATCTTTTTTTGAAGGCACCATGTACTTTCATTTCTTTCTTTTTCTCTTTTTCATAACTATCATTATCATATGTTCAGTGCAGAGTTGGGGCCTCTAAACATGAACTTAAAATACTCCTTTGCGTGGAAATTCTGTGCTCTTTCTTCTTCAGTGGGGTATCTCCAAAGCCTGCACAGGTGAATCCATGTAATATCATTTAAGAACTTCATTAGTCTGTAAAAAATAAAATAATAGTATCTATGTTTTCATAGATATTACTTTATGTAAAGTTTCCTTTACTTTAAAGAAAACTTTCCTGAAACCTAAGAATAAAATTAGCATGTCCCCAAGTTTGGATTGACCCAGGGAGAAGGGAGAAAGGCTGAGGAGTGGAGGGGTGAGCATGCTTACTGTTGGCATCACTATGACCAGTTACTTAAACTGCACTATTTATTGGTGCCTGTTCTTGCTACGTTATCACTCAGAACAACTCTGCCGGGTAGATTTGATAAGCCCCATTTTAAGATACACAAGTTCAGGGAGATTAAGTGATTGCCCAAGGTCACAGAGGCATTGTGGGTGGGGTGGAAATTTCCAGACAGGTCAAGTTGGAAGTCCCAGTTCTTTCCCCCACGTATGGTCACGTTGCCTCTTGCAATAAATATTCCATCCCTTCTCTCATCCACCCCCCAGATCCACCTCTAAAAGAATGACTTATAAATGTTCTTTTCCATCTGCTAATAATACTTGTAAAAAAGATCTTTTTCTCAATTCATGGCCCATCTCAAGCCTGGGTGCCCTTCCAGGGGAGGATTTGTATCTAATTTTCTCTGTATTTCCTGAACTATCTTTCTTTACAGGTGTCCATATTTATGGACCCAACCTGGAAGTTTTTTTGACCATTTAAATTCCCTCTCATTCTTCTTTTTTATGCCATGTACCATGGCCCTAACTCATGTGCTAATTCCTTTGTCGTTATATTCAAATATCTTGCATCACTGAATTTTATCCTACCAACTGAACAGTTGGTGTTTTTAAGGGAGATCCTATGAATTTTTTGTTTTCTTGCCCAGGCTTGATGTTATAGTTTATGAAATGAAAGTCTAACTATAGGATCTGGGTAAAATGTATTTATTTTGAGAGAGAATGAAATGATCACCACCAGAGTTAACTGCAGCTCAGTTTGCTGTTGTTTTCATATTGAATGACAAACAGTTCACGGTCCTACATCCCCTTCAGCCTCACCCTCCAAACTAGAGTTGGGCGTGGGCACTAGGGAGCTCCTGGCTACCCTCCCCTCCTCTTTCAGTTCCAGATCTAAGGTGTGCAAGATGAATGGGGAAAACATGCTGCTTTCCCTTCCCTCTGTTGGAATTGCTTTTAGCCATCCTTGACTGTCCCAGGGTGCTTCCTTACTTCTAATTAATCTCTGGTTCCTCATTGATTTATAAAAGTCTGAGCTAAGAATTTTCCTTTCCCTAGATTGTTACTTCATCTTCTTCTTTTCCTTTCCTCTCCTCGTACTCCCCTCAGATATGCACGACGGAGGTGACACTTGAGTCTGAGACAGTAATCCATTTTACTCAAGGCCTGTTTGAAGGATGTCTCACATACAAAGAGGCTAGAAATAGGGACTGAGAGTTTGATTCCAGCATGAAAACCAGGCATCAGTAATGATCCACCTTTTGGTGTGTTAAATAGACTCTGGCATCAGCTGAATTATTTCTGCAAGACTGAAGTATTTTGATCAAAATAGACAAGCAGACAAAGGGATTTGCAAAATAATTCTGTTTCCTGGTTCACTGGCATGCTGGTAATGAGGCCTTGTGCAGACTCTCACAGTCTGGCTCCCTCTAGTGGCACCATCTAAACATGCCTGACTTTGTGTGGCCGAGTTGTTCCATGAATAGCTTCTTATGTGACATGAAGACTCTTGCCAATTTATGTTCTAACCTAGAATGTGTTTGGTCACTTCTTATGTATTTTTTTCTATGTGTATTTAATTTTGGATTACCTGTGGTACAGTGGTAAGTTACGACAGGCATTTTATAGTTACTCTAAAATAGAATATTTTAAAATGCCATTTAATGTTTTCTTAGAGGCATTTAAAGTAGTAGGAGTAAAGAAGGAGAAGCAGAAGAAGGAGGAGGCGGAGGAGAAGAAGGAGAGGTTTGAATGCTGAAACAAATCAAAATTAACACCTAATTCTAAAACATTCTTTCTTAATCAGAGAACATTGATAGTGACCACCAAATTCTTTAATGGTTTCCCACTGACTGTAGAATGAAATTTAATATTTTTGCCTGATATGCAAAGCCCTTTACAATCTAACCCTTGCCTACCTGAGTCCAGAGTCAACCCTACAACTGCCCACATTGAATTTTATGCTCCAGAAACACACACCGTTACAATTCCTTGAATAGATCAGTGACTCTCACAGCTATGATTGTGTATTCTGTGTGTTCCTTCCATCTGGAACACGTGCCCTGTTCTTATCCTCCTGTGAACTCAGGCTCAGCCTTCCAGTCTCAGCTCACCTGTCTCTCCCTCTGTGAGGTTAGCCTTGAGTTCCCTGGCGAGGCTGAAACTACTTTCCCTTAATTTCCCATAACACTGTATTATATTGAGCTCTTATTTTGTACTGGCCGTTCCCTTTCTCCTCTCTAGACCTATGTTCTGAGGACAGAAACCATGAAGCTTCACCTTTCTAATCCAGCTTTAGCATGGGGGCCTAAGAAATATATATTAAACAGCATCTTTCCCATTTCCTGAAATGTCAAACTAACATGAAGCACAGAAAAGTTAAAATCTTTTTCAGGTGATGCTGAAATTTCTAACTCACCTAAAAAATGACCTTTTATTATGACTCTGGGTTTTAAATCAGTACACACTTTAGTCTTTCTTTTAGAGAAAAATCACTCTTACTGACGTCAGTGAAGAACTATGTCAGGTCCATGTGACCTTTTGGACCCTGGGGATATGTGACCGATGTATAAAACAACATATAATTATAGATGCCATTTGTTGACTGGCTCACTTTTATATTAGGCCTTGAACAAAGTGCTGTTTAAAGAAAAACATGCATTTCTTGCCTTGTCAATAGTCATCGGGCCCCTGTGCCTGCCTAAGTGAATGGCGAATGACCTCAGAGACAAAGACTAGGTGACGTCTGCCGTTGATACAGCACAGTAACAGCTCCCATGTATTGTGTACTCATTTGATGCCAGGCACTTTATCTGCATCATCACAGTTTATCTTTACTGCCAACAATATGATATAGGGACAGTTATTATCTATGTTTATTTGAAGATAAAACTGTGGCTCAGAGAGAATAAGTGATACATCAAGATTGTTCAAATAGTAAAAGGCAGGCTGAGACTCAAAATCAGGCACTCTGGTTATAAAGACTGGCCTCTCTTTAGGGCAGTGGTTCTCAACTGGGGGTGATTTTGCATCTCAGGGGATATTGGACAATGTCTGAAGATGTGTTTGATTGTCCCAGCTGGGGGACGGGGTATTACTGGCATCTAGTGGTAGAGGCCAGGGATGCTGCTAAACATCTCAAATGCACAGGACAGTCATCACAACAAAGAATTATCCAGCCTAACATACTGAGAGCCCAGGTTAAGAAAGGTTGCTTAATAGAAACAAACCAGGTAGGAACTCATAGCACCTGAGTTTATAGGCTACAGAGACGATTTCCAAAATCAAATTTGGATGATTTATAAACAGAATCCTGACCTCTCAATAGAATTCTGACTTCTTATTTACAGGTCTCAGGAGGTCACTTTATTTGAATGAGTTTTCCCACAGTTCCAGCCCAGGATCTTTAAATTCAAAGTACCTGTCACTCCTTATTTCTCCCTCTGTGGCTTCATCCTTTAACTCAGAGCGACTGTTTTCTCCTTGGCCAGGCTGGAAACTTGGATTCATTTCCTCTTCTCTTTTGCCCTGTTCTTTTCACTTTCCCTGTCACTGCATCCTCTCAAATTGGTAACTGAATACTGATGACCTTTCCCTAAGCTGGTTTTCACAGTTTTTGTTCACCTCACTGCAATCCTGATGTAGGTCATCTTCATGTCTCGTGACATTACCGTGATAGTCTTCCAGCTGATCTCCCCAACTCCATTCTTTTTCTCTTTCAATATTATCTTGCACAATCATCAGGTTAACTTCCCTAAACTAACTCTTTGGCCCCATGTCCTTCAGCATCTCCTTCTGTCATTGGTACAGTGCAGGTTGCATCTAGCACTTAAGATCCCTCAGGATCTGACCCACACCTGTCTTTCCACCTTGTCATCTTCATCTGAAGTACCTCCTCCCCTTCTCTGGAGTATCCCATGCTCATCCCTTTGCCCACACTGTGGTCTCCAGAAGGATTGCCCCAGTTCCCCTCCACCTACACAAAGATTTCCTATTCTTAAGACTACTATGATCATTTACATTTCCTTTTATTCTTCCCCTTTTCTATACCACTTATGTTGGCTATGTTCTCCCTTTGAATTTTCACTTAAATAGTTTATATGTTTGTATTGTATCACTCCAACTGGACAGTTATTTTTTTTTCCATAGGAAAACTTGTGAATTTTTCATTTTCTCTCCCAGGGCCTGATATCATAGCTTATTGAATAAAAGTCTAACTGTGTGATCTGGGTAAAATGAAATCATTTTGAGAGTTAATCATCTATAAAATGATAAAAATGACATAATGTGTCACTCTTCTACAAAGCATATTAATATTCTACCCATTTGAAAAATTATCCATAATCTGTAAGGTTTATAGAGAATACATAAAAATAATGAAACTAAAGTTGATAGAGTTTATGTGAGTATTATATTAAAAATCAGTATGTTGGGGGGCTTTCAAATTTTTTATGTAAGCTAACATAAATTTTTTTTAAAACCAAGATTTGGTGGAAGGGAAAATTGAAACTATGAATGGCAATGGGGAAAAAAATAAGATAATTCATGTTTTATAAGGGGAATGATATGGTAAAATTAAAAACAGTTATATTTCCTATGTCATTGATAGACAATTAAGCCATAAAAATCAGTGCATTGTTTGTTAACTTGACTGATTTGTTGAACTTGATTATGGCACAGTTTTACTTGTTATTAGAAGATGAAACTTCAGTGATAGTAACAATGGAGCTGGGAAATCTGTTACATTGTATAATTATAACTTCAGTGAATCAAATTCAAATTCATTGAAGGCTGTTTACATTCTGGCCCTGGTCAAATTTTCCAGTTTTGTTTCCCAGCATTTCTCTTCATACTGTGTCCTACAAACCAACCAAACCAGATGCCAACTAATTCTCCCTATGTTTTCCCATCTTTACTGCTTCTCTTGTTTCTTCCACCCAGAATGCTCTTCCCAATAGTTTCCCCCATGTCTAAACCTCTTCCTGACACTACTTAAATATCACCTATACCACCAACTCACTTTCTTTGATCGCTAGTAATAATCAGACCCTTCTCTGAACTCCCTTACCCATTTATTATTCTTTTGTGGCACTTATCTTTCTATGATGTCCAGTTGGTGCAAATGGACGTGACACAACTTTTCTACCAAACAGGATTTCTTTAGGGAAATAATTGTCTCCAGTGCATCTTATCCCCCTGACCCCATGCAGACCCATGGCCTTAACTACAGAAAGGGCAAGAGTTGAACTGGCCTCATTGACCAGATTCAGAAACTTCCATCATTCAGGACCCATTCGTTCATATTCTCTGTCCCCACTTCTCTTCTCTTTGCAGTTTGGTTTCTTTCTTTCAGACCTGCTGTCCCCACAAGATTGGAGCCATGGCCTTGGCAGATACAGGCTTACATATTTACAGCCATATTACCGAGGGAAAAGAAATTTTTTCCTGCTAAATCCTCTTAGGGAAGGACTTTGATAACCTTGACCTGGGGCAAGTATTCATCCCTGGAACAATAACTATGGCCAAGCATGGTGTGTGCAGTGATTGTCGTGGCCTGGGTCATGGTTTTCCTCACAGTCAGGGAGTAGTGTCTGCTAGAAGTAATGAAAGTGGTGCCAGGCGGACAAAGCCTGTATCTCCCCTAAAAGTAAAAAGAAGAAACAGTTCATAGCCTCAACACACAAAGACAGGCACTGATAACAGTAAGACATTTCCTTTAAGTCTTTTTTCTATTCGTTGTTGAAATTGGACTACATACAGTCATCCCATGGTATCTGAGGGAGATTGGGTCTAGGACCCCCTGTGGATACCAAAGTCCACG
Organism: Hyperoodon ampullatus; assembly: GCF_949752795.1. Taxonomy (NCBI): domain Eukaryota; kingdom Metazoa; phylum Chordata; class Mammalia; order Artiodactyla; family Ziphiidae; genus Hyperoodon; species Hyperoodon ampullatus. The sequence goes on from NC_136916.1 coordinate 156,133,283, forward strand.
GATGCTCAAGTCCCCATATTACCTACACATATCCTCCTGTATACTTTAAAATCATCTCTAGGTTACTTATAATACCTAATACAATGTAAATGCTATGTAGATAGCTGTAAGTACAGTGTAAATACTATGTATTGATAAATAGTTGACGGAGCATGGCAAATTCAAGTTTTGCTTTTTCGAACTCTCCGGGAATTTTTTTTTTTCAAGTATTTTTGATCCATGGTTGGTTGAATCTGCAGATGCACAACCTGCAGATACAGAAGGCCACCTGTATATGGTTTTTGGATCTTGTTTTCTTATCGCTGTAAAGTCAGCATTGCTCCATAGTAAACCCTCCGTCAACCTATGGCGTACTGTGGGATCACATTTCCTGAACACACCAGAGGTGTCACCAGGGAACGCATTCGACTCTTCTGTCTCTGTCACACTACAGTTCCTGAGCTGTACAGGAACTGTTATTAATAACATTTCTGGTTAAATCCAATGTGTTCTTTTATGGCTTCCATTATCGAAACAAGGAATGTAGAGTTGTAAGAGGAACTTGAATTTATCTAGTCCAGTGCTTCAGCTTTGCAGAAGTCCCTATGCAAACCTATAACGATGAGTCATGTTTTCTTAGTTTAAATATGTACTGTTATAGGCTATGAGGACCTTGCCATCCCACCAGAACATAGTGTCATAGCTCAGATTTCTGAATTGTTGGGACTCCTTCCCCTGACCAATCTTTGCCAAAATCTTTTGTCACCGGCTGTCCTTCTGTTGATCATATTATTTTCTTTTAGAATTATATAAAAATGTTTTTTGCACACTTCTTTCTTCCTCATCCTTCTTTTTTTTCCCTCCTCTCTCCCTTTCCCTTCTCCCTCCCTCCCTCCCTCCCTTCCTTCCTCCCTCCCTCCCTTCCTTCCTTCCTTCCACCTACCTATCATTTATCTATACAACTTTCTTCAAACACCTAAGTAAAGCTATCCTATCTTCCTCTTGCCTTCTCTCTTCATGTTGCTGGCCACATTCAGATCTTTTAGTCATTCCTGGTGAGATAGTTTTCTTACTGCTGGCCATTCCTGTTCCATTTCAGTTTCTTTTTAAAATATGCCATCCAAAGTAAACTATTCCTGGGGACTTCCCTGGTAGTCCAGCAGTTAAGACTCTGCGCTCCCAATGCAGGGGGCCCAGGTTCAATCCCTGGTCCGGGAGCTAAGATCCCACATACCTCAACTAAGCCTGTGTGCTCTAGAGCCTGCCTGCTGCAACTAGAGAAGCCCACACACCGCAACAAAGACCTAGCGAAGCCTAAATAAATAAATAAATAAATAATTAAAAACCCAAAACAAAGTAAACTGTTTCTGCCAAAGGAGAGAGTCCATCCGGCCTTTGCTCACTGTGACGTGCAGTTTACTTCTATTCTGAATGTGTCAGGAAGAGCCCAGTGACCAGAGCCCAGCTATGTGGAATCATATTGTGGCTCCACCTCTTTCTGGACAAGTCCCACCCTCTATGCAAATGGGTTTTCCCACCTGTCGAGTGCAGGTATCAGTCAGTGGTAGCTACCTGGTAGGGTTATGAAGAGAATCACATCCTTGGCCAACAGGGAGCCCTTTGTTCTGAATATTTTCTCTATCATTATAACCTAATTCTTGGTGGTATTTTGACAACCAAATCATGACTGTTTGTTTTTACTTCCAGGTCTTTAAACCTGTGGCTTTCCCCGTCTAGAGCATTCTTTCCAGGATAGTCATAGGGCTGGTTCCATCTTATCGTTTCACAGCTTGAATATCATTTCTCAAAGACCCTCTCCCACCCCTACTGCTGTTTCAAAATATCTCCTGTTGGAAAAGGGAACCCTCTTACACTGTTGGTGGGAATGCAAATTGATACAGACACTATGGAGAACAGTATGGAGGTTCCTTAAAAAACTAAAAATAGAACTACCATATGACCTTAGCAATCCCACTACTGGACATATGCCCTGAGAAAACCATAATTCAAAAAGAGTCATGTACCACAATGTTCATTGCAGCTCTATTTACAATAGCCAGGACGTGGAAGCAACCTAAGTGTCCATCAACAGATGAATGGATAAAGAAGATGTGGCACATATATACAATGGAATATTACTCAGCCATAAAAAGGAATGAAATTGAGTTGTTTGTAGTGAGGTGGATGGATGTAGAGTCTGTCATATAGAGTGAAGTAAGTCAGAAAGAGAAAAACAAATACCATATGCTAACACAAATATATGGAATCTAAACAAACAAACAAACAAAATGGTCATGAAGAACCTAGGGGCAAGACGTGAATAAAGACACAGGCCTACTAGAGAATGGACTTGAGAAAATGGGGAGGGGGAAGGGTAAGCTGTGACAAAGTGAGAGAGTGGCATGGACATATATACACTACCAAATGTAAAACAGATAGCTAGTGGGAAGCAGCTGCCTAGCACAGGGAGATCAGCTCGGTGGTTTGTGACCACCTAGAGGGGTGGGATAGGGAGGGTGGGAGGGAGGGTGACACAAGAGGGAAGAGATATGGGGATATATGTGTATGTATAGCTGATTCACTTTGTTATACAGCAGAAACTAACACACCATTGTAAAGCAATTATACTCCAGTAAAGATGTTAAAAAAAAAGAAAAAAAAGTATCCTCTTGCCCTGGTCACTGTCTGTCCCTGTGCTCTAGTTCACTTTCTTCACTGATCTTATCACTGTCTGACACTGTCTTCTTCATTAATCTGCATAATTATTAGTTTATTTTATCTCCATTGGAATATGAGAGACATGAGGCCAGAGATCTCTTTTGTCTCATTTACTGGTTGATGTTCACAGCTCCTAGAATCATGTCTTACACATACTGAGCACACAGCAAACTTTGTTGCATAATAGCTTTGAGTCCATGAAGACTTCCAGCTACTTTTCAGATGATTTTTTTCTAAGATCGATCTCCCCCATCCCATCTCATTGTAATGCATTTTGAAAACCTAAGTCCCAAACCTGTATTGATCCTTAATAAATATGACTTCTTGCTTTCTATGTAGAGTTCCAGTATTCCCATAGTGTTTTGAATTTGATGCTGAACTTTTTAGCAACTATGATCATTTTATGGTAACAATAACATTATGCATGTGTTGAGTGCTTACTGTATAAGAAGCACTCATAAACCTTGATATAGTGTCTTATTTAAAATATTGGGTTGGCCAAAAAGTTCGTTCAGTTAGTGAATATGGTGTTCAATAAAGTTCTTGGTGAAAATGAAAACTGTGTCTTTTATTTTTACTTAAAACTGAATGAACTTTTTGGCCAACCAAATACATAAAACAACCCTATGATGCAAAAATCATTTTATTCCCATTTTAAAAATGAGAAAGCCAAGGCACAACAAGGGCTGGTAACTTGCCAAAGTTGCACAGCTAGTAGGTCATAGAGCTGGGATTTGAACCCAGGAAGTCTGACTTCATAGGCTGCATGTTCATCAGTGTTATAAATAACCTTCTTCTGAGCTTTGTATTATTTGCAAATTTGATATGTGTTTCATCTATACAGGTTTCCCCCGCTATCCAATATAGCATTCCTATGAAACCTTGCATAAGCTGAAATGATGTGAAGTGAAGAAGCAATTACCTTAGGATGCATCTTGCTAATGACTGTACAAAATAAATCGAGGTAAAGCACAGATGCTTACAGACACAGTTCAAACCTATGGCCCCTTGGTGGTGAGATGCTGAATGCAGTTCCAAGGGAAGGAGCTTGGCGGTGCCACTCTTGGCCACTTGGGGTGTGCGCTGCCTCTGTATGTGCTCATGGCAAAACAAACGCTGAAAGCTATTTTCACTTTTCTCCTTTTTTCATAAAAACAAAAATTTTCTTTGGATTTCTTTCGGTTAATGGAAACAGGTACTAATGTAGGTGTTTTGTAAAAGTGAAGTGGCATAGAGTGAACTTTCACAAAGTAGAGGAGACCTGTATCTATGTTCAAGTTGTGATGATAAGATGCCCAAGACAAGACTAAGCCTTCGTGACACTTCAGTGCCTTTCATACTGAGCCAACAGTCAATACTTTTTGATCATGTTGTCAATCAGCTCAGTATCCATAAGGCTGAACACATGATGAAGTTGCTGTGGGGAAGTTGGTAAATGATTAATAAAAGACAAGATACACTATATGGCATTTCTGTGAACTACAAACTAGTATTTCTAGCAGAAATATAGTTTACCAAACCTATTTTGCTGTAGTTTGAAAAGCATATTCTTTTCTGCATGTTCATATCTCATCTTATTTCCCAGAGGATTTGCAGTAACTAGCCACAATAGTATATTCTAAAATAATGATGTTGTAGGTAGGAATAAAAAATCAGGTCAGTGAAAAATAAATAAAAGTAAAACACAGGACTCTGGGGTGGAGGATGGTCTGAGAGATATATAAATATTCAGACCTAAAGGAACCACGCACAGTTGCCTTGGTTGAACCTCAAATTTCTATTTTTTTAAAGTTGCCTGATAGCGGTGAATAAGACAGATATCATTCCTCTCTCAATAGATTGTACATTCTAGCGGGGAGGGCAAATGTTAAACAAGATACTACTTAATTATTTAGTTACAATTTTGATAAGATCTACTGAAGACAATTACAGGGTTTAAAGTAAGCATGTAAATGGTAGTCCAGCTCACTGCTTAACCCTTTCTGGTTTGAACAGAGCATCTCTACATTATGGAAGCTGTTGCGTCTAAGATATTAATAGCCTTCTAATCACAATGGCTTGTTGTACTCTTTACAGACTTTACCTGTGATACATAGGAAACATAAAAATCTGAATTGCTCTCGTTTGGGGTTGTGTTATGGGAAGGTGGGAGCTCTGGATCCTTGGACTTTTCCTAGACTTGGCAGTCCCATGATCACCTCTTTATGACCCTGTGGCACTAGTTTGAAAATGACTGTTCTAGAAATCTCAACACTATCTAGCCTTTCCTTGTTCATTGGCTTCCCGATAAATAAGGGGACAGAAATAAGCTCTGCAGACAGTGCCTAAACTGCCCAATCCCAGCATTGTTCCTAGTTCTGTGCTGGATTCTCTGAATGCTTCAGAGTGACCCAACCCAAGAAAGAAACTCTGGCATCTTCTTTGGACTTGTGCAACCAAAACTGGACCTTCTTCAGTTTCTGTGGTTCCCACCAATGATTACTCTCACATTCCACTTCCTACTCAGGTTTCTTAACCACCCACCTATTAGCCCAGCTGCTGTCCAGGCATGGTTTGGTGAAGGAGACTAGAAAGGATGGTAATTGTATCCCTCAATTCAATCAGTATATTTTGAGCTCGAAATATGTGCCAAGCATTGTCCAAAGAGCTTGGAATAAAACAATGAACAACAATAACCAAAAATCCCCTTCAAATCCATGCCCTCTTGGAGCATATGTTTTAGTGGAGGTTACAGACAATAAACAAATGCAGAAGAAAATTAGATTGTAAAACAGATGGTGATAAGCTCTTTGGAGAATACTGAGCAAAGAAGGATAGGGTGCATCGGGGTAGGGAGGGTGAAAGTTTACACTTCCAAAGAATACCTCTCTGAGAAGGTGAAATTTGAGCAGACATGAAGGAGTCGTGACATGGCTGTCTGGGAGAAGAGTATTCCAGAGAAAGCAGCAGGTGTGATGTTACTTAGCCAGGTGCCTGCGTATTTGAGAAACAACCAAGGGGCAAGTGTGGCTAAAGCAAAGTGAGTGAGATGCAGTCAGAAAAGTAGCAGAGAACCAGGACCAACATTCACTGGTCCGTTTAGGTCATGAATGATCTTGTAGCTGTAGTTGAGACTTTGGCCCGTACTATGAGGGAGGGCTGTGTAGAAGGGTGGCATGTTCTGACTTTGGTTTTAAAAGGATCACCCTGTCTGCTGTGTGGAAAATAGAATGAAAGGGGCAAGGGCAGGTGCAGGGACATCATTTGGAAGTGGTTGCCACAAACGGGAGAAATAAAGACTGTGGATGGGGGATAATTTGCTCAAGTGGGTTTCTCCCTTTGTTCCATTTGATAAAAGAATGGAAGAACTTAGTGGATAGGTTGTTAATAGAGATGAAAGGAAATAAGATGTCAGAATTATCTGAGATAGTAAACAGGTGATGATGTAATGATGGAACAGGAAATATATTGGAAAGAGATGTCTGTCTAAGAGCAGCATGTAAAAGATGATCCCGAGACACAACAAGTGTTTTTCTATTGCCAATTGAATATGAAAATGTAAATTAGAGATGCTAGAATAAAAGTAGAGGGAAAATTAAAGGATAGAGTTTTCAGTTTGAGAGGTTCAGATATATGGAATTCTGTATGGTTTATAAAATACTTTTTTTTTGTTGTCTGCGTTGGGTCTTCATTGCTGCGTGTGGGTTTTCTCTAGTTGTGACGAGTGGGGGCTACTCTTCATTGCGGTGCGCAGGCTTCTCATTGCGGTGGCTTCTCTTGCTGCGGAGCATGGGCTCTAGGCACCTGGGCTTCTGTAGTTGCAGCACGCAGGCCCTAGAACATGCAGGCTTCAGTAGTTACAGCATGCGGGCTCAGTAGTTGTGGCTCGTGGGCTCTAGAGCGCAGGCTCAGTAGTTGTGACACATGGGCTTAGTTGCTCCACTGCGTGTGGGATCTTCCTGGACTAGGAATCGAACCCATGTCCCCTGCATTGGCAGGCAGATTCTTAACCACTGCACCACCAGGGAAGTCCTATAAAATACTTTTATTTAATCTATTTTATAACCATATGAATGGCTGAGCTATCTTTTCCTCCACCTTTCCCTAAATCCTACAGTATGTGGAACAGGAAAAGAACATGAGTTTAGAAGAGTTAGAGGACATTCAGTGGTCCATTTAGTACCATTTATTGGGCATCACTGAATGTCCACCATGTTATGACAAATATTCTAGATACTAGATACTGGATATATAAATATGAGTGAACAAAATTATTCTTAAGGGAAGCCTATAATCTAAATGGGAAGTATATAGAAATAAAGAAAGAAATTATACTATAATGTTATACACAGAATTCAATTCTTGTTGAATTGAATCAAGGAATTTCCCTCTGTGCAGTGTCTTGAAGGATGAGTAGGAGAGCCAGCATTTGAGGGTGGCGGGTAGGGAGAGGGAGGAAGAAACTTCACTTGCCAAGGAACAGAGGGGTGAAATCACATGGCTCATTTAGTTTTTTGTTTTTTTTTTTCATTTGGTATTTGAAAGCAGAGATGCATGGAACTTAAGAGAGGGTCTTGTCTCGGGAGCTGAGATATGTCATCTAGTGTAGAAAACAGCTCAAACCTTTTAACGACTTTCAGGATGTATTTTTATCATTTTTTTAATCCAAATCAGGACAGTTTTTACTTTGAAAGGGGGTACTTTTAATAATTACACTGGAATAGGTATAAATTAGAATTGTGCTGGCAAACCCAGGCATATGGTCACCAAATGATATCTGTTTTTCTTTGCATAATGGTCATAATTATACCTATTGATGGTGCAAACTAAATTCCCTGATTTTAAAAAATGTTATATAGAAAATAAACCAAGAAAGTAGATACGAAGTTTTGGTAGAAGAGATAACTACTTTTATTTTATTTTTATTTTTATTTTTTTTAGTGAGTTTCTTATAGACTGCATGTAATTGGGTTGTCTTTTATTTTTACTTTTTATAAATTTATTTATTTTATTTATTTTTATTTTTGGTTGCCTTGGGTCTTTGTTGCTATGCGTGGGCTTTCTCAAGCTGTGGCTAGCGGGGGCTACTCTGTTGCAGTGCGCGGGCTTCTCATTGTGGTGGCTTCTCTTGTGGTGGAGCACGGGCTCTAGGCACGCGCGCTTCAGTAGTTGTGGCACCTGGGCTCAGTAGTTGTGGATCGCAGGTTCTAGAGCTCAGGCTCAGTAGTTGTGGCACATGGGTTTAGTTGCTCCGTGGCATGTGGGATCTTCCCAGACCAGGGCTCGAACCTGTGTCCCCTGCATTGGCAGGCAGATTCTTAACCAGTGCGCCACCAGGGAAGCCCAGAGATAGAGAACTACTTTTAGATAGAAAGTCAAGGAAGGTTTTTCTGAGCCAGGACTTTTGAGCTGAGATCTGAATGACAAGGAGCAGTCCATGGGGAGATCTGTGGCTGGAGTGCTCCAGGAAGAGTACACAGCAAAAGTCCTGTCCTGGGAGTCAGCAAGGCCTGTTAGAGAACACTTGTCCAGTTGGAAAATGAGATGAGGTCTGAGATGTAGGGAGAGGCTAGTTCACGTTGGGCCGTACACGTAGGTATGGTGAGGAATTTGGATTTTATGCTAAGTGTCTCATGCATTTAGTTTGCTAGAGCTGCTGTAATAAAGCACCACAGCCTGAGTGGCTTAAACAATAGAAGTTTATTTTATCACAGTTCTGGAGGCTAGAAGTCTAAGGGCAAGGTGTTGGCGGTATTGGTTTCTTCTCAGGGCCATGAGGCAAGGATCCATTCCAGGCCCCTCTCCTTGGCTTGTCCATCATTGTTTTTTCCTCATTTCTTCTCATTGTTTTCCCACCCCCCCCCCCCATATGTGTCTGTGTGTCCAGATTTCCTCTTCTTGTAAGGCCATCATTCATGTTGTATTAGGCCCCGCTCTAATTACCTAATTTTAACTTCATTATCTCTTTAAAGACCTTATCTCCTTTTGGTCACATTCTACAGTATTGAGGGTTAGGGCCTCAACATATGAATTTTCAGAGAGATATAATTCAGCTGATAACACCTCAATAAGTCTGGAAAGAAATGGGGGGGGATTCCATTAACTGAATAAGATATTTAAACTCAATTTTAAAGGGAAGATGGATAAAAACAGTTATATCTCTATTTCCAGTTAGCATGGAGGTCATGATGTAAAATACAAAGAAGCTTTGTGTAGAGGATAGTATTAAGATTTCTTAACGGAAGACATTATTCAGTTGTCTAGATGTCAGACCAGACTGTGCGTAACAAAACATGCAATCTTGAATGGTTGTCAGAATAAGGTGTATAGGAGATCCTGGTGGCACCAAGGTCTGGAGTGGTAGGACCTAGGAATGGCCAAGGATGACTGTCCTTTGTTCATGGGTGGTAGATGGAACAGAAGGAAAAAGGAACTATACATGGAGGAAGGTCACCTGCTTGTCCAAATTCCAGGTACTGGAGTGTGAAAGCACAGACATGAGAGCATCACCCTACTTGGTGGGGTGATATTTACGTGAGATCTTTTCCTAATGTCTATTACAAAGTTGATCCAGGAGCAAGGTCTAAAAGTAGTGGTTATCTTAAACTCTCTGAATGTTTTCTGGATATATGATTCTATGTGTGTGTGTGTGTGTGTGTGTGTGTGTGTATGAGTTAGAAAGAACTAAATCAGAACATTTACTAGCTTTAATTTCTCAGAAGAATCTTGAAAGCTGTATTCTGGTCATTCCATGGTAAGCAATTGATGAGGCAAACAGTTATTGCAGAAAAACTTTTGATGAATGTGAGTATGGGTCAGGAGGTAGAAGAACAGAACAGAGATCTTGGACAACAGTAACCATGACATCTTAGCATTTAGTAAAGGAAATATTGACATCTATGTCTTGAAGTTGTCTGAATCAGTTTAAGGAAAAGAAAGAATATTATGACTGAACCCTATTAAATGAACTAATGTTCATACAAGTACCATAAACAAGTTTCTTCTCTCAGAGTTGAGCTGCTTCATGTTCCTTCTCTTGGTTCCACTTTCTACTCAGGAACTCAATTTGTTTTACTTCATTTGTATTTACCTTTTGAACTTGATGTTTGGGCTGCCCCTTTAATACCTAAGACTCCTTCACCAAGAGCACATCCTCATTTTTCCTTTGCTCTGGGCCTTCCTCCTGTGCCATCCCTAAGCCATTTTCACCTTTTTGTGTCCTGGAGTTCCAGGTCACATAGAGTTATAGACTCTCTACTTGCCTAGAAGTGGAATCTCGATAAAGCAGAAGAGGCCCTTCTAGAATCTGACCTTGGACAATATGGTGGTGGATATCCTCACTGTGAAAGATGATGTGACTGGAAAACTCATGCTGAAACAGCACTGCAGAAGGAGGAAGGAAAGACATTTAGTAGTGGACAAAAACAAAAGAGAAATGCATGGCTGTTGAACTAAGATCAGAAAAGCTAAAACTCCAAATGAGTTGACTTTTGAGAAGGCAGAAGGGAATTAAAAACCTATTTAAGCATAAGTCTTGAGCAATAAAGGATAATAAATGGAAGGTTAAATAAATAGTTTGAAAAGATGACATGATGATAGGTGATGTAAGAGAGGGCAGTTTATCAATTATAATTTTCTTTTGAACTCACTGTAAGATATGGTCTTACCAAGAAATATCAAAAAATTACAAACAAGATTTCATGGAGTAGGAGGCTTTGGGATGAACCTTACTGGTGGGGTGTAGGGAACAGAGGGAGAGAGCCTGAACAGAATAGTGTGAGTTAATGCCATGAGGGCAAAGTTGAAGAGCTGGTTTCTGAGAAAGGATTAGATGTATTGGAAGGAATCGTGATAATCAAGGTGGAAGCTGGTTTGGGAGTGTGTCCTCTTCCTCTTGTCTCTGAAGCAGTCCTTAACTAAATATTCTCACTTGGTGTAAGATGCAGCTCTCAGTGGCTCCTCCACCTAAGTTCTTGTTTCCAGTCTAAGGGACACATCTAGTTCATAGACCATTTGCAAAGGCTAAGTGGTTAACTGGCCCAGTCCTAGTCCAGTGATAGGAATGGGTCTTCCTGGCTCTGGCCGTCACCAGCACCCACTGCCTCAGGGCTGTCTCACAGAGAGTGATCAGCAGAGATTTTAGACAATTTTAGGTTTACAGGAAAAATGATTAGTCTAAACATTGGGAACATGAATACACATAATTTCCATCAAGGGAAAACGTAATTCCAAAGATAGTTTGACAGACTTTTGTTAAATTTAAAAATGTAGTCTTTCTCAGCATCTGTTATATATGAGAGATGCTTGTTTCACATCAAATAGAACACACCAACTACTAGTTTTCCTTTATTAGAACATTCTCCATTAAAATTTTTTTTTGCCTGCAGGGAATTGAAATAGGTGACCTCTAAAGGTCCATCCAGTGCTAATACCCATACTTCTGTGTATTACTAATAATTGGCCAACTTCCTGGAAGCAGGGTAACTTTTTTTTCAATTTATAACAACACAGAAATTTTGGAATACAGTTGTTGAAGAACGGCACCAAAATACTAAGTTATCTCATGTAACTTTACCTTAATGTTGGCAATTATTTTCAATATCTGTTTTCCAGGGAAAGAGATGAGTTGATATTATCAGATTAGACACATGGAGAAGAATTAGATTTTAAATTTAAAAAATTGCTTTAGAATATCAAATGGGCATTTAAACTGAGGTGGGACAAAATAATTCCTGTGGATTTTACTAGACGGAATGAATCATAAATGACAAAATCCCTTTTCTTCTCTTCTCATCATGGTAAACTAGTGCTTTAGCATTTACTGCTTCTATATGTCATCTGATTTTCACATGGGTTTTTTCTAATGTATGATTTATATGTTTTATAGATGAGCAAACATGTCAGAGAGGTTAGTGACTTATTCAAGGTCACATATGTGAACACATGTTAAACATCTATGTGGGAAAAGATAATATAACTTATTTGGCCTTATTACTATATGGCTCATTAGAGTCTCTTAAAAAATCTAGCTGTGTTATTGATATATATATATTATATAATTTTAATTTGCAGTTTTCAAATTTAACTCTGTTAATAATAATGATGGTAATAGTTAATTTTGTTAACCACTTATATTTTAGTCACAATGTGCTAAGCCTCCCATATTCATCATTTAATTTGCTCAGTTTGAATGCATGCCATTCTCTGAAAATGCCCCTGTTCAGTTATACTAATTTGCAGCATAGCATTCAACATTCTAAATGATGAAATACAGAAGTGGGAAATGTTCTCTGTCAGGATGGGCTAGGATCTTCCATGATAACAAACAACCAACAAGTCTTATGGCTTAAAACAACAAAATTTATTTCTCGCTCTTACTGCATCTCCATCTCTGCTGTGCTGGGAGCTCTGTCTCATGTTGTCCTTACTTACGGACCAGGCTGACAGGGCAGTCGCCATCTAGAACATGACTGGCCACCATGATAGAGGGAAAGAGTGGTGAATCGTACATTGGTCCCTAACACTTCTGCCCAGAGGTGATGCTAGCTATTTTAACCAAAGCAAGTCACATGGCTACACCAAGCATCAAGGAAGTGGGGAGTGCAATCTTACCATGTGCCCAAAGGTACTGGAAATATTTGATTGCAAACACTAATGCCTGCCACAGATGGGCAGTGGGATAACAAAACAGACAGCACTTGTCATTTCTAGAATTACCCTCTTTACAAGAAATAGGCATTTAATTTTTCCTTCTTTACAATGTCTTTGTTCACTCAGCATCGAGGGCCTACTGTACAAAGAACTATAAAGCATAGCAAAGTGTCAAGGCATACAGGAAAAAATAGGATCTTGCTCAATTATTCTGAACCTGAAACTGCAATTTTATTTCTAAAAGGGCATAAATTTGATTTTACTTATTCAGTCAATCATTTGTTCAACAAATAAATATTGAGCACTGTGTTTTTTCTGATGACACCAGTTCTCTAACACCAACTAGGTGTCCAACAATTTTATTCAATTCTGACAATACCCGAAGTTGATGCAGACCCCTTAGGTCAAGGGCTCAGTCCCTCAAGACAGCCCCACCACTGCCTTCAGATACCAGCTGCAAATGGGGTGTCCAGGCTACACATACTTCTGCCTAGTCAACTTCACATTGGAGGATCCCATGATCCCTGCCTTTGGTTCAGTAGTTTGCTAGAGTGACTCACAGAACTCAAGCAAATGCTTTACTTAATGATTTTCGGTTTATTTTAAAGGATTCAACTCAGGGACAGCCAAATGGAAGGGATGCAGAGGGCAAGGATGGGAGAGGGAGGGTGGAGAGCTTCCGTTCCCTCTCTGGGCATGTCACCCTCCCAGCACATTGATGTGTTCACCCACCTGGAAGCTCCTCAAACCCTCTTATTTAGGGGTCTTATTGAGGTACCATTATGCTGACATGATCGATTGAATTATTGGCCATTGGTGATTGAACTCAGTCTCTAGCCTGTCTCCCCAGTGTGAAGGTTGGAGGTAGAACTGAGAATTCTAGCCCTAATCTAACAATATTTCTGGCTACCAGCCCCACCCTGAACCTCTCTATCACCTCCTCCCCGCCCATGAGTCATCTCATTAACATACAAAACAAGCAATAAAGTCTGAAGGTTTTGGTCACTCTGTGCCCAGAACCTGGGAGAAAGACCATGTATTTATTTTTATTGTACCACAAACATCTACATGCCCAGCTGGGTGCACTGGGGATACAGTGATGAATGGAATAGACAGTCCCTGTCCTTGTGGACTTCAAGTTAGGCAAACTCACTGAAGGGGAGATCAGCCTAGAGAAGTGTTAGTGAAAGTTGAAAACAGACAAATGAAACATAACCTTTATTCTCATAAGCATTTACCTCCATATGTGAGTAAGGAGTAAACTGAGAGCAAAGAGGAGATGCTGGGTGTGGGATGGTGATGAAAATTGGAGAAGCTGACACTGAATTTCTTCTGACCTGAATCACTTTTAATCCCACCTGTTAGATGTGGTCTAAGGTTGGCACATTTTTCTTATGAAAGCACAGACACATACTGGATGGAGGGGCCAGGAAAGTATAGGCAAATAGAGAAGATGCTTTTAAATACTACTGCAGGGTGCAATCTAGGTTATACAGTTCATGCAGAATAATACATGCATGTGCACATACATACATGGATTAATGAACACATGAATTGATAAATTCTTTAAAAATATAAATTAATAGATTATTGCATATAAGCTAGTTACGTGTAGAACTATATTAGATTGCTTACGTTTCTTTCTTTGAATTTTGAATTTAGGAGATTTGCAGTGTGAAATCTTAATGGAAATCTTAAAACTTCCTTTGAGAATGACTCAAAAAAAATCCTTGAAAAGGCATAGTTTTTAGAATGCTCACATCTTGTTACTTTTGTTCTTGTTCTCCTTACCCTTTTTGACTTCTCCACATCTCTAAATAGGAAGTTATTTAGTTAGTTCTGCCGAAGTTGTAACCCTGATGGTTTCACTGAAATCGATCTACTCACAACTAATTTTTCCCTACGATCACACATGTAAGAACATAGAGGTTTTCTTTTCACTCAGTAAGAAAGAGTGCAGCTAGGATATTTCACTGCCCTTTATGGGTATTTTACACCTTTTGAGTAAACCCTTCCCTCTTATAAAAATATCAATATTCATAATGAGGTTGAATCCAGTTGAGTCAAACTTGTGAGTAAAACAAGATGCTCTAGTCTCTGGTTTAAACACTTTGAATTTTCTAGAATGTAATTAAGTATGGAATCTATTTATCTCAGAATCTTACTTTGTGAATTTTTTGAATCATAGTTTCTAAAATATTGTCTCCAATTTTGAGGCCAAGATCACGAAACAGAAAAAAACAAACAAACAAACAAAAACCCAAAACAGTTGTGCATCAAAGGTAAAGAGAGCTATGTTTGTCAGATCAAGTTCATGCTGTTTATGGGCCTTCAACCAATCTAGACACAGCTAGTGTAAGCGGCTTTGAATATACTGTATTACTATTCAGCTGGTTTCTCCAGTTAATAATCATGTTCTCTACCATCTTTCACATAAATGGAAGTTCTGTCAGCATTGCTACAGTAGCCCCCTTTCAAAGTGGCACTCTCACTTTGTGGGCAGCGAAAAGGGGAGAAGCATTCTGAGTTGCTCAGGGTTACAGAAGAGTGAGGCCAGTGTTGACTTCCACACAAGGTGGGCTGAGCTCTCTCTCATGGGTGTGATTGTGTAGCTTTAAAAAATTTCATAAACTAAATATGTAGGCTTTTAACTAATATTAGAATAAGAGTTTAAATCTATTCACTTTACTCTGTAGTGAAAATCCTGACAGACAAGTATAAGGGATTTTTTTCTCTTGTAATGAATTTATTATAGAGTCTGAGTTCTTTGAGGAATAAACATGTCATGGTTTTCTTTTGTCTGTTTTTCCAGTAATCTCTTTCAATCATAATATGTTCAATATTCACTTCTACTCCTTTAGCTACATCTTGAACAAGTTCCACCATTTCTCATTCATTTCATTTATTAAAATTTAGTCCAGGGCTTCCCTGGTGGCGCAGTGGTTAAGAATCCACCTGCCAATGCAGGGGACACGGGTTCAAGCACTGGTCCGGGAAGATCCCACAGCCTGCACTCTAGAGCCCGCGAGCCACAACTACTGAGCCCACATGCCACAACTACTGAAGCCCACGTGCCTGGAGCCCATGCTCTGGGGGTCCCCGTGGTGAGAGGCCCATGCACTGTGGCGAGGAGTGGCTCCCCGCTTGCTGCAACCAGAGAAAAGCCTGCATGCAGCAGCAAAGACCCAACACAGCTAAAAATAAATTAAATAAATTAAAAAAAAATTTAGTCCAGTATAGTCTGTGTTCCTCTCTTACCTGATGTAAAGCTCCCCTCCCCCATCATAGACTAGACTTGTGACTTAGAGGCTGATTTCAAGGCCAGGTTCCTCAGGTGTGGAGTGCTTTAACCTGGAAGAGGTCTCTGTGGGAAGTGCACAGTCTTCTTAGGGTTCATACTGCTTATAGAAAGCACCTCACTCTTAGCCAACTTGAGTCTGTTCCACTCACTGTGGTTGTGATGATCTGCCTAGGTGGTATGTCCTTTTCCAGAGTGTGGTGGTCAGGTTTGTCTTGGCCCCTTTTCCTCTGAAGACCCCCTGAGACGGGTCAGCCTAGTTGACCCTGAGCCCTGCCACAGTCCCACCTGCAGCTTCTCCTGGTTGGGCAAACCTGGTTGCTTGACCTAGTGATGGCCAAGGGCGTTTTTCTCCTCTCACCTTCACACTCCTTAAAGTAGAAATACAGGAACTACTGAGAGTCTCTCTGGGACCCCCAGAGTCCCTGAGGAATTGGGATGGGGTCGTCTCATCTTTAGGCTTCAGGCTTGGCCTCTCCAAGCTCTATGGGCACAATCTACTATGGCTGGCTTGAATCTTTCAAAATTTCTAGACTGGAAATAAGCATCAGTCATAATTTTTACATATCCCTCTGTATTCCAGGGGACAGTTGCCAAACTCTTTAAGAAGTCTCTTATTATGGCTCTTCCAGGAGTAGCAATGGGTGCACCTGCAGGGCCCAGCAAGCGTTTAGTCAGGGAATGGGATGAAGATGCGTCCTCCATGAGTGATTGCAAGTGAAGACTACCACTGCTCCTTACTAAAGCCAAGTGTTCATTGGGGAAGGGAAGATGACAACTCTCTTCACAAAAGCCACATTTCCCATAAAAATCCAGTTCCCTTCCATCCACCTTCAGTCTGGCAGTTGGTGGTAGTTGGATAGATTCTGTTCCCTTCCAGGAAGACCTGGTTTTGGGACGTATCTGTCTCCAGTTTGTGGCAGTTTATTGGTAGCTCTGTGTGGATCGTGGGCACAATCCTCAGACATCAGAAAGGTTCTCACTTAACATCCTGCTAAATATAAATACTTTTTTATTATACATCTCTGTCCCCAGACTAGCAACAAAAAGAAAACACAGAAGTAATCCACGTTTGTATTTCCTGTTCTTGATGTCGAATGTGGAGGTCTGTTTTCTGAAGAGCTGTTTCTGAGCTTGCCCTGGCTCATCTTCGTGCGTTTCCCCCTGTGTGGGAGAGTGTAGTGGCTAAGGACACCTTTGCTGGTTCTGTCAGTTACGTCCCTCAGCCTGTCTCGAGGTCACTTGTGGACAGTTTGTGAACCAGCAGCTGCCTCTGTCTACCTGAGGGTGTTTGCCAGCCACGAGAGGCTGCTTTGCCTGCTCAAGACAGACTAAAAGTGCTAGAAAGGTGGGCCTCTCTTGGAGGCTCCCTGGTGAGACCACATCCCAGTTGTCCACAGCAATTACCTGGCTATTAACCTGATTTCCTCCTGTCCCTGTTCCACTGCCTGACTTCCTCCCCCTGCTTCCTGGGATCCCCTCCCAAATAAACTACCTGCACTCCAATCCTTGTCTTAAGGTCTGCTTTTAGGAAGGGCCCCAGGTGAAGACAGTACAGATTTTAGAGCAGGGCTGCCTTTTGGCAAATTCTGGCTCTATGACTTACAGTTTTTAACTTAAGGAAGTGGTTAGACATCTTGTTACTTCAATTTCCTCATCTCTATAAAAGGTATCGTTATAATAACTGAGTTAAGTTTCTATGAAGCTTAACTGAAATAATTCCAATCAAGTGCTTAGCATAATGCCTGCCACATTAGTTTTCAATAAACATAGCTTTAGTTATTATTGTTATTAATGTTGGTTTACTTCCCATGATCTCTAAAGAGATGGCGTGAACAGCTGTAGACAACTATAGGTTTTAAAAATTCTGGCAGCTTTCTCACATCTGTGTAAACTTTTGGAGCCTGAAATTTCTTCAGGTTCCTCCTGGCCTGTAAGTTATAGACTTGTGGCATTGGAGGAGATGTGCAGACTTTAAGAAAGGACTAAGCTAGTGGGGTGAAAGGCCAGGCTTCCTGTGCTTCAGGGAAGTCTGATGTGGGCGCTGAGTGAAAGCCTCATGAAATACAAGCAAAATGGATTGACAGTGAAATTCATGTTCCTGGCACACTAGGGAGATAGATGGTTTTCCAGAGCTTTGCTAAAATTTTGAAAAATTCTGTCAGTAGTGCCTCTGCTTAAGTATAACATGGTATGTTAAGAAGGAATATTTTAACAAACATCTGTCGAGTTCCTCTTATGTCTCAGACATTCTGTTTGATACTCGGTATTTAAGACAAATGTGACTTGCTTCCTGGTTTCAAGTCTGGTCAGGGAGACAGACACATAGACAGGTAGATGACAGCACAAAGTGCCATGGCTGTACCGAGAAGGGAAAAGAGTTCATTTGGGCTAAGACACGGAAGAAGGGAGGAAGGGGATTTTTATATACTTTAATGTGCCCTGCAGATAGCTTAGCAGATGATGAACTGAAGCTCAAAGAACACATGCACGTTAACTAAGGCCCACAGCTGCTACGTGCGGGGGGAGACCAGCTTTTGAACCAAAGTCTTCCTTCTCCAGGGCTCTTTACATCATGCCTGGCTCTAGTAGTGATGGGTGGAAGGGCACAGTGAGCCATACCCTAGGTGTGTTCTACCCGCCACCTGCCCCCTTCGCAGAAAATCCTGGTGATTCTCTCAATATATGGTCATAGAGCTCCAGGGCATGTGGCACTTGGAATTTTCTTTTTGTTCATTGCACAAAAAATAATATGAAACTGGTGGGTAAAGGTGGTCAGAAGGTAACAACTTCCCGTTATAAGATAAATAAGTGCTGGTGATGTACAGGTGGTGGTTAACAAAATTTAAAATATATACATATGAAACTGGGGTAATTCACACATATGTAATTTGAGTGGAAAGAGAAAAAGCAATGACGTATTTGGATGCCCTGCTATTTACAACAGTAATAAAAGGAGAATTTTGTTTCCTAAGCAAGATCTAGAGCGTAAGGCATAAGATGAAGGAATTGTGATCAGGCATACCGTACACAGATTTTTTTTGTCTTTTGCCCTCTCATTGATTCACAACTTGAAATTGTGTTTTTTTCCCCCCTTAGGTGACCTCCACTATAAGGCAGACTTAATCAACCCTTGTGATTTATCAGATTATTTGGACATAGAACTAATGAGGTTTTCATTAAAAAAAAAAAGTCAAGACCTCGGGGTTGTAAAGCAGGATTTGGGGAGCAGGCTGATTGGTGGGGGTACTGATGTAAAGGATCAATAGCATCTGGTGTCTAAACTATTAATTAGAATCCTACCAGAAATACGTGATGGTCTCTGCTCTTAGAAGATCAAATGAGAGATAAGAAAATATGAAAAAAAAACCAACCCAGGGATATAATCAATGTCCAATAATCATAGAACTTTATGATATTAGATAAGAAAACGAGTGGGATTAATCAGAGAGGAAGTGAGGATAAGAAACTAGCATGTATTGAATGCTTGCTGAAGGTTTCCATGCTGTGGGTATGAATAGCCCCATTTCACAGATGGGGCATTGAGAATCAGATATTTAGTGTTAAGTGCCTTACCTGAAGGGGGCAGAAATGAAACTTGAACACAGGTTCAGTGCTGAGCCCTGAGAAAACGGTTCTCTCCACTCTAGACCATGTTGTTTAGGCAACAATATCCCAAAGGAGCTGGTTTGGGGTTGCAGTTTCCAAGGAGGAGAGGAAGGTAATGCTGCAGTTGTCTCAAGGACAGTGAAGTTCCCAAGCAAATTCTTGGAAGCGGAAGAAGACTGTGAGCCAGGAAGCCAAGAGAACCATTTGACTAGAAGGGAGGGCGGCGTGAGCTTGGCAATTAGGTAAAAATGGGAGAAGTCAGGCTCTTTGGTGCTGGCTGGTGGAGGAGCTTGCAGTCAGCACATGTTTCTGGTTGAATTCAGTGATAGTTTTGAACTCACATTTTTTTTGGAGTCAAGTTCTAGAGAACAAAATTAAGGCAGGTCTCCAGCCTAAGGAAGATGGCAGTTTAGTGCCTTAGGTTTTAGCCCCAGGCCGTGTTGAAAAGTGGTCTGATTTTTCTGTTTGATCTAGAAGAGTTTCAAAGGATGAGGTGGAATAGTGGCTTTATTGAAATAGTGGATATGGAATCAGAGTCTGCTTGCAAAGGATAAACTATCCCAAGATCCCCGGATGATACAACCCCTGCAAAAAGAATGCTCTGATGACATAGATGTCGGGCAGTCGGGTGGACAAGTATCTTGAGGGTAGGAAAAAGGAGTGAACACATTTGTGAACTGTGGCTGGAAAGTGGTGTTTGAATTTAGCAACTTAGATGTGACCAAGAGAGGCAAGCAAGGAG
The DNA here is from genome assembly GCF_949752795.1 of Hyperoodon ampullatus. Taxonomy (NCBI): domain Eukaryota; kingdom Metazoa; phylum Chordata; class Mammalia; order Artiodactyla; family Ziphiidae; genus Hyperoodon; species Hyperoodon ampullatus. The sequence goes on from NC_136916.1 coordinate 156,153,259, forward strand.
CATATGCTTGTAATTCTTAACGTTCAGCTCTAACTTCCCAGGCATTAGGCGGTTGAAGGAATACTTTTTGACATATTCCTTCCAGCTTTATATGTTCTTATTGTCAAATGATGTAGAAACCAATATAAGAGGAGTTCAGTGAATAGGTTAAAAATCCTGGGTACCTTCTATGTGTTAATCAGAATTCTTGGAGATTCTGGCTTGTACAAATATGAACTACCAACTTACCCTGTAGGGACTAAAAATCTAGCTGTGGGGCTGGAAAGATAGACCGGAGTTTGCAATATGCAGCATAAAATATTTGTGATTTGAATGATCTGTTCCTTCCTTGTGATCTGCGGACGGCCAAAGCATTTCTCTATTATAGCAGGTTTTACTTGTGCTGAAATGTTAGGGTTACTTTTCTGTCTTTACCGCTAGACTGTGTGTTTCCTGGGAGCAGGAACTGTATCTTCCTTTTTGACTTCCTAGCACTTAAAACAGAGTGTGGTTCATAGTTCAAAGTCAATAAATATCTGAATGAAGGAATTCGTGAAAGAATAAATGGTGGACTTTTCCTTTATAGTTGTTGTTGCAGTTTATAAAGTAGGTACAAATACAATCCAAGCTAAAGAAAGCAATTCAGCAATTCCCTATAAATTTTATATAATAAAATATACCAAAAAGGCCTAACAGATTTCCTTATTTAACTCTGTGGCTAATGGACCTTCACTCATTTGACAAATATTTTTTGAGCTTCCACTTTATGGCAGGCAACGTGTTAAACATTAGGGATTGTCTTCTACTGTTTTAAAACAGTGTTGATATGGAAACGTATTTGTTGAAACAAACTGAAGCCTGTAGGATATGGTCATGTGGTCTTTTTATGCTCTCAAAGGAAGAGTCATTTGTACTTGAACTTACTTTAAATCAAGTGTTATAAATCTTGTAAATCAAGTGTTATCTGAGAATAGAACACAGGAGGGCACCAGAGAACAAGAAACAAAACAAAGCAAACCACTGAACTGCTGGCTTTGAATAGGGACCTTGCTAAATTTATTGTTACTCTGCAGTCTATTTCTAGCTCAGGCAGATGCCTGTGCATGACGGGAAGGGGACACATGTGAAGAGATCCCAGAAAGTATCCTTGCATGATGCTCTAAAGCATTTTAACGTTCCCCCGCTTGGCCCAGCAGAGTGCTATTTCTGGAGAGGAAGCTCTGGGGCAGATTCACAAACCATGGCAGCTCCAACTCTTCTAAGGATGCCTTCACTCCAGGCCCCTCAATCCACAGTAGGTTATCGTGGTGGTGGAGATCCAAGGGTGCTGGTTTAAGAAGAGAAAGACGGTGGGATTAAACATTGACTCACTCTCGTGTACTTCCCTCTGCCTAAGTAGGTGTCTCCCAGGTACCTGGGAAAGGTACGTCAGTCACTGTAGTTTTGAGACAACAGTGCTTTATCAACTTCTGGCTTGGGGTCACTGATAAGAATTTGAAAAACACCAACCATGGCTCCCATGACATCATTAGGCACAACTCATGATGTCACTGGAAGGTTTTGGCAATTTGTAGGTGACAGCGATCAAAGAAAACTAGTTCTTCAGACTCAAAGGGCTGTGGATACATGTATGTGAGTGTGTAAGGCCTCATCTCCTCCATCTGGCTCTGGAATACTAGGCTCACATTTCTGATTACTTCCTAGTCATTCCCACACGTATATCCCACAGAATCCGGACGTACAAAATAGAGCTTATCAGTGTTTCTTCCAAACCCAGATCTGTCTTTCTTTGTTTCATCTAAAATAAGTGGCAAGACCAAGTTAAGCAGGCTGGAAACATGGAAGTAATCCTTAATTTGCCCCTCTCACAGCCCCCAACCCTGTCATCCGGCTGGTCACCTAGCTTTCTCTTCTATTCACATGCTTTACTTATTTCTTTCTGCTATAGAGTATTTTATTTTTATTTTTTATTTTTTTTGTGGTACACGGGCCTCTCACTGTTGTGGCCTCTCCCGTTGCGGAGCGCAGGCTCCGGACGCGCAGGCTCAGCGGCCATGGCTCACAGGCCCAGCTGCTCCGCGGCATGTGGGATCTTCCCGGACCGGGGCGCGAAACCGCGTCCCCTGCATCGGCAGGCGGACCTCTCAACCACTGTGCCACCAGGGAAGCCCCTATAGAGTATTTTAAATTCAGGATTATTTACCTCTTTCCTAAATTCAGTGGTCTCTCTGTAGTCTGTCTGTTCTGGTCTTCATCTAATCCACTCCACTCTCTTCTTAATATTATTATTCAATTCCCCAAAGGTTCTCAGTTGTTTACAGAAGAATGTGCAGTTCCGTAGCATTATACATCATCTGTTGTCTTTCCTACCTTAACTCTCACTTCGTAACTCATGTTCCCTCTGCTCCCCAATGCACACAAACACAAATGCCCTCCCTACTTTGTCTGGCCTCCAGCAGTCATATTTTACCTCCAGGGACCTCTGCTGGATGGGGTACAGCACAGAAATAAGCACATGGGCTCTAGAACTAGAGCCGCTGCTGACAAACTACAAGCTGCAAGCCAAATGTGCCCCACCACCTCTTATTGCAGAAGGTAAGCTTTTATTAGAACAAAGGAATGGACTATGCTCACAATAAAAGATGCCAGACAAAAAGGAATATTGTATGGTTCCATTTATATAAATCTAGAAAATGCAAACAAATCTATGGTGACAATGTAGATCTTTGGTTGCCTAGAGAGGGGCCTGAGGAAGGGATAACAAGCTGGTACAAGGAAACTTTTGGGGGTGGTGGATATGGTCTTTATTTTAATTGTGGTCATGATTTCATAGGTCTATTCACATGTCAAAACTTATCAAATTGATCACCTTAAATATGTGTGGTTTATTATATGTCAATTATACCTCACTCTAAAAGAAAACATTACTGGTAAAATTCCCATCAGGCGTTTCCATAGTCTCAACCTCGGTTACCCTGAAGAGTTACTCATGTCTTGATAGAGAGGCCACTGAAGTGATTTCCCAGAGTCCTGGGCTCGCACTCTGTTACTAGTTCTAAGAATTTGGGCATGTCACTTAACCTTTTTGTGCCTTTGAACCCTCGTCAAAGATAAAATAGGACTGGGCTTGATCACCTTCAAGTCACCTTCTGAATTTCTAGAGTTCTCTCATCTTGATTTTACAGATTCACTCCACAGATATTTTGGGGGTACCTATACTTAAGTAGTAGTTAATGTTGTGTTCCTACACTTCCTTTGTTGTAAGTGATACCTTGGCTATTAAACATGCTTCTTTCCTATGTATTTCATCCCTCTTTTAAACTTCAGGGGCTCATCTGGTACAATATTCCTTTACAGTAGCAGAGAAATTGGGCTTCTCAGTTCCTTATTTGGGTAAATTACCCATCTGAATTGCACATCATATAATTTAGCCTCGCAAATTCATCTTCTCCTTTTCACCATTTAACAAAAATTGGATGTTTTTAGTTAGGTTAAAAAAACATAATTTTAAAAAAGAAATGCAAGAAAAAATGAGAAATAGAAGGATGCCCTATGAGACTATGACAGACTTTAGAATGGAAGATATCGCTTGGAAATTTTCCATCTCTGAGGCACTTGTAAATGACACTGGCTTCACACAGTGGCCTTGAAGTTGAGTTCACTGTGAGAGGAATTTGTAAGCTTCTTAAGACATCCCAAAGCTCATGGCTGAACAGTGTTCCCCAGAGAGGAGAATTTGCTGGAGTTTCTCAAAGCCTAAGTGCTTAAATCTCAATGACCCAATGCTAGCCTTGGTTATCTCTAGAAAAGTTTCCTTAGCAACATAACATCAGTGTTAGGACACTTAAAGGAATATATTTTTAGCATTGGGATAAACCAGAGACTGAAGAAATAAGAGTACAACAGTCACATTTAGACGAGCTGGACAGATTCGTTGTGCTATCTCGTATGTTTTTCACCATAGCCCCTTGATGAAAACGATTGTTCGTACCAGTTTCCAACTCTAAGACATTGAAGCTCAGAGACATTTAGGTGTGTGTCCAGGGTCACACAGCTAGTACTTATGGAGCAGGAATTTGGGAAGCCAAGTCTGGCTAGCTTGAAATCCAACGTTCTTTGGCATGCCCTCTGGCTCACTACTCATTGTGAGGCATTTGAATGATCCTTTGGCCATTTCCTTCATCTGGTGATTTTAGTGTGCTGGTTTCAGTTTCTTCGGGGTATCTTGCCAGCCTGCAGGAGAGATTATGGAACTGTGTTGTAATCGTGGTGGGCTGTTAACTCTGCAAGTTCTCCTGACACCATCAGTGTACCAGGAAGGGTGCATAACCTTGGGTGGATGTGGAGGAATCTCAGCCTTTATTGGACATTAGTTATTTTTTATTCTTTTTCTTCTTCTAAGTGGTTTTTGCATGGACTTTGTGGTGTTTTAGGACTTGAGTTTATTTTGGTTTAACAGTAAAGAATTGGGGTCTTCCGGACATCTTCTCCTGTGTGGGACTAGAGCTTCTAGTTCTCATCTAACCCTTGCTTTGTGAAATCTGAGTTGCGTTTCATTGGCTGGCAAAGGGATTCAGGAATTGGTCTCTACCTCCAGCCTCACCCCTCTTCTAGGCTTCACACTTGAAGGGCCAGAGTGATTTTTCTAAAACTGTAATCTGATCATATCAGTCCCTGTGGCATGTGGGAAATCATCTTCATACTCCAAGTATACTCAGGCAGGCTGCCCTAAGGTGTCATGGCACAGAAATGCTCATAGACCAAATTAAGATGTGTAATTACATGGTTCATTACATCACTTAAAGTGCACAGCAAAAAGCAAGAGGAAAAAGATCAGGCAGATGGTCACACTTAGGATAATAAGCAGGATGGTAAGACTACTCTACCTGGACGCTTGGTCACACAGCGTTCATATAGTTTATTCCCTCTCTGCCATATCAGCCTTTCCTGCTGATGGGTGGTTACAAGGACCAGAGTTGAGTTTAAGGTAGGGATTACAGCAGCTGGAAGGCATCTGGGGTCATCACACGCTTGCCCTACTGGAGACACAAGAGCAAATAGATCTGGCCACTATAGCTATAGCTCACCAGTTAGCCTGATGACCACATATATGTTTTATCTGTGTGTCTCAAGCAGAGAAAATATGGGGCCATAATGAATGTCACTAATGAGTTGACCAATTTAGGGATGACAGCTGTCAATCAGACAAGGTCTGAACTTTATAAATATATATGGTTTATTAGGTACTTCCATCCCTTTCTATGGGCAAGTGCCTCTCTGGTCCCTCCATTTTATCTACACTTAAAATACATATGCTCTCTTTATTTTCTCTATGTTTAACAGGTGTCAGAGGTTACCATTTGCTCTCTATGCTAAATACATCCTATAAGTTTTATTAGCCCTTTGCTTTTATTGTAATCTATAGGAAAATTGAATAATCCTAAATAATACAGCAGACACACATTGCAGCCTATTTAAGATATTTAAAGAGCTCTTTTTGGTCTAGACAATAAAATAAAAAATCTTATTTTATTTCATGTTATTGCATAAAGGTCCTTACAGTCTAGTACTCTTTAGACTCATCTCCTACCTCTCATTAAAAGTGCCCTCCACTTCCCTACCACATAGAACACCACATATTCCCTGAACTTGCCAACCTCTTGCAAGTCTGCCTGTGTACAGAATGTTCTTCCATCTCTGGTCTACCTGGAGCACTAGTTCCTGTCCATCCTTTACACAGCATAAGCATTGCTTTCTCTAAGAACTCTTACTTGAACATAGCTGTCTTCTTAACTCCAAACCCAGACCAAAAGGCAAACACGTGTACACACACATACACAAATACCCCCTCCCTCTCACTGTGCTCCTAAAGTAGAGTATAAGAAGCACATGCTACTCTGAGAGCACTGAAAACATCGTATTACATTGTTTACACTACTCTGTCCTCCACGAGACTCTGAGTAACTTTTATTCGGGGATTTTTAATATATTTCTCCTTTTATCCTCAGCCACTAGCCAAAGCCCTGCATATTAAAAATGAGTGGTATTTGCTGAGTTATTGAATATTTAATAAGAAAGAAATGAATGTTACTGTGCAACCATTGGGGGGATATTTATTCTTGAAGTGAGGAGGATTTTTACACTTGTCATTTTAAAATTCAGTCCTCATGGGACTTTCTTTCCCTTCATTTCTTCCTTTGAATGTTATATCCAAAGTACTATTTATTCCTATTACTTGATTTTTAAAAATCACTTAAATATGTTTTTATAAATGAATAATAACAAGTAGCACTAATCTATTGGACACCTACTGTGTGAGAAACTGTATATTAGAAATTGTCTTTCCATGGGTCTCAAGGGAACTGGATCAAATCACAACATTGTATGAATCGTAGCTAGGATTATGAGGCAGTTGGAGTGTAAGTTACTTCAAACAGGATAATTAGATGTAATAGCACATAACCACTTTTTCCCCTGTTTCCATGTTAGAGCATGTTGATTGATTCACTATTTGAATTTCAGTGTCCATAAGCTGCATTTATATACATTCATATAAGTGTATATTGAGTAATGACCACATCCCAGCCTTGGATGAGAACTTAAAAATGGTTGGCACAGTTTCTGGCCACATGGAGTTTGCAGCCACCATTGACCTCAAAATCATTGGGAAATAGGGCTTCCCTGGTGGCGCAGTGGTTGAGAGTCCGCCTGCCAATGCAGGGGACACGGGTTTGTGCCCCAGTCTGGGAAGATCCCACATGCTGCGGAGTGGCTGGGCCCGTGAGCCATGGCTGCTGAGCCTGCATGTCCTGAGCCTGTGCTCAGCAATGGGAGAGGCCACAACAGTGAGAGGCCCACATACCGCAAAAAAAAAAAAAAAAAAAACCATTGGGAAATAGAAAGGTTATTGAGACCAGAGTGACCCACCTCAAATCCAACTGAGGGAGACACTCTTAAGTTCCCACAAATATTAACACATGTCCTAGTCAATGTAAATTCACTGAATAATCAAATACCCCAATATGCAAATGTCCCTCCCCCAGAAGCATGATCCAAGGCCCACAGCCATTTACCTTTTCCCATCCATGTCCCTCCTTGGGATTCCCCTGCTGCCTCACCCACCTACCCACCCTCATTCTTACGCAGCCTGAGAATCAGTTCAAAGAAGCATTTCTGGTTCTCCTACCAGGGTGCTTTCCCCCAACCTCCACTACTACTCCTGCAGGACAGCATTGGTCACTGCACCTGGTCCACCTTCCACGCACACACTCATCGTTCATCCAGAAGGCAGTTTAGTATAAGAATGAAGGCTTGACACTCAGATAAACCTGGCTTTGGATCTGCTTATTAGCTGTTCCTTAATTTTCATCATCTATAACATGGGATCACAATGCTTACTTCACAGTATTGTGAGAGTTAAATATTAAGCCCCAATACAAAGTATAGCAGTTATTTCATGCCCCATCATCTGTACAACTCTCCCGCAGCCCTTCACCCTAGCAACCCTATGCCGTCTCCGGGACTGTCTAATTACCCTCTGAAATGGACAAGGACCCTATTTTAGTGCTTTGTATTCTAACAGACCCACTATTAGCAAAAGCGGTGTGGAAAGGACGCATCGTTTAGTGTTAGAAAATCGGAAAGAGCTTGCTTTTGGGTCAGAGAGTAGTAGAGAGAACTGCGAGGCCGTGTTCTAGCTACAGGGGACCAATGTTGGTCCAGTGTTGACCAAGTAAAAGGTCATCTGGGTAGGCAGTGTGGTGAGGAGCTGATGGTGTGTGTAGCTCTGGAGCTGGTGCATAGGTTTGTCTAGGAAGAGTCACCCCAGTAGGACAGAGCTCCTTCCTCCAAGCGTGGGACCACCATGCACCCTGCAAAGCTCTCTCCCAAGTCTCTCCTAGTTCCTCTCCTCAGAACACCCTTTACTCCTCCTTCACCAGCTACCCTATCACCAGCCTCCAACAGTTTTGTGACTGATTCATCCCAGCCTTCCCTGTGACCTTCAGCAGCCCTGTCTCTGGCTCTTACTGTCTTTGTATTGAGCCTCTGTCCCCAGCCATGGGAACCACAACTAGTAAATGAGACCTGGAGAATCTCTGGTACCCATATGCCAGATGTGAAAGGTTGGGACAAAAAGGAATTCATAAGCACACTGAATTATGCATTTGAAATGATTTTTTCAAGTGAAGTTGGTTCTCCAGAATTTTCCAAATATATAAGAATGGGGGGAGAACTCCTAGCAATGGATTAAAAGAAACAAAAATGAATATCTGGAGAGGATATCTTTAAAACATCTCTTTGCCAAACACTTGTTGTTAAGGGTATACAGTATTATAAGAAAATGATCAATAGCTCTGAATGCTCTATAAGCAATATTATTTTAATAGCCACTGAAATTTATCTCAAGCACTAACGTACTGGCTAATAAAAATAATTGGCTCAGGAAAAAGTTGAGGTGTCTGAATAAAGCACTGCTGTTGGAGTCACAGAGATAGATGTCTGAACCTAGTTTCTGCCACTTTCAACCTAAATGACCTTATTCATGGTGCTTAAACTCTCTGAGCCTCAGTTGTTTTCTATGTAAAATAGGATGAGAAATTCAGATTTCAGGCAGTATTAGATAACTATGCTTATTAGAGGTAAGTGGGATATAGAAAATTGTGTGCTTGGTCCATACTAGGTAGTCTGTAAACAGCAAGTGTTTTTGGTTCTTCTTCCTCCTTGTTTCTTCTTCAACCAATAATGGAGAGGGAGGAAGGGAGGATGGGGAGAGGGAGAAGGAGAGGGGGAAGGAGAGGAGGAGGGAGAAAGAGGAGAAACTTTCATGAAAACCATCACTTTTCTTGCACGTGTCATGTTCCAAGTTGATTTTGTGATGGGACGGCGTTGCATTAACCATGTCTCCCATCATACGATACTGTTCAAATTTCAGTTTGCTGTGGGCTTCTACTTCAGGCCTTGAATGTGGGTTTCATAGTCACATACATGGTAGGGAGGAAGATATTTACGCCATCACTAAGATTGGTAATGTTCCCTTAGCATGTAGTAGGCACTAGTCACTATGAAATGTTTTACACATAATACCTTGATTCATCCTCACAAAACCTTGTGAGGTAGTTACTATTCTTTACTATACAGATTAAAAAAATAGAGTTATAGTGAGTTTAGGAAATTTGGTGGGGAGGGCTTTGGTGTGGCAATGTTTTAGTTAGGTTCTGAGAGTGCATAAGCTGATGAAATAACCAGGTGCAAGGTGGTGCAGTTGGTGTGTTATATTTGCTATGAGAAGTGAGGTTATAACAACTTATGCTGGGGCCAGATCCCCAAGGGCTCTGTATGCCTTCACTGTACCTAGACATTTAGTGGCCTTTGGGGATTTTAAGTAGGAACTGGCATGAAGAAATTTCTGTTGAAGGATAGTAGTTCTGACCAGAGTGTGAAAGGTTGATAGGTAGGTATGGCTAAAGTTACACTCTCAGTCTCCTTAAAGTGGGAACAGAGGGAGACCAGAACTCTTGCAGCAGGGGTGGGAGGTAATGGAGAGAAAAGACTCAGGCAGTACCTGAGAGATAGAACTGCCTGGCTTGGCTATGGTTTGGGTGCAGAAGGTGAGGTAAAGGAGAGTCCAGAATGACTGCCAGCTTAATGGCCTGCAGAACTGGGTGGTGATGTCCTTAAGAGGTCATTCCTCTTTACCAGAGGAAAGAAGGGGTTGGGAAAATAAGGTATGTCTAGGAGATACCCTGGAAAAAAAACTGAAATAGGAAAACAGAGTTGAGGAGAGAAATAAAGATTGGCAACAGACAAGTAAAATGTCTGGAGTCCCGGAATCTGAATTCTTAACATTATCCACAGGTGCTTCTTACCACATTTAACATGTGAGATCCACTGGCCTAAATTACTCCCTAACAACGCTGGAAAATCTGAAAGTTAAAATGGCAGGACCGTTCCATGCATTTAAATGGCATCCCCCTGGGTGAGATGTACCTCTTGTCATCCTGTATAGATCACAAACAGAGGAGTATATTTTATTAAAGTGGAAAAACCCAGATAATTTCCAAAATACATGCTTCTAAACATTTTTATTTGTTCTGTGTTCTGGCAGCATTTTAGACATAAAAAAATCTTAAGAGTTTTATTTTTCCAGAAGAGAGATTTGCCTCTGAGCAATTTGACAAACATTGAGATTTCTCTTAATCTGTTTCTTTCCCCTGTCATTTTCTCTGTATGTTTCCCTCTTGTCCCATTTTATTTTACCTCCTTTTTCTTCTCTGCCTTTCTTTGTCTTCTATCCACCCAGAAATTAAAGGTGTTTCCATTGTATACATTGATTTAATAGTTTTGTATTTTTTTCCTCGAGGGCATGTGTAGAATGTTTCACTGTGAGGATTCATCCTTAGCCATCCTTAGTTCACCCCTTGGCTAATAGAGGCTGTATAGTGTAGTCCTTAAGGGCAAATGGAACCAGGCTGCCATATGCAAATCCCAGCAATGATTACTTATGTGGCCCTGGAGAATTGACTGAAATTTTTTCTGCCTTGGTTTCCTCAAGTTCAAGTGTGGATATTGATGGATCAGCTGTGCTCAGTTATACTTCAGTCAAAAACACCTCCCTGCATCATCTTGGCTCTGTCCATCATGGTTCTGCTGCAGCTCAGCTTCACGTCCTCTATGTTTCTGGACCCTAATGCAGCCCTAATGGGTCACATCTTGGATTTGTGGCAAAGGGAAAAGAGAGCTTATGATGTGATGCGATGGCTCATAAACCTTCTAAGTGGCCCAAGACACTTCTCCTCATGTTTCTTTGGTTATAAAGCAAGCCATACAAAAAGTCTGACTTAATGGAACAGGAAATATAATCCTCCAGAGAGGATGGACCTATTTAGGAAAAGGCTGATAGGAAGGGGCAGCAAATATTGTCAACAGTACAATCAACCACAACAACCTTATGTGATTAATGTATTAATTCATTAGTAAAACACTTTGACTGGTGTCTAGTGACCAGTGTCTGGTAAGTAAAATATACGTATTAGCTATTATTAACAGAGTCTAATACAAGTATAAGAAGAAGAAGAAATTTATTCATTCACTCTTCAACGTTGAGAATCCACTGTGCATGCCAAAGATAGTACTATTTAGAGTTGAGAATATAGCAATGAAGGTCTTGGTCTCTGGCTTATATGATCTGTATGGTCCTGCATGAACAAATATGAAGAGAAGAGGGTAGTTAATGACTCAGATTTCTTGATAGACTAAGCACCCGACCACCAGGGTACCCAGGGCAAACCTCCATACCCATTCCTCCTACACAATTGGTTTTTATGTATTCACCTGTTCCAGTAGGCTCTGAACTCCTTGGTTACAGTGAGTGTGTCTTTTTCATCTTTGCACCCCCAGAAGCTTCCACAATGCTTTATAGCAGGTAGTGAACCTCTCAATTAAACTTATCATCCTTTATACAGCCTGGAAGTGGGGTGGTGATTTCACCCTCTCCAATAGTGGCAATTCCTTTTGTTTGATGCCCCCAGTTGAGTCAGGAATTCAGGGTACATGGATAAAACATTCAGCAGTCTGAAGTTCATGTCCATACCGTACCCAAAGCATTGCACAGAGGTGCAAAGACAGCACAAGGAAATTAGTCATGCTTGCCAGGGTGGCCACTTCGCATGTGTGACCCAAGGCCACACTTGCTGCATGAGGAGTCTGTTGCATTTACAGTACTTAAGGGGAGACAAATACATCTGAATTAAAATACTAGATCTGTTTTTGTTAATGCTCTGGTTTTAATTTTTTTTCCTCTCTGTGCTTGTCTTGCAAGTTTTATTTTGGTGAGTACCATAAAGAGAGGATATTTCTAGTGAGACGGGGAGCTATAGTTTCTCATGTTTTCAAACCTACATACACATTATTTTAGGGGGGAAAAGGGTCATCATCTTAGTGAACTAGGACCAGAATAGAGGATCTTTCTGCTAATCCAACCTCCTGGATCCCCCAGTTGCACAAACCAGATATTAAAAGGATAAGAGGGTACACCCAGGTGACAGGACCATTCTGTGTGGCAGTTGCCTGTGACCACAGTGGGTGATCAGCTAATGTCATCAATCTCGTAAGCCAGTAGACCTTGTAATTATCACTCCAAGGAGATAGGCTGGAAATATCATTCCTTTCCTATTTTTACCTTAGATTTAGTACTTTCTGTTGTGGGAAGGAGGTGCTGCAGACAGGGGATTGATAGGGAAATGCCACTTCACAGAACTCTTTGTTTTGGGGATACTTTTTAAAACCCAGTGACTATATCTTTGTATTTAAAATAAAGTCCACCACCTGGGATGTGGTAATTATTAAAAACATAGAGCCTGAAGGGACTGTGGGTATGGAGACCATATCTCTTAACTTTTATCTTGAACAGACCTAAGCTAATTAAGAATGATGGTGATCTCACCTTCTCAAAAGCCCTCCATGGTCCTCATGGGTCCTCATAGCAGAGAGCCCGGTGATGGTCCTCAGAGACCTATATCACTTTCTCACAACCTCAAGCATTTGGTCACTATTTGCTAATTTACAACCATAGCCCCCAAGTCTGCCCTCAGTGCTGAGGGCAGACCACTGTCCCCTGTCTTCCCTGGGCTTCATAGACTTCAGGCAGCTAGAGGTTAATGGAAAGGCTCTAAATCAAGCCTGGATTCTTGATTTAATAACGTCATAATATAATAGCCTTGTGACCTTGGGGAAGTCACCTAACCTCTCTGGATCTCATCATATAAGTGGTATCACCCACCTCACAGGGTGGTTGTACCATCTTAAGTTACTAGGGAGGAAGGGATCAAGCGCTACATGTTTCATTGTAGTCTGCGTTCCCTTGGGAGCAGAGTGTGAGACAAGGACTTGGGTCAGGTGGTTTATTTGGGAGGGATCCCAAAAGTAGGAATGAAGGAGCAGAGATAACGAGCACGAAGGAAGAAACACCAATGCAAGCGTCCATGGTCAAGGATTCTGCCGTGAGCCACATGGAAGTGGGGCAGATGGAGGGTGTTGTGATGAGCACCTCCAAGAACTGTCTGCCCGAGAGGTGACTGGGACATTTATTCATGAGCTCCATCCCCGCTGTTTGTCAGCCCCACTGCCCCACTTTGCTGCTCTTGTGTGCAGATAAGGAAGGCTTCAGAGAAGCCTGAGAAGAACTGAGAGCTGGCCCTGCTTGAGGCGGGGACTGTCCGACTGTGTGTGAGACGGTGTGTAGCAGTAACTGCCCTCTGCCTCTGTGGCTGAGATCTGAGGTTGGCTCAGGACACGATGTGGGACACCAAATGTGTCGCTTGCTGGTGCACCAAAATATGATGGCATATTTACCCTTCGCTTACATTTCCAGTATAAACTTTTAACTTCTTTTGGTTTTATTAGTAGGTCCTATATGCTGGGACTAGATCCTAGTCTTGGAAATTGAAAAAGCAAAGTGAACTCAGGTCCTACTTTTCATTAAACCCCCAAATTAGATTTCCGGTTTCATATTAGGCAGTGTTCCGATTTTCTCCATGTTCTTTACCTGGGCTCACCTCAATCCTCCTCAAATACCTGGACTGAGACGACCCAGGAGTGTAACCTTGATGGAGCTGTGAGAACAAATGAGGCTCAGTGGAGAGATTTTGCAGACGGACTGACTGGGGCTTGAGTCCTATAGCTGTGTGACCTTGACCTTGTGGTGCTGTGCCCTGCCTCTTTATTGTAAAGTTGGGTAAACTGTATCAGCCTCATATTATGAACCTAAATAAGATCATGTGTGAATGTACTTGGTACCTCCTTCATCCCCATGTGAGTTTCCCAGAAGGATGCATTGTCTTTTGGCTGGGGGGGTGGGGGGAAGAAAAAAAATATATATATATGTTTAAAAGGAAAGGTAGTGTCTTTATTTATATCTGCTGCCTGGTGTCTTTTAGCTTCAGATTTGTCTAATTCACTAATTCACAAAATGCAATGTTCAGGTCTGTTATGCTCCTTTCCCTTCCTTCTCTTCCTCTACCTTCAACAAATTTACTCTGTTATTTATTTGTTCATCCAATTTTATGTATTCACTTCTTAATTCAACTAAATGTATTTATTTCTGTACTGAATATCTTCCTGAATTGGTCCAATTCATTATATTGCTAAAATAAGTTGTAACTCTCTTCAGCTCCCCTTCCATTTCTTCTCCCTCCCTCAACCTGTCTACTAATTTGTTATTTAATTCATTCAGTTCTATTTATTCACTCACTAGTTTTTTTTTTTTTCTAGTACGTTGAACACCTCCTTGGTGTAAGATACTCTGCTTAGTTGTTGGGGATTACAAAAGTAGCATGTTTTTTCTTAAAGGAAGGAAGGGAGAAAGGAAAGGAGAAAAGAAGGAAGGGAAGAAGAGGGGAGAGAGGGAGACAGACAGAGAGACAGAGTCCGAGAAAGAAAGATAACAGTAACCCAGCAACCTTGTGTCAAGGTTATAAGCAGTGAACTCTGATTCACACTTCTCATCAGTAGGAAGCTGTCAGGAGATGATAACAAGTGTGACTGATGCTAGGTAGGAAAGGCACAAATAACAGAAGTAAGCTCCCCTGGCTAATAGGATCAATCATGTCTTGCTTTTTCTGGAAGCTTTCTCATCTCGGTTGAAGGTGCCTTCGTCACCCAGGCTCCCAGACCAAATCTGGGAGTCATCATCAATTCTTCTCTTTCTCTCTCCCACTTCCAACCCACCTCCCAAACCAATCTCCAAGTGCTGCCGACCCCACCTCTGAAATACATCACAAACCTCACCACTTCTGTTTCTACTGCTACCTCCCTAGTCCAGGTCACGTTCATTTCCCTCCTTTAACAGCTCTTCAGTACATCTCCTTGTCTCCATTGTTTGTCTCTTCTGGGCCAGTGCATCCATAGCATCCAGAGTGAGTTTTCAAACTTAAATTTGGTCCTGTGATCCCCTTGCTGAAAACTTCCTAGTGGCTTCCTGCTGCACTTAGAGCAGCATTCAGATTCCAGGGCCTCTTGTGATCTGGCTTCTGTCTACGCTGCCATCTTCTCTCCTGTCACAGCCTCTCTGCAGACATAAGGGACTTCTTTTCGCTCCTCCAACATGCCAGCCTCGTTCTGGGCTTCTGTTCTGGCTGTTCTTGTTGCCTCAGATGTTTGCATGCTTGGCTCCTTCTCAGATGTACCATCTCACTTAATAGCTCTCCGTCCAACCTGGTACAGGGCTGGAATAGAGATGTCACCTCAGAGAGGCCTTTCTGGAACGTTCTGTGGCATAGCCAATCCTCTATTCCCACTCCCCACCCCAATTACTTCTCATCGTATTACCCTGTTGTGTTTTCTTCATAGAACCCAACCTGTCTGAAATTATCTCATGTTCTTCAATTTATATTTTATCCTTCATTGCCCCCACCCCAAACTAGCCTGTGAACTCTGTAAAGGGCGAGCACCTGGTCTGTCTTGTTCACCTCTTCATCCTTCACACCTAGAATGGTGCCTGCACCCAAGCCGATGCTCCTTTACCATTTGTTCAATATGTGAGTAAACTCTGTGATATGTGGTTGGTGTTAGTAACAGGACTCTGTCAGAACCTGGAAAAGCAGAGTAGAGAATGAGCCACAGGGAAAGGGATGGCAGCCCAGAGATGAACATGTTGCATGTGGCAGGCCTGGTGGGACATGGACCTATTCAAGCCCAATACATATCGCTGGTGTCTTCAGTGGGTTTTAACTAGAAGCAGGCCTCCAGGAGGGTGTATGGGCTCAAGCTGAATGATTTGCTCACTTGTCTTTCTCACGTACTTCACTGGGAGACTTCTTAATACAAGGCTTCCAGAAAGCCTCCTCTGCTTTTTGCATCTATTTTAGGAAAGATGACAGCTCTTCTTGAGTCCTGAAGAGTCCAGTAAAAAATGAAATGATCTATTTGAAATATTTCACCAAACAGGCTCTATAAGTAAATATGATTTTTTTTCAAAGAAAATGAATGCTTTTGACAAAAGTAAGTTTTATCAAAACAAAACAAAACTCTTCTCACTCTCTGTTGGGTTGTCAGCCCAAAGAAAACAAGCAGAACATGAAATTTGGGGGGACAAACAAAATGCTTTTCTCCTACTTCCCTGTCACCCTCCTTATTCTTTAGTCCCATTCTTTTCCTCCTTACCCCTGCTTTAGTTGCTGAATCTATTCTCTCTGGAGAGGAAGACTCATAAAATATATGGTGCTATATAGGCTTAGTAAAATGTTTGTCACAGCTCAGCTAGCCCGACCTAAGTTGCTGGTGGAAATAAGGTAAGTTTTCTCTTTTTAAATATTTTTGGTGTTCTTTAAACCTAACATGGTCCATCATTTTGTGTATTTATTTGCCATGTCATTTAGATGTATAATCACATGCATTTCACTATACCTCTCTAAAGGAGTGAATTTCATCTTTTTTAATGCATTGTAGGAATTTTGATTCATGTGAAACATAGTTCCAAGAGAAATCAAGTTATTGTCCCTTTTCCCTTCGTGCACAAATAGGAAGATGTTCAGTGATTATGGTGCAGGTGTTGCCTCCTTAGTCACTCCTACCCCTCCCGCCAAAGTTTCTAAATGGTACCCACCCACTTTTAGAAATAGCACTTTGTGGAACATGGAAGGAATTTCTACTCCCTGCATATGAGCAAAACCATCTGGTTTAGCTGGTTTGGGCAGGTCTTAGAAATATATTGGCAGGTTATTGAAATACGAGATATTTGGGTATCTTGTAGTTTTGCTGGTTATATTGCTCCTGGGGGGAATAACAAATTCATGTATTGTGAACAGTTTGTTTAAGAAAAAACACACGACCAAATAGGTTCAAAATAATTAAAATCCAAAGTCCGCCTTGTGAAGGTGGGTGCCTCTAGTAATGCTCAAATGTAGATTTTCCCCACATACTTCTATTCCCTATCTGCCAAAAGAGGGAACGCTCTGCTCATATCTGAGTGTCATCTTCCTCCAAGCAATCAGCAATGATTTCTCTCTCAAAGGTTACTTTTCTCCTAATTTTTCATTTTGATTTTGTTCTTAGCTCCAGCTTCCATGGGGTTACTGTAGGATAGGTCAAGAAAAGAGTCTAGTTTGTGTCCTTCATCCATGATTCTCATTCTCTATCCCCTGTTCATCAGAGGATCTTCTGTGAGACCAGCCTTAACTAAAAAAGATGTTACTACATGAGTTTGCAGTGAGGCTGTGTTGAATGGGCCTTTGTGTGGTGTTACCCAGAGGATTCATTGAAGGCTCTCTGTTCTACAATAACAAATGATTCAATGCTCCACTGCTACAGACTGCTGCATCCCAGGAATCTTCATCTGCGATTTTGCTTCTTTACTCCAGTCATGGGTGTCATTACCTGGGAAATTCAACTACAGGGTGTCAGACAACTTATTAGTTTTCTGTATTTAGATCAAACATTAATGATCTAAACAGCCTATAGGGAATCAAAGGATTGTTTTGTGATCCATCGTGATTACTTAAACTATAAAAGAAGGAAACATGCATCTAATACATGCATCCAATATGTATCCAATTGCAGATCATACTTCTCCTAGCTACTAAAAAGAAAACGGACAGTGCTGGATAATTGATAGCTTTGATAAAGTTGATAGCTTTGATAAAAAAGAACTTTTTAAAAATTCTCACCAGTTCCCTTTTAAATCTCAACTTACAAAATGATTTCCTCCTTCTTATCTGGACCATCCTTTACTTAACAGCAAATAACTCTTCACATTCATTGTTTTACTGATGCTTCGTGCTTGAATTTTCCAGAGAAGTTGCTCCAAACTGAATCCTCTTATTTCTAAAACCTATCCATCTGTATGTTTCAACTTTCAGCTTGTGTCTGCATCTTGCATCACTTACCAATCCATTTTTATGCTTAGGCTACAGATTAGATTTGCCCTTCCCCTCTATTTGTGAACATTTCCAGCTGAGTTTAAACCTCATTTTCCTTCTAGTAGGACAAATTGACCTTTTCGCTTGATTAAAGATAAATGCCATTGACTCTCCACTTTTGGAGGCTGAGAGTTTTCCAGAAGCTCACTGAGATTTCTCTATTTATTGCTTGAAAATAAATATCAAACAATACTCATTTCCCTGCCGTTTTATGGAGATGAGTGTGAGTCTTTTTTCTACTCTTAGAGTAATGAGAATTAGTGGGGCGGGAGGTAAAGTGTAATCAAGCAGTAGTGTATGAGAGGTTTCAGTTATTTTTTTTTTCACATTTTTGGTCACAGGCCATCACATCCTGAAGTTTTAGAGTCAAATTTTCAATCTGACCATAGTGGACATTTCAAGGA
This sequence comes from Hyperoodon ampullatus, assembly GCF_949752795.1. NCBI lineage: Eukaryota > Metazoa > Chordata > Mammalia > Artiodactyla > Ziphiidae > Hyperoodon > Hyperoodon ampullatus. The sequence goes on from NC_136916.1 coordinate 156,171,554, forward strand.
ATCCAGAAGTACCTGCAAAATATCAGCAGCATTTAACACATACTGGGCTGAGGCAAAGCTTGTTTTTACATCTCTATGGCTGATATGGAACTAATGTAGCAATGTCCTAAAACTGATTGTGTTTGTGTTAGTATTTTTCCCTCTTATTTGTTCCCAATCCTAAAAATTAAGTGATGTGCAAAAAATTGTTTAAAGAACAGATGCCACCTATAAGAGCTCTTTAAATAGCCTATGTTTGTAGCAGTTCTGCCTCCATAGCCAATATTTTCCACATCTTTCTTTACTTTCTTCTTTCTTATTGAAGCATTTGCATGTAGAATAAAGAGGATAAAAACATGAAAAAACAAAGGCAGATTTGTTTCTTCTGAGAACATCTGTTCTTGCTTCAAAGTACCCACAAGATGTGGGTCCATTTTCTCCCAATGCCCACACAGTGTGCTGTTGTTATCACTCATACACCTGAATTTAATGAGATAAGGAACAGTGCTATCTAATCAGTTGAAGTGTAGGGAAAAGCCTGTTACAGTGTATACATTTTAGATAATATAAAAGACAGGAATACCCACAAAGAGAAGCTAAGATTGCGTATTACATCTTTTGTTGTAAAATTCTTTTTTTCATTGGTCTCATGGCATCATTACTCAGTTCTGGGTATATTTGGTCCATTCTAAATTTTTTCACGGAATTCTCAGGATTTTTGTAACTATGGATTGCACGTGGGGTATAAGTACATTCTGAAAAATATTAAACACAAATTACCTGCTGAATACATTGTGATTGAAAGAAATCTTTCCACTTTGAAAGCCTGTTTATTTTTCAAGAAGGATATTTCCCCAGACTTCAGCTACTGTCATAACTCTTATAACCAGCACTTAATAGAAATACTAATTACTCAAAATTAAAGGATCTAATTTAAAATGACCTAGCTTAAAAGATCTCTACCCAAATGATACTCTTTTTTTCTTTTCTCCCCTAAATGATATATAGTATCTTCAGTCTTGGAGGTAGAGGAGTGGGGAGAGTGGTTAAGGAAAGATATATAATAAAAGTTTCAAAATTACTTAGATAAAAGTATATTGACCTTATCTGATGGTTTCCAAAGAAGTAAAGACATAGGTAGGCATCAGTTATTCAACAAGCACTCATTAAAGCACCTACTGTGTTCCTGGCCCTGTGCTCCTATATGTTGGAGCCAAGTGTGTAGTCTTCTGAAATATTGCAGATGCATAACATCCATAGAGATGTATTGCCCAGTTACCTGTTTCATCATTTTTTTTTTGCAAGTTCTTTCCAGAAGTAAGGATTTACATATATTGACTGACTAATGTAGGAAGATTTAAGCAGTATCTTTCTGCATGGGATCAGCTATCTATGTAGAGAGAGCAAACTTGTTCTGAGTTTTCTGGTTCTATGCAATCTTCTTTGTCTTTTCAACTTACATCTCAGTTCAATGGCGAGTGAAACATAATATTCCACTTCCCCTCATCACTAACTGAAATGTTTCAATGCCTCAGTGTTTGTCTTGCCAACTTCTGCCCCTAAACACCATAATTCCTTGTTGCATCTGATTCTTCCTAGGGTTCACTTGAACACCATCTTGAGCATCTTGATCATGGATCTTCTGAGGCAACTTGGTTTATTCCTTTATTTAGTGGCACGTTTTACTGAATATTCTTTTGACCTAAACAGGTTCAATTTTGGAATTTTGCATTATTTCATATTTTAAGTCTTTGGATCTTTTTGGAAGATGATGAACAATGAATAAGTCTGGGGCCCATCATATTCCCTTCAGGAGCATTATTTATAATGGGGTTTAAGCCTTGACATTATTATTATGGTAATAGTTACTGTCGTGATTTCTGTGGTCACTGAATTCTGGTAAGACCATGGGTTAATGGAAATGTCAAGTTAAAAGCATAGCTCTTTTCTCATCGAATTGGTGGATACTCTCCAAAAGCCAGACTGGTGTATTATGCCTGAGTGACCAAATGATTCTAAAGGAATGTATGATGAATTTCCTGTATTTTCAAGGAATTTATCTGAAGTCTAAGACTTTAGGAAACAAAATGACAGCTGACTACTGTTTTCTATAAATGTTTGCTTATTGCCATTGGCATTTTAAACATCTTGCACCTTTAGATAAAGGAGGGCACTTATTTGTTATTGTCCATTATGATTCAGTTGAGATTTTGCATTGGGGACTGCTGTGGAGGACCCTGTTGGATCAGTGAAACTCATATGGGCTCTGGAGGGATACGATTCCTTGAATGCTACTGGGCCATGTGCACCAGTGTGGCTTTGACAACTCTGATGCCATGAACACTAATTTTAGAATTGATTCTAACTTTGGCACTTACCACTGCCCTTAGGCAAAGGACCAGAGACCCTGTATGCAGGGCAGAAGCTCAATGACAACGAATGGCACACCGTTCGGGTGGTGCGGAGAGGAAAAAGCCTTAAGTTAACCGTGGACGATGATGTGGCTGAGGGTGAGTACAGCTGTAGTGAACTTGTCTCTCTTTGCTCTCAGACTCCTCTTGGTCGTTCAGTGAGCAAGGTGTTGTGTTTGAAAACCTTGTATTTTGCTAAACAGAAGTCACATGTCTTGTTCTCTGTGACAGGCTCAGGTAAGACTAAGAAGATCTTCCTCTATATTTTCATAATCCCTTTTCATTGATCTGTATTACAGAACTTATCCACTATGGTGGTTACCTATTGATGGGGCTGTCTCCTTAGGCATGGAGTATGTGTCTGGAGAACAGATCTAGAGTTCTACAGATCCTTCTATTATTCAGTTACTCAAAACCCACTTATCAATCATCCTTCAAAGTGCCAGTTCCTTCCCTTTTGAATGAGTCACTCTCCAGTAGAGGGAGATGGATAAACCAGAAATTCAGAACATTATAGGTACAAGTAAGTACCGAAGTAAGTGCATGATACTTAGAAGGTGCTGAATAATTATTCATTTATTTAAGAATTTTTTTTAATCATTATTAATTGAGTACCTACTCTGTACTAAGCACTACTTTAGAAGGCACTGGGAATGTGATGGTGGACAATTAGGCAAGCCCTTGGTCTGGTGGAATTTACATTCTGGGAGGGCAAGGAATAAGTGAATGAATCCATACAAATGTAAAGGAACATTCAGACCCTCACACAAGCAATAAGTATTTCTTGACAGCCTGTTACATTTCAGGAATGTGCTAGGGATTGTAGAAGATAAAAAGGAAGAACAAAATTACCTATTTCCTTCAACAGTGAACCAATTTTGTAGATGAGATAGGACTCGGGAATTTGAAAATAAGACAAGGAATATATAATGAAATTCTAATTTGGGTGGGTAAGATTATAATTTTCAATCAGAAGATAATTTTCTCAATTATCAGTTTGGGCTGGAGAAATCTGGAGTGGTTTAGGAAGGTAGATCTTTGGGCAGAATTTGATGGATAATTTAATAAGATCTAGGACAGAAGAGAGAAGGCATCTTTAAGTGCATCTTACGTGCTGCATTCTAAAATTTTTACTCTCCAATATTTGAGAGCCGTGCATATCTGTTATGCAGACTTCTTGTCCATGTGGGAAGGGAAAAACATGGGGCAGGATGGGGTATTACACAGAACGCTGTTGGTGTCAGGAGACCTGGACCCTGGTGCTGATTCTCTGCATCAGGATGTTGGGAAAGTCACTTACCATTTCTGGACCTGTCAAATGAAGTCAGTGGCCTAAGCCATCTCTACAGTTTCTTCTGTGAATAAGACAGGTTAGAGTCAGGAGCCTTCGGGTTTAACAGTCATTGTCACTAAAATGCTTTATACCTTGAAATTCTATTATTGCTAAGACTATTTTCAGAATAAAGTTTCTGAAATTTTGGGTTCTGTAATTTAATTTTATATTCATGAGCCTGAGCTTCTGTTCTCCTGGAGTCAGGAATTATAGTGAGCCATGTATGTGTTTGTGCAGGTAGGAGTGTGTTTGTGTGTATGGGTGTGCATGAGTCAAGAAGGAGAGTCTGGAAGGAGCAAGAACAGCTCACATATGTCCAGTGACCAGCTGGCATTAGGTGCTGGGTTAGCCATTGTACACATATCAACTCCTGTAATCTTCTGGAGCGCACCATTGCCTTGCAGGTTAAGTATTCTTATTGTCATTTTACGTATGGGCAACACGAACTTAGAGGGAGCTGTGTGTGTAAGCTCTAAATTCATGTCTGTGTGATTTGACCAAATCAAGCTGCTTGTCAGACTTCCCAATTCATCCTAAGAAAATGATGTGTCTTACACTATAGGTAAAATACAGTGGAATGGATTGGGGTGAGGTGAGGAATACATTCCGGTAGGTACACAACAGTACTCAACCCCTTCCCTCCCAAAGAGAAGACAAACAGAACTACAGTGATTAGCCAACACCCTCCAATTGTACATAGACATAACTTAGTAGTGGGAGATAACAGTTGCTGTTCTCTATGCCTGAAGGGTAACTTAGCTTTATGTAATGAAAATAAGCAGAATGATTGTAAGCTTTAGAACCCACAGCCAACCTGAATTAATTCTTCAAGAAATCCCCATGAGGGAATGCAGAGAGCAGCCTGCAAAGGCAGCAGTGAAACATCTCATGTCCCTTGGTGCCTGCTCTGGGTTTAGCCCAGTAAAGCCAACAGTGCTATTTGCAGCGTGTTTTGAATAAACAGTCACTAGATGGCGACCTCACCCTGCTCTTTCCAGACAGCAAGTTCCTTTTATTTCCATAGGGAAATGATATACTCTGAAATCTGTAGTCATAGAGAACTGCAGGACTGAGGGTACAGTAATGTGTAATGCCTCCCTCAGTCATTATTCTTTTTTAGAAGCTTTACAGTAAAGGTAATTATAAGTGTGCTTTCTCTTACCCCTAATAATTAAAAGGCAGGATTAAACCATGGATGCCCAAGTCATCCAGTAATTTGATATTTGAAATTAATGAAGCTGTTTCATTTTCTGCCTTACCCCCTACTTTGCTGCTGATGGAAAAAAAAGCAGCCATAAGGATAAAGAAACCTGGGAGAAGAAAAGAGCTATTTTGCCTATGAGCCACAACCTTGGATTGCTTCTTACAGTGATAAGGGGTTTGGGAATTTTAATTTTAGCTCACAGAAGTCATAAAATCAGGCAATGAAACTAAAAACCACATAGTCCTCAGGTTATTAAGTAATAATGTCTTATTGGCTTATTTAGTAATGCCTTTCATGCTGTTTAAAGTCGCCCAGGAGGTCAGATTTTCAGCTAGTTTGTACAAATGATGCAAAGAATAGGTCAGACGTATAAGAAATCTAAAGCAAGGAAAGAAATAGTCCTCGGCCTGGCAGTTTTCATTTATTGTAATATAACGTGTTCCTGGAAAAATATTAAGTTCAGTTGACAGTTAATAAGGATGGATTGATTGATAGAGCTGGATTTCTATGATTAAGAGTAAATTAAAAGAATACCTCCCTTGGGTTAGCTCCTCAGCATTAGGGCCTGACACTGCAGGGACCACCCGTGCCACCTAGAACTTCTTGCTGGTACAGAAATTCACCTCTCTTCTGACTCCTCTGGTCCATGTTGACTTTTTCCTTTCCTTCCCTCATCCTATATAGCATGTACAGCGCCAAGCTGTAAAAATCATTTTCCAAGAAAAACTTGTTTCTCACGTTAATTTAAAAAAAAGAAAAGGGATGAGATCAATTTGGAAAATGTTAGGTTAAACAAAATGAAGTGGAATTCTTACTTGAAAGACCTATTAGGAGCCTTTAATATGCTAATATACATTGATCATCATCAGTAATTACATATGCAGTGTTTGCCCTATTAACTTGGCACCAGAACTTCTTTTAAATTACTAAAGCATGTTACAGTATATACTTTTGAAAAATGTTGATATCGAGGAGAAAAGAGTGTGAGAGTGGTAGAGCTGGAGGATTGTGGGCAAAACATGCATTCTTTACTAAAGCTTGGTAAGCCTTTAAGTTTTCTTAACTTCTCTCCCCATGTCTGTGAGCCAAGGGAGGTCAAGTTGCCTCCTCTAAGCCTCTCCCGATGTCTTTGCTAAGCTCTCAGTGTTGGCCTACTCTTAGTGGTGACTCCAAAGCAGATGTCTCAAATACAGCCTCCCTCCGCAGATGTGAGGGATGCTTGCTGTGCCTGGGCTCCTTTGCCAAACCGTGTCGGGCATAGAGAAGAGGCAAGACGTGGTCCCTACTTAAAAAGAGCTTGTGTCCTGGTAAAAGGGAGAAAGCAATAAATGAAGTCACCAGGAAATTCTTAACACACTTCAGAGAAAGGGAAACAAATGAAAGCTGTGTAATTAGTAATAGTTAACAGGCACTGTTCTAAGTACTTTATATGTACTCATACATTTAACCCTGATAATTTCCTCTTGATTTCACAGGGAAACTGAGGCACAGAAAAGTTATGAACCCAGGCAGTCAAGCCTCAGAGCCTACATGCTCACCCACTATATGCTAATGCCTTGTGGGGGAAGTTACAGCTTGAACTTGGCCAAAATTTTGAGTAGGTTTATGTTCTCAACAAACTTCAATACTCTGAGTCAGGCTGGTCTGTAAACTGCTTGCTGGCCATCAGTGAACTATGGAAGTGAATGTGTGAATAGGAGTCAAGGCAGCATGGCTGTTTTGGGGAAGGTGCTGGATACATTACCCGTGAATTAGATGGAATGACACTATAATACTTGGCCACTGAAAAGGAGTGTGAACTCATCACAATTTCTGCATGGAAATTTCACCAGTTAAATTCCACCTACAGCTTTTCTTGGGCAATAATGCAAGGAATGAGTCAAGCTTTTTCTCCAGAAACAGTATAGTGTACAAGATAAGATATGGGCTTTGGACTGAAACATGCCTGTGTTCAATTTGGGGGTTTACCATTTATCACCTGTATGAACTTTGATAGAAGTTTAACCTCTCTAAGCAAAGCGTCTTCACCTCTAATGCAAGACAATGGTTCCTCTCTACAGTTTTATTGTGATAGTAGCATTTGATGGTGGTTATAAAGTGCCTAGCATGATGCCTGGCATATAGGGACTATTCAGTAGTCTTGGTTTTTGCTTGTTATGCTTCTCCCAAGTTACTCGTCTCTTCTCCAAAGTTTGAAACCAGCTGCTGTGAAGTATGCGTACATTCTCCCCTTAAGTGGAAGTTTTAATTTAAGACAGCATTCAGAAGAGATGAGTGAGGTGAATCAGTCATATGTATACACATATCCACTCTTTTTTAGATTTCCTTCCCATTTAGGTCACCACCAAGCATTGAGTAGAGCTTCCTGTGCTATAGAATAGGTTCTCATTAGTTATCTATTTTATACATAGTAGTGTATATATGTTAGTCCCAATAAGAAACTAACACAACACTGTAAAGCAACTATACTCCAATAAAAATTAATAAAAAAATAAAACAAAATTATAAAGGGACATCTCCTAGAAATAAATAAATTGATTGATTGATTCATTCATTCATTCTTTGGGAAGCAACATCAAAAAGCAGATTGGTAACACCTGCCTGAGAAACCTAAGAATATTATAGAGAATAATACAACTAAATTGATGGTGTTATTATAACTTTAACATTACATACTACACCATAATAAAGATTATTTTATTGAAATGACTAAAAAAAGAAGAGATGAGTGAAAAGGTTCCCGGTTATTAATTTTGCTTAGGTGATACACAGATTTTAAAAATATATATATATTTGCTTAGTTTGGCACAAGTTTCAAACTTAAGCAATCTCTTCAGTGCATTTTCCAGGTGCAATAGCATACATTTTTTTGGAATCTCTATCTGCAGCCAAGTGAGTTCCTTTAGCACATAGTGAAGCTAGTTCATTTCCTAATTTGGCCCCTTTCTAATTTGGTCACCTTCTTCACTCCCCTGCCCGCCCCCCTAACCCCACCAACTTCAAGTTGAAGCTCTCTGAGTTATCCTGAATTTTAAATCAGTCTGCATCCCTGGGCTAAGTTCTCAAATTTCATTGTTAGCTTCCCTTCTCTTACTTGTCCAAGCCTTTCTTCAAGCTCTTCTTGAAGAGCTCAGTCAACACTGTACATGATTTTCTTGCTTTATGAAATTCATGTTCTAATGAGCAGAATTTCCTAACCCTTCAATTCTAGGGGCCGATTTATCTATAAACTTATCTATTTTTCTCTAAAAGATCCCAATTAACTTTAAAATTGTCTCTTCGAATTTTTTTTTTGAGCTCCAGTCTTCACCAGGGATCACTCCTTTATCACTTTTTATTTCTCATCACTGATCTTTTTTATTTTTATTTTATTTTTTTTTGCGGTACGCGGGCCTCTCACTGCTGTGGCCTCTCCCATTGCGGAGCACAGGCTCCGGACGCGCAGGCTCAGTGGCCATGGCTCACGGGCCCAGCCGCTCCGTGGCATGTGGGATCCTCCCGGACCGGGGCACGAAACCGCGTCCCCTGCATCGGCAGGCGGACTCTCAACCACTGCGCCACCAGAGAAGCCCTGATCGTGTTTATTTTTAACACTAAAATAAGAATGAGCAGGACTACCAGCAGCATCATCGTTAAGTTCCTGTGTCCTTATCGAGATTGGCTGTGGTTTCCCCTCCGCATCATCCTCCAGTCCCAGCTCTCAGCCTCCAGCCCTGGTATGAACAGCTGTAGCCAAATTGACATAGGGTATTTGTTTCAGTCACTTCATTGTTCTAGATCATGTGAATTTAGGTTATGCTAGTTTGCATTTTCATGACCAGTCCAATTTTTAATGCTAAGTAATTTTATACAGTGATTCTTTCTTCTAGTTATTCAATTGTTAGCAGATTTATGTTGCATTTTGATTTTTGTTCTGTTACAATTTTATATGTAAGTTAACCAACATCATTATTTTATTTTTGCTTATATTAAGAGAACAATTTGTCATTAGTTGTCAGAACATCACATAGAAGCTCATAAAATGTAAATTTGATTTTTGTGCTTATGAGCGATTCTTTGAATTAGGTCTGTGTACGCTCCCAAAGGGATGAAATTAATATTGAGCATCCAGGGGTGTGATCTGGTTGAAGCTCCCAGATACTGAAGTTTAAGGACTCAAGAAAATACGATCCCCTCCTCTCCTTTAATTTTTGCCACCTGAGTTCTATACCAATAGAGAAAAACAAATGCAAATCTGGTGGAAATGAGATATTTTTATTAGTGATAACACTGATGTTTAAACATATGGTTTACATGTACTGAATTTCAGAATTAGAATTGCCCACTCAGACACTAACTAATTCAGGACTGGGGTAGGACTGAAGCAAGGCCTGTTCCTCTAACACCCATGCTGCAGATGAGTGAGTGAGATAAACTGGTGTTTCTTGAAGGCAGCTTGCTCCCTTAAAGGACATGCCAGAGGCTGAGCTATGCACATATGGTTTCTCTTTGCAGACTATCCTTAATATTTCAGATTTTGTCACTTCCTTTCCTCTGGAAATTGATAAAAGAGGCAGTAAGAGATTCTAGGAGTGTCTTGCTCATGGAATTTCTTCAAAGTGGAGGATAACAACAGGAGAGGGAAGGAAGAGGGAATTCCCCTTCCCTTCCTTCTACCTCTGGGGCATTAGGACATGGTTTGTAACATTTTAATATGATTTATCCAAATAAATGTGAGAGAGCCACCTTCTACTCTGGCCATACTAATGCTGTTTTCCTTGACTTTGTTACTAAAGTTTCCAGTCTCTTTGTATTTATTTCAAGCCCACCTCGTTACCCTTGCCCCAGCCTCTCACTACTTCTGGGTAAGCCAGGTAATGAGTGGTCTAATAGTTTATTTGTATCAGCTGGAGATATTTTACTTGCACATGTCAGACACCCATCTCAAATGCTTTAAGCATAAAGGAGAATCTATTGCCATGTAGTGTTTAAAAGTCCAGATTTGGCCAGCTAGATCCAGGTCTTCAAATGACATCATCCTGCAGAAACTGTTCCTCTCCGTTTTGTGGTTGTCTGCTGGGTCAGCTGTCTCCCCAGGGAGGCCCTAGCCCTCCAGTTATCACGTGGCCTCCAGCAGCCCTGGGTTTTCTTCTTACCCCTTCAGAAAGCCTTGTTTGCAAAGAACGTCTCTTTCCTAAGTGTTCCAGCACAAACCCTGGGGGAATATTACTGGACCAACTAGGGTTGCTGCTAATCCAGTGTTCTAAGGGTGGTCTCTAGACCAGTCATGTAAGCATCACCTTGAAACTTGTTAGAAATGCAGATTCTCAGGCTACACTGCAGACTTTTGAATAATAAACTCTAAGGGTGGGGCTCAGTGAACTGTGTGATTCAGATGCATGCTAAGGTTCGAAGACCACTTTGTTAGTCCGTAGACCGCACTCTACGGCTAGAGAGAGAAAAATACACTGAGTGGTTCTGCCTGGGTAGATTGATTACTTCAGGGGCTGGGGTGGGGTCGTCTTCATCCAGTCCAGATGGTTTAAGGGTGAAGTGAGGAGGGTATCTTCCCAAAGGAAGATTAGTTGTTATTATCAGAAAAAGCAACGGTTGCTGGTCAGGTAAAATTAATATGTTCTACAATAGAAACTTTTCCACAAGTACTGGGTGGTGAATTATTACACCAAGAAATATTAATAATGAATGCCTAAGGCTCGCTTATTTTATCTTTATAAGGGTTAGAGCAATAAAAGTTTTCCTTCTTATTGTATGTACTAGTACCCAATTATTTTCCTGAATGGAGAAAACAAATAGTTTCATCCTTTAACTTGAGTTGCCCATGAGCTCATATTTTCCTTTATATGATGGGACATTCTGAGCAACAGCAGGAGGGCATGCGATGCAGGGCGTTGAACTTGGGCTGGGCCAGTCATCAGCACCCCGACTGAAGCCAAGCCATATATCTACTATATTGAGTATTTCGTTTTCTGGAACTGAATATTTTGTGTGGAAACAAATTAGACCTAAAAGATGTAGTAAGGGTGCTATGACAAAACATGGTAACTTCGGGCTTCCCTGCTGGCGCAGTGGTTGGGAGTCCGCCTGCTGATGCAGGGGACGCGGGTTCTTGCCCCGGTCTGGGAGGATCCCACATGCCGTGGAGCGGCTGGGCCCGTGAGCCGTGGCCACTGGGCCTGCGTGTCCGGAGCCTGTGCTCCGCAACGGGAGGGGCCACAACAGTGAGAGGCCCGCGTACTGCAAAAAAAAAACAAAAAAAAACCCCCAAAAACATGGTAACTTCTCCTGTTTGTATCTCATCTATGATTTTCACAGGTACAATGGTGGGAGACCATACCCGCTTGGAATTCCACAACATTGAAACTGGTATCATGACAGAGAAACGTTACATCTCCGTTGTCCCCTCCAGTTTCATTGGCCACCTGCAGAGCCTTATGTTTAATGGGCTGCTCTACATTGACTTGTGCAAAAATGGAGACATCGATTACTGCGAACTGAAGGCTCGTTTTGGACTGAGGAACATCATCGCTGACCCTGTCACTTTTAAGACCAAGAGCAGCTACCTGAGCCTGGCCACCCTCCAGGCCTACACCTCCATGCACCTCTTCTTCCAGTTCAAGACCACCTCCGCTGACGGATTCATTCTTTTCAATAGTGGTGATGGCAATGACTTCATTGCTGTTGAGCTAGTCAAGGGGTAAGTGGAAGAGATCGCCTAGTTTATACTAAATGTCTTAGCTCAAACCCTGAATAAAATATGCACAGAAAAAACTGTCTATTCTACTCTCTACCTTCTATTCCTGATTCATGCTCTCATCCCCATTGATTAAAAATATCTTTGTAATCATTAGGACTGGAAGGGAGAGAGATTCATGAGTTTATTTAAAGATCTTCTTCTAACTCAATACTGTCAGGCTTTTTAATCTGAAATGTAGTCCTTTAAACCTATGGGAAAAAAAGCTTATTTTTGCAAAAGACGGATAGGATATGTGTTGCATCTATCTCTGGGGCAGTATAGTCTGCAACCACCAAATTTATAGGAGGAAATGAAATACAGATATTTTCAGTACTACCATTAGCCCATATATGCAAATTTTAAAAAGCTGTTCTTGCTCCAAGATATTTTACTACTGTGTGTTGGGAAGTAGTCAAAACAAAGCAAAAAATAGAACAAAACCCAAAAACCAGATCCATGATTGACTGTGAATTTAGATGTAGCCCCCTAATGTTTTGGAGTGTACCAGCTGTACTGCTTTGTGTCTCTGGATTTTTACTAGGTAGTGTTAAAGAAATGGATTCAATGAGTATAGAACTAAAGTGAAGTCTGGTAGAATAGGAACTGATTATTTTTATATTCTTAAATCAAGCTTTACTTATTCTTACATGATGCCAGTCTAGCTTGGGGGATTTGAAGCCCCCAATGCCAGTTATGTACACATTGCCTTTAAACCACTGCAGGGAATCTCAAGTCATTGGGTGCTTGTGGTTCCTCATAGGTACATACACTACGTGTTTGACCTCGGAAACGGCCCCAATGTGATCAAAGGCAATAGTGACCGCCCCCTGAATGACAACCAGTGGCACAACGTCGTCATCACCCGGGACAACAGTAACACCCACAGCCTGAAAGTGGACACTAAGGTGGTCACTCAGGTTATCAATGGTGCCAAAAATCTGGATTTGAAAGGTAAACCTTGTAAAGAAGTTTCTCCTTGTTAGAGCTTACAGTGGAAAGGCTGTTTCCAGAGGTAAACTACAGTGTAGGAGTGCCATGCATTTTTGATACATCATGCATATCCTATTTTAACAACATTGAATTATAACATGATGCAATTTGTTCAGTTTTTACTTCTACCATTCCTTAGGGATGGTTTGTGTTCTCTGTAAACCTTGGGCATGTGGGAGCTGAGTGATGAGGGGATAAATGTCAAAATGTGGAGGGGTCATAATACAGAGGAAGGCATGTAGGTTTTGGAATCTCAGCTGAGTCATTTACCGCCTGGGTGACTTTGGTAAAATTTCTTAGCCTTGTTCAGCTTCTATATACTTTTTTTTTTTTTTTTTTTTTTTGCAAAATGAGGATAATAACTGTTACTACCTTTATGGGCTATTAGGAGTTTTGATGGAATAATGTCTGTAAAATCCTCAGCATACTATTGGTGACAAGCACATAAAAAGCACTGAATAAGTGGTTGCTTTGTTGAAAATGTTGTTAATCTTTACTTCATCATAAAATGGGAACAATACCTACCTCATAGAATGGATATAGTGATTAAAATTTGTGAGATGATGTGTATAAAATGAATGACACATAAGAAATGTTAGTTTCTTCTTTTTACAATGTAGAAACTCTGGTAATACTTTTGTTTATGCTGTTCCCCCCAACCCCGGCTATATTACCATTATCTAGTAAACAGTCTAATGTGACTTGGCTTTTGTTGATGTGGTTTCCATACCATTTACCCATTTGCTTTTACTACCTATTTTCCTTTCCAGGTGACCTCTACATGGCAGGTCTGGCCCAAGGCATGTACAGCAACCTCCCAAAGCTCGTGGCCTCCCGGGATGGCTTTCAGGGCTGTCTGGCATCAGTGGACTTGAATGGACGCCTGCCAGACCTCATCAACGATGCCCTCCATCGGAGTGGACAGATTGAGCGTGGCTGTGAAGGTACAACCTTTTTCTTTTTAAGCTACATTCTTGTCTCAAGCCTCTTTGCTGCCTCTGCCAGTGCCTCCTTCCTTGGTTTACCAGTCCCCTCTCATCCCATTCACTATCTGACATTGCATCACCACTGATGTCCTCCTGTCACTGGCTGAGTATGTCAAGACATGTGGCACAGGCTCCAGGAATGTCCAATATGTTGGCAGATGTCTTTCCAGTGTCACATACTTGCCATAGAGGACCTTTCCTGGCGTTGACATCAGGCTTCTCCTGACTTGTGCCTTTGCTTCCAGCATGGCTGAAAGGGTATCAGGGACTTTTATTTATATCTTAATACACAGGGAGGTACAAATCAGAGACTTTTATATGAGTGTCACCATTAATAAAATATTTCTTATGTTGCTAATAGTGACTGCATTATTTAATGCAAACTGAGCAGAAGGTAGGAAAATGATGTCAGAATGCCATGATGGAGGAAGGGAAGTAACAGTTATTGAGTACTTACTAGATGTCAGGCATCATTTGGCAGTTCCTTGGTGTGGTGTAGTGGAACAGCATGGGCTTTGATGTTAGAAAGACCTGGATCTAGGTCCAGGTAGTAGTTCCTGTTGGCTGTGTGACTTTTGACAAGTTACTTAACCTCTCTGAATGATATCTTCCTCATCTGTAAAATGGGACAATAAAACTTACCTTGGATGGTAATATATATAAGTCAGAGTTATATGTAGAATGCCTGGTACGTATATAGTAGGTACTCAATAAGTGGTAGGATAATTATTTACAAACATTATCTAATGTGAGACATTTAATAGCATTGCATGCCCACCATGCAGCACAACAAACCACGCTCACCCTCTTTCTGTAGATAATCCACTGTCTCTTGAGATACTAACTGAATTTTATAGGTCATTTGAGTCCGATAGCTCTTTACAATAAAAGCTATCTGGTTTTAACCAGCAGGGGAGAGCAGACACATTTTCAGCCTTCCCCAGACTCCTGGGATAGGCTGAAAAGGTGACTCGTGTCTAACTTGAAAGGCAAAGAGGATGATCTGATCAGTCACCAGGACCTATGTATTCTTTTGTCTGATGGAGCCTCATGGTTTTTTGTGCAATATACTGTTTTCTTGTATCCCTCATTAATTTACCACATCCAACCTGTTCATTCATCTTCTAACTATTCAACTTCATTTATCACTCCTGTTCTTAACCAGCTTCAATCCTTCACTTGCCATCATAAAACACATTTTAATAAAAGCTTCTAATCAGCCTCCCAGGCTTATTTGTAGTATGGAAGTCATTTTCCTTTGCCTAAGGGTCAGTTTCTTGTTACCAGTTTGCACTAGTAATAAGGCCGATTGTCCCTATAACCCTCTCCAGTTTTCTTTTAGCCAGAAATATTTCGTAAATTCTGTTAGCCAAATATGTTGTGTGTGTACAGGGGGGACAGGAAGTTGGGAATCACCAAGCATTTAAAGCAGCCACTTTGCTTTCTTCTCCTGAAGATACACAATTTCATTCAACTCAAAAGTTGTTGTCTTATCGGCCTGCTTTTAGGTCTTTTGGGTGTTAAGGGAAGTCCTGAAATTGATGCACCATTTGAGAATTAATTTGAGTATATTAGTTTAGGAGATTGTGGAATGACAGAAATTCCCGTTTTCCTGGAATAATTAATCACATCTAGTAAAATCATAATATAAAAGCACATATTCAAAAGTATAAGGCTCTCTTCAAATGTTAAATATTTTTATCATGCCATCAGTTCTGTAGATTTAAAAGTCAACAGGAATTATCCATTTAACTCCATTGCAACGTCTCCTGATAGAAATATAATGTGAGTCACATACGTAATTTTAAATTTCCTGGTAGCTGCATTTAAAAAAAAGATACAAAGTAACAGGTAAAGTTAAGTTTAATTTTACATTTTATTTAACTTAACCTAATATATCCAAAATATTATCATTTCAGCATATAATCATTATAAAATTTTTAGTTAGACATTTTATTTTATTTTTTTCATATGAGCCTTCAAAATCAAGTGTGTATTTTGCACTTGTAGCACACCCCAATTCAGACCACACCTTTAAGGTACTCCATAGCCACATGCATCTATGGCTACTGTATCGGAGGCACAGTTCTATAGAGTATAAAAATTGGGGTTGGGCTTCCCTGGTGGCGCAGTGGTTGAGAGTTCGCCTGCCGATGCAGAGGATACGGGTTCGTGCCCTGGTCCGGGAAGATCCCACATGCCGCGGAGTGGCTAGGCCCGTGAGCCATGGCCGCTGATCCTGCGCGTCCGGAGCCTGTGCTCCACAATGGGAGAGGCCACAACAGTGAGAGGCCCGTGTACCGCAAAAAAAAAAAAAAAAAAAAAAAAATTGGGGTGTAAGGAGGTAAAGCTGTAGCATTTGATTAAAAGGAAGTCTAAACCAACCTTTATAAAAGTGGATTAAAATGTATAGTGTAAAGGTGGAATGGACTCCACTTACGAGAGCTTTAGGGGAAGTTGTGGGAGCATTAGGGAAAAGAAATTACCCATCTGATTGGAGAAAATGTTCCTATCCCTACCTACAGCTCTATGTGAAGTTTGGCATGACTCATCACATGCATTATGGTGGGTTCTGACCTTCCTCTGAGTATGGGTGATTGTTCAAAGCTGAATATTGTGGCTTGCTGGCTCTACCATCTGCATCTGTGGCAAGTCCTATGGGCCTAATAACACTGCACTCTATTGCCATGGAGATAATTATGATGGTTACCCATGGAGCATTATGACCACCCCACTGAGTGGCATGAAGTGGAGGATGGTTCTGAGGGAAGAAAGCCCTTGTTTATTGTACACAGATGACTTGGATAATTAGCCTAAGTGGCCAGGAAAAATGGCCAAAAAGTGGGTTAAGGCATAAATTACTGTCGTTGGAAGTTTGCACTATTGTGAATAAGAGATACCAGGAGCTTTTTAGGGCACTATGGAAGATGATGTGGAGGGAAATGAAGGGCACAAAACCTTGGAAAGACTGCAACAAAGTATCATTCTCATTGTGAATCTCTGTACATAGTACCGGACCCTCAGGAAGGCCTTTGACAGTTAGGCAAGTCATAGGAAACAGAACACAATTCTTCATTTATCATTTCTATGCCTAGAATAGGAAACAAGTAGCGGATAAGGATTCATTACTAAGAACTAAAACCTGAATCTTGTCACGATGGTGAATGTGTTTTATTTTTAACATATTTGGGGTACACAGGCTAGGATATATCATATGTTCTTATATGTGTCAAAGTCATTGATAATGACTCAAGATCCCTAAGTAGCAATTGGATTATTTTCTGTATTATATCTAACCCCAAAGAGTCTGAAATTATTTTAAAGACACATTAATCCACTACTCTTTGGCTCTTGATTGTTTATAGTAAGAAAGAAAAAAATATATTGAATTAGGTTTTTATTTTATGTTTCTCATATATGCAGAGTATATAATTTAGAAATTAAGTGCAATTTCTGGACAGCCTAGCCAACATCTAGCTGTGACTTGCAACCTCTCAATTTGGACTAGGAATTTTTTATGTCTGATTCAGTACTTGGCTGGTAAATATCTCTTTCTATCTTGAGGCCAGCTTTGCTGCAGAGACCAAGGCATGTATTGGCTAGAAATTCGATTCCACAACTGCAGACGGTAAACATCTGAGAGAAGCACACGTGCTTCATCTTGAGACTGGTGTCAATAAATAAAAAGGACATTGGTTTGGTGCCATTTTGCCCACAGCCATTTGGGTTCGGCTACATTTTTATAAATTAAGCCAACTGAGATGGTTGGTGTTCCCAAATCACCTTCATACAAATGCCCAATTCTAGTGCCACATTCCTTGGTGGCATTTTCAGGAGGTTACAAGGAGTGCTCCCAAGCGACTCTTCCATGCTTAACTCCTAAATGTTCAGAATTATTTTTGTGGGCTCCGTCTGGTTGTGCACATGTGTCTTTAAGTCTGGCCATGTACTACCCTTATTTCTTGATGTTTATCCTGACTAATGGAAAATCCTTTTTCTGGACCATATGCCTTGGGGTTGGCTGTATGGTTGTGGGAAGGCTCTTGTAACCACGGCCTGTGCTCTGTCCAGTCCAATGTTGCCCTGCCCCTGCTCTGCTGATGTGGCTCTGACGAGGCCTGCTCCACCTGGTCTGTGCATCCCCTGTCTGTGCTGTCTCTGGAGAACCCGTAGAGCATTTCAATTGTCTGTTCGCGTGATGTTGATTATGTCGATTGTGTTTTCATTTCTGTGATGTTACCCTGGTTTGCTGTACCTCTTACTAACCTCTGGTTATTGTTTTCGCCTTTTCTGTTCTTTTGCTAACAAAGTTGCATTGACCAAAGCTGACCTGCAAGGTAGAGAAGGTTCTTGTTCCCATGACCACTTTGGACTGAAATATGTCCTGGGTAACCCTTGGTATCATATCTTTAGAGGACTTGAAGCTGTCACACCTCTTGGACAGCAGCGGTTATGGGGAGGGGGCTGAACCCTGTGTTCTTTATGAACAGTGGCAGAAAACCCAAATCATTACATGAAAAATAACAACCAAGGCGAGGCGTCTTGTGGATGGGAATATGATTTCATTTTGGGGGGACCAGAGAGGTTTGACAGCATCCTATATTGTGACTACCCACAGGCATATTAATCCACTTCTGGAAATGCCTCTCCAAGTAGTTGCCATGGAGGGGTTGGCTCCTTTTAATTTATTCACTAGAGACAGAAGACAGCACTTGGAGAAAGAAAAAAAAAATAAAAGCCCATCTGAGTTCTTAATTTATTATTTTCTGGGTCAGGGAGGTCATTTCTCAGAGCAGGACTTTTGAGTGCTTAGACCTTATGAAAGATAATGCCATTTTCTCTTAACTCATTTTAAAGAAATCTTTTAGGCATTTGGGAGATATTAATCTCATTAAAACATTCTAGAGTTTTATGTCTCCTGTTGGGGATTTTGATTGAGCACTTTAATTTCCTGTTTTGTGATTCTAAAGAAGAAAAGTACTCTTGGGGAAGAAGAAGATCTATCGATCTATTGATTTTATCCTGAATACCCTTTAAAATGCCTGCATGTTAGATATCAGTGGATATTTACTGCACATACTGCTTCTTCTACCATTCAAAGAGGCATCTTTCAAAGTCTGTAATGGTTCACCTGTCCTGTCGTGTCAGGCTACTTTGACTCAGAGTAGCAAGACGAGAACCTGCATTTTAGGTATCTTTCAGCTGATAGTTAAGGGGACAATTGAGACTTGGATGGCCTCTGCGAATTTGCAATCAGCACAAATTTTTAAGAAGTGGTTAAGACAAAGGTAGCTTTAAAAATTACTTTTCACCTAAAAGATCATTTACTTTGCAGTGACTTGTTGTATGTCATGAAGGTAACCAGTACAAGTGTCTCTCTCGGGTGGATATCAACTAGATGAGGTCTCTTGAGCCATTTTACTATAACTCTTCTTCATCCCCTCTTAGCAGATTCACAAATATGCTAATATTTCATAAAATTAATGAAAAGAACATGCACTGGATTAGTACTTTGAAGTTCTAGGTAGCTGTACAATAGTTTTCAATTTCAAATATGTAGGGTCCTTTCAGTAATATGGAAGGCTGTTGTTTTTAGACACTCTATTCAATTTTCCAAATAGTTCTACTCCATGTCACTCTGTAAATGGAGGGTAGAGAGAAGGGGACAGGATTTGATCTATAATGAGACAATTCAAGGTTGTCAAAGCTCTTTGTGACCAGATTTATTAGATAAAACTAGACAACTGCATCTCTCCCTAGACTTTACTGTTCTTCATGGTAGTAACTATGGATTTTGAATCCCCAGAAACTTCCATGGGGACTCCATATGTAGCAAAATGATCTTAAAATTTCCATTCAAAGGAGAAATGGTTTGTAGGAATCATACAAAGAACTAGTGGATTTCTATGCCTACTATAAATTGTTGACCAAAGTGTAGATATAGATTTGGGGACATAATAGAGTGTCTTAATTTGCTCATTTATAGAAGCAGTCTAGTCATCAGTATGGTTTTTATGTAATTACTCCGTTGACCCAAACTCTCTTCCATTCTTGTAATGACTTAACCATCTCTTTGTGGCAGGAGCTGTTATTCTTTGTAATTATTCTGAGTCATCTTACTCCTTCCCAGTATTATGGAAAAGGACCTGTAGGATGTGAAGGCCTTTCCTTTTTATTTTCCTGACATTGGGGTATGGACCATTACTACTCATACTGGCTTTTTCAGATACAACCTGTGGGCACGGATAGGACTAATTAAGTGTGAAGGACAGTAAAAACATATGGCAAAGAAGTGAGGCAGTCTGAAAAGTAAAGGCACATCGTATTCATAAGGAAATATAACAGTGGGTCTAGGAAGTGGCAAGATGGGTCAGGGCAAGTCAACAGCTTGAATCCTCTTGTCATTCTGTTGCTGGCGTGGTGTTTTTAAAAATATTTATTTATTTGTTTGTTTGTTTGTTCATTCATTCATTCATTCTTCTCCAGTGATTGTGCTGTTCAGTTTATCAGGAGCTTAGCTACTCCTGTGTATCAGATACTTAGCTAGGTACTGGGATTACAGGTGAGGTACAGTCTGACATCAAATAAACCCGTAGGATATCAGCCAGTAACTACAGTGCAGAGTGAAAACTGCTATGCTAGAGTGGACATGGAGCATGCAGTGTGTCTGTGTAAGAGGGCTGCTGCACTGTCTAGGGTCATGATGATCATGGTGGGTAGTCAGGGGATATTTTCTAGGCAGAGTTTGAACTGAGTCTGAAGGGCAACATGTTTTAGATGGATGAGAGGTGGAAGCTCACTTAAGAGCTTGGCCAGTTAGGGCACCTACAGGAAGCTCCACTGGGCTGAAATAATACTCACGTGGGGATGTGATGTACACAAAGCTGGAGCAGTAGGATGGAGACAGGTGATGACAGACCTTTTGTGTAAGGAGGTGGACTTCACCCCAAGGGCGCTGCAAGGAGGACAGAGACTTGGATCAGATTTTCATCTTTTCAAGATCACTCTGACACCAGAGTGGAGAATGGATGAGGAGGACAGGAAGTGGAAGCAGAGAGCGGTTAGGAGGGAAGTAGCGTATTCCAAGACAGAGGGAAGAGGTGTGTACCTGACAGTTGTTACTCTTGTGGGCTAAGAAGATAAACATGTTTCTCTCTCAGCTGAAACCTCTGAGGAGTGAGGAAGAAAAGGAGCTTTCTCTCCTGTGTATTTCCCTCCCACCCCTGCAGTGTTGCTTTCTTTCATAGCAGATGCTTTTACACATCATGACCAAAGGTGTCAGGGAGGAACTTGATTGACGGCCCTGGTTTAGGTCACACTTTGCATCCCTCCAGGTTAAGAGAGGAAGTAGGGGCTCCCCTGAGGTCCATGGGAGGTGTTGCATTGCTGAGAGGTACAGTCCCTTGAAATCAAGGTCCCTTGAATAGAATAACAATATCTATGGACTTTTCAGAAGTAATTTTCTAATTCCTCTTTATTTGCAAGAGGGGTATTCCTAGAGAGGAAAAGATTCCCTAAGAGCATGTTCATTTAAGAAAGGCCCTGCTCAACTATAAAAGACATATTAAGTTTCATCTTTTGGGAGGGAGGCAGATGAGTCATAATCATGAGAAATAAAAAATAGCTCTTTATTGGTTTAGGGGATTAATCAGAATATCCTCTCCCTGCTTCCATTATAATGCCCCTTAGCAGCTTCTGTTTTTGGAGTTGAATGGCTTCTTTTCTAGAAATGTAAGTTGTCCCTCTGCCCATATGATGGGCAGGTGGGTAGGAGAGGGCCATGTATTGATCAGATTTGTTTCCAAGTGCTGCGTATCTTAAGTAAGTCAATAAATGTTTTGAGTTTGGATACCTTGAAAACCCAAAGGTCCTTTCAAGTCATTATATGTTAAGAGTTGGCATCAGCCAAATTCTTCTAATAGGTAATTCTACAACTTCCCTTACTGTGAGGACTATAGTTCCTCACTTCATTTTATCCAAAGCTAAGAGATGTATTACTTTCTCTATTGTATTTTGTGTAGTAAAGTATAGTGTTTGACCTCATAGAAAGCAGTTCCTCAAAGATGGTTTGCATTATGGGAAATAATAAGAGAGACAGGAATTAAATGGAACTTTCCACAGTGGTTTCTGCCTCTTGTCTCTCAACGTTGCATGACAGAGGTTTTTCACAAAAGAACTGTAACTGTGACTTAACTACCTCAGTGTGTTCATTTCTGCAGTCCTGACCAATTACACACCCAACTAAAATGGGTAGAAATTGATTTTCCTTTCCAGCGGAATTGAGAATACCCTTTATTTGAGGGTTTCCTTAGTTCACGCACATGCTAAGGATATTGTGTCTCCGTGATGATGACAACCTTGCATGGCAGATATTGTTATCCCCAGTTCATGGATGACTTTATAGATTTTACATATATTATCTGATTCAATCCTTGTACCATGTGAGGTAGAAACAATTTCTCCTTTATATAGATGGGGAAACTGGGGTTCAGAGAATTTAGGTAATTAGCCCAAGATCACATTGCTAGTAAGTAATAAAGCTGGATTTTAAAGCTTATGGCCTTTCCCCTACTGTGCTGTATGGTGTGAGTCTGGATTTGCATATTTCCAAAGCAGAAACAGTACAGAGATAACCAGAGAGTGTCCAAGTGTCCTCCAGCTGACTTTATGATAGCTGGTTTTCATAGCAATACTATTTCAGTAAGTTCTAGATGATTTGTGCACAATGTTCATTAAAACAAAGTATTTTAAATTAGGTGTCTTTTTGTCCAGACTGGCCTTAGAAATCCCTTATCTCTCTCTCTCTTTTAAAAAATTCCCTCTACTGCTCCAACAAGCTGCTACATCAGTGCTGAGAAAAGAAGGAAAAGCAGAAAATGAGGTCCCAGTTTACATCTTCTGAGGCAGCACTGACTTTTGAGGACCTGTTCATGATTTTAAAAAGAAGGGATGATCTAATCATTTGACCTTTATTACCCAGGCATCCTCTGAAAGTAGGGTGGATTGAGCAAGAAGGCTTTAGGATGACACCGTTCTCTCACCTTTACACACACTCCAACAAGGGCAGGCATTACTGTTACCTCTCTTGTCTGGAAGTGTCACGTGGGTAAATTGCTTTACTCACCAAGTATAATTATTCTTTGCTGTTCATTGGCCATTGAGGGAAGTGCTGTGCTAGAGCTGGCACCAGCACAGGAATTTTCAGGAATTTTGTAAGCTTATTGGCATCATGTAACACATATTCGCTTAAAATTGGCTGTGGTGGGAGTATTTTACGCCATGAAAATCAGCTAACATAAATCTTACAGATCAGGTTTTATTACTTTTTTTTTCCCTCAGAGTTCTAGTTGTTAACAGGAACATAGGAAATCAAAGGCCACTGGAGATAAAGAACTCATGAAGGCGTCTTGGTTACAACCATTTCCCATGCCCATCTTGACTTATTTTAACTCATTGTATGGTGAGAGGGCTGAAGTGATTGAGGAGAACCGGGGTGTTATTGAAACTGCCCCCATGTCCCACAACTGTTGGATTTTATTGTTGGTCTTTTTCGCTCATCTCCCTAACCAAGCAACTGTTTTGAACCCTTGCTTGAGGAGAGGAAGCCGTAAACACCTGAGCAGGCTTGATGAGCCCTGTCTCAGTGCCTTTCTGAGCATGAGCAAGGCATAGGTCCTGCCCTCAAGACGAAAAAATAAGATCTTGGGAACACAGCTGCTCTTAGGTCTTTCTGCCAATGAAATTTTATAATAACATTTAAGACCCTGTTCTCTGACTTTGCTTAATCTTCTGTAAAGTGGGAACTAGAGCATTCACTTCTCAGCTGGCTCTTTATGAAGAGGGATGCTTGACACACTTAAGGATCATTGCTTTCTTATTTTAAAATTAAATAGAAGTGAGTTGGGTTTCTGCCAATTAAAAGGGATGCATCTTATGTTGCCTGTAAATGACTCCCTTTGGAAAACCCAAGAGGACCCAATGCTGTAAATGTAGAAGTACTTTGAGAGCTACAGAAGTATTTTTGTTGCAGGGACCAAGACATACTTGCAGCTAAATAAGGATAACCTTAACCCTAATGTCAAGAAGACCTTTCATGAAGCCTCAACACTTTAATTCTTATATTTTAGCAATAGAGACTAGATTGCTCAGGAAGTTGGTAAGGGTCCTTCACACATACACACATATGCACAGATACATCTATCTATTTATATTCATCTTCCTTTTTTTGTTCTTTCTTTTTCTCTTTCCCACTCAATTACTGCACAGTCATCCTTCCTCTATGAAACAATGTAAATTTTAAAATGTAAAAGCGGAAGGGTTTATGAACTTACAAAAGTGGGAAATAAAATTGAAGGTGGAAGATATCTCTTTAAGCAGCCCATGGCAGCTCTCATACAGCTTCTTCCCATGGCAGCTGGGCTTTATATGGGGCCAGCAAACCCTCTGACTGGCACAGAGTTCTACTGTGGTGATGCTTCGCAATCAGTTTCCAGTCACAGATTCTAAGCCCTCTGACAAACACCTCATGCTGTGTGATTAAAGATGATGAATATTGTTAAACCAGCCCCACCAGTGGGATACCAGCCTTGCCCTTTAGGATAAATGGATATTGGGAATCAGCCCAGATGTATCATTCCAGGCTCCCCCACTCACCAAGCCTATCTTTCCATTATGGCCAAGACCAGCTGGTGCTGGTTATTTATCCATTTTAAATTGGGATGTTTGAGGCATAGGTTTGGTTAAGTCCTACTTAGGCATTAACAGATATACACTCTGATACAAGTGTCCTGTGCTTCCAACAGCACTTCTGTCTCAAGGACCTGCAAGTAATAAAAGGCAGTCTGTCAACTTTTGATTTTTCGAGACCTTGAAGAGGAGTTGATGGAGTCAGTTTGCATGTACAGCAAAGGTGGATTTTAGCAGTAACAGGCATGAAATGACTGTCTGGGACAATTCTTAAAAATAAAAACAACCCCAGATTCAAGCAGAATAATGAGAAATTTGTGGCAGCCATCAGAGTTATCATGTGAAAAAAATAAAGAAAAAAGACACAGTGCAGTGCTTTCCAGTAAACTAAAAACAGAGCTGGGAGTTAAAACCGAAAACCTACAAACATCATTGACAACTTACTTAGTCCTTTCATGCATATGTCTGTTGCCTTGTCACTTTCCCTACTACACAAAGAAAGTCACCATCCATTCTCAAAAGAATATGTGACTATTTTAGTAAGGATTCATTACATATTTAATACTGAAGCTTTAGTGTAGTTTGTAGTTACTATTAATAATTTAAAAACTTTCTAAATATGTAATTCCAAAGGTTTATGTTATCTTAGAGTATCTGGAATTTTAGGTTGATTTGGAAGAATGTTTTAGATAAAATTATTAAGTCTTCAGAAATATCTGTTATGTTTATAAACATACACATTTGATATAGATTTTTGTTCATATAGTTAGACAAAACTAGATCTTCCTGTTTATTTTTAATTGAATTTTGAACTGAAATAGCATTTGAAAATTTTCTTTGTTAAAACAGCCACATCCTTACATTAAATGTAGGTTAGAGTACTCTTGCTAATCTAATGGCAAGACACACACACACACACACCCTCTGGTTTATCCACATCCATAGAGGTTAGGTGGATCAGAGGTTAGATGGATCAGTTGTAGAGTTAGCAAGCTTGGGTTTGAGACCTCACCCTGCTACTTGTTACCCGTGGGACCTTGCAAAAAAATCACCGGACAGTTCTGTGACTTACTTTACTTTTCTGAAATCCTTACCTTCCAACTTGATCATCAGTCAAAAAATTCTTTTGAAGGGCCTCCCTGGTGGCGCAGTGGTTGAGAGTCCGCCTGCTGATGCAGGGGATACGGGTTCGTGCCCCGGTCTGGGAGGATCCCATATGCCGCGGAGCGGCTGGGCCCGTGAGCCATGGCCGCTGAGCCTGCGCATCCAGAGCCTGTGCTCCGCAACGGGAGAGGCCACAACAGTGAGAGGCCCGCGTACCGCAAAAAAAAAAAAAAAAAAAAAAAAAAAAAAATTCTTTTGTTTTTGAAGTTCTGGATGTCTTCCATGAGAAAATCGTTCCTGTTTTTCTGATTCTTTCATTCTTATAATTGCTTTATCATGTGTTTATGAAGACTAAATGAACTAGTATCTGAAACACGCTTAGTACGTTGTCTGGCACATGATAAGTGCTAGGTAAGTCCATTGTTTTGTTATTGTTATATCCTTGGTCTGATTCATATAAGATCAAATTTTATCAATGGATGTGCAGTCGGAAACATTGTTTGAAGTTTTTCTTTTTCCTTTTTTCCAGAGCATTTTGGTATGTTTCTTTACCTTTTCTTTTTTCTTCCTTTCTTTTCTTCTCCCTTCCTTCCTTCTCTCTCTCTCTCCCTCCCTCCCTCCTTCCCTCCTTCCCTTCCCTTCCATTCCCTTCCCTTCCCTTTTCTCTCTCTCTCTCTCTCAATTTTGAAGACAGTATGAGAATATGAGAAATAGATACAGATATAAGATGTAGTCTATTCAGGAAAGGATGTCCTTTAATAGTTTGAAATAAGAAAAGGAGCTTATATTGCCATTTAGAAAGTGTTTTAGAGTCTAGTCCAAACTTGCATTCATTCAACACAGTTATTGCATACTGTCCCTGGGCATTGGGGACCCAAGAGTCTTTGTCCCAACATCTGCTGAGATTAAATGAGTCTAATAGTTAAATCAGAAGAGGAAATGTGGTCAATTAAATACCACCACTACCCCCAAAATGTTTGGTTCCAAGTAGAAAATTGCTTATATAAATTGATACTTGTAAATTCTGTGGATAAATTAGCTAGGAAAACCACATGGCTTTAAGTCACAAAAGAATGACTTTATTTCTTTATTTTTTTATTCTCTTGTTTTTTTTTAATTTCATCTATTAAGTAGAAGTATGTTTTTATTTTATTTTTTTAAATTTCTTCCAACGTCTTTTGAATTTTCTTTTTAAAAAAAAAATTTATCGGAGTATAGTTGATTTACAATGTTGTGTTAGTTTCATGTGTACAGCAAAGTGAATCAGTTATACATATACATATATCCACTCTTTTTTAGATCCTTTTCCCATATAGGCCATTACAGAGTACTGAGTAGAGTTCCCTGTGCTATACAGTAGGTCCTTATTAGTTATCTATTTTATATATGGTAGTGTCTTGTTCTTTCTTTCATTCAATAATATTTTCTGAGCCTCTACTTTACACTGAATACTTTATCAAAAACTAGAGATATAAAAGGTAAGCAAAACAGACAAGACTTCTGCCCTCAAGGAACTCATATTCCAGAAGGATGAGACAGACAATAAAGAATTTAATAAATAACTTACAGTCCATGTAATTGTTGTGAGTTAAATAAAGTGGGAAATAGGCTGGAGAGTAAATGAAATGCTGATGGGGACTTCCTTAAATAGGATCATCTGAAGAAAGATCATTTTGAGCTGAAACTTAAAGAATAAATGAACCAGTCATTTGAAAATCTGCAGGAAGGACATTTCAGGCTATGGGTTGGGCAAGAGCAAAGGACCTTGAAGGTAGGGATGGTCTTGAAGTGTTAGAGCAGGGGTCCTTGAACGGAGCAGCTTCAGAACCACCCAGAGGGCTTGTCACAGCTCAGGTTCCTGAGCCCCGCCTCCAGCCAGTAGGTCTGGGTGGAGCCTGAAAACATGCATTTCTCACAAGCTCCCAGGGGTTGCAGGTGCTGTTAACTCTGACTCAGGCCTACGCTGTGAGCACCATTGTGTTAGAGAGGAATTGGAAGGAGGAAGGGATGGCTGGAGCGTGGTATGCTGGAGGTGAGTAGTAGGAAATGAGTCTGGAGGAGGAGGCAGGGGCCCTGGGATCTCACCCTAGAAAGGAAGTACGATTTCAGGCTCAGATGGATGAGAAGTCATTGCAGGTTCTCCTGGTCCTCACTGAAACCCTGAAACTGCCTTGTTCTTAGACAATTACTGTGTAGTCAGTCTTTGAGGGTTATCTGATTCTGAATGGCATTCGCACCTTAATGCGTGGGAAACAAATCCCGTGGACTTTGGAAATGGCCTATAATTCCTTCTGTATGGGATTCTGACCAACCTTTGACAAACGGGACTGATTGCTTGCTTTGCAGAGAACCATTCTCCCATGCCCAGGTTTTAGAAGTATGAGATAATGGCAAATCCAGAGGCTGCAATTCAGATCAGCTCCACATTTACTGAAACAGTTTCTCTGCGTCTGGCACAGCGTAGGACGTAACCAAAGCATAGTACATGCTTGGTACATCAGGGACATAACCAAAGCATAGTACATGCTTTCTAACTGTAGGCAGCATTCACTCTTTTGGGGACAAATAGTAAAAAAATGTGAAAGAATTAGAGGATTATGTAAGCAGAGTACAGTGCCATGTGTAATAAAGTGTTAAATATTATCATATATCAATGTTAGTGATGCGGATAATACGTGCCGTGGCCACTAGGAAGTGGGAGAATTGTTGTCTGAAGTTACTGGGGAATGTCTGATATCCAGGGGGCATTTTAGCTGGTCCTTAGAAAATGGTTAAAATTTGGCTAAAGGGGAAGAGAAAGACACAGGAAAACTTTTGTCTTCAGATTCAGTGAACATGCAAAGAATTATTGTTTTCCCAAAGTTTTTGCTGTTCTGCTGCCTTTCAAGGGAAAGCTTTCCATGTGTTTCTGATTCTTGAGCACAATTGAATTACTAGCCCATTGTCTGGTGAGAGCTGTTTGGTCAGGGAGCCCCATGGACTTCCCAGAAGCTTTTGTCCTTTGAAAGAAGCTGTCGTGATTTGCCATTGTTAATGAGCCTTGTACTACACAATGCTCAAGTTTAAGACCCACTGAGAACATGACCATGAACCTCCTTTCATCTCCACATGGGGGAACCACATGGCATACAGGAGCTGCAGAAACCCAGCAGCTATGCTGCTCCCCCAGTATTAGTAATTGTCTTGAAGTTTCTTATATCATATCCTAACAGCTTTGTATTAGGAGTGATGGTCTGTACTGCTTCTCCCCTTCATGAATAAATACAAAATGTCTTGCCACCCAGAAGACAACCCCTTTGTAGTCATGCATCTGTTTTGAATATGCATCCTTAGGACCCGTTAGGCTTATAGTTCAATATTCTGTGCCTGTGTGAGGCTTAGCCTGGAAATTGTGGAATATGCACTTACTGCAATGGATATATTTTTACTGTGTCAAGTGCTTTTTTGCATCAGATCCTGACTACTACATTTGATGAGTCAAAGGGCACACCTCCTTTGCTGAGGCTTTCTGGGAAATTCATGGAGTTATCCTGAATATTAAGATATTTCCTGTTAGCTTAGATAATTCCAAAAGTGTAGGTTTATCTTTAATGCCAAGATAGAGGCAGAAGGTAGAAGTGAAAAAGAGAATGGTTAAAGAGAGGTCTCAGGATGACCTAGGAAAGATGGCAGTCTGTAAGGCAGAGATCACCAAACTTTTTCAGTTGCTCACTCATATCTGCAAAAGGTTTTGAGAATGTCCCCAAGGTAGGTATACTTAAAGAAAATGAACATAATTTCTAATATTTTCTTCCTATACCTCAAATACACCCTCTGGTATATGCACACTCTGTTTGAATACATTCTTCTGTAAACCTATAGCAGCAGAGTGGTGCCGTGCACTGGTTCTCAAACATTAGTCTGCATCATAAAATCCTAGAAGCTTGTGCAAACACAGATTTCTACCTCCCCCCAGAGTTTCTAATTCAGTAGGTATAGGGTGGCCCAATAATTTGCATTCCTAACAACTTCCCAGGTGATCTGGTCTGAAACTATGCTTTAAGAACTACTGAGGTAGTTAGTCTCAGAGTTCGTTTACTTAAGTTGGACATCAGGGTCCTTTAATTATCCAATGTGTGACCTTGGGTAAAGTATTTTAGTTCTGTGAGCTTAGTTTTTAAAATCTGTGGTACAGAGGTAATCATAATTCCTTACATTTTAGGGTCACTGGCGAGCTTCATGAGATAACCTAGACAAAGTGTTTATCACCCAGTGCTTATCACCTACAAAACAACAATACATGCTGGCTGCTTTATCCTCTTCCTTCTCCTCCTCGTTATCATCACACATCTTTCTAGTGTCATGAAGTAGACTGTAAGAACTTTTGTGCCTTAATTCACAAGAATCATGGGAGTGCATTTTTCTGCTTTAGCATTATTCATTTAGAAAGACCATGCTCCAAGTGAGATATCTTTCTACTTGAATGGTAGAGATGAAGCTCTTTTGCGAAGTCTGCCAAAAAGAGAACAGTGTGTTCAGCCCTCTCCCTTCTGTGTGTAACTGTTGATAGTTTGTGGCTAAGTGTGTATTTCTGTTGTCTTTTGTAGTGAATTCTTCTTGCATGATATAGAGTTGACATTTTTGGCGGTTGTGTCTTTGAATGTTTTGGGGCATGAGAATAGTAAATTCAAGTGATTGCTTTGAATTTGATTAATTTTAACACTTTTTTTCTCTCTCTCCTTTTTTCTTCTTTCCTGCTCTTCTTATGAATTACTAGGACCAAGTACCACCTGCCAGGAGGATTCATGCGCCAACCAGGGAGTCTGTATGCAGCAGTGGGAAGGCTTCACCTGTGACTGTTCCATGACCTCCTATTCTGGAAACCAGTGCAATGATCGTGAGTACAACCTTTTCATGCTTGGGATATTTTCAAAGAGTTCAGAGGTTTGGAGAAACCATAAGGGACATTATGTAAAAGGATGGCTCTTCTGAAAGATTCATAAGCAATTTCTCATCCGGAAACTGGGAAAATAAAGGACTAATGGTCTAATGGCAAAGCAACATTTCTTGTTCAACAATACTAGATGTTTTTCCATTTACTTACTCCCTGTTTTCTTTAGACTAGATGACCTTTGACAAACAAAACAATTAGGACAATATTTTTGTTCTAAGGAGTTCAGTTTTCCATTAATTAAATCATCGGGATAACAATTTTGAGACTCTCCCACTTACACTGCCTAGAACTTGGAGGACATTTAAGGAATGTAGCTATTTTTTCAAAAAGTCTGAGTTTAGAGAATTTCTTAGGCCTTCCAAATGATGAAGACATTAAGAGAGTTTATTATTTTTTTCCAACTAGAAATGTTTAATGCATTCTCAAGGGTCTTTCAAATGCAGGCAGAGATTCACTCTGGCTAAATTTATTGATATCTGTTTAGCTTATATATACATAGTCATTCTGTTTATATATATATATATATATTTCTATTTTGTGAGTATGTTTTTATGTATGTATCTGTGTATTTGCTTCATATTGGAAGAGAGCCAGTTGCTATTTTTGTCCACTAGTGATGCTTCGGGTACATCAGCTGTTTTAATTCTAGGAGAAGACTGATTTCATGAAGGTGATTCTAGCACTGATGGTGGAGAGAGTTCAGTTCTGTGGGAATCTATAGCCTGTGTCTCTACGTCCTTCTAATATGGCCACTTTTAGAAATGAGCAAACACTTGAAATCTCTGAATACCTATTGCAAAGTGATTTGTTGAAAAGCCCTGACTTAGTGGGTCCTGCTGACCTGCTCATTTTCTAAATGAAGCCTTCATGGTAGGAGTTTATTTTATAACCTGAACTCATAGTTGTCATCAGTTGATTTTATAAAAAAAGATGCATAATGTTATCTGAGCAAATACTAAAGTTACATGACAGTTTGTACAAGTGGGAGCAGTCGCCAATTACAATGCTATTTCTGTTATGTCTATTTGGTTTTCCTTGATTCCTTATTTCTCAAATTTTTTCATGTGTGTAGTTGTCTCCTGTCCTGTTTTCCATTTTTTTCATAGCCTTTTTTCTTTATGTACCCTGTCAGCCTCTTAAGATACACTAAGGAGGAACAAGTGGGGAATCTGGAAATGTAGAGAGAAAATTCTTTGAACCTCATTGAACTAGGTGTAAGCATTTGCCTCTGGATTTATAATACAAAGGACACACTGTTTGCAGAAGGCTTTGGCATTAGATGGCTCTTTCCAATTATTTGGTATTATTTTTATTGAAAGTCCTGTTTCCATATTTATGATTTGGAAATACTGTTCCACTCTGAAATAGGCAGTGATTGGACCCATCCAGAGTCCCTGAGGAATTGTTCTATATGCTTTTTCTTTCCCCTCCAATTTGTCTGCATGGGAGGCTTATTTCCTAAGTGGTAGCATAATCCTTCTTTATCCTCACAAGTTTATTCCATATCACACATACATACCATTCCCAGTAAAACATGGTCAGGAAGAGACTGCGCAAAGGAAAGACAGAAAGGTAAGTTACGCTAACTGCGGTGAATAGGCGCAATCTTCAGAAGGTATGTATGCATTTTTTTTGCGCACCGAAAAGTTCCTTTCTGCCACCCAGGCTAGGCATTGTCTTCTGCTAAAAATCAACCAGGATTCTTTCCAGTTTTCTATGATTGTTTCTGATTTTGTCAAGAAAAGATTGTGCCTCAGTCTGGGATGAGGACTATTGCATTATCTGACCTGAACAATTTGTCAGTGTGTGATGAAGTACCAGAACCAGGATTGGGAGAGGTCAGCGTTCTTTTGTGGCAATAGCTTCTCATCCTTCAAAAATGTTTCTAAGACATCCAGGTTTAGGGTAATGTATTTTGAATTTTATTCTATAAACAATGCAGTTGAATTTTTGATTGTAAAAGACTTCTGAGCCCAAATCATTAAAATAATCTACTTGCCTATTCTCCTCTTGGAGAGTGGACCAGGGCTTCTGTGACTGGATGGCTATATAGATATGTGAGCAGGTACATTTTAATAGCAGAATGTGGGGAATATATGGAATTCAGATATACATGATGTAACTATGAAGTTCAGATGTAAACTTTTAATGAAACCCAACCAAATGTATCAAAATGGTAGGTTGCTTAAAATTGTTACAATGAATGCCTCTGTATTAAAGTATTTGGGGTAACTTCACTTTGGGAACTAGCATCAGAGCCAGTTTGTTCCACCTTAGAAAATCAGTCTCAATTCTTTACGTCATAGGTTATTATTTTCTGTATCAACCTGGATCCTTAGAGTTGTAATTTGCAACTCCACAAACAACTTCAAGATGATGTTACCTATCTAATACTCTATGTGCCTACCTTTGTTAGCAAATCATGGTAGCTTTGTTTGCATCAGGAGTTGAGTATTAACCCTCAGTGTCACCAGCAGATTTGAAAAAGGTTCATGCTTATCATTGGCAAAAGCCGTGGGGAAAATTGCAAAGAAAGGAGAAAGAGTAAAATAAGTGAATAGAAGATGAAGAAGGATGAAAGAGAAGGAATATAGAGAAAAGCAGAGATTGAGCTTTGAGAGAGCACAAAGGCGGTTAATAGTTGCTTTGGTAGTTGCTTTGGTAACATGCATGTCACAGGTGGCCTGCCTTTGACCTAAATAACAGAAATGGGCCACGCATTGTAAGTGGAGTGACATCAAAGATATCTGGCCTTTACCCAATTCTTGGGAATAGCATGTTTTGTAGAATGTTGCATATGTCTAAAATAAATTATATTCCTTAGAACACTGTCATAAGACCATGTGAATTGGTTAGAAATTCAATCTAATGGCTAAAGTTGTTTTTGCAGGGGAAAATGTTTGAATACTTTCATTTTCCTTGAGCAGTTTCTCAGGACAGCAGATTGATCCTCAATTAATAGAAATGAAAACATCTCTATTTATTATTGCATATCCAAGAATTGAAACTTGTTCAAAAGGGAAATGGCCAGACTATGGTATTTTTCCAAATAAAATGCTCAGTTCATCATATGTAGAAAAGTTAATTATATCTGGACACGACTTGCAAGTTTCTAAAGAAATGTCTGCATTTTAGAGTCTTGCTCACTTCTTCTAGAATTGGTTCTATCACTTATAACCTTTGGTTTTTTCTTGCCTGTTTGCTAGGTTTGGCATTTGTTTGACAATTTCGAGGTGCTGTCACATAGATACGGCCTCCATGAGTAGAGTTTACATTTAAAAATTGTGTCTTGTTTAGTATGAACAGACCAAGCCTGCATGGTTTTAACTTTATTCAGTCATTCTTTATGAAAGCATGGTGGGTTGATGGAGCCAGTGGGGTAAATTTCTTGTTCATTCTTACAAAGATAGCTGTAAAACTGATATAAGTGGTTGTGAAAGTATGACATGTATTCTCTGTAGCTGGTTACCTTGTATGAGAGTGATTTCCTTGTATTGGATAGAAAATGAAAATCATCTGATTGGAAACTCAAGTATAATTGATTTGTTAATTGTCTTATCTAGTTTTAAGACATGACTTTCCACCATTTCATGTAATGGTAAAATCATAGGGAGTTTCATTAGGTGATGTTTCAGGCTGGTTTGAAACTACAATGGGCAAAATCATCCCAGAAGCAATTTTGAGTTCATGTAGGGTCCAGTAAGATCCATGAAAGGACACACAAGTAACATTCTCCAAAGGATATCCTCAGTTCTGAAAAATTCAAAGCAGAGGGAGGCTGATTTCCCCGAGGGTGAGCACCACCTGCATACCACTTAATGACATGTTGTAGAGGTTACATTTTAAGAGCAACAAAAGGAAGGAAACCTTTTAAGGGTCCTTGTAAGGAAATTCCTTTTGGATATTGGGTTCTTATTGGTATTTTAAATCAGGACAGAGAGTCTGAGCAATTTCAGTATGTTGTAGACCTTACACCATCAGGTGAATCCAGGATCCGTTTCCTGTATTGAATGGCAATGCCAACTCCATTGGCAACCTATTGATGAGTTCCTCTCTTCTTCGCAACTCCACACAAGGTCTCAGCAAACCCAGCCCACTTGCACATTCCCACACATATGGGAAAAAGTTATCATTTTGGAGGACTTTTTGAAAATAGCGATTTTAAACACTTCACAGCTATTACCTTTAGGCATGTTCATGACAACTGTTTTGAGTTGTATAATTTTGGAATCTCGTTATTGCTTCTGTGCCCTGGAGATGAGAATGTGGGACAGTCTGTGGCATGTGAGTCCACACATCAAGTTCTTGGATTTATAAATTGGATGTTTATAATGGCTTTGTGAGGTGAAAAGATGGGAATAAATGTGGGTTCTCAGCCCACCTTCAGCAGCCAGCTGACCACACTACATTGCTCGATGTACACTGTGGGCTACTTGTTGGAGCAATTGCTTGGTTCATACTGGCATGTGATAGTAGATGTTCTTTGCTTGCAACAAATCAATAGCAAGCCACTGTGGATTGTGCAGACAGTGGCGTGTGAAGCGCCTTTTCAGACAGTTTTATGCTGGAATGGCTGTTAAGCTGCACCGTTGGCTATTGACTGGCCTTTTGCTTTTTATTTATTGTGTGGGTTTATTTATTTTTTTAATGTAGGTTGGTATATTGATTAAATGTGTTAAAAACACATTTCCCATTCAAGCTTCAGAAAAAAATAAGCAACGTGCACATTACTTAATGCACAAACAAGGGGACAGACATGTGTATGCTAACTCTGTCTCTTGGGTCCATATAGGTACCGTGGCATTATGTTATGAGCCTATGTTGTTATATTTATAGCAATAATTTCCCTGGATATCAGACTACAATATATTCATGTTTTTGGTAATGTGTTTACTTCCTACCTCTGTTTTCATGCTTTACCTGTCCAACGACTAGGCCATATTTGAGAAGTTCACAATTAAGACGTCTATATTCTGCTTAGAACATACTTTATCATTTACTCATTCATTCACTCACCAGACATTTCTTATTTGCAGATACGATCATGAATAGGATACATCCTGTTCTTAAAGACATTACAGTCTAATGGGGGAAGACACATATGAATGTGCTTTAATAGAAATATGAACAGTATACAGTGAGAGGTCATAAAGTGGAGTGAGGTCAACTCTCCCTGGGGTTGAGACTCCATTAAGAAGAGCTACTGCTTTTAGAAAAGTTTTCATTGACAAATGAGTCTTGAAAAGTTTGTAAATACTTCCTAAGCAAATATGGTATGAACTAGGGTTGGAAAGGAAAAGTGGCATTCCAGCAAGCAGAGAGAAATATACTAAAGCCACTGTTAATGTTCTGGCTATTTCCTCCCAGTTCCCCCCCACCCAAGCTTTTGCAAATCGCATGGGCATACTCTTGCCCAGGTGTTGTACCTGTGAATAAACCCGTGTGCCAACACTTGTCGCTGTCAGAGGTCAGGGGAGCTTTCAAAGACCCCTCCCTTGGTTGGGAGTGGGGTGGGACTGTGTAGGGAGGGGACAGATGTGTGTGTATGCTGATTCTGTCTCTTGGGTCCATACAGGTACCCTGGCATTATGTTATGAGCCTATGTTGTTATATTTATAGCAATAATTTCCCAGGATATGAGACTACAGTATATTCATGTTTTTGGTTATGTGTTTACTTCCTACCTCAGTTTTCAGGCTTTACCTGTCCAGCAACCCTCCTAGAGCCAGGGGAGGTTCTGGAAGCTGCCTGAGTCAGGGATGGGGCCTCGATGGCCCTTCTTCAATGGGCTCCAAGGGACCTGGAGGGAAGCATTCCTTCC
This sequence comes from Hyperoodon ampullatus, assembly GCF_949752795.1. Taxonomy (NCBI): domain Eukaryota; kingdom Metazoa; phylum Chordata; class Mammalia; order Artiodactyla; family Ziphiidae; genus Hyperoodon; species Hyperoodon ampullatus. Next base: position 156,207,734 of record NC_136916.1, read on the forward strand.
TTTTGGTGGTCAAGCCCTTTAGAGCTTAGTTCTGAAGAGTGGGTGTCTGCATGGGGTGAGCTCTCTCACCCCACAGCTGTATCCTGTCTCTCTGAGACAGGAGCTGGCTCCTTTCCCTCTCTCCCCATGAGACGGCACAGAGCCTGCAGCAGTCAACGCGTGTTGAGTGAATGAGTGAGTGACTAATTCTCCTTGGGGTCTCCAGCTGGCTGTCCCTCCTGCCACAGATCTTAGGGCTCCCATTCTAAGGAGCAGGTCACTTTTTCCCTCAGGGAATCTGTTCTTCAGTTCCTGCCTATTCTGGCACCAAGTCAGAATACAGTATTTTGTTATTGTGTGGATTCAGCTCCACCCCTACCTATTTAGAAAATGCTGTTGTGATTACCAGATTTCTTCCCAGTCTTTATTCTAAGCATTTGTGCGGTTAAAATTACACTCAGGTTAACATTTGTGCTCTCATTGCATGATATGCATTTTCAAAGTGTAAAAGACATTAGATTTTCTAATTTTCTTCAGTAGAATGCACATGATGGTGCCCAGTTCACTGGGGAAGAATCCCCTGTGTTGAATCTCTTGCTGGATCCTAGATGTAGGCCTAGTAGGGCCCAAATCTTATTTCATTGAACCATTGGTAGACATTTCTCTTGGAAATTTAATTCCAATAAACCATATTTTTAAAAGGTTGATTTGTAATATATATAACTTATTACATTATAAAAGACTTCATAGTATAGTCATTAGGTTAATTAGCTTTAGAATCAAACTGCTTTAAATGCCAATTCTAACTCTAATACTATGGAATTGAATTAGCCTCCTTTGTTTCAGCACAAGGAGTGTGATCAGTACTTCATAAATAGGAGTAGTAACAGTTTTTATTATAACTAATAGTATTTGATATTTGTCACATCAAATAGTATTTGATATTTGTCAAATCCCTCGATATTTGTCAAATCCTAATGTTCTACTATGACCTTTATAAAGATGTTGTCCCTTTAATCATCCCAAAGTCCCTAAGAAATACCATACTACTATTGTCCTGATTGTAACAGTGGGAAAACTGAGGTCACACAGTTAGGAAGTAGCTGAGTCAGAACTTCAATACAGGTTTGTTTGACATGAAAGCTCACGTTAGTATTAGAGTTGCTACTACTTAGTCATTATTAGAAATAATCACAGTGAATATCTGCACTAATTACTAGACTAGAGGGCTTAAAATTCCAGGTGGGCAGATCTTCTCAGACAACCAAATTATTGATACATAAGAATATATGCTTGGAAAAGAGAAACTCTGTGTTCTTGGTTGTTTATTTTATCACATTCTGGAATTCTGAACACTTCAGTTGTTTCTGTCTTAACACTCAGGTGGGGCCATTTAGTAAGAACATCTTTAGATATTATAGATTTAGAATCAGAATATCCCCCCATAGCCCCAAATATTTATATTTGCATTCTCAGTTGACCATCTTCTGATTTCCCTTTTTTTTTTTTTACTTTATTGCAATTTCAGTATATGTCATAAAGCATAGTGGATGAGACAGTTGATGTAGAGTGGATGGCTTCTGTTGAAATCTTGACTCCATTGTTTAATAGCTGTGTTACCTTGGTGCTAGTAATTAATTAACACCTCGATGTCTCTAAAATGTAAATATTTATATGTTCCATCTCATAAGAGTGTTGTAAGGATAAGTCAGATTCATAATTGTGAAGTTCAGGACATGACATGTAATAGCCCCTACAGAACCATTAGCTACTCTTTAATATAGCTTTCAGAAAGTTGAAACATGACTCATACAAATGTAATTTTCATAAAGTTAAAACATAACTCATATAAATGAGAATGAATAGAATAGAATGTGTGCCAAATGTATTTAACTCCTTAACGGGGGAAACAACAATATGGTTGAAGTGTAAACAACAAGATCGCAAAAGATTATTTGAAGAACTGATATTTATAGGCATTAAAAAGCATAATAAAATACAAATTTAGTTTAAATAACCTGGTGAATGTCTCACAGGGTAAAGAGCTCTTAACTTTTCATGTTATCTTTTCTACTGAACATTGTGTCTTTACTGAACAAAAATCTACAGGTTAATGTATCATCTCACAGACTCTGCACCTTAATTAATAGTAAATACCTATGTCAAACAAAGGTACATTTTCCCGTAGAATTAAGTATTTCTTGTGTGGATATGTTAAACAATATCCCTATATGACATTAAAAGGACACGTGTCTTTCCTAGGCTTTTTCTTAAGTTTTAGATAATTTTTGGTAACAATATTATGCTCTGTTCAATTACAAATCCTTTTTTACCTTGAATATCTCTCTCATACCATTACTTTTTATTTTTTAACCACTTAACTGTGTACCAGTCACTGTGCTAAATTTGTTGTGTCATTTTGTCATTTATACAACCCAAGAAAGTAAGATATTCTTATGATCCCTGTTTCACAGATGAGGAAACTGAGACATGGAGAAGTCAAGTGATTTGCTCGAGGTCACAAAACTGTTAGGTGGGGAGACAAAGATTCAGATTTACATTTGACCACATAGTCTCGGCTCTTGACTGCCAAGGTCTCCTGAATGCCTCAAGGAATGTTCTTAATAAGCACTCATCTGAACACATAGGGATTAACATTAGCCCCAGAAATTTACTACTTTTATGGCAACATTTACACCATATATTCTAGTGTTTGCATTGTTATGGGGGCAGGGGGCAACATTAGGATTGATCTCCTCAGGTAGTAAGATCAGAAGTCCCGTCAAACAGGTGCCATTTTGCAGGTTTGGTAGGTCTAGGCAGGCAGAGGCTGAGTCCAGAGAAGTCAGGGAGGCTGGGAGGAGCAGCCTGGTACCATGGTCGGCAAGATCCAGAAGGTAAGACAGGTACAAACGAAGCATTCACGAGTGGGCAGCATCAAAACGAATGCTCCAAGTTAATTCTTTGCATCTGTGTTTCATTCCTGGGCCCACAGATATTCAGTGTGTCTAAAAGAAGGCCAGGGGATGGCAATTAAACCCAGAGTCTTCTTAGAGTGAGGATGAAGGTATTGATACTCTTTGGAACAGTTTCATAGATGCAGGTTGTGGCTAGCTTGTTGTCCATGGGAATCACGCTTGCTTATAAATGCCCCTGATATCAAGAAGGGGCTATTTTGTACCTAAAATCTGCTGTACTGCTGATATTAATACACACACTGTCATAGATTCAGCAAGAGCCAGGACTGCTTGCAGCTTTTGTTTTACACAACCCTGCATGAAACGAGCTGGGACTCACAGGTAAAGCATTCATTTCTACAAGTTCCAGTTGACACTTGGACTTATGGTTCAAGGAGAAATGGTCTCTGCACTTCTGGGACTTGTAGCTTGTCGGGGATTGTTTTGAGTTGTTGCAATCTGTGACCTTGCTAATTTCATTTCAGCCATCTTCAGCATGCTGTATTTGTAGACCATTTTTTAAAAATAAATTTATTTATTATTTATTTAGTTTTGGCTGCATTGGGTCTTCGTTGCTGCGCGCGGGCTTTCTTTAGTTGCGGCGAGCGGGGGCTAGTCTTCGTTGCAGTGCACGGGCTTCTCATTGCAGTGGCTTCTCTTGTTGTGGAGCACGGGCTCTAGGCAGGTGGGCTTCAGTAGTTGTGGCACAAGGGCTCAGTAGTTGTGGCTCGCGGGCTCTAGAGCACAGGCTCAGTAGTTGTGGCGCGCGGGCTTAGTTGCCCCGCGACATGTGGGATCTTTCTGGACCAGGGCTTGAACCCGTGTCCCCTGCATTGGCAGGCGGATTCTTAGCCACTGTGCCACCAGGGGAGTCCCTTGTAGACTATTTTTATTGCTTATGTTTAATTATGGCCCATTTATTTTTGGTGTGTGTGGCTAGTTACTTATTGATGGTGATGGTAGTAATCCACTGAGAGCCTATTGGTTCACAGAGGATAATTTTATATTACCTTGTTAGTCACATACAGGTACAATTTTAATGTATTTTTTAATATAGACATAATTTCCTACATTTAATTTCATTTCCATTTATTAGCATTTACATGTAAAGGCAAAAGAGATGCAAATGACTTTATCTTCTCTTGTAAAGTAGAGCTAATAAATATAATTTGGTTCCCTTCCCTTATTTTTTTCTGTTACCTTTTTTCGGTGGGGGGGGGGCATTTTTTGACTGAGGTAAAATTTACATTCAGCAAAATGCACAGATCTTAAGTGCATTATGATAAATGTTTATAGCCATGTAACCAACACCCCAGTTAAGATAAAGGACAGTTTCATCTTCAAAGAGTGATCCCTCGAGCCTCTTTTAGTCATTCCTTCTCCTTTGTGAGGTCACTACTGCTTGGATTTGTATCAGCATACATGAGTTTTGTCTGTTGTTGAATATGTATAAATGGGATCGGCCAGTATGGGGTCTTTTATTTCTGTTTTCTCTAGCTCCATGGAATGTGTTCAAGATGCATCCATGTCCCTGTGCAGTCTGGCTGCCTTGCTCTCTCTTGACTCTCGGCTCCATCTCCTCATCTGAAGGAGTCTGCTGGGCTGCACCTGGGGTTCCTTCCCTGTGCCATGGTGCAGACGTCCTCCAAGGCCATAAGCGAGGGCAATCTTGCAGCTCACCTTGTTTGTCTTCTCCCTTTCAGGAATCACTGTCCTTTGCCTGATGTCCAGTGTCTTGCAAGCCATTGTTTCACATTTGTTGTCCTTTTCTTGTTTGTTTCAGGTCAGTTGTTTCAGATCCAATCACTATTACTCTATTGAGGTTGGAAGTGGGTGTCAACCTGTTTCTTTTTACTTGACTTCACCTTTACACTTTGACATTGGGGGAAGGGAAAGGTAGGCTTGATGACATAACACCTAGTGTGCTTTGATTTAAACCACAACCTCTAGAGATGAGTTAACGCTTTGCATTAGCTCTGGAACAGCCCTGGTAGCCTAGAATATTCTAGAACCTGGTTTTAAAATTAATTAATTAATTTTTTGGTGTGTGGGGGCAGTATCCTTCAACTCCATTTATAGACTTTCTGTAGTCAAACAGCCTTCTATAGCAAAAGAAGCTGAACCAAGCCAAATACCTGCAAATGTGTCTCCATCAAGTGTTTCATCTGAGTTTCATTTATAAGGTCCCTATTGCTTTTTCCCTCCAGTCCCTCTGCTAACACTTGATTAAGCTCAGTGGGTGCAGGGATGGATTTGGCTCTTGCAGCTAGCAGTTCTTATTTTCTTTACCTAGAATTATAGTTTGTTTTCTCACCTACCTTTGTCCTGTGGCTCTTTGCCGCCTGATCCATGTCTCTTGGCCAAATGAAATTAAGAAGTGTTTTCAAACAAAAATTTTGGATTCTTCAGGAAAGTGGAGGTGTTTCTATGCCAGGGAGTGTTTTGGCTGTTGACTGTCCTCATTTTGATCTTTAGATGCTTTTGTGTACTTATTTTTGATGCATATCTACAAAAAGAAAAAAAGGAGAGATCTTGCATTGTTGCTGCTTTTTAGTTTTAACTGAGTTTTTTTTGATAATTAAGGGTATACAAGCTCACTGTTGACAATCTGGAAAATGCATAAAAGTATAAGAAAAAACATGCATGATTTTACCAATTATTTAATATGACCTTGTTTCAGGCTATGCATGGTGTCAAGCACATAATAGATGCTCAAACTATATTTGTTGAGTGAATGACTGAGCCTTGCATATTTTCAGAGTCTGAGTTGTGCAAAGGTCCTAGTGTTCTTTTCATGAGATGAATAGCATTTCTACCAGGGCTAGGTGTTTTCTTGCCAGAAGGAATGCTTTTAGGCATGCAGGAATTATAATGAGCATCCCAATATGCAGTTTTCTTCTTTGGATGAAAAATGGAAATGTCAAGATGTTTTTATTTCTTTTCTCTCTTGCCCTTATCCCTTCTCACAGAAAGCCTTGCAGTTTCTGAGCAGTTATACATAGATGCATCTACATACAAGTGGAATAGTTTTGCAGTGGATTATAGTTTGAGGGAAAGAGCCCTTAAAATGTGTATAGGAAAGGAGCCTCTTGGGTTCCAGTTTTTTTTCCATGGCATTTGCTTCCAGAGAGATGTTGTGGTTTATTTCACATGATGAGATTTCTAGAAACACTCTAGTACTCTAGAGGTCTAGTGAGACAGAAGAACTCTTCTGCTTTAATATCATTCATCAATTTCTGCTGAGTTTTATGTTGACCTAACTTAGTACATAATACATGACTGAAGAACTTAGATGCACTGTATACTGAAAAATGTAAAACACAAAGGTTTCTTGAGTTCTGTACACCCTGGATTTCAAAATTTTTATACCTCTGCGGGAGAATTCATCCAAACCTAGTAGACTCTTTGCACCCACTTTCAGGAGCATTGATAGGAAACAACAGCATCTGACTCTGGGCATCATTTCCTAGTCAGTTCACTGGATGTTTTTTGTAATCAGCCCTCAACTAACTGTAAAACTGCAGTTTTACCCAGATATCTTTATATGAGTAGAACCAAATTCATGTTTATATAAATAAAAATAAGTACCTGTACATATATACATATTACAAATAAATACAAATTTCCTTTAGGATTTTTTCCCAATTGTTCTGAAATAATTTTTCTATCCAAATACCTTTGTTTCTGTGTGTCAGGGAGCCGCAGATCAGGTATCTGTCTGCTGTTGAGGATATTTAGCAGGAAACCCCTTTATCTGAACTGAATACTCAATATTTGGGGTATAATTTTTATCTCTGAAAAAGGATTTGGGCAGGGAGACATCATCTGGGATTTATTTTTCCTTAAGAGTAATCTTTCTTTCTCCTCTCCCTGCCTGAAACTCCCAGATGGCTCCTTCATGCTGGTGCTCAAGTGTATCATCTAGTTAAAGCTCACACCAGTGACCTGGCACTGGGGACCTTTGGCAAAGGGCCTGCAGTTCAACACACACATTGTCACACGTACCTGTGTGTCCCTGACTCCTGAAAAATCATGAGAATGGAACCAATGGAAAAGAATGTATTAAAACAAGTAAGTTTAGCCAAACAAACTCTCAGCGTTGGTAGAGGCTTTATTCCAGTCCCAACACACCACATGTCTTCCCAACATCTAACTTATTTAATTTGCATTTGAATTAATTTAGCATATTTTCCTATTATATAAAGTTTAATGAACAATAAACACAGCTATAATGAAATCTCACAGCTATTTCCCAGTATGGGGTAACATTTTGCATTTAGTTACATTTGGTTTCCTAGGCAATATTTGATTGTGGCTATATTTCCTAAAGCTGCATTACTTGTCACATGGAATGTTTTGGTGGCAGATTCATCAGACATAGAGGAAGGCAGGGAGGAGTGTTCTGCTGAAATTCTTTCGAAGCCATGGTAGTGAAAATCACCTGGGTAACATAGAGTGTGTTAAAGATGATTCTCTGCTGCTTCCTTTGGCAGGCTTTGAGCTCCCCGTCGTTGGCCCTCCTTGCTTCTATTTCTGAAATCTATCCTGGGTACGCATTCCTGACTTATCTTCCCAGGACACCGTTTTTGTCTAATCACTCCTCTGCTCATGAACCTTCTACGGTCCCCTCTTGATGTAGTTAAAACCCCACACTTGGTTTTCAAGGTCTTCAGTAATCTACTTTTTAAAATCTGTCTCTTGAACTAGTTTTTCTGTAATATTTATGGCTTACCATGCCCTCTAATAAGGCCAGTGTCCTCACTGTCACTAGCATATTCTATGGTCATTATGCCCTTGCCACTCTCATTCCTCCCTTCTGAGAAACTTCCCTCCTCTTGACATGGCTTTTCAAATCCTGTACAATTTTTAGGGTCCAGCCCGAGTCTCCCTTATTCCTTTGTGTTTTCTCTGACCACTTTAGTCTATATTGATCACTTCTCCAAAATCCCACAACATTTATATTCAGAACTGAGAGACATCATGACTCGGCACATAAAAGAAATTAATATGGACTTGAGAGTGAGTAGTGGATTCAAATCTTGCTCCTTTCCTTCCTAACTGGGTGGCCTTTGGCAATTAATGCAACACAACCTCACAATATGTACCTTGCAAAAGTCCTAGTTTTGTTAATAGTGTTAGAAATAATAGTTGTAAAGCAGAGTGTTGGACTTAAACAGAATAGTTTTTGTAAAGTTCAACGTAGCAGCTTAAGTTAAAAATGTGAACCTTCCTTTAAAGCAAAATGTCATCAACGAATAAAACAAGTAGAATTTTGAGTAGATTAAGGACCACTTCTGTCGTGTATTCATCCTATTCCCTACAGAATCAATTTGCCTGTGGTGGTGACTATAGTTTCCTCTAGAGTAGATGGTAACTGTGTTGAGTGGATGTGGGTAGAAGGGTTACTAGGATTAGATTATTCAAATAACAGTGATGTTCTGTCTCTTCTCATTTTAAATTTTAACATGTCCCTGGTTTTGGGTCTGTGTAATTCAACCAAAAACCTAAGTACGTTTCAGAGGGCCTACTACCTTTCCTGTAAATATCAGGACTTTTTAAGGCAATACTTGTACAGGCTTCTAAGAACACTGTGAAGGATTCTGGAACCTTCAGTAATCTCAGGTCCTACTTTTGGTTTTTTCCTGGTATATGGAGGAATTACTAGCCAGGGGGAATCTTTGGTTCTTTTCATTCACAGGACTGAGGGAAGAAAATCACAATCTTTGCAGCCTCTGTCATTATCAGAATATCAATATATAATCTTAACTTTGTAGATAATTAACGCATTTTAAAATCCACTCATCTGCAGTAGTAAAGTATACCCTAATTCAGTGTTCATGATGCACTATTTACAGCAGATGACTTTAGTTATCTCTCCCCAATTCAAAACTCTTTGAGCCTGAGGCTCTAAGATCAGGCCAGGCCAAGTTTGGCACTGATCTGCTTTAACTTTGAACATGAGGCCCAGGTAGTAGAAGACCCATAGCCAACCTCTTATTCCCTATTCATTCTTGACCAGAAAAAAAAAAAAAAAAAAAAAACCCAGAGAACTGTAGAGTACTGATTTATTATCTGAGTGGCCTAATGTGCTAATTATTGCCTGCCGTGGGAAGATGGCTGCATATTGATCTCCAGTGGAGTTTAACGGAACAAGAAGTCGTGCCTCAGTAACATTATTATATTTATCCAGTTACCCGGGGGTCCTCCATAATGGACTCAGCTGTGAACGCTAGGCGATTAGACCAAAGTCTTAATCACGGTGATTGTGATAATCAGTTCCAACGAGCAGAATGCCGTTAGTTCTTTGGAAACTATGAGGCTGGTAGTATTTGAGGAAAGGAAGTATGATAAGTGTGACTGCTTAGTGTCTGGGACGAAGATTGGTGGAGAGGGAATCTGAAAGATAAATTTCAGTCTTCTTAATAACTGGCACTAATGAGAATAGTTATGTAGAGAACTTGTACTTCCAGAGTCTAGTTGTTCCTGAGAACGTGGTTCTTAAAACCCACATGTTCAAAGGGTTTTAAGAATTTGGTTAGAATATCTAGATGATGGAGATTTAAATTCTTTTAAAAGTGTACTCTCATGGGAGTGATTCTTCTCTTTATATTCAGTCTATTAGAGGAAATGTGATGTATTTACTTCTCAGCCTTTGCATTGTAGAAATGTGTTTATATAAATAGTGTTTATTTCTAATGACAAATATTTGATGCCAAGTAAGTAGTACACCACAGATGATTAAGTAATTGCCACCACATGGGCACACCATTGTTTCATATGTATTGACCTAATGTGAACAAATTCTCTTACAGTTTCAACATCTGTTCCTTAACTAAAATCTGAATATACTGCATTGATACAACATCTCTTGAGGTCTCCTTAGGTGGAGACTAATTTCTTCCATCCTTTTATTCCTGGAACTAGAGCACAGTTCACAGTCGTTGTTCCATGATATCTCTTCTTTTAAGGTCCATATGCCTTTAATGCCATTTTCTCCCATCCTCATCATCAGCATCTCCTGACCTTCAGGATGTGAAGAACAATCTGAACTGAGTTCCTTGATCATAGCCTCCATCTCACTGCATCCTTTGAAGTTAACCTTGGTGACTTCAATTTTCATGTTATGATTTTCCCAATAACCTGACTTCCTCAGAAGCCTGGCTACCTAGCAAAGAGAATTTCTTTTGCTGTTACCACTTCCTATGTTTTCAACTCTCTCTGACCTTGGCCTCCTGACTCTACCTTCTACCCTCCATAGTGTCAAAGGTTTCACTTGCCTTTGTACACCATCTGGAGTTCCAAGTCAATAATATAAATGACATTCCCACCAATACTCTAGAGCCCTTGCCTTGTGACCTGGCCACACTACCCAAATTTCAAGTAAATTCCTCTGCTTGGTTTCTTGGCTGCTACCTTATGACTTAGGGAAAGTCACGCACTTGGCAGTTGGTTTCACTGCAAAAGCCATATCCTCTTACTCTTAGCAATGCCCTCAATGTGTTTCGTTTTGTGGCCATCCAAGCTTTGACCCTAAATTCTGACCATTCTGTCTTCTCTCCAATGATATCCTATTCTCTACTTTTTCTAGTTAGCATTCACCTAGTAGGAGCTATTTATAAGTCTTTCTTCATAAACTTTGTTGCTTGTTTAAACACTTTAAATCTCCATGGTATGGCAATTAAGACTTTCCAGGATTTTTCTTCAACCATAATTTTCCATTTCAGGTCTTCTAGGACTCCCTTTCATAAACCTAAGCACCAGTGGGAAAAGTCTCTTCTCCAAATGTGTCCTAAACTCACCTTATCTATTTGGCTCACCCTCCTTACTTTATTCATCTATATATGTTGAATGGGGCCTTGTACTGAATGAATATTTGTGCAGAATTTTCACGTTTATACAACATGCTTACCTGTGTATTTTTTTTCTTTCTAATTTGGATCTGGACCGTGTGATTATCTTTCCTTGTACGGTGCTTAATGTAGTGTCAGCCATTGAAAAAGAGAGGTTTCCTCACTTTTTTCCTTTCACTAAATATTTCTCCATTATAGTGCCTATCACACAAGTGTTTTTTGTTTGTTTTGTTTGTTTGTTTTGCGGTACGCGGGCCTCTCACTGTTGTGGCCTCTCCCGTTGTGGAGCACAGGCTCCAGACGCACAGGCCCAGTGGCCATGGCTTACGGGCCCAGCCGCTCTGCAGCATGTGGGATCCTCCTGGACCGGGGCACGAACCCGTGTCCCCTGCATCGGCAGGTGGACTCTCAACCACTGCGCCACCAGGGAAGCCCTCACCCAAGTATTTGTTAATTTTTCTGGCTCACTTGTTAACTGTGAATCCTATAGAATGGGTACAATGACTTATTTATCTTTCTATTCTCAGTATTTTATGAGGAAACTGGCAGATTGTAGATGTTCAATAAATTTTTGGTGGGTATAAGAAACATTGGATACCAATTAAGGGTAATGATGATAACTAGACGCTTACTTTGAAGTATATAGTGTGGATTAAACTACTGTAATGGGCCATGCAAGGCTCAAAACTATTGATTTATAAATTATGTTCATTATTATTAGTTGACAAATAATTTATTAATTGTTTATTTATAAATAAATATCTCATTTATTTCTTGTTTTACATATTTAAAAAATAAGGTTCAAAAGGAGGTATTGACTTTTCAAAGATTGCACAGCTAATGAATAGCAGAGTGCAAGAACCAGGACTCCTGACTGTTGGTTCTCTAGCCAGTGATCCTGTCAATATTTTCTAAACAGTGTTTTGTGTAATATCATGTCCCACTAGTTCTCATTCTCCTTTACATTTACTGACTAGACTGAAGTAAAGGGCTGGGGAATAGAGGGCAGAGGTAATAGGTGTCCAAAGAAGGGACAAGTTAGAAGGAAGTCTCTGTACCTGGAGAGGCAAGTGCATGACTCTACCGCAAAAATTACCATGTTGTATCCTAAAGATAAAGAGTAAAAGCAACGTAATACGTGTGCTGAGTTACTCCCTGTCCCTTGCAAGAAAATAATTTTGTTCTTGTAGATGACTTCATATTTAAGTATTTCCTCTATTTTTTTTTTCTAACCTTCACTATAAACTAAACCCATTTCGAGTGGCCTCCCTAACTAGTGTATCTAGATGTACCCTTTCTTTTAGAGTCCAATGTAATCCTTTATTTTTTATTAGAATATAGGCCCAGTTCTGCTCCGGCTCAGTGTTACACGGAAAGAACAAGGTGAGCAAGGGCAGGGAGTGGGAAAGGTCAGGGATTGTTTGGTTAGTAGAAAGTTTAATTGGAGTAGAGGGAGGGTGAAGGGTGTGTGAGAGATGGCCTGGATGAGGTCTGATCATGGGCTCCTAGGGGCAGAAGATTTTGGAGGAAGAGGACCAGTGGAAGTTTTTGGGCAAATATGTGATATGGGCAAAGTATGTCTTAGAAAGAGCCCCCTGGCGGAGTGTGGGGAGTGAGTTGAAAGAAGGTAGTAAGGCCCATATACGTAAGATACCACATCCATTTGTTTATCACTGAAATAATCCGACTTTCGAGCGGAGTCTGATACACAGGGGGGATTCAATGAATATTTTTTGGAAGAACTAGCGAAAGCAAGAAAGCCATTAGGAGGCTTTTGTAATAGCTGGGGTATATGGCAAGGTGGCATGAGCTAGTGTTGGCAGTGAGAAGTTTAGTGTTAGCCTCAACTGAAAACAGAGTACAAGCCACGTGGAGGCAGAACAACCAATTGTAATATTCAAAGAATTGGTAAGGTGGCAAGGATTTAGGAAATCTACTTTGTTTGTAATCTTATAAGCTTAGATTATTATTCCTTTTAGCGTTCACTTTGTTTTTTTATTTCCAACTAAAAAAATTTTTTAAAAGTTAAGAAGAATTCACTTCTCATATTAAAACCTCTTTCTCTATTACTCAGTGCATAGTATTTCAGACATACATTGGTTTAAAAATTGTTAGATCATATTTATTGCATGATTTCTAATGGAATGAACTCTTATGGCCTCTTTGATTAAATTATACTTTTAATACCCTTGGTTGTGTATGTCTAGGAACAAGTTCATTCCAAGTTCATTGTTCCTCTGATGGAGGCAGAATTGCGGTCCTCTGAGTTCTGCCCCTGTGCCCAGGCTCCAGGTTTCTCGCTGATAGAAATACCAGAGGGTTCTGACTCTTCAGCCCTCAGAATCCTCCCCAAACTCCCTGTTGCTAAACTGAAATGCTTGAAGCATTCAAAACTTATTTCCTGCCTCAGTGTGAAATGTGTGCAATTTTTCCTTCTTAAAGAGGACACATTCTGAACATTTAGAGGGTCAAGAAACCTCCCCTCCAACAGGAAAATCTTTTGATACATTTTGTTTAATCTTACAGAATTCTGGTCAAAAAAAATTATGTGGCAAAGGTACATCAAATATATTAGGTTTTCTTTTTTTTTTTCTTTTGGCACCATTTGGTGTGAGTTATCAAGACATCTGTAATGCATACATGTATTCTAACAATTTTGTTCAGGCCATGCACATGGAGTTCCATTCATTTCTTGACTCCATCCTTGCTTCACTTATTGTTCCCAGCTGATTGTCTTTTCTGTCAACTGTTACTGTTGAAGAGAATCCTCAAAGTGTGCTGTTGGGTGAAATTCAGCCATGTTACGTGCCTGGGATTATCTCTCAAAAAGAAGACTTTTTTTTTTTTTTTTTAACAGAAAACAAAGCAATTGTGTCAGTAGGATTAGGTGGGAGAAACTGATAAAGCATGATCATATACCACCCCTGAGAAGATGGGTGCAAGGTCAGCTACTATTTGCCTCTTTCTTAATCCTATGATTTTCTGGTTCTTTGGCTTAGAAATTTAGGCTCTGTCAAGTAGCTGAAGCAGGACAACCCAAGGTTACTAATATTCTTTGTGATTTTATTTTACCTTTTGAGAAATAAACCCTACCACTGTTTTGTAAATTGTTTAGATATCCACAGAAGAAAGGGTTATTCAATATTTGGGGGGCTTAAGATGGAAACTGTCTCCCTTTGAGAAATTAGAAAATCATTCCTAAGAAACAACACTGTTATACCTTGTCACCAAAAACTAAATTAGGTGAAAAGCAGCAGCATGTGATTTTTTTTTAAAGTCCAGTTTAATTTTAAAATTATGAAAAATTTCAAGCATAGAGAAAATACAGAAAATATTCAACACCCTTGTACCCACCATCCTTATTTTAAAGTGTTAGCTTTTTACCATAATTGCTGAAGATTGTAATTTACCTTTTCATTTCTTCTTTAAATACTTGTCATGTTTTTCTTAATTGTTGAACACATGCAAATAATATTTATAATATGTTAATATATGTAAAGTAAAAAATAACAAAGTAAATGCTCATGCACCTACCACCCAACTTAAGAATTATAGATTCATTGTCTTAAAAAGAAAATCACAAATACTGTGAGTTTACCAGTTCAGGCTTCTTTGTCCCCCCAAAAAATGATGCAAGAAAGGAAACTCCTGGGGTTTAGATTCTGATGTCTGCATTGAATCTGAAAATTTTCCTATTGGTCTTTAAATTAGGTGGTATGAGGATGATGTTTGCTAGAAAGAGATTTGAGTACCTAACCAATTATGGTCCTATCTTGTTAGGGTCTCTTTTGTTCCCTCATTAGTCCTCCCCGCTTATTCCTGGGAAAGCAGTCTTCTCTATACATGTTAAAATACTTATTAAGTATGAATGTTTTAAGTGCTTATCAAGTATTGGTTCACGCTGGTTCTTCATAAGACTGAGGGGAAACCCACCAATATCTGAAATGGTACCATTCTTAGTGATATTGGTTTTGAGAGCCACAATGCCAGAAAAAATAGATTCCAGAAAAAAGAAGTGGTAATCTCACATGCAGATCTGGATTGAAAACATAGCCAAAGGAATATTGAGAAAGAAGAGATTCTTTTTTTGGTTGTCTTTACTGAAAGTGCAAGGACCAAGCTGAATTCATTTACCACTTCTGAGTCAACGTGATGCTACACCCCAGGGACACCTGACTTCCATGCACCGTTAAATCCAGTTGTCAGGTTTGGACAGGAGAGAGCCCTCCTTTTCCTCAGGGAGGCTATAGGGAGGTGCTTGTGAGGGAGGTTATTCATTTTCCAGAGTGGAGAGCAGGGATCATCTATCATGATCAAATGGGAGTATTTCATATCATCCATCTCCAGTGAGGATAGTAGTAACAATTCTGTCCTTTTCTCCATGTTTTTTTACTACTCTGATTGAGATTCATCTTTTAAAATGAAAGGGTAGTTTAAGGTTATTAGAAAACACATACATACACATAAGAATTATTTGTTCTCTGCTGCTTTTTTTCCTCTCCATGAATAATTTCTGCAGACAGGTGACCAGTTCAGCCATCTGTCTCTGTTATAAATGCCTGTGGTTGGTTCATTCCCTTCTTCCTTGAAATTAAATGAAGACTTCTTTTACAAGAGAAAGAAAAAGCCAGCAAATAAGATGAGACAACAAGATATTCCTGTATTGTCACCTTTTCTTTTGAGGAATATGGGGAATGACTCTTTTCCTTCCAACTCAAATATGCAGATTCCTTAAAGGCTCTGATGCAAACATATTATTGGGAAAAAAAAACTATTCTCAGTATTGGACAATTTGGAAAACACAAAGGGGGCCTTCAGAATTTATAATGTTAGTTCTTTCTAGCCTGCATTCAGCTAGATCCATTTATATGTTTCATTTTTAGCCTGTGTTGTAGTAGAATTTGTTCAAGGGAGTCTGTAATTCCAATGAGGGAAAATGAAATTTAGTAAGCATGTTGGCTTTGTTCATGATGACTTTTTAAAAAAATGAATGAATTAATTAATTTTTGGCTGCTTTGGGTCTTTGTTGCTGCGCACGGGCTTTCTCTTGTTGCGGCGAGTGGGGGCTACTCTTTCATTGCGGTGCGCAGGCTTCTCATTGCGGTGGCTTCTCTTGTGGAGCACGGGCTGTAGGCGCACGGGCTTCAGTAGTTGTGGCACACAGGCTCAGCAGTTGTGACTCACAGACTCTAGAGTGCAGGCTCAGTAGTTGTGGCACAAGGGATTAGTTGCTCTGCGGCATGTGGGATCTTCCCAGACCAAGGCTCGAATCCCTGTCCCCTGCATTGGCAAGTGGATTCCTAACCACTGCACCACCAGGGAAGCCCTGTGCATGATGACTTGGGGACACTATTGTCCTGTCTTTCTTGCTTGGTTCAGAGGTGTTTTGTGCCATAAAACCAATCAACCACATTTGGGTCAGGTCTACACATCACACATAATGTCTGCAGGAGCTTATCTAGCACACATTGGAGTATAATTAATCACTAGATTGATAACAAAATCCTAAAGGTTTTCTGTTGAAATATATAAGGTGACTTCTTTAAAGAACTGCATAATCCAAAAAGGGATAGCATTTCACCTTAGTGAAATTCCACTTCTTGGATTTTGTTTTGCATCATTGAAACAATTAGGTAGAAATTAGAATAAGCTAGTAAATAGAATGATAAAACTTTTGACAAACATTTGTGGAATGCTTCCTAATTTTAAATACAATGCTAGGTTATTTATATTCTCATGGTTGATTTTTTTTTATGTTTTTTTTAACTTATCTTTTTTTCTTATTAGTCATCCATTTTATACACATCAGTGTATACATGTCAATCCCAATCTCCCAATTCAACTCACCATCACCCCCACCCCCCACCGCTTTCCCCGCTTGGTGTCCATACGTTTGTTCTCTACATCTCTGTCTCAATTTCTGCCCACAAACCAGTTAATCTGTACCATTTTTCTAGGTTCCACATATATGTGTTAATATAGGATATTTGTTTTTCTCTTTCTGACTTACTTCACTCTGTATGACAGTCTCTAGATCCATCCGCATCTCTACAAATGACCCAATTTCGTTCCTTTTTATGCCTGAGTAATATTCCATTGTATATATGTACCACACCTTCTTTATGCATTCATCTGTCGATGGGCATTTAGGTTGCTTCCGTGACCTGGCTATTGTAAATAGTGCTGCAATGAACATTGGGGTGCATGTGTCTTTGAATTATGGTTTTCTCAGGGTATATGCCCAGTAGTGGGATTGCTGGGTCATATGGTAATTCTATTTTTAGTTTTTTAAGGACCCTCCATACTGTTCTCCATAGTGGCTGTATCAATTTACGTTCCCACCAACAGTGCAAGAGGGTTCCCTTTTCTCCTCACCCTCTCCAGCATTCGTTGTTTGTAGATATCCTGATGATGCCCATTGTAACTGGTGTGAGGTGATACCTCATTATAGTTTTGATTTGCATTTCTCTAATTGGTGATGTTGAGCAGCTTTTCATGTTCTTCTTGGCCATCTGTATGTCTTCTTTGGAGAAACGTCTATTTAGGTCTTCTGCCCATTTTTGGATTGGGTTGTTTGTTTTTTTAATATTGAACTGCATGAGCTATTTATATATTTTGGAGATTAATCCTTTGTCCACTGACTTGTTTGCAAATAGTTTCTCCCATTCTGAGGGTTGTCTTTTTGTTTTGTTTATGGTTTCCTTTGCTGTGCAAAAGCTTTGAAGTTTCATTAGGTCCCATTTATTTATTTTTGTTTTCATTTCCATTACTCTAGGAGGTGGATCAAAAAAGATCTTGCTGTGATTTATGTCAAAGCGTGTTCTTCCTATGTTTTCCTCTAAGAGTTTTATAATGCCCAGTCTTACATTTAGATCTCAAATCCATTTTGAGTTTATTTTTCTGTATGGTGTTAGGGAGTGTTCTAATTTCATTCTTTTACATGGAGCTGTCCAGTTTTCCCAGCACCACTTATCGAAGAGACTATCTTTTCTCCATTGTATATCCTTGCCTCCTTTGTCATAGATTAGTTGACCATAAGTGTGTGGGTTTACCTCTGGGTTTCTATCCTGTTCCATTGATCTATATTTCGGTTTTTGTGCCAGTACCATGTTGTCTTGATTACTGTAGCTTTGTAGTATAGTGTGAAGTTAGGGAGTCTGATTCCTCCAGCTCTGTTTTTTTCCCTCAAGACTGCTTTGGCTATTCAGGGTCTTTTGTGTCTCCATTCAAATTTTAAGACTTTTTGTTATAGTTCTGTAAAAAATACCATTGGTAATTTGATAGGGATTGCATTGAATCTGTAGATTGCTTTGGGTAGTATAGTCACTTTCACAATTTTGATTATTCCAATCCAAGAACATGGTATATCTCTCCATCTGTTGGTATCATCTTTAATTTCTTTCATCAGTGTCTTATAGTTTTGGGCATATAGGTCTTTTGTCTCCCTAGGTAGGTTTGTTCCTAGGTATTTTATTCTTTTTGTTGCAATGGTAAATAGGAGTGTTTCCTTAATTTCGGTTTCAGATTTTTCATCATTAGTGTATAGGAATGCAAGAGATTTCTGTGCATTAATTTTGTATCCTGCAACTTTACCAAATTCATTGATTAGCTCTAGTAGTTTTCTGGTGGCATTTTTAGGATTCTCTGTGTATAGTATCATGTCATCTGCAAACAGTGACAGTTTTACTTCTTCTTTTCCAATTTGTCTTCCTTTTATTTCTTTTTCTTCTCTGATTGCCGTGGCTAGGACTTCCAAAACTATGTTGAATAATAGTGGTGAGAGTGGACATCCTTGTCTTGTTCCTGATCTCAGAGGAAATGCTTTCAATTTTTCACCACTGAGAATGATGTTTGTGGTGGGTTGGTTGTATATGGCCTTTATTATGTTGAAGTAGGTTCCCTCTATGCCCACTTTCTGGAGAGTTTTTATCATAAATGGGTGTTGAATTTTGTGAAAAGCTTTTTCTGCATCTATTGAGATGATCATATGGTTTTTCTCCTTCAATTTGTTAATATGCTGTGTCACATTGATTGCTTTGTGTATATTGAAGAATCCTTGTATCCCTGGGATAAATCCCACTTGATCATGGTGTATGATTCTTTTAATGTGTTGTTGGATTCCGTTTGCTAGTATTTTGTTGAGGATTTTTGCATCTATATTCATCAGTGATATTGGTCTGTAATTTTTTTTTTTCTGTAGTATCTATGTTTGGTTTTGGTATCAGGGTGATGGTGGCCTTATAGAATGTGTTTACAAGCATTCCTTCCTCTGCAATTTTTTGGAAGAGTTTGAGAAGGATGGGTGTTAGCTCTTTAAATATTTGATATCATTCACCTGTGAAGCCATCTGGTCCTGGACTTGAAGCCATCTGGTCCTGGACTTCTGTTTGTTGGAAGATTTTTAATCATGGTTTCAATTTCATTACTTGTGATTGGTCTGTTCATATTTTCTATTTCTTCCTGGTTCAGTCTTGGAAGGTTATACCCTTCTAAGGATTTGTCCATTTCTTCCAGGTTGTCCATTTTATTGGCATAGAGTTGCTCGTAGTTGTCTCTTAGGTTGCTTTATATTTCTGTGGTGTCCATTGTAACTTCTCCTTTTTCATTTCTAATTTTATTGATTTGAGTCCTCTCCCTCTTTTTCTTGATGAGTCTGGCTAATGGTTTATCAATTTTGTTTATCTTCTCAAAGAACCAGCTTTTAGTTTTATTGATCTTTGCTATTGTTTTCTTTGTTTCTATTTCATTTATTTCTGCTCTGATCTTTTTTATTTCTTTCCTTCTGCTAACTTTGGGTTTTGTTTGTTCTTCTTTCTGTAGTTCCTTTAGGTGTAGGTTGGATTGTTTAATTTGTTGTTTCTTGAGGTAGGCTTGTTTAGCTTTAAACTTCCCTCTTATAACTGCTTTTGCTGCATCCCATAGGTTTTGGATCATCGTGTTTTCATTGTCATTTGTCTCTAGGTATTTTCTGCTTTCCTCTTTGATTTCTTCAGTGATCTCTTGGTTATTTAGTAATGTATTGTTTAGCCTCCATGTGTTTATCTGTATTTTACGTTTTTTTCCCTTTAATCGATTTCTGATCTCAGAGTGTTGTGGTCAGAAAAGATGCTTGATATGATTTCAATTTTCTTAAATTTACTGAGGCTTGATTTGTGACCCAAGATGTGTTCTATCCTGGAGAATGTTCCGTGCGCACTTGAGAAGTAAGTGTAATCTCCTGTTTTTGCATGTAATGTCCTTTAAATATCAGTTAGATCTATCTGGTCTGTTGTGTCATTTAAAGCTTGTGTTTCCTTATTAGTTTTCTGCTTGGTTGATCTTCCCATTGGTGTAAGTGAGGTGTTAACGTCCCCCAATTTTATTTTGTTACTGTCGATTTCCTCTTTTAGAGCTGTTAGCAGTTGCCTTATGTATTGAGGTGCTCCAATGTTGGGCGCATATATTTTTATAATTGTTATATCTTCTTCTTGGATTGATCCCTTGATCATTACATAGTGCCCTTCCTTGTCTCTTGTAACATTCTTTATTTTAATGTCTATTTTGTCTGATATGAGTATTGCTACTCCAGCTTTCTTTTGATTTCCATTTGCATGGAATACCTTTTTCCATCCCCTCACTTTCAGTCTGTATGTGTCCCTAGGTCTGAAGTAGGTCTCTTGTAGACAGCATATATATGGGTCTTGTTTTTGTATCCATTCAGCAAGCCTGTGTCTTTTGGTTGGAGCATTTAATCCATTCACGTTTAAGGTAATTATCGATATGTATGTTCCTATGACCATTTTCTTAATTGTTTTGGGTTTGTTTTTGTAGGTCCTTTTCTTGTCTTTTGTTTCCCACTTAGAGAAATTCCTTTAGCATTTGTTGTAGAGCTGGTTTTGTGATGCTGAATTCTCTTAGTTTTTGCTTGTCTGTAAAGCTTTTGATTTCTCCATCGAATCTGAATGAGATCCTTGCCAGGTACAGTAATCTTGGTTGTAGATTCTTCCCTTTCATCATTTTAAGTATATCATGCCACTCCCTTCTGGCTTGTAGAGTTTCTGCTGAGAAATCAGCTGTTAACCTTATGGGAGTTCCCTTGTCTATTTTTTGTCCTTTTTCTCTTGCTGCTTTCAAGAATTTTTCTTTGTCTTTAATTTTTGCCAGTTTGATTACTATGTGTCTCGGCATGTTTCTCCTTGGGTTTATCCTGTATGGGACTCTCTGCACTTCCTGGACTTGGGTGGCTATTTCCTTTCCCATGTTAGGGAAGTTTTCAACTATAGTCTCTTCAAATATTTTCTCAGGTCCTTTCTCTCTCTCTTCTCCTTCTGGGACCCCTATAATGCAAATGTTGTTGCATTTAGTGTTGTCCCAGAGGTCTTTTAGGCTGTCTTCATTTCTTTTCATTCTTTTTTCTTTATTCTGTTCTGCAGCAGTGAATTCCACCATTCTGTCTTCCAGGTCACTTATCCGTTCTGCCTCAGTTATTGTACTATCGATTCCTTCTAGTATATTTTTCATTTCAGTTATTGTATTGTTCATCTCTGTTTGTTCTTTAATTCTCCTAGATCTTTGTTACACATTTCTTGCATGTTCTCGATCTTTGCCTCCATTCTTTTTCCGAGGTCCTGGATCAACTTCACTATCATTCTTCTGAATTCTTTTTCTAGAAGATTGCCTATCTCCATTTCATTTAGTTTTTGGGGGGGTTTTATCTTGTTCCTTCATCTGGTACATAGCCCTCTGCCTTTTCATTTTGTCTGTGTTTCTGTGAATGTGGTTTTCGTTCCACAGGCTGCAGGATTGTAGTTCTTGCTTCTGCTGTCTGCCCTCTGGTGGATGAAGTTATCTAAGAGCCTTGTGGAAGTTTCCTTATGAGAGGAACTGGTCCTCATGGTTGATTTTTATAACAGTCTTTCAATTAGATATTATTATCCCAGCAAGTAGATATTATTATTGCTCTCATTTAGAACAGTGAAGAAAAGTGAGATATAAGAATGGAGATGTCTGGTCCACAAGCCAGAAAGCTCGGAAGTAGGGAGTTGAGATTCAAATCCAGGTTCATCTGTTAGGAGTTCATGCTCTTAACCCCTCTACCATATTGTCTTTCCATATGCTGTGGCACAAAGTAGAATTTTGGCCTCACCACCTTCCCAGAGAGGGATCAGACAAAGTCCAGAGAAGATACAGATGGCCAGGAGCTCTGGTTGTGTCCGTGCTCGCTGCTATAAGAGGGTACTTGGCAAACAGCATCACACACAGATGGTGCGCAACCCACACATGTCTATTTACGTCGAGGCCCCGAGTGTTTGTGTTAACAGGTTTGGGGGATAATAAAAGAAGTTGTTGTTTGTTCTTTCTTTGCAAGTCTGCAATTAATTTTTAGCATAAATTTAAAAGGGAAGAATTTGTAAATTCACTAGACAGTGACAGACTGGTGATCCAAGGAAACATTTGTTTGTTGGGTTTAAAAAGGAGATCCTAAAGGGGTGGGAGGGAGACGCAAGAGGGAGAGGATATGGGGATATAGTTATGCATATAGCTGATTCACTGTATTATAAAGCAGAAACTAACACACCATTGTAAAGCAATTAAAGTCCAGTAAAGATTTTTTTTTAAAAAAGGAGATCCTGTGCAAAAGTATTGATGCTCATTGTTTCCTCTAGGTGGTGCTTTAATCTTGTAGGTCAAATTTAATGAGCCTGCATTTCTTTCTTTTTCGTTTTCTTTTCTTTTTTTAATTTTTTTTCCTCCTAGATGTTGGTCCAGGAAAGGCTGATTAAGAGTACTGTGCCAGTCAGGTTTGTTCAGTTTGGGTTTTCTCCATCATTATATCTGTTTGTAACCAAGATAATTAAACCCACTGAAAAATTTTAGATACTCCTTTTCAGCTTCTTTTTTGCAGAAATTGTATTCACGCATTTTGGGAAGGAGCATCAATAGTTGGTACTAGCTCAGTTATCTCATCAGCGTATTGTCTCAACAGGTTGCCCTTGTAATGGGTCTTTCTTCCTACAAAGTGGAGCAAGTCATAAGTGACTGAATCTATGTTCAACCGAGTTTGTCATTTGCATGTCCATAAGTAAAGCACACTGGCTCCTGACATTGCTCTGGGACATACACACAACCCAACATGTGATTTTCTTCTTCATATTTTAATATCAGTGGAGACAAAAAGGGGAGTGGACAATGATTTAAACACATTGACCTCAAAGAGGACTGGGGTAGGAAGGAAGCAGTTCAATGGGGAAATAAATAGCATTAGTCCAAATCGAACAAAACTAATCACTCATTTCCATTACCATGCAAGGACTTTATTTGTTGACTTGTCAACAAATGAAGCATTCCTGCTGTCAGGGCCTAATTTTCTGGGATAAGACCAGAGTATGAGATAGTAGTTGGTGAAACAGAAAAGTTCCTTAAATGGCTTGGCTGTGAAATCATATTTATTTATCTACTCACTTCTGAATGTCTAGTATGTACCAAGCAAGGTGCTAGGTACTGAGGATACTGAAATTATGCTCAATCCCTTAAGGAGCCTGAAGTCTAATGAGAAAGGTAAAGAGACAGCTGAATAATTGTGTGTTCAATGACTGGTGGCCTTATGCATAGATTACAAGTAGGAAGTCGGGTGGCTGGGGAGAAACCTGAAGGGCAGTCTAATGAAGATGGCATGGCTGATAAGACACAGGCAAGCTGAGTCTGGAAGGATGGCTAGACTGGCAAGAGAAGAAAGGAGAGAGGTAGGCAGAGGGAGGAGAGTGTAAAAAAGCTTGAGACCCTCAGTGAGTGTGGGGAGTGACAAAGAGTTTGGTAACTGAAACATAGTGCTGCCACTATGGTGGGCCAGAATTAGGGAGACTTTGAGTGCTAAGCTTAGTGTGAGCTACTTTTCTAAAAGCTATAGGAGAGCCTATAGCTCCCCACATAACCATGTAAGAAGGGTGGGTCATTCATCCCCATTTTACAGAAGACACAAGGGGATCCCAGAGAGCAGGTGAGTTGCCGCAGGTGACCACCCAGATTCAGAGTCTGTGCAGACCATCTATCATGGTCTTTCCTTCGTGGGAATTTAGATCTTGGCTCTCTTTCTCAAGCTTTCCAGGCTACTGAAGAATAGATTATGCAAGAGCAGATGAGCTCCTTGTTTTAATTATTTAAAGGTTGCTTGCTTGTTATTTTCAACATTTTAGTTTTCCTTAAAGTGTAGACAGAATGGCCTTGGAATGGTTTAACTACGATCATACTCATTTAACCTTTGGTAAGCATATTTCCTTCAGCATTTTCAAGCAGAAATTCACAGTGATGTTTTTGACACTCATTCTGGTCCTACGTTCTCTGCCGGTCTTGCTGTATTGGAAGGTGGTGGAGAAATACAGCGTGTGTGAGTGTGTATGGTGGCATGGGGTAGAAGGTGGCCGCAGTGGTAAGGATTTAGCTCAGGGACTTTTCAGCTTTGCCTGTATTAAATTCACCTAAGAATATGTTTTCCAGCAAGTCAGGAAGGGTTCCTAAATCGTTTTAAAACCCACCAATGCTCGTGAATTCTTCCCAAATTAAATTATTAGTTTAAAGGAGATTAAAAAAAATCTTACTGCACGAGTATGATACTAGCTTACCAAAAACTCCTTGGATCATAACCGTTGTGAATTTATACTACTCTTGATGTATCTATTCGCTGGTTTTCTTTGCTTTGATGGAGTGGCAGGATTTACAGCAGACCAGTTTTTGCCTAATTCTGTGTGTACCAAAGCTACTTATACCACATTGGTATTCAATACCCACTAAAACAAAAACAAAATCCCAGTAACAGCCCACTTCATTTTCTGTGGGTAGGCAGTGCTCTGAAAGGGACTATTAACTTCTTCTAAAGAAGCTTTTGTTCTTGAAATGCTGAATGCATTTCCATTCATGTTAGATTTTGCCGACCACCTTGTTGACTGTGAAATGCTAGGTCAGGGTCTTCATTAAACTAAGTCTGTTTTCCCCTTAATAATTTAGTAGTTAGAGAATTTACCAATATTTCCAAATAGGTAAATGAAAATCTCTAAGTAACTACCACACATGACTTTATATGTTTCTAAAGTGGATGTTCATTTTAATACATTCATTCATAAATATTGTTTTTACTGGTATACAAGGCAAAATGTAAGATTCATTAATTAGTTTGTTCATAAAAACAGTAATAAAATTCCTACTGTGTAGCAGATACTGTATTTGGCATTAGAGATAAAATGGGAAACAAGACAAAATCTTTGCCCTTGTGAAGTTTACAACACCTGCACTACCCATGCTTCATTGAACCACAAGTTCTTCTCCAAGACCAGGTATGAAAATCCATTTGGTCAGAATCAATGATGTTGGCACTATCATTCTCTAAAGTGAGCTGAGAAGTGAAAATCTCTGTATGGTGGGACCTGCTGGACCTCTCTCTGTCCCTGAGAATCCCTTTCTCTATTGCCACTGCCATACCAGCTGAGAGAAATACAGCCCCACCCTTGCTCTGACCCAGGTGTGGGCAATGGATCCTTTCCTCAAATCTGTAAACCACAGCTGAGACAGGCTGCAGTATTTAAGACACCTCTGATAGATTTGGAATTATGGATGGGGAGGCACACTGGCTACTAGCTGTGGGTGCTCAGAGAGGGCCCACAGGCCACGGTCATCCCTCATGGGGTCCCTCCAGGGCTTCCTCCCAGTCAGAGGCTACCCTTGTCTTAAGATCCTTAAGCATGACTAGAATTCTGAGCCCAAAGCAAAGAGAGGCCTGAGAAAAACTTCCCTTTCTTTTATTCTAAGGCTTACCTCCTCAGTCTTTAATGTCCAATCTCAAAGTCTAGCTCATCCCAAGATGATTGACACTTGGACTCATGACCTAGAGGAGAGGCTCTGTGTTCTATCCAAAGGGGGTGTGGCCTTGCCATGCACTGCCAGCTGCTCAAGCACATTTAAGCACAGTAGTCCAGCACCGGTGTATGACATCCTGCAGCAGACAGCCGTTTCATTATGGTTCTCTTGGGTTCTCTGGACAGGATCTAAATTCTCTCCAGCCTCGGGATTTCTGGCCTCTCTAGTGTGAATGGTTGCTCTGTCCCCCATATCTCATTGTTCTCTGCTCCTTCCTCTTAAAGGGTACCATCAACTCACTCCTCGGGGTCTAGGACCAGATCAGAAAGGGTTGTCGTCTTTGGCTGCTAGTGATTTTCCAAAGCAAATGTCTTTTTCCTTCTCACCTCACCCATGTCCCCTTGTCCCCTTTCTTTGCTCTTTCTGAATATAGAAGCCTCACTAATACAGCAGCCACGAGCCAAGGGAGCTTGCTGTGAAGTGGCAGGAGCTTAATAGAAGCAGCTTTGTGCAATGGGGAAGACATCTTTGTGTTAATACTACACACCCAAGACCTCCTAGTCTACACCAGTTCACATCTGTATTACACACTAAGAACATCTTTATCCACACTTCTGGCTCATATCTGTCTCTGTCTTGGTTTAGAGTCCCATCTCTCTAAAATCTGCCTTGGGTCCCAGACCCTTTTTGTAGTGACACTGGATCTCCAGGCTCAAAAATGTGTGTAAGGGAAATATTTTTAGATTTGGGAGACTACTTTTAATAGACAGCTAGGGCAGGTGACTGCAAATTTAAAATAAATTCAACAAGTATTTTTGTCCATCTACTTTACACCAAGGGTGTACAGATGTAGGGGCTAGCACGGTGAAAATAATGGGCATGGTGTCAGCTCTAGTAGAGCCTGAAATTGGCTGGAGAACACAGGCATTAAGTAAACAGCTACAAGAGCACTGAAGGCTACAAAAAGCAAGATTCAAGGTACTATAGATGCAAACAGCGGAAGGGTG